>NC_045759.1:7948333-8689166 GCF_009193385.2 Nasonia vitripennis
AGTTTGCTACTCGAATACGGCACCGACGTCAACATCAGGATTCGCGACGACCACGGAGACGAGACGACCATCATTCAGAAGGCGATCGAACTAAGGAACATTGAGATAATCTGCTCGATCCTTGAGTTCGTGGCGATAACCGAAGCGAAGAAGAATAAACCGGTTTTAGACGATTATAACCGGGCAGTGCTCAACGATAGCCCGGATATTAAGGGCTATTACGAAAAGTGCCGGGTCGAGCTTGAGGGAATGAAAAATCGCTGGGTTGACGAAACGTCGCGTACGTATTTCCACATGTTAACCGAGTCAGTGGAGGTACTAGCTCGGTTCGTGAGAAATAAGGCAGCTGCCAAAGAGTTACGAAATAGCGATTACCCGTTCGCATATCCAATTTATAGATTGCAATTAAGGGCAAAAATTGAAGCAGCTTTGTCTAAACAAAAGTCGTTCGAAACCGCCTGCGATATATTAATGAAAACGTGGCCATTCAGTGAGACGGACTATTTTGTGTGTGAAGCAACGTGCGAGCATTTAAGTGACACGGATATAAAGTTTCTTATTGATAGCGGATCGTGCAATAAAAGTGTTAACTAAAGTTTTACTCTTATTGGGTAGTAAGTATATACTTATAGTCATTCGTAATTCAAACTTTTTTCCTGCGACTTGACATACAAACTTCAAACTTTGTAAAACGATGAATGATAACATTATGGGGGGCATACTTTATCGTCATTTTGTTTTAATTATTTTTAATAAGAAAATTAGTTTCTTTTGTTGTCTGCTATTTTGTGGTGCGAAATCCGAATTTGAATTGATCATGGGCCGCCTCCTTAAACAAATGAAAATGTTATCAATCGTTTAATATCTATAAATTATTATTATTGTTATTATAAAAAAGGAAACTCAACGGTGATAGTAGATGAGGTGAAGTATATTTAGCTGGAGGAGGAAGGAAGAATAAAATGGGGAGAGAGCGAGAAGAGCTGAGAACGCAAGTAAAAAAACTTGATGAAAGTAATAGAATGATAAGTTGATTTAATGTACATATTGTAAAATATTTAACTATATGCAATAAAGATATTACTACTACTACTATTGTTATTGTTATTATTAATTATATCGATTAGGCGCAATAAGTAAAAAACAAGTTCATCCAGCCCTACTTGTTACTGTTGGGATAACTAGTCATCAGACAGGTCAACAAGCTGATTGATCTTCAGAGGTTCTCTTATGACTTTGTCATTGTGCATCACGTTTCAGTTGTAGCACCTTTTCTGTACTAAAGAATTTCTTGCAGGTCTTGGGTAATTGCACATCGTCTGGATCGAAGTTCAACATAAGAATGAACTTTAACGACGAGCATGGTGAAGATCAGCCTTGTCGCATGTTCCTCAGCCACATTGCCAGTGATGATGGAGTGCGGATCGTCAGAACACATGTGATTGATTAGTAGATTTGACAAAGAAGCCAGAAACGTGACAAGCAAGTTGTTAATTATGCAAAATTTTATTCAACCCTTATAGTGCTTATTTATTTCCATGAATAGGTAATTCAAACTTTTTTTTGTTCACAGCTTATTTCGCAGGCATTTCAACCTGAACGTCGCAGGGAAGTGCATGTTCATTATGAAATATTAAAATGTTTCCAACAAAATTTATTTTATCTAATTAATTTAATTTCAGAAATGCTAATTTTGTATAGTTACAATTTTTAATATATTAAACAGAGTGAATGAACACGTAAAAAGTGTGTAAGAAATCGTCTGATCGTCTTGTGTAGAATATCTTAGGTTCGTAAATAAAAAGCGTTTAAGAAATGTTTTCTCTATTTTTTTTATTATGATTACTCATAAATACATGTATAAATAGGTTACACCTAATAATATAAATCACATATATCAACTACAGCCTGGTCAATATAACTCTGTGCAAAACTTACAAAAATTAATATTTTCAAATTTCTCTAAAATATCAAGTACAAAACCTATAACAATGATTTAAATGTTTGCCACAATGTTTTACTTGGAAGAAACTTTAAATGCATCTAGTTTCCAATCACTTGGCTGTTCTTCCGGTGGATTCAGCAAACGCGGTTCTAGAATAAGAGAATCGATATAAAAGTCGGACTCGTACAATAATTGTGCACATAAAATGCATACGTACCTATCAAATTTTGTGGTATAGTACTGGGAGACGGTAGATTTGTACTACTACTGCTAGGCTCTTCGCTATCGGGACTTTTTATTTCGGCTGGAGGCCAAATTTCACGTTTGCCCTGATAGATGTCCTCCAAAAATTCACTCATCACTTTGTACAATTCTTCGGCTAATTGGTCGCTGTTTATGAACAACAGCATTTCCGCTATCGATCGAACTTCGTCTAAAAGTAATCCAATATTGTTTAATTATCTTGCTATACTTATTAAGGAGATGCATTTTTCAATAACAAACCTCGTTGCTTGTAAGCTTGGCTGACAAGCTGGTGCAGCGTCCTTATAAGCGCCAGATCCTCGTATACACTACCCTCCTTGATGCTCTGAAGTTTTCTCTCGTGCTTCCTACGATTTTTGCTTGATCGGTAGCTTCGTCCGGTACTTCGTGACGCTTGTGAGCTTCTCGACATAGTCGAGCCTGCGATACTCGTAGTGTCGCTTATCAGATCGCTAAAGTCGCCCCTTTCGTTACCAGTCGGTTCGTCGTCCAGGTCGAACAGGTTACGCATCGCGAGCTCACGAGCTGCGGCCTGGGCACGAACGACACCGAGGCGGTTTTTGTACTTCTCGAAGTCTTGTTTATGCTGGCGGATCTGAGAGAGCATAAATTCAGCGTGGTCCAGTATACCGGGCTTGACGTGTGTTTCTGCAAGTTGACAATTTCGTTCGTTAGAAAATAGTGTCAACAATTACACGCACTGAAATATTGAAATTAAATGAGTTACCAATGAGATCTTCTCGCTTCATACAGTGAGCATCCGTCCATGCCTGGTGCCAATGTCTTCCTTCGCACAGAGTCGCCACTGCATCTTCGGATCTGTTCAAATGCTTCGATAAGATGACCGCGGCGGCTTCGTATCTCTTATCCTCTAAAAGCCGGCTGACCAACTCTTCGTACAGTTCAGTCAATTGAGGAAAACTGGAATATTCATTTAGAAAATTATACTTAAGAAATTTTTACAAATATTTGACGGTATCAGTATTTACAATTTATTTACCTCAAGTTTAGTTTCATAGCTGTGACTATGGCATCTTGCCAGCTGTTAGCCTGTTTGAAAGCGTTCAGTGCCTCCACGTAGTCTTTTCCTTTGGTGAACATGATACCAGCCTCCCGATACTTGGCTTTGCTCGACAAATGCTTTCCATAAGCTACAGCAATCTGCTTGTACTCGCTACTCTTACTGTTGTACAGTTTCAAGCCTTGGCTGTACAATTCGTGGCATTGAATGAAGTACATGCACTCGTCGTACCTATCGGGTATTTTGGCTATGTGCGTAAGAGCAGAGTTGTAGCGTTTCAAGTAACTGTCGATCGAGAACTTTCGGTAATTCTCTTCGAGGCCGTTGAGTGTGTTCAAGTAGGATATGTACTCTTTTGGATCTTTTTGCGATTTTTGGGCTACCAGCATCACTAATTCAAAGTCGTACATGCCTAGTGCGATGTCGTACAGGACGTTCACGTCCACCATGTATAGAAGATATTTTAGAGCTTCTTCGGCTGAGAAGCCTTGTTGGTTCACGTCTTCCTGAGCCTTAAGTTGCTTTATCTTCTTCAAAGCATTTTCCAGGCCTACCTTCTTTTGATTCTTCACCAAGCTTATCAGAATCGGCTGTGAAACCATCATACAGAATTAATTAGTTTTACTGGAGAGCTTCTTAATGATATCGCATTATAACGTTTGAATTCACTATTACCTGTACAAAATCATTCGAGTTCTGCTCCATAATTTTCCTTAAAACTTCACAAACAGCCTCGACTTTACCCGAGACACTCTCCTCTGGTTGCTTGCTCCGATTTTCGTAGCTGCTGGCATACGTCGTCCTGGTCACATCTTCATCCTTGAGATCCGTCAAGAACAAACTAAGCCAGTTAGCATTTTTCACGTCTTGAACAAACTTCTCTGTGTGCTCAATAAAAGACTGCGGATTGTGATCGTACAGTAAATTCAGATCGATTCGCTGTTTGCGCATGAGATCGAAGGCCTTGTGGTAGTCGAGTTTGTCGATAAAGTTGCCGATAATAGCGAGAGACAGCGCTCGGGGTTGTATACATTCCAGATTACCTCGGGGCATTTGCAGGATTGCTCTCGCATCTTTTGGAATAGCCATTACTAAGGTTGACCCCCTCTCCAATCGTCTTATGCTCAACTCTAAAATTTTACAAATTTAATAATTACACGAAACTATAATTATCGCGATATTGTAAAAGTTCCGCATACCTTGCTTTCTGTGCACTAAATTTGTCTCGTTTTCCCATGGTTGAATAGTTAGATCTCTCGTGCACAGCTGATCCAGCCCATTCTCATCTAATTTGAAGCAAATCAACGCATGCTGCAAAGTTGTCAGCAGCAAAAATTCGGAATGTACGAAGAAAGAGGTGATGTTATTGGACACCTGCTTGCCGTTTACGTATAGAACGTATTTTCGCGATAAGGCCACGATCGCTTCCTTTTCTCCAAACGTAACCAACTCAACTTTGACCATAGCTCGTGTTGAGCTTTCATTCATTATTACCAGGTCGGATTTTGATAGACCATCCCGATCGTTGTAATTGTAAATCTTGTTGTTCACGACTATATAAACTGTCTTGGAGTCGGAGGATGGGACGATATGCTCTATTTGTCCAGGCATTTCTTGTATGATTCTGTTAAAAAAAATTGTATCATCTGCATTGTAAACAGTTGATATATAATTGCAAAACTTACTTGGCATCAACTGTTATTTCCTCCACACCTTCAACATCCAGAAGATGAATTTCGCACAAAGAACTTTTGACACCTAGTGAGACAGAGCACAAGACAATATTTGGTTTGTACCAGAAGAGGTGTTGCAATAAATGAAACGAGTATTTCTTTGCGTCTTTTAATCGCAAATCGACGTTGTATAATTTTTTCTTGGCATACTGCACAGCCCATGATTCCTATAAAAAAGTAATCATTGTAATAAAAAAATAGAATGCTTTTATAGTATATAATTTGATAATAAACTCACATTGATATTTTGACAAAATTCTATTTTATTGTTACTCAAAAGTACTAAGAAATCGTTAGAGCTAATTTCAGAATCTTGAACTTGTTTTGGTGCAAACGATATTGCATTTACAGGCTCATCAAATTGTAAAGTTTGTTGAGCCATTGGTGGTGGAACTATACCATCTCTAAAGCCTGTTACAAGCACTTTATTGCCATCTATTACAGAAACAACTGCTTTGTCTGCCAAATCCTTTCCATGACTATGCGTTACAGTCCAGTAAAATGTATAAATGGTACTATTCTTTGATGACAGTATTAAAAGATCCTTGTTTACTTGAGGAGACCAAGCCAAATGTAAAACTGGATTATTTTTAGGATATGTGATTGTTTGTTTTAGATACCAGTGGTAATTCTTTTCTCCCCATAACTGAACAGTCATAATTCCACTAGCAATGTCTTTGTACCAAACTGCTAAAATATCAGAGTCCCTTGACCAGACTAAGTCTTCAATCTAAAATAAAATTTATTTATTTCATATTATTGTATCACTTCCATTAATTAAGCCATCTTAAAGAACATGCATGAGAACAGAAATATGGAAATACCTGGACACTTTTTGTTTCAAGAGGAAGTGTGAATTCTCTATGCAGAAGGCCATTTTTCTCAAAAAGTGCAACGGTATGCTTGTTTGGCAATTTTCTTGTTGAAGCTATCAGATTACCAGAAGGTTTCCAAGACAAAGTGCCTTCTAAGCAATCTACTAATTCACTTGTGTACTGCAAGATTCCTTCTCTATCGAAAACCTTGAATCTCCGTGCATTGGCTTCTTCATCTATGTAATTAACAGCAAATAAAGTACCATCTCCTTTCCAAGTTATTCTAGGTAAACCATTGTCAGAATCAGTTTTTCCAACAACTGCTGATTTTGCTTTTGCTGCTGCTTTTCCTTCAGAGCCATGGAATTGGGTCTCCTTTTTACCCCAGCCAACTGTTATGAATTGTTTTTCCCCAAATTCTTTTGATGTTAGATTTACCTATAAAATGTGCATTTACATACTTAAAATTAATGTGAAAAGCTAGATGTTATGACAAAGTATGATCAGGTCTTACCTCTTGTAAAATATCAAAGTTAGATGATAGTGTTATGACAACGTTATCCTTTGTCAGAAGCACTACAACTTCATGGTCAGGACTGATTTTCATACATTGCAATCCATTGGTAAAATCTGCTATTTCCTCATACTTCACTTTTTCATCGTCCAAGTATGTCATGCAAATGACTAACCCACAGTCACAGGCAATATATAGTTCTTGATTTATACTGCAATACTCGATACCAATAGGTTTCAGCTCCTTGTTGTTGAAAATTACTTCTTCGTCAATGTACTTTCTGTCGTTACTTGCATCAATTGCAAGAAACCTATTATCTTCCCCTTCAATAATGTAATATCTATCTTTGTCAGCATTGTAACAACAGTGATATTTTTCATGAGGCAAGAAGTCACCGTCATTGAATGTATTCGTCCTTTGGCTTTCTATTACTAGATTCCTCATGATGATCTGATTAAATGGCACTAGTCTTTCAACTGAAATTTTTACAATAGTTTTATTTATTTATTATGCGTACTTATTACACCTGCTGTAATGAGTAAAAGTAAATAACGAGTATTTACGTCTAAAAGCATTGAATACCATTAATTATAGTTTCTTACCTTTAATTTACTTTTAAAAAGTCATTCATTTGACTATTATACAGGTATTACTTCAAATTTTTCCTTAATTTACTATCGTTAAAAACTTATGGAGTTATCCTGCACATAGTTTTACTCTATTCTTATTTTTGGTTATGACTATGAGAAACAAATCTGTCGCACGTGCAAAAGTTGACGTCTGCGCCGCGCGCCCTGCAATTGAAAAGGCGCTAAAATGTAACGACACATTGTTCTTTGAATATATTGACAGTATATGCCATTATATACTCTTAAGTAATTGTTTTAGTTTAATTAAATAGCAGTTATCAGTAAAAATACTCAATACTTGGATTTTATTCTGTAGCTGTAATTTTTTATAAGTCTTTAAATTAGCAAACATCAAATACGAATAGCCATGTTGCGCAGTTGGAACATTTCTTCACATGACGTCACAGAACAAGTTTGTT
This sequence comes from Nasonia vitripennis, assembly GCF_009193385.2. Lineage (NCBI taxonomy): Eukaryota > Metazoa > Arthropoda > Insecta > Hymenoptera > Pteromalidae > Nasonia > Nasonia vitripennis. The sequence goes on from NC_045759.1 coordinate 7,955,674, forward strand.
GTTTTCAAGTTCAACCTTATACATTCATAGAGGTTATGTAGCACTCCGAGATGTAAATCTAACGTTACGTTTATTTTATAAAAACAATAATAAGTAAGTTAATAAAATAATTCAGACTTGGTTGTACTTCAGTTTGATACTTATTCTACAATAATATACATAAAGCTTTATTTATGTAAGCGAAATTACGCCTTTTGTAAGGAGTTAATTGTTAAGACAAATAAGTTTTTGTTACTTATCAATATATAAATGACAATTACTTTTTTATTATGACAAATTAATCATTTGCAAATACCTGATTTATCTTGATAATTTTGGAACAATGAAAAATCAAACATAATCTAAAAATAGATTGAAACGTAGACAGTTAGTTCAATATACTAGAAAAACTATTTTACGAAAACCGTTTAATATTCGCTATTTTAGAGTTTTTAAAACTTGAATTGGTCTGAAATAATATCCTGTTATGTTTATTCCAGTCAATTAAAAACAAAATGGATAAAAACATGCAAGTTGATCCAGATCCAGAAACAGATACTATTTCAACTGGCTTTATTTTCTCAAGACCAAACATTATCCCTAGTCCAGAAAAACATGTTAACTTTGGTGCTTTTACTGATAGTGCTAATGTTTTTGGTGGGAGGATTACCCAATTTCCTGAAGCTTCAACTTTTACATTTGCCAAACCAGCGACTATTGAAAGACAAGATTATGGAGATGAATCACATACAACGAATCAAAACGTACAGGCCAACAGAATTTTTCAACCCTCTCCGTTCTCTACCCAAGATATTAAGAAGACAGCAGATGAATCACAAATAGCTACTAATCAGAATGTGCAAACTGATAGAATTTTTCAACCCTCTCCGTTGTCTACCCAAAATATTAAGAAGACAACAGATGAATCACATACTACCAATAAAAATGCACACAATAAAAAAAATGTTCAACCTTCTCCATTTTCTGTCCAAGATATCAAGAAGACAGCAGCATTCACTCAGCTAGAGAAAAATTCCAAGAAAAATGAAAATATTAAACTAGAAGTATCCAAGTCTATCAGCTGCCTAGATGTACCAGATTCTCTTCTAGTAAAATCTGTGGCCAAGGAATACTTCGAGCAGTTTGGAGAAATACTAAAAATAACTATTCGGCCAAAACGTAAAATAATCGCAGTTTATTATGGTACAACAGTTGAAGCATCTGAAGCTTATAACAATGCTGGATCATTTTTGGGACATGATTTTAAAGTTGAATGGACAAATTCGGATTTATTGTTGAAACCTAAAAAAAAAGAATCTATTAAGGGCAAGATTTCCAGTATTTTAAATATAGATGACGATGTGAAAGAAGAATTGGAAGCTCTAAAAGGTTTAGAGTATAATTTGCCAGATACCCAAAATTTAAAAGTTTTGACTGCAGTCGCAAAGGCAAAAGTGAGAAAGGCAAAAGTTGTTGCTAACAAGGAAGCAAAGCCTTTGATGAAAGCAGCAAAAGCATTAACTACAAGATCATCAATAAAAAGACCATTAACTTCATTACCTTTAGCAAGCAAAATAGCAATTGCTTCTGAAAAGTCAACTCCCATAGTTGAAGCAGCAGGAAATCAAGTTCTAAAAATAAGTAGCTCAACTATTGAGGAATTAAAAAGTCAAGTTCGTCAAGCGGGTACAACCTCGGAAGAAAAATGGAAGGTTTGTATTCACACATAGCTGATTAAGGTTTAAAAAAATTTATTGTGACGTAATACAATTTATATTTCAAGATTCTGGATGCCCGGGATCGCCTTATGAGACTAAAGCGTAATAAGCAAAAGAAACTGGCTACCGCCAAGGTAACAGTAGGTGTCTGTCCAGATATGTGCCCAGAGAAAGAAAGGTATATGCGTGAATTCCAGAGACAACTCTCGCCTTATGAACAAATGGAAGGCGGCGAGTACAGGATCAATCACTCTGTCGCTGTAAAACAGTATTCCCGGTCATCAGCTGATCAAGAAGAACCAATGGCTCATGATTTGAGGCCAGTCAAGTCCTTGAAGATGACCATGAGTTATCTCTTACACGAGATCGCCGACCTTTGCGAGGAAGACGATGCGAATTTAACCGAATGGTACCACTTTCTGTGGGATAGAATGAGGAGTATACGTAAAGACATAACGCAACAGGAACTGTGCTGTGTAGACACTGTTGAACTAGTGGAACAGTGCGCCAGGTTTCACATATTGTCGTCCGAAAGGCTTTGCGCAGAGGAGGCATCAGTTTTCGATCCAAAAATCAACAGTGAGAATCTGACCAAGTGCCTGCAGTCGTTGAAGTACATGTACTACGATTTAAGAGAAAACGGCATATCTTGCAAAAACGAGCCGGAATTTCGCGCTTACATTATTTTACTGAATTTGAACAACGGCACCTTTATATCGGAGCTGAGGACGCTGCCTCCGGAAGTTCAGCACTCGACAGAAGTAAAATTTGCACTGGAAGTGCACTCAGCCATAGCCATGGACAATTACTGTAGATTTTTCAAGCTTGTGCGCAACACGTCCTACCTGAATGCCTGTATTCTGTTGCGTTACTTCAATCAGGTATTCTAGTTCTAAATTGTTCCCTTGACATTAATCAAATTTGTATTCACTTATTAATTCCATGAATGTTACTTAAAGGTCCGTGTAAAAGCCTTGTCAATAATGGTCAAGGCCTACTGCCGCACCTCGGGCACAACGGAGTATCCTCTCTACGAGTTAATCGACATCCTCGGCTTCGAGGACGAGGATGAGGTGTTTGATTTCTGTTCTCGCGTGGGTCTGAAAGTTGACAAGGAAAGCCTCTACATCAAATTGAATAAAGAACAATTTCGACGACCTGACAGCATGCTGGAACAAAATCGTGCCTACAATCTTGTTTTATCAAAGAGAGTGTCGGTTAACCAAGCAGTTGGCGAATGTATTGCTGGAGGAGTTTGGCCCGAAAAGACCTACGAGAATCACAAGCCGCACAGTAGTTTCGACTCGCAAGGATACTTGTTGCCCTCGTCCATCAACGCTCAGGATCAGAATTCAGCGGATCCTTACGAGTTTATGGACGAGGAAGAGAATGACGTGCAGTTTGTCAGCGAACAGAAAAGGACCAAAGTTGTTAATAAGATATCCAATAATATCGATGAGAAGAAACAATCTAATGCTGTTGCTAAGTATAATATTTTTACACGAGTCCTTATACTATCTTTTGGAATGTGTGAGATTCTAATTACAAAAATTATCGTTGCAGATCGACGAATGCCGAGTTCTCGTTTAAACAACCCGAACCAATTTTCTCCGCTCCGACGACGAATAAAATTTTCTCCATGACGACAGCAGCAGCTACGCCGAGTAGCAGCGTTAACGATCCAAAATTCTTGGCACCTACTGCTACCACAACTGCGACAACGTCGATCTTCGCCAAACCACCAGCTTCAATTTTCCAAGCTATTCCGACGAAACCGTCGGTTCTCCCGACGAATTCACCTTTTAACATGACGATGAATAAAAGTATATTCGCTGGTACTACTAAACAAACAAACTTGTTCAAGCTGCCTTCGGTATCAGCTATGTCTGTACCAATGAAGCAGGATACCGTCGACGCTGCGAGGTAAATTATTTTAACCTGATTATAAGATTTATTTCAAGTGCAATTAATTTAAAAACCCCAATCACTGTTTCACAGCGATCGCGTGTCGACAAAGCGGCGATTGGAACAGGACTCTGAAAGCAGAGTCGAGAAGAAGAAACTTTTGGAAAGGGATGAGCTTCGTCGCAAGCAACTCGAAACCGAGGAGCGTCTAAGGATTGAACAGGAAAAGTTGCGCCGACTAGAGCAGCTGAACAAGTGTACCTTGGAGCAATACAAGCAGCTCCAGAAGGAGGTTCTGGAAGAGATGTGCTCCTCGATAGTTCAAGCCGAACTGGATCGGATCAAATTCATTGGAACCCTCAGCAACGAAATCTTCGACAGCCTCGTGCGCGAGATCTGCGAGAGTATACTGGACGAGCAGCTTTTCATTCAGGACATGCTGATCGAGGTGGAGCGTCGGCTACGTGACCGACTCGTTATCAAGTACTACCGCATGTGGAAACAGTGGGCCGCGAAACGCAGAGCCCAGCGCAGAGAAGCCCTGGACAATACGCCCGTTTGGCTTCAACCTCAGAGCTTGGAAGAGCGCGCCAGACAGCTCTATCATCCTGAGCAGAAGGTGGCGATTAAATACGCGAGAGAGAACAAGAGGAAGAGTCTGGTAGCCGATGAGGAGAAGAAACAGAAGCTTACACCGATTGAGTTCATCATCAACGTAGGGCTGAAAGAGAATGCCAAGAGCTTGGACGTGGAGCCCAGCCAGCATGCGTTTTGGAAAATGGTCATATCATGGCCGCTGTTGGAGAACAGACTCACGCTCTGGCGGCACAAAAAAGTCGTCAACAAGTAAGTTATGCCCCTGTTTTTCTTTCATGATACTTGATTTTTTAAAACATGGATTGGGTAGAAGAAAAATATTTGTTCTAGATATCTCAGTCCAGAAGATTATACAATAGAACCAATCATCATTCAACACAAGCCCAATCCTCTGGAACACCTCGACATCTGCATTCGCCACTTCGAAGGACTTATTTGTGAGAACTACCTGACAGGGATGGACGCCCTCCTGTTTATTGTTAGTGCCGACGAGGAGCCACGATCTATTGAACGACGTCTTACTAAGTCTGTACTATCCCGTGAAAAACTCATGCCCATACCGCTAGTCATCTTGATTTTTGGTGACGAGGACCGAGATCCTAAAGTAGTTGAGGTTGCGTCAATAGTCGAGAATTTACTAGAATCGGGATACGTATCCGAGTATACGGTATTATACGAGAGGAGCGTCGATGAAAATGTCGTTCTCAGTGTATTGCAAAGTGCCACTATGTGGCTGGCTATTAATAAGTCACCGTCTGTGCCATTGGAAATGGATTATTTAAAGAGGGTGTTTGACGACTGTTTGACTGAAGAGCTGTGGCTAAGGTAAATTTTATTTGCTCGATAGACGACGGTCAATACTTGTGGATAATACGTAATACTTTACGACATGATTTTAGGATTCAAGGACATCTATCGAATAATCCCAAATTTTCAAAACCCTTGAATGACCCGAATTTCATAATTAATCTGCACAACGAAGCGGTCAATCACATCATGGACATTATTTTGGACCCAGAATCGATGACCTATACCGATTTTGCACCGGAGTTGAAGGTCTATCTAAATAGCAAGCGCACCTATCCCTGCACTTACGAATACTTCGATATCGTCTGGAAGCATCCGGAATACCGAGCAGAACTCGAGCGCATAATGAGTAGTTTTATTTTTCCACCATGGAAGTAAGTTTTGTTTCCAATCATACAAAGCGCAGCTATACTACTACAAAAGTAGGCGTAGATCTATTGATGACTGATGATTTTCAGAGAATCATGGCCAATTCATGACACGATGGAGCTTCACGAAGCTATTACTGATTATTGTTGTCAAATTCTGCCTTACGAATGCAGTGTATCTGTCACTAACAACATAATGAGCGACATGTTTTTGATATCAGGACATAGTGAAGATAACTGTCAAACTTTCACCGACGTTATTTTGCATATTATAGGCAAAAAGCTCACTGCTATAGGTGGTAACACTCGCGTTGTTTACAACAAAAATCATATCAAGCACTTCCAAACACTGCCTTGGTGGTTTAAATCGAGCATACTCATGGATTATATGATACAGCAGGAGGAGAATGATAAGGAAGAAGAGGAAAATCAGGAGCAAAATTTGAGTATATCTGAAACAACTGTGAGTCAGGTAAGATAATTAATAGTACATTGTGTACCAAGGGCTTAAAGTGTGTCTTTTTTAAACAGAGCGTGGTCAAAAATCCCGCTTAGTCCTTCCTGTCCTTGATACAAACCATATTTTGTTTAGATTAAAATATAACACATAAATTAAGGTCCATTACTCACAGTATCTTTTTTTTTTATTATCAGATGCAGAATTCTATACCCTCGACATCGCAAATGGACATAAACTTCGAATGTGATATTGATGAGCTGGATCAGACGTGTCGTCAGCAGGATGAGGAACTAGGATCATTGGATGAATTCTGTCAAGAAACGTGCAAACGCTTCGCAGATGTGCAGGCTTGTGCAGAAACATTGGAAAAGCAATTGAAAGAGCAGAGATTGAAAAACGAAGCTCTCGAAGCTAGGCTGAAAGAGGCGCTTAAAGATGAAATCTTTGATAGCTGTAGCTGATTTATTTTTTACTTACCTCGCGGTTATTATTTAACTTTTCTGAACCATTAATTATTAATCGATGGAATGGAAAAAATGTGACTTTTTAAACATTACATTTATTTGGAAGTGATTAGGAAGTTTTGTAGTATGTTATGGTATAGTTTGTATATATATACATTAAACTTAATTGTATAAGAAAGTGCGATAAGGGTATTCTTGTTATTTTTTAATTCTTTTTATTGGAAATGTGCCATGTCTGTATAAATAAGCCATTTTACTTACAAACAGTCTAACACCATCGATTTATTAGAACATTAAATTAATGTTTTACAACTTTACCACAAGTTTTTGAAGTAATTAATTAATTACTTGATTCTCATTTTATAGAAAATAAATTAATAAACGTGCATTCTTTTTATTAGGTGAATAATTCAATTCAAACATTCATTATTATGAATTAACTTTAACTTTCAAGTAACATAGACTACCCTATCTGAATGTAAATACGTATGTCTACTAAATTAAGACACCCAACTTAAATGTGTATAAGAACAAATTGACAACAAATTTCTTACTATTAAATAATAACATTTTTTATTAATATAATGAGTTTTATTTTCATGAAATCCGTTATAAAAAATACTCCAATTTCTCAATCAATAATATGTTAAGCATCATTATAAAGAGCTCTTTATAAAACTTGGCATTAACAGCATACAATGCTTATCAATATTTTTTTTTATCATAAAATTATAATAACGCAGAATAAGTGTATTTTATGCTAATTATCTATACATCAGGTAGTTTAAGATCAGGAAAATCTTGACGCAATTTTGTAAGAGCTTGTACACGTCTCAATTCAACTTGCTCTCGTTCATACTGATCGCTGTTATTATTACAATGAAAATGATTACTGCCTCGCTGCAAAGGTGTTTTGCATATGTAACACATTGATGCACCACAGCGACATGTCATGTAGTTGCATCCGTGTAGTTTAACAAACGGCGTGTTACATCTGGGACAATATCTTATAAGTTCTTTAGACATTTCTTCTTCAACAAATAATCTACCTTTATGCTCGTCAAGAACATCTTCACATTTTATAGGTAAGTGATTCATTCTTTTACACAGACTAGAAATCACCAATATAATATTTAATAAATTGTTTTATCATGGATCAATTTAATTAAAATAAAAAATAATTTTACCGGCAAGTTATTTTCATGCACTCTGGATTTTTGCAAGTAAATATTTGTATTTGAGGGGCAAGCTCCATTGAATATGGACAAAATGGACAGTTAACTAATCCATCTAACTTGGCAGCTTTTATTTCAAATTCTTGTCGTTTATTTAAAAATATATCGAACGTATGGGGTGATAAAACTCTTCGAAGTATATTTAGTGAAAATTCACCAGTACATTCTGCCCCCCTAAAACATTTAACAGAAATTTCTCCATTTGAGAGAGCCAAGTCTGTTCCTTTAATTATACATCTTTTACAAAAAATGTGATTATTATCACATTCGATGCACTCTGTTGGTTTGACATCATCATAACAACATTGACATTCCAAGAGAAGTTTCTGGGCCTGTGATATAGGAGAATGCATTTAACGAAATTATTAATTTAGTTTAACTAGAATCAAATATTAAAAATGAAAAAATTAAATCACCCTTAACAAATCCATTTCTTGTTCTTCTTTTTTTCTTATAACATCCAAATATTTTCTGATATGCGATTTATTCTCAATATATGCAATTTCTTGCAACAAAGGTATATTGTCAGAATCAATATTTGATTTTGCAGTTGGCTGAATGCCGCTTATGTTCTGTAAATTTTTGTCAGCTAGACTCAAGTTATATTTACTCTCTGCATAAACTTTATCTATGTATCTAGCCTGAAAAATAAACAAGTTTTTACAACGTGGATTTCATATTCCACTTTTTTTTAGTGTGTAAAATTAAATTTAACAAACATCAAAATTATATCTGTTTATCAAAAAGTTTAATGCTTTTTCTTGTTTGGCACCTTCTCTTTCTGGGTTTTCAAAATGTTCAAATGGATCAGGAAACTGTTTAATGAATCTTTCTAGATCAAACCCAGTTGTATATTCTTCAATTCTTTCTTTGGTTCTCAATCGTGCATAATATTGATCCCTTTTTTTGTAGTTCTTGTGTTGAAGATTAGATTCAACAAATTCTTCTAATGAATTAGCATTTTCATGATTTTTTTCAACAAATTTTTTAAGAATGTTTGGGTCAGCATCAGGTAGGATGTTTTCCAAAATTTGCATTTTTTCAACAACAGCAACTTTATCCTTTTGAAGAAATTCTGAAAAAAGCAGCTCATTAAGCAAGTTTTCATTTCGTTTTTGTTCTTCCATAGCTTGGCGATCCTTTGCTTCAAGCATCTCCGATAAGATTTTGTCCATCTTTATTTTATTTTCCTCTTCTTCTAATTCTTTAACAAAATATAACAAGTAATCTTCACTTGTTTGATTTTGTTCATCGTTTAATTCAGAAATAAGAGCTTCATCAATTTTCTCTTCATAACTGAGGAGATGATTTATTAGCATAACTAAACTATTGCCTTCCTCATTATTAAAAGGTGGCTTAATACAAATTTGTCTAATATATTTAGCATCTACATTTGGAAACATGCTTAGTAATGTACTGTAATTAGGTTCGATACTGTTAGTTCTGTCAACATTTTGAATTACTTCCTTCATTCTGGATTTCTTCAATGGTTGACCAGATTGTTGAGCATGCATATTTGCAAGTCCAGCATTTTCTAAAATCATGGTTTCTTCCTTTATTGTCAAGTTGTGCGCTAGATCAAATGGCTCATAATCACCTGTAATATCTATAAGTTCAGCGTTGGCTGAACTTGTTGACGGTTGATCAAATTGCTGATTACTTATAATATTTGTAAGCCGCGAATTTTCTGAAGCTATGGTTTCTTCTTTTATCTCTGTACCCATGTTTTCTTCCTCTTCTATCAAGCTGTGCGCTTGATTAAATTGCTGATAATCACCTGTAATATCTACAAGTTCAGCATTCGCAGAAGTTATTGATGGTTGGTCGAAATAGTGAAAACTCATGTTGCAAGCGACAAGTCATAGGCACCAAAAATAAATCAAACGATGAATATTATTTTTAATAATATTGTTCCATTTGAATTACACAGTTGAATTTGAATTTGGTGTAGATGCACCTGGTATGTATAATGAAACAGATAGGGGAATCACACGTGAATAATCACGATTACATTACTTCAGTATATCATTTATGTCGTGCTTTGCGAAATTTCAAGCAAAATATACACCATATTTTGTTGTACGTTAACACTTAGAAGTACTTGAAGGTATAAATCCAGTTAAGCACTAAGATGAACCACTGACTAAATTTTTGATGATAAGACTAACGATAGTCGACTGGATAGGTGTGTGTATATGTACTAATATTATCGGCGAAAATCTTATGTGTCGATCTATCTATGAGCTATCTATAGTCATTGCGTAAAAACCGAATTCGGCACTGAAGAATGAAGATTCACTCGTCTGCTGAAAAATAAACTTCACTGATGAATTTTCACACAACACTTGCTTTTGTTCTTTTTCTAATTGATCATCAAAAGGTCCAGCTTGTGTTCTCTAGCGCACAATATACTTAGGTTTTTGTGACTTCCATTAACCGCGATCGACAACTTTCAATTGTTCTGATTCCGTTCGCAAAACAAATGCCAAGCTTCGCCTTGTTTACCAATCGCTTCATGTTCGCCGTCCAATTAGAACGTAAGCCTGCAGTAAGTAAGTATACGGAAACCCTAGATCCTGACTTGTGAGTGAAGCTATATAAGCAATAAGTATTGGTAAAATCATAATGAATTCTTCAGTTCTTCTAACAATGAACTGGGCCAAAAGATTAAAAAATAAGTATGTAGATGTATAGATAGGATTACTTGGCGGCAAATTTTTCGGACTATGCGGAAACGGAAAACAACGCTTTCCGAAGCGTGCGAGAGTCAGCCTATATAGTCGGGGAGGGCCGGAGGAATCCGTTTCCCCCTCCATTAAGGGAATTTTGTTTGCGCCCCAATAGGAAACCGAAGTGCTTTGCGTATAAATAGGTTCTTGATTTTAATTTTATAGTTTTACAGATTTTTATATTCGTAACTAAATTGTGACATTATTGACTTGGATTTTCTCCCTTTCAAACTTGGCGCTCTCGTTTGACTTATATGCGTCCATTGAAAACGCATATATATGTATTATAGGTATATTATAGCGATAATCTCGCGTCTAATCAGTTATATATAAGCGGAAAGAGAGTAGCTTTTCAAGTCCCAACTTGTTGCGCATCAAAACAAACAATATCTTATAAGTATAGGTTATGTTTATAGTTTACTCGAAAATCTATGCTTTATCTAAAGTACACAGATGATTAATGAAACTGATTTAAAACCAAGTGCAGTACTTATTAAGGATAATTGTTGAGTATGATGGTTGTTTGACATGTATTCGATTATAATGAAATATTATTTTACTTTAATCGAAATATAATTCATCTAGGTCCAGCTCAACTGTCACTATAGTCATAAAAATGGAAAATAGTTCAAGTGTTTCAAAAAAAGCAAGACTTGCAGCTGATCCTCCAAATAATAAAGCAAGCACAAATAATAAAATAGACATAGATGAATTAAATGGAGAATATGTTCTCCAACATCTCATGAACAATGTATGTCAGTATTTGAATATGTATGATTTGTGTCATGTAGCACAAGTTTGCAAGTAAGGATCCAAATAATTTTGTTGTATTTAAAAATTTTTATTTATTTAATCAATTTACTATCTGTTTGTCATGAAAGATCATGGAATATGGAAGTTGAGCGAGAGCTGGATAAAAGGCTTCATCATCATTTTATGGTTCTACCATATTTGCATAGTAAAGAGTTGAGCGATCCTTCTTTTCACGTTTCTAAAATTCTGAATAACAAACCTAAAGTCACCATTTTATTCCCTGGTACCAATCACGATGTCGATGATATTCAATTAGAATATGACAGTAAGTAAACAATCAATTATTTGAATAATAAAAGAAAATGGAATTAATCATTAAGTGGACATTTATATAATTACAAACATTTCAGCTTTTCAAACTTACAGGAAACAGTTACCAAATAATCTAATAGTTGTTGGAGCTTTTGAAGCAACAATGAACTCGGATGTAATACATAGCTGCCCTTTACTCATAGGTTCTAAAATTATGGATGGATACAGTCCTGCAGGAACTTTAAGTTTATCTTTACCCATGAATGAACAATTAAGCATTAAACAATCATGCGTATTTGAATCAGCTTATTTACTAAAGGGTAAAGACATAATTAATGACATGATTCTTGAGCTTCGACCTACTAATTCAAATACCAAGTCCACCCTCATTATATTTGCGGCAAATCATGATGAATTGTTGGATGAAAATGAAATGACTACTTTGGAAAATTTAATCAAATCCTCGTAAAATTAAAATTTTATATTTTTTTTGTCATGATTTTTATAATTTTATGATTGATAATCAAAATATTTTTATTTTCAGCTTTCCACCAAATTCTTACACACTATGGGGATTTGCGACATCAGATAGAATATTTGCTAGTAGCAAGTACGAAAAAAGTAGTCAAAATGTCACAGAGAATGAAACAAGAATTGTTGGTTTAAACCTTTCAGGACCAAATTTCGAATCTTGGTCTACTGTGATAAGTACTCACTCTACCAAAAATGAATTTATAGAAAGACTGACCAATTTTAAAGATAGAATACAATTAAAAAAAAATAGCATAGGTCTTGTAACTGCTCCAGTAATTGATCATGATGATGATGATAACGATGATGATAATAATGGTGGGTTTATGGAAGATGTAAAAAAAATATTCCCTGAAATTCCATTTCTTGGAGCTTTTGGCAAAGAAGACGATTATTATTTTGGAATAGACCCCATGAGCACTGATGGTAAAATATATGGAAATATATTGTTTCTAGTATTTTTTAATTAAAACATTCATATTGTATATTTACTTTCTTTCAGAATCAAATGATATTATAGGCGATGATATAATATCCATAATGATTTTTACATACGAGTGATTAAATGAAATTCAAGTTAGCAGTAAAAGAAGATTACAGATTAATTAATTATAAAAAATAAAAATAAGAAATCGAAATTTTTCACCAAGAGTTTACAGATTTATCATATATTATCCTACAATTTCATATGTGTATGTACATACTTGTGCAACCTAGTTTTTTAAAATAAAAAATAATTTTTTTGTATGTTCTCGAATTATTAACTTGGGCGTTAGAGGTGAGGATTCAACATTTACAAGGTATTTTTTTCAATTTGCAAAACTATTTATTGAATCTGCAGTTTGATTATATTTGTATGAGGTGATAGATATCTAAATAGATACAAAATGTTATTGACATTCAAATAATTATAACAATAATAACGGTAAATATAGTAGTAACACATTCGAATTTTATGGGAGTGATATGCAAATGCAAACATGCACATATTTTTTCTCCGAATTCAGAAGTGATTGCAAATTCTCGGCTCAACGAAAAAATATAAACATCCCGAAAATGGTACGACATATCGTCGAGATGCGTATCAAATAAGCTATATAAATTTAATAAAATTGTGTCCAAGTTCTACTTCCAGAGTTTAGCAGTTTTACATAATTCATAGTGGCTATCCAACATTAATAATATACACGTGTTACATTAGTACTCCGATGCATAGTCTTTTATAAAAATACACAATGAATTAATTTTCATACAAAGTATACATAAATTTCTCTTATACCAGATCTACGTACCCATATATGCAACAAAGAAATTTGCGAAAGGTAATTTATACTTTCAATGTGACATTAAACGCTTTATAACAACAGTGTTAAAATCTTTAATTGCACTACCTTGTATGACTACATATGTGTCTGTAAAACGTACATACACTATAATCCCATTAGAATATTGGCAAAAAAAAAAGATATTAAGAATTGTAAGATTAATAAGGAAAGAACAGGCTTCCGAGTACCATAAATCCCAACTAATAGCTGAACACCTCTGTATGTAGTAATTTGTTATTTATTAACTACTACGCGATAAAAATTGAATCTAAGCTAAGCGTGACTTGATTTTCTCGCATAAAGTGGCAGAAAAACAATTCGACTGATGAAAGCTCGTGTGAGTGAACTTGTTCCGACCGCACCAGAGTCAGTCATTTTTACATATAGCATTTTATTCCGCAAAAAATTCTCGTTTGTATCTTAATATAGTATAGTATAGTTAATTAACAAATGCGTATACATACGTCTTTACGAATCAGGTGAAAAAATTCAAGCTTTCAATTTTATCATTAAACACGAAGATTACAAACGAAACGTATTATTTTATCTGACACAAGCTCAACTTTTTTGTGAGCAAATACAACTACTTGATATGATCAAGTACAAGTGTAACTAGCAATTCATATCCACTCTTTACATTAACTAGGTTCCACTAACTAATTAACGATCGTTGATTTCAAGTTTAAATTGCCATTTACAACTTGCACTCGATTACCGGGACAGAGCGGACTCACAATTGATTATAGGAAAGAGAAGAAAATGCTTGTGCTCCATTATTGACTCAACTGGCGACGTTTACACGTGAAAGATGTTGAATTTTTCTGTTCTCGACAGACTATGCAAACCGATGCAAGTACAGTGCATTCACCAACAACACACAATGTAGCGCATATGTAATATACATGTATCATTTTATATATATATATAATGCATACGAATGAAAGGACATCGGGTCCGAATGCAATCTTGCTTTATAGACTATTACGTTCTCGCATCTGCGCTCGCAAAATTTTTTACCACTATTCTCTGCGTATTTTCCTAATAATCATCTTTTGCAAGCGCTCGTGATGTGTCGCTTAAAAAGATTCGCCTATAATCAAAAGTCATTATTCTTAATCGACTCTTAAAATCTAAACCTTTCACATAATATTCATGTGTTTTTATAGTTTTTCAAAAACCATTAAACTATTTTTATAGTATTACATACGAATCGTTTAAAACTAAACGATTGATTTTTTCTCTTCAAAGGGTAAGTACCTCGTATAATTTACAAAATGAAACGGTTTGATTTAATTTAAATTAAAGCGAATAACGATTTTAAGTTATGCCATTGTTATACCAAGAAAGATTTTGCTTTTGTTATAAAAATAGATAAGATTCGCGTAAAAAAAGTAGTTCATGATCGTTAAAAAGCCATGAAAACTATAAAAATTGTCTAAAAACTAAAGATTTTTGACACTTGACTATAGACTATCTTTAAGATTCGCCTATTAATATACATATACATATAAATTAACATCTCAAAGCTAAGAGAGATGGTACAAGATTCAAATACCGCTTGCCGCTGACGTTTTATTATATATAATTGTAAAATCGCACATTGGTATAGGTGATTTCTTTTATGTGCTAGAAAGCTATTGCTGAACACTATTCAATATCTGCATAATCGAGTTCGTTGAGTCAAACTTATTTTTAGAAGTCTTGACGATAAATATCTTCTAACTTAACTATTATAATTGTTATACGTGGTATTATAACTATTATTACGACAGTTATATTATTTCTATTATTAGTATTACTCTTACAGTTATTATGCGAAATTTCATAATCGTCAGTTTGATTCAACGAAACCATTCGCAAATGTTTGGTTGTTTCGATATCATATCGCCTTTTTTGCCTGTTCGCTATATAAATAGGTGTCCGATTTGTTTTAAATGTAAAAAATTTACAAAATTATGAAATCGTGTAATATTATCGCTTTTTTAACGCTTCGCGTAATCACGTTCGAGATTTACACGCCGTTTCTCCCGTCTTTTGTAACTTCTTTTGCTTCGCTTCGCGCCATTCGATTATTTACACTTTATTTTGTCAATATGCATAATGGCAGTGGGAAAACGGTGTTTAAAATTAACAATATATTACATTGTGTAAAGATATAACGTAGCCCTGCATACTTTTCTTTAGTCATTTCAAAATTAAGACTTGTAATGAATAACAAAAATAACACAATATAGAAGTAATCATTGTATAACGGCCAGTCAGATATACACTTTGATTTTTTGATTGTAATTACGCCAAGTTTATCGTCTACATTTATCATTGTAAAACTTATTATATAATTCTCAATCGCGACGACAAGTGTTAGTTTCCCTTTTCTTTCGTAAATAGTGCAATTAATATACTTCCTATGCTTGAAAGTATAAGAATCGTGAGCCAGTGATGTGAAAACTTATGGGAAAATAAAAATATGTTTCATTCTTATTTTTTGTATCTTTTCTCGTTTATATTATCAGTGATTAGACAAAATACGATATTCGACTCGTTGCTTTATCATGAGATCTAAGATCAGCCAATAGCAGTCTTAAACATAACGGCAAGATAGGCCATTTGAAATTAAAGTTTATAATATTATACTCTCAATGATGATAAACTTTGAACTTTTTAACAACTTAAGATTTGATTGCAACGAACTATTTCGTATTGTTGAAGTTAATTCTTCATTTTTCTGTAACAGAACTCAAAAAATCAGTTATCACGATTTTTAGAATCCATTAAACATGTATCATATCGTTTTGTACATTTTTTGGAGTTGCAGTCCACGTTTTTTAATTGCACATCGTTGTACCATATCTCGCACGCAGTCAGGTAAATGTTTGAATAAATCTTGATACATATTTTATTTTTTTTTTAACAATCAATACTGCCTCTATTCGCAATTGACTAAAACACTTTCGAAGCCTTACTATACTGTAGGATACTTTATCCAGCATAAGCGTTTCACAATAAACTCTGTACAAATTTCACTAATAAATTGCTTCTAAAGCAACTTTGCATTCGGAGTTCATCACGTTTCATCAAACTATTTATATATTTATAATATATAACGTACAATAATACAACATTCTTAATTATGTATGAGAATTAAGAAATGCAAGCCTCGATTGCAACTCGAGCATGGATTTCCTATACGTAATTGATCATTTGACTTCGTTGCCATTCAATATAAAAGTAGAGAAATCTGTTTTCTAATTTAAGTAGTCTTAAAGGGTCAAGAGTTATGACACAGTATTCTTTAACAATATAAGATAACAGACACAATACGTAAATGTAATTACAAATTTTTGTATAATCTATACGTAAGAAATTTTGTATTATCAGAACAAAAAACTTATCTTAGTATATTTAATAATAACGTTTTATCTGTTGTTATTATTATTTTTTAATTTAAGTTAGAGCTATAGTAATTTTTTTTAAACCTCTGTTTCATCATAATCAAAATGAGGATATTTACATTCTTATTTTTAAAATAATTATTGATCTTTACACGATTAAATTAATATACATTATCCAATTTTCTCTTGGTGTATGTAAAACATAACTGATGACAAAAATATAAAAAAATTTATATATACTGGAACGAATTTGACATTTAAAAAAAATCACCATAAACCTATCTTATCAATATTTAACATAAATCATCTAACCCTTTGAAGAGTAAAATTTAAAAATTTTATCAACATATTTTATATGAAAAAGATTTCTCTAAAAAAGAAGAAAAACAATTATAAGATTATTCAATTTGGACGACAACATTGATATTTCTGCCAACTTTTACTGAATGACAAAAATAACTAAAAGATACATAATTCGTATATGTAAAAAATAACGTTCATATGGTTGAAATGTAATTTGACTTTGTTAACATTTCAAAAATCAACTTGGATAATGTACCAAGTTATTTAGTAATTATTTCTTTGAAAATAAACTAATAATTAAAATTTGATACAATCTGTATTCGCATTTTGACATCAAGAACGAAAGTCGTTTTCGTTTCGAATTCGTTTTGAATGGAGGTTGCTTCCGCAAATCAGTCAATTTTAATAATCATATATACTCGTATTTTTCCTTTACCTCTTAGAAAATTAAGAAACAGATTTCGACGTGCCCTGGATAGAACGTGTTAATGAAAATGTTTTTGGATTCATTGAAAAAAAAAAGAAATTCTAAGTGGCGTATGTTAGTACCAAAAACCAACAATTGCATTAATATACTTAATAATGTAAAATATTAAAATATTTCATGAGTTTAACAAAGTAAATTATTTCATTATTGAAATATGTACTGATTGTGTATGTAAGTAATTGTGCAATACACAAATAAAATAAAATGATCTGTAGTGCCTATGTCTTAAAACATAATATAGTTACTGTATGATTGAGGGACAGTCAGTATTTTGCTACTGTTCTTTCTAATCATCAATATAATATAAAAATGTAGTAATTAACAATTAGTAAAGCTTTACCGTTTACCTCTATCCAGGTGACGTGCGACGTAATAGTAGTAGATTAGATTGTAGTAGGCGATTAATGCGTTATGTATTTCGTTTACACTTTGAGAGTTGCCTTAGGAGACCAGTGATGGAAACGCGAGGGCCCGGTCGGATATGAGGACGAGTGAATCCACTTGCTGGCTCTGTGACCAATGAAAGGGGGCGGCGAGGGACCGCCAAGAAAGTGAGGCGGCATCACGTTGTACCAGGGCTGACTCATCGGGTGTGGGCCATAGCCCATGAATGAATGGTTGAACCAACGATTTCGGTTCAAATGCAGCCTTGGGCTGTTCAAGTTGCGCCGCTTATTGTTGGGTCCATTACTGTTATTATTGTTGCTACTGCTGCTGCTGTTGTTGTTATTGTTGCTGCTACTGTTATTGTTGGAATTGCTGCTATTGTTGCTGTTATTATTGTTAGTGTTATTTGAATTTGATAGATTTTGATTAGCTGAACCCAGTGGCTTAGATTTTTGTTGTGGAGTAACAGTCACAGGAGTTGAAGCAGGTTTCTATAAAAAAAAGTAATCTTTTACAAACTAAAATTACAAATATTAAAATATTTAAGAGTTTAATTTCTAACGATACGTTATAATTAGTTCAATAAAGATTGAATTGCAATGCATTACCTCGTTGTTCACCTGTTTTTCATCTTTTTCTATCTTTTCAATGCGTTGCATTATAAGAGGGACTTTGTTTTCTTTATCATCAAATGAAGCTAATGTACAATATGAGCCTTTACTTTCTCCGAATCGGCAGCAAACTTCCTTAGGATCAACCCATAATGTTAACTCAACTGGCAGTGATAGATCTTCATATCGAACCCCTGCAGCATTTGCAGCTCTTTCTATTGTAGCATCTCTTCGATTATGTCCATTAACACGTATACAACGATATCCTTGACCTAAGGCAAAGCATACATGTTATTTTTAATAAAATTATTGTATTCATACTTATTAAAAATTTTTTCTTTCGCTTTTCCTGAATACAATATCAAAAATCTACTGTTATCAAGATAAGAGTATCTTGTAATGCAGGATTACAAATAATTTCATAAAATTACATAATGATATCTATTTTACAAACATTAAATTTAATCCGTTTTTTAAATATAAATTTTAGTGCATTTAAAAACTTAGTGAATTACCTTTAAAAGGTTTGTCAGGGAACCAATGATTCTTGAAGCGTTCCATCAGTAATTCTACCAGTCGTTGTTGAAAGCAGTCTAGCTGATCAGGACTAAATTTTTCGCTTTTTTCTATCAGCTGCACTAAGAACAGCACCGCTGCTGTAATCTCGTTGCGCATGTTGCCCGTGTTGTCTGGCAAGCTTGCGTTTTAACAAATTCTTGTGATTGGAATATCCTAAGATAGCTCTTTTTAAAATGGTTTTATCTTCAAGCTGAATCGATTTGGAGCACATAGAGCTCTCAAGCACCTGTACAGCCTTCCCTAAGTTTACTGAATAATGCAGTGCTAATGTGCTATATTTTATGCAATGCAGGATGATACGTTCCACTTTGATTGTTGAGGAGAGAACAAATTGTTTGTTGAAACCTTTGATTCCAAGGTGATGAAATTATCTGCAACAATTACAATCAAATTTAGTTATCTAGTAGTAGTTTCCACGGAACAAGTGTAAAACAATTTGCTTTCTTCTAATAGACATATTTGGGTGAACATATGGATTTGTTCAACCATTCCAATTAAACGATAAAAAAAACTTTCCAAATCTACTGATGAATTTTGGTCTTATCAAACAAGAACAGCTGTTGTTAGAAAAAATTTTCTCCAAAAAGCTCTCAATGTTAATATTAATCTTAAGAATACAGAGCTAGAATAAAAGCCAACCAACGTGTTTCCAAGACCTTGACATTATAGAAATATTAATAATAAGTAATAAAAAAAGATAGTCTTTTTTCTTGTTGTATGAATTTTGGAGCACAGTCAGAAAAACAAACTCAGCTCCAAAACAATGATCACCTATAGAAGATTCGGAAGTTTGCAAAATCACGACAATATGTCAATAAACATCGACTGTCAGCTCGGACATCTGGACAGTCAGTATATAGTTAGTAAGCAGTCGCAATGGCACGACATTGCAAAAAGCCTCGACGCTGCGCGAAAAATGCAATGGAAAAACTGGAACGACGAAAGAGCCCAATATGCTGCTCTCCAATAGACAAGCATAGCTCGACTCTCTAGAAGGCTATCGGAGAAATCCAGACAGTGCACCTCGTGCCCGTAGACTCTCGCATCGCGGACAGGCTTCCGCGTCGAGAAATATCAATAAGCGTGATAATCGTGCCCAACAATATGTTGATTCGGGCTAATGAGGTTAAGTATATAGCGCGTACATATATGATATATATGCGGGGAGAGAGAGAGAGAGAGCGACAGGCATACGGAGAATCCAAGTTGAGAGAGGGTACAAGAGAGTGAGCGACGAGGACGTCGGCCGCGAGGTTATGGAAGAATTCATTTCATATCCGTCGTTCTCGTCGGGAACGTTTCCCTCGGTCACCCAGACACACACATGCGATATGCAGACATCGGAGAGAAAGAGAGAGAGAGAGAAACAGACAGACCGTCGACAAGAGATAAGAGCCACGCGCACACTTGGCAGCAGCGGAGTATATAGCTGTGGAAAAAAGTGTAGCAGGGGCCTCTCGAAATATTACGAGAGCGAGAGAGAAAGAGAAGAGGGAAAAGAAGACGAAAAAAACAATAGACCGCACGCATAACAATTTCGCCAGCTCATTCTCTCTGTCGTGCTCGGTACCAAGACGTGCCTGCTCGCATACTCGTTCCTCTATATAGCTATATTACGCCTTTCTCAATCTCGCACCACACACAGCACAGTCCCGTACGGATCCCGCAGTCAATCGTTCCGATCGCCGAGTAAGTACTCCTATACTGTTATATTCTCGCCGTAGCATGCACATAACGATAACGATGTAATCCTTACTTTTAGACTCCGAGGGGGACGAGAAGAAGAAACCAAAGCCTGATAATATACGTCTACTATGTACAAGAACGAAACGCGACGAAATTAGGAGGAAAGCTGCACACACTACGTCCCCGTCCTCGTTAAATAAACGCACTACTATACTGCTCTCTGGCTGCACGAGCCAGCACGAATGAACCCGACTCAACGCGCTCTCCAACTCTCGGAGAAAGAGCCAGCCAATGCGCGCCGAGCTAAGACTGAGAGGGCTAGAGCGCAGCCCCCACGGAGCGACAGAGACGACCTCAACACGTGTTACGTCGCAGAGTCTCTCTCTCTCTCTCTCTCTCTCTCCTCTCTCCTCTTCCTTTCCCTCCTCCTCGCCCCCACTCTCTCGCTCTAGAGTCGTCGCACGATATGCGGCCGAGCCATGGCATCGCACGACGTATGGCACATATACTTACGTAGATCAGCGACCGCTGCTGTGTGCGCGGAGGCTTATACGAGCTGTCGGCGATGCACGTGGCTACTTTATTTTTTCACCAAGTCGTCGAGGTTTTATTTTATAAAGTAAGCTCGGATTTGAAGTTGAGTAGCACTTTTTTTTATGCACTCGACGGCTGCTTCGAAATTTCAGCTGTTCGATTGCGCGCACGTGCGCTCCGATTTTGCAAAATCGTCCTGCTATAGTCTCTGCAGGTTGGACGTATATTGTCGGCTGCGCACCTGTACTGACGGGAAATGAGAATCACGGGTACGTTGATTGTTGAAAAGGGTCACGTTTTCAGCGATCAACCATGTGCGTTGCACTTGGTAATAATGGAACTGAAAGCACGTGCTCCGAAACGTACTACGTCGTAGACCGGTATATTATAATGTAGGCGACGATTTTACAATGCTGCTTTCAAATGTAGATATTGAGACTGAGCTCGAATTTTGGTTGTTGGAAAAGCTGTTCAAAGAATATCACGACGGACAGAGAATCGCGAATCGACCACGTGGAGTTGGCCACGAGCACGTGTTCTCAGATCACGAGTGGGTGTATAATTTCAAACTGAGGGCCGGTTGGTGCGGATACACGTGATCGAATGAAAAAAATCAAATAAACTTCAATTTCGATTTCGTTGGTGGTAAAAAAAAATACAAAATGGGCGAGTACAGGCAAGATGATTCACAGCGCGTTTTCATTTATGTATAAAAAGACACTGGTTTACTTGTACAAACGCAGGAGGATTACAAATCAACGCAAGATTTACTTAAATATGTTTATTAATAGGCAGTCAAAGTTATACATTGTTTCTTTATCTATTCTGCATATAGTACAACCCTTAGCATTAATGTTCCTTGTGTGTAAATGAGAATGTCAGCTTATTTTGAGACAGGAATGTTGTTTGAGGAACGTTTTTTTTTTATAAATTGCGCGCCGACTTGAACATGTTCGTGGTAAACAATTGTGCGGTGCAAGCAATTTACGCGTTTCTCATCTATTACAAATTCTTATAGTGAGTCTTGGTTAATTCATGCACGAATTATTATTGCCCGGCCGCTGCCGGTGCGCATTGATTAAAGCTTTGTGCGATTCGAACGATGGAAGACTCAACGAGTTGAAAACGGAGAAATGCACGTTATTTATGCGCTCGTTTGTGCTTTTGAAAAGTCGAAAAAGTTCTCGTCGCTGTATCAGCGACTTGTTTGTGTTGGAATAGAGTTATTATCGCGACTGACAAATCATTTCGATGGATAATTGTTTATGTACAAATAGAAACTATTTCGCCTCGCTGCTTATTTCAAGCTCTGCGCATGATAAAATGATAGTGCATAAGGCGAAAATAATATCAACGCAAAAGACAGACACACTGATGTTATAGGTAATGCCCCATCTATTATTGTAAGGCTAAAGTCAAGTTTTTGTTCGTTTGTAATTCAAATCGACGTTGAAGTTTCGATACTAAAAAACTCTTGCAAAAATTGAATTAAAACGATCAACTAGTATGATTAAATAGTAAAATCCACAATTGACTTGAACATTGGACAATGAGCTGTGGTAGCTAAATTAGAAATTAAAAAATTAAACCTGCTTTTTATTGTTCTCTGTTATTAGTTTAGAGTCGCGCGTTTACGTTAATTATTTTACCAGCAAGAGATGATTAAAAACGCGTTAGAGCGTCAGTAAGTTATAAAAAATTTTCTCCTCCCCGAAAATTCACGCAATTTCAATAAGAAATTAATTATTCAGAATAAAAAGTGCAAATTTTGCGCAATTCGGTTTAACGATTTTTTTCCGAAAAACCTTCTCTAATCAGCCTTGCGTGCCCTGCGCTTGCGGACATTAGGGCTGTTCGGTGAAGATTTACTTTCCTTGTCGGTCTTGTCGTTTTCCGATTTCTCTTCTGAATCGCTGCCATCTTCATCGACAAGGTCGTCCTTGACTCCATCCATCAGTTCGTCGTCGCCCGTACTTTTTTCAGTCATGAAACCACCACTGTCTCCTTTTTGTTTCTTTTTTACCTGGTACATCAGGTCCTTTGGTGGGTAGATGAAATCGATGATGCAAACAATCAACTAGAATAAAATGAATAATTAATAAAACGTTCCAGATGAAAACGTTTCATAAATTAAATACTTACCAAGCCCAAAATAGCTCCCAAAACTATTGTTGCAATAGCAAATATCAGATAACTTCCCCAAGTTGGCAGGCCAAAGTCTTCCATCAATTTGTTATGGATCCCCTAATGTCAAGTTCAACAATTAAAAATTGCAAATTGGGTTAAAAATAGTATCAGAACCAAGATGCATACCCTCAGTACTTGTGATATTCTGAAAAATTGACTGATGATGGACATTTGAATTGACGTCGGACTCTTCCAGCTTGATACCGGATCCACCTTCTGCCATGTTTTCTTGGTGACAAATTCAACTAGGGAGTCTTTGTCTCTTGGGCTTTTGTATTGTCTGAAAACTCCATCTTTCACGCTAAAAATATAAAAGAATATTTAGAATTGCGGCTATATGATGAAAGTTCTAAAAATTCTAAAGATAGATACTGACTGGTAAATTGTTGGCAGTGCAGTGACCATAAAGCGTCCACTGAGTCCAGGGGCATCAGTCACGTCCACCTTACCAACATTGATACCCAGTTCTTTCTTCTGGAAAGCAAGGCTTTCCCATATCTCTTCGAGGGCCTTGCAGGCTGGACACCATGGTGCGTAGCTAAAAATTAAAGGTATAATATTATGTGACTGTATTTTTCACAGCCGATGAAATGAAAATTCTTAAAGGCACTAAATATTTGATAAAATACTCGTTTGCCCAAGCGGTGGTATTATCTGCGTTCCAAAGAAGCATACATTTGGAGCACGATAACGCGATATTTCGGCGGTGCAAAATTTTTCCGCTTGCGTTACACAAGCTTGGAATTATTTGCTCAAGTTTTAAAAGAGAGTAACCCCCCAACAGGCCGAAACCTCTTGAAGAATAATCCACAATCGCGAACTCATAAACCGTATGGAATTCAGCCAGGCTCACGCACAAGAGATTAGCATATCAATTAGCATTCCCAATTTTGCAATTAGCCGATGGAAGCCGGGCGAACTCTGTGAAAATTCCGATCTAAAAATAACGGTATTCCGAATGTAAACAATTGCTATTAACCTGCCGTCCGCGTACCTTCTCCAGAGCCCAATGTACGACTCGATTTTCACGTCGGTTCAGCGGTAGGGAAAAGGAAAAAAGGGAAAACTATTCCTTCGCGTGATAAAAAAAGACGTAGGAGGTGCATAAAGGAATAATAAGTATACGAGGATAAAAGGCTTACAATTCGACCATCCATTCGCCCGTGAGCATGCGATCCCAGTTGTCCTCATCGAGCCTGTCGACCCAGCTGGTCTTCTTCTGGATACTGGCCCCGGCTAGGGCAAGCGCCAACAGGACGACGATACTCCGGACGACACGCGACATTGTTGTAACCAAAGGTGGCCTCGCGCGTTGCACTTGGCTCTTGGTTTGATATATATATATATATATAATTGTGCAGTCAGCAGCGGTTTTCGGACCAATGATCGCCGGTGTCGTGTACAAGCCCCTTGGTTGCTGTGAGAGAAGGCTTCCTCCCTCCCTCTCTCTCTCTCTCTCCTCCTGCAGTCGGTGGCCGCGGCTGCTATACGCGAGTAATTCATATATCTATATATAGCGTAACGTGTACAGAGATCGTATAGAGGGGGCGCGGATCGAGAGCGGGATATTTGAATTAGCGAAGGAATAATTAAATTTTTGAAATTTTCATCGACATCAGACATGAGTAATGTTATATAGAGTAGATTATGCGTGTCTTTATTATTTTCAAAGAATATTGGTTACATCGGGATCGTATATACTTTAAATAATCAGATGTCACATTGCTCATGCGCAGTGTTGCAGGCTTGCTCTATGAAAGGTTAGAATCACCTTGTGCGTGTGAGAAAACACCGTGTGTACACACAGTGCATTACCAGACGGTTTTCTTGGAGTTGCTTTTACTTATACTTAGACAATAATAAAGCAAGTTATAATTTCTGGATCAAAGAAAACGGAAATTGATTAAAAAATGTCCGACGGTAAGAGTTCTTGTAATGTTCATATTCGCGAGGCGTTTATATTTTCTCATTCGAAACGAAATTTTTGTTATAAAATAATGTAAACGTTTTTTTTTAGAGGAAGTTATTCGACGAAGGTTGCTGATCGATGGCGATGGCATTGGGGACGACAGGAGATTAAACGTCTTATTAAAATCGTTCATCAAGTGGGTAAACAACCCTGAGACAGACCACATTTTACACGAAAGAATGCTGTCCCAGTTGTCTCAGTGCGAATTCGCACAGAAAAAATCGCGTCTGGTGTCGAATATGAGTCAAGAAGAATTGAAGAACTATGAAGACCTATCAAAAGAAATCGACGTGGAAATAGAAGAAGCTAAAAAGAGCATAGAGACGACAAAGGTTGAACTTCAAGAGGCCAAGCAAGTTAGAAAGAACAGAATTGAGTACGATGTCCTAGCTAAAGTTATTAACGAACAGCCTGATAGACTAGAGACTGATGTTAAACTGGCTACTCTTCAAAAGGAATTGGGAACACTAAAAGTAAGAAATATCGCAAAAATATTTATATTATTGTATTGGAGTTTGAATTAATGGTATTTGTGTTTCTAGGAAAAGTCGCAACACTTGGAACACAAACTTGAAATGAGGAGAAAGCAGTTCCACGTGCTGATATCTTCTATTCACTCTCTACAAGGAATGTTGGATGAATCTGATGAGGAAATAATGGATGTTAGTTTAGAAGATGTCCATTCTCCAAAAGTTACAACATAAAGTGGCCATCTCAATTAGGTTTCTTTCCATTTTAGATAATAAGATATTTCTAGGACTGATGATAAATAAAAAAATATATTTCTTTTTCAAGTAAAAAAAATGCACAAGTCAACATTAAGCGTTATTTTCCAAACTTCAACTTGAGTTTACTTGTTTTTGGGACATGCCTTATTGTTAGCGATAGCCTTGTTGAACGCTCCAAGATCTCTCCTTCATTGTAATTGTGTGAACACATGTTCAAGTTTTTTATATCACACTTGGTTATCAAGTCTGTGGACCTTTCATCTATCGAATGTAAATAATCATGGTACAGATCTTTTTGTAGAATTAATAAACTTCTTGGCTCCAACAGTAAACTGAATTCTCGTTTTGGAGATTCCTAAGCAAAATTACATTATCATTTACTATTAATTATTTAGAATATATCACTAAATTGAAAGAATTAATGTCAGACTTACAACTTTATCAGTTTCATGGCGTTTATAAAATTCTAGAAGAGTGTGAGAGCCACAACTTATTGTTGTTACTATTGGATGAAAAAGAGGTCCATCAGAATGTGCCTAATAAGTAGATGAAGTACATTAATAAATGAGAGATACATAGAACCCTGAAATATTTACCATAATCCCTTGGCCAGGTAAATATTCATTTATGAGCACATGATTTGGCCTCTTGTCTTTGTCAAAAATATTCAACTTGGCTATTTTGTCAATTTGTACTTCAAGCCACTGGAGCGGAGAAACAAAAATTGAGTCAAGCAATGTGCAATGTAAAATCATAAAGTTTCAAGTAGGCAGACTAACTTTGGGAATCTCCTCAGCGATCATTCCTTTTGGATGTGGTATTCCACCCCAATTTTGAAGTCGACGATGACTGAGTTGAGTCCATTTAGGAAGTGGAGCACTGTTTACTTTCTGTGTTATATCACTTTCTTCCTCTTTTGTTATGAAATTGGGAATGTAACATACCAGAGGTGGTACCTACATAAAACTATCGATATAATATTTTATTGTAAATAATTATTTTCCTGTAACAATTATTCTGTTTTTTTTACCTCTTGAACCGTATACTTGCTAGATAAATCCTGCAAATCAATAAAATTCATTGCTCAAGATAGTAACTCCAGTTTACTACAGTTGACACCTGAAAATCATACATTTTTGCATAAGCATTTCCAACTTGAAGAATAATAAAATACGCATTGCTTCGAAAAATAAGTTTACAATTTCTTGAAAATAATCAAGAAATTACAAGCATCCGAGGATGAATATATATATATATATAAGTACTTGCATGCAGTGTTAAAATCAAAACAAATCGTGAACAGTGCAAAAAATATAGCCTGAGCAGTCTCTCATCACTGGTGTAGTGCTTCCCCGATAAATTGCTGTAGGAAAGGCATATCCGCAAGTCGTGGTCGTATGCCTATAGATACAAGGCCCAAAGGTGACGACTCTACACCTGCGAGTAAACAAGGAGAAAAAGAATAAAAAACAACTTCTTAGGTCGGCGTTTGCTAGCTAATACCAGGGACTTCGAGTAATCGCGATTTCTGACGGTACACAGTACTGTCAGATTACGAGTATATATATATATATATATATATATATATACAGGTTTATCCTTGGCAAAAAGCGAAAGTGTCACTTGATGACGAGTGATTGTAACAATTGATGAAAGCAATAAACTCATGATATTTAAAATCAAAAGAAAGAACAAATTTACTATATTGTTAATTCGCTATTCGCTGATACAGCCAAAGAATGAAAATCGTTCAAAATCCACGAAACTAACAAGTGAGCCAAAATGGCATCAGTATGTATTGCATGGATATCGAAACAGCAGGAAACGACGGAAACCTTCCCCTAAAAAAGCGCCTCAACCCAAGTTTTTCAAGAAGCCCCGCTGCGAGGCCGCGCGAGTATCGTTCATTCAAGACAAAGCATCCGACCAGTCAGCGAACCGTCACGTTCTCCTCGTCGCATTTCCAGGAATCCGAGCCCGTGAATGGGCCTACTCGGCGTCGCTCGCTGTCTCTCGCGCCGCGACATTGCTCTCCCATCACACACAGAGCACATCGCGCAGTGTCTCCGTGGGTGTGCGTAACTGCACTGCGCACACACGTACAGCTTAGTCGTCAAGTCACAGCGTGTTGAGACTTGAGTTGACTGCATCAGTTCAGCTCAGCTCGTCGTCGTGCGTGCGTGCGTGTGTTTTGTGCATCACCCGCCCGCCGTTGGGCTGTAAAAAATGGCAGGTGTATTAGCTCGTGTTTTAACCCGCGATGTGCATCGTTCAGGTGTAGCATTATTATCATAGCATCGTCATCTCTTCAGTTTCGGAGCAACAGCAGTGTTCGCGTGTCAAAGCTGTGCGTGGCGCAACAGCAGCATCTCCGTATTGCAAGAGAGCGCTGCAACTTTTTTTTAAGGTAAAAACCTGTCAAGACTTGTCTCTTGCTCCCTTCCGCTCTTGTTCTCTCTCTCTCTCTCTCTCTCTCTCTCTCTCTCTCTCTCTCTCTCTCTCTCTCTTTCTCAAGTAGGCAGTATTAGAGAGGTGCGCCCCGTTATACTTGGCTCGGGAATGCGCTGTTTTGACGTTTGGTCGGCTATTTGTGTATTTCGGAGTCGTAACTCGTAGCAAAGAGAGAGAGAGAGAGAGAGAGAGAGAGAGAGAGAGAGAGAGAGAGAGAGAGACGGAGTAAGGAAATTTCGTATGGCCCATGTTGTTTTATAGGTATGCCATGCCCCCCGCGATATACATATAGGTAGCAAAGCAGCTATACACTGCACTCTCCGTCTCTTTTCTACTCACACGTGTGCGCGCGCGCGCGCATGCTTTCTCCAAAACAATTCCGCGTTGGGACGATGTGCGTCGTCTTCTGAAGTGGCGGCCGACGTCGTCGATGTACTTATTATTGCGAGAGCCCGTTCGGCCCGAAACGCGTCGTCATGTGAGCGCGCGAGAGCTCTTTTTTGATGGACGATAGCGTATGCGTGTATTGAACAATCGCTGTATTTTTTCTCGTTGTGAGCGTCGCCGTCTCTCCTGACTCTTTCTCTTATGTATATACATATATATTATGCCTGATGGCTGCGCGCACAACTCTTGTGGAGGAATTTCTTCGAGAGATGCTGAGGACGGCGGAGGCGGAGGAACTATCATTTTTCATCTTTCCAGATTGCGATGCCTATCGAAACTTTTCGACTCGTCGTCATGTATGTATGTACGTTTAATGATCGGACTCAATTGCTTGGGTTGCTCATTTTTCCATTAGGGCATTTAAACTGGATGCGCTCCGGAGTCAAGTACTTTTATCACTGTATAACTGGAGGATTATTATTATTGGAATTTCAAGTGTGGAATCGTCAGATGGAATTTCTTCCATATATGTATATCTATACACTCCATTAAGCTTTTGTTTTTGTACTTGAGAAATGAATTATAATGTTGAATCCATTTTGAGTTATTAATAGAACCAGACTTGGTGACAAAAACAATCAAGGTGCTTACTATGATAATTTTCCTTGTAGCAAGAATGTAACAAGTGGGATGTAGCTTGATGTTCTTTTATTGCATTTGGAGTCACATGATGTTTGTTTAGAAAAGAGGCCGTTTATCTGTTTTAGATAATGGATGAAAAAATTCATATTCGTTTACCAAGATTTTTTGAATTTTTTTTCAAAACAGGCAGATTAAAGCAATTCCTCACTACAAAAACTCTTTTGATAGCCATAGGTAGTTTTTATGAATGAAATACACTTGGTAGTAGAGTTACGTATAGTTGGCTGTTTACAGTACTAATTTTCATGTGGGAGATAATGAAATAGACAGAGCGGTATGAATCTAGTTTTTTACTTGGCAACATGCAAAAAATTGCTTGGACAATTGAATGAACTTGGAATGAAGATAATATGTTTTTCTCAAGCTGATAAATAAATTCGTTAATAATTTTATAATGCATACAAAAATTGCCTTTGATGTTATCAGTCAACTTATCAAGTTTACAAATGATTTTGTTTATTTGCAGATAACCGTTACAACATAAATCAACATCAAGCAACTTTTGAATAATACTCAATACAAGTTATTTGGCAGCTTTGGATCCACTTGTGATTGATGACATCAGATAGAGGAGATTCAATTAATTGAAGAATATGCTTATTATAGTCACACAATCATACTTTCAATCAGTATAAAATCAAGGAAAAGCTTTCCAAGATAAAAATGTCTCACTGCCCAGTTAATAATGGGACAGCGTTTTGCTAGTCTCAGGGAATTCTTCAGAATGGACACTGAAAATCATTCTCTAGAAGGATATCCTGAGTCGATCCGGCGTTCATCCCTAGACACGCTGGATCGAAACAAAGCCGATAACCTAGAGAACGGAGAGAATAACGGAAACCTACCTGCCGTAAATTCTAATGTGATTCAAAATAGGAATAAGTCAGAAGATAATTTAGAAAATGAACAGTTGAATCAGGATTTAGATAATCACAATTCCAGATTTGAGTCTATATATAGCCATCCGATAGATGGTCAAGAATCAAAACAATGCTTTAGTAATGGAAATTTTATTGCTGGTGAACAAGAAACATTCAAGCCACAAGAAGCTTGCTGTAGTAATTCTGGAAGTAGCAATACCAGTAGCAGCTCGGAAGATAGTCCAGTAAACCCTGTCTTAAGAAGATCATCAAAAACGCTACCGTTCGGGAAACGAAAAAGTGAGTGGTTTTATTCAACATATGCTGAAGATGTAACAATGTATCATATTGCTCAATGAAATTTTACATTTTTAGGTAAACAGCGCAGCAAAGACCAAAATCCAGTATGCAATCACGTATTATCTTCTAAAAAGAAGCGTAGCAACTGGGTCTTGAAGTTCAACTGTGCTAAGAGCAAAGGTTCCAAAAACACAGACATTCCAGGCCAGGGAAATACCAGCTCGGAGTGTGTGTGTACCGGATACAGACGGACTGAAGAGCACCCTATAGGTGCTGGCATTGTCTTCAATAGTAGATCTCCTCCACAGAGTCCAGTATTAGGACCATTGCCTCCTAGTCCTGTCATTGATCTCTCGCGTTTTAATCCGGAAGAATTTCCAATGGAGGTAAATGCGTTTTATTTAAATATTCTAATAACAAAATCTCAGAGAAGAGTAATAAAAGCAAGATTTACGATCAATTTTTTTCCCGAGTTTAACTAGCTCTTCAAACTGTCTGCATACGTAAGCTAACTTTATGAAAAAAAATTGCGTTCCTTTATGATGATAATGAATATTATGGGATGAGCGTAAACTATTTTTGAACGCTTTGTCCTGTTAAAAAGATGTATAGTGCGGGCAAGGCATTTTAGCGTCATTTAAAAAGCCTATGACGTCATGCTAGCGTTGGTTCATCACATGAGTCACAGGAATTTGCAAGGAAACGTAGCCAATTCAGAGCTTCAAAGTCTGGA
The DNA here is from genome assembly GCF_009193385.2 of Nasonia vitripennis. Taxonomy (NCBI): domain Eukaryota; kingdom Metazoa; phylum Arthropoda; class Insecta; order Hymenoptera; family Pteromalidae; genus Nasonia; species Nasonia vitripennis. The sequence goes on from NC_045759.1 coordinate 7,987,153, forward strand.
ATAATATATTTGTCAATGAGCCAGTTTTATAACTTGTTTATTTTTTCGTTAATAAAACTATATGAATAAATTGATTGACGAATCGAAAAAAAAATCGAATGGAATAGTAAAAGAAAAAAATAATGTTATTGCATCAGAAAAATGAATAATAATTGCATACAAATTTTAATGAAAATGTTCTATTTTTCATTGATACAGGACTGCGACCAAAGAGCACGAATCCAGCGAGCACGAGAGATGGAGGAGGGTGTCGAGCCGCCACCCGGTTATAGGCCTAACGTTCCTGCGGTTATACAAGTTCAACCGAACGGCATAACAGTCGACAGTTTAGCAGCTCTATTCCAGGCGAATGCCGGAATTCACGCGGCCGCCCTTACTGCCCTGTCGCAAATTGATTCCTCGTTGATTCCGAACATCGAGAGACCCATACATACTCAGGTTCGTTCTTATCTTGGATTCACGTTCATGCGTGAAAGCTGTTAAGCAAGAATTGCGGATGCGATAAGGCTAGAAAATCAAGTGCATTCAGCAGACCGTAGTCTCGATTTATTTTGCGAGCGCTTCAGAGTTGCGTGATTCACACAGTTGGTCTTTCATTTCCTGTATTTATTTAATGACTTATAGAAAGGATTCACCAACTGCATGAAAGTATAGGAAAGCTGATAAGCTCTATCGAGGCTTGTTTACTTGCACGTGTACTTCTCGTTTTAAAATATACGTTGGAAAATTGCTCCTTGAACGTGAAACGAAACGATGGCATTCAAATGCAAAATTTCAGATTGAAAATCTAGTTTGTAATGAGAGTATCGCAATTTATTACAGGTCGACTACGTGCACTGCCTCGTACCGGATTTGAAATCCATCACCGCGTGCTCCTTTTACTGGGGCAAGATGGATCGCTACGAGGCTGAACGCCTACTGGAAGGCAAGCAAGAAGGCACCTTCCTGCTGCGCGATTCGGCCCAGGAGGAGTTTCTCTTTTCCGTGAGCTTCCGAAAATACGATCGTTCTCTGCACGCGAGGATCGAGCAATGGAACCACAAGTTCAGCTTCGACTCGCACGACCCAGGCGTTTATGCTTCCAAAACGGTGAGTACATTCTCTTTTATTCTTGATATTTTTTGTACGTACATTTTTTTTTATCCACTCATTGACTTTCGAACCCACTGACTTTGGAACAATCATTAATTCTTCATCATCAAGATTTACCTTATGTTTAGTTACTTTTAACTAGCCATCGATCACACTTTTACGACGGTGATACCAAATCTTCAACTCAATTTTTTTTATTCCATACGTACTTTTTTGTTTTACTTGATCCATGCAATGGCATGGATAGTTCATTCATCGACTTACGCGCGACTCACAACGTATAGACCACCACATTGTCATTAGCACGTAAAGTAAAAGGAAAAAGGCAATTGTTTTAAACGAAAATTATTTAGGTATGCGGCTTGATCGAGCACTACAAGGACCCGTCCTGCTGCATGTTCTTCGAGCCGATGCTGACGATTCCGTTGCATCGCAACTTCGCGTTTCCGTTGCAGCACCTCTGCCGTGCTGTTATCACCACCCACACAACCTATGATGGTATCAACAAGCTTCAATTGCCAAAGACCCTCAAGACCTACCTGAAGGAATACCATTATAAGCAGCGCGTACGCATCAGGCGGCTCGATACCGAGAGCGATTTGCAGACTGACGGGAAATCCATATCATATGTGCCCTTGATGTGAACAACTTTTTTAATCATCACGTGTATAACGCTGTAACGATCACACACGGAACCATACGTATACATACATACATACATACATACATGCAGACACACATTCTTACGAATGATGTTACGGTACCAGTGGTTTAGAGTTTTTGAAAAACTCGATATAATTTATACTTGGTTTTTAAAGACTCTGTTTCAATAACGTTGAACTGACCTCCTGGGATAAGAGCATGAAAATATCCCTAGAGTGATTCATTTTTACTTCGCTCTTGTTCAAATTCGGAGCACTCGAGCAAGTAAATAACTCTGAGAGCGATAGTCGTGTCTCAGTTCTTTTATTAAGCGATGAGTAACGCTCCGAGAAAAGTGACTCCGCAAAACCGAATGAAATATTCTCGAAAAATTGTCTAGTATGTTTTTATGATCGTTGTTGAAAATTAATTGTGATAATTTTGCCACGCTGATAGATTCGATCCTTCATACAGTAGCAGAGTTGAAAAAAATGCTTTTACAAAGCGTATCCTTACAGAGATTCAAGTGATGAAATATTTGGAAGTATTCAAAAGTATTTAGTCCTTGACAGTATGCTCTGAACCACTGATGAATACATATACGAACATGTGCGCATTACTCTTCCCTCATATACTTATACACTCTCTCACTTTGCGAAGCATTATACTATTTAGCTACGTGCATTTGGGCGTGTACGTCTGCAGTGCATTTGAAGCATTGAGTGCAGAGTTCCTTTTAATGTCCGTTTTATCGCTTGTTGAAAGCAGTTATTCAAACATCAGCGTTTCAAATTCTGTGCATTTCTTTTTTTTAATCGTACATCACATGCGTAGTGCCTATTAATTTTAAAAATGAAACATGTTTTATACATAACGATATGTAAACCGATGTATTTAGCTGTTTTTTGATATTTTCAAATAAGTAGGCAGCAGTTATTCAGGATCGATGTGAAATTATGTCCGAGCATAAGTGGTTTCTGCACTTGAAGTTTTATTTGTGAATGGAGCTTTCATTCGGCCAGCAACTTTCTTCTTTGACATAGATACCCACGTTTACTCTAAAACGTATGTCTAGCATCTTAAAATTTTACGTTGAAACAATTGGAAATTCAGTAACAAAATTCTATTGTTTTTTTTTAAACGATAGGAAAAGTTGAAAGAATTAAAAAACGTTATTGGTAAATCGAATTCAAAATTTGTTCTTACTAGTAAACAAACTGTATCTATTTCAATTGAAGCTTAAGCTGGCTTGATGATTGACGTAACCATGCAGATTTATTTTACCTGAATCTTAACAATTTACACATGCAATATATCAAGATACATTATTACAATAGGAAGACTTGTAAGTGCTTAATAATGGAAACTAGTAAGAGTATTGAACGTCAGGTTCTATCTTAATTTTAACAGGACAGTACAGGGATGCACGAACTGGTGAATAATTTTGAGTTTTATCTTTTATTCATTCTGTAAATTATGTTCGAAATTTGTTTGTGAGAACGTGATTTCTAATCACGTATCATCTCGCATTTGCATAGTTAACACGCCAGTGAGTGCACATTTTTTTATTGCTATTTGCAACATTAATAAGATGACAATGAGACAAGTTAGCAATCAAGTAAAGAAATTTTTTTATCAATACACGATTTTATTCTTAACCGCAAATCAAATCACTTGATTCTCTACGAAATTATACGAATTCTAAAATTTAACGGAAGCGTTTAGAACTGCTAAAAAGCTATTATGTAATTGGATAATACTTGATTGTTAATATGTCAGATTTTTCAAGTTTACATATTCAAGTTTTAATTAGCTCTCTGTAAAGTTTACAAGTTTTATCGACTCAGCTCTTTAAATATTTTATTTTGTATTGTTTGATAAGCAAATTTTCCGTCTTCGGCAATTTTAAAGGAAAAACCGTTTATTTTGCGAACGCTCGTTGTACACGGAATAATACTGATATATGATAAAAAGAAATTCCTAAAATTCGGAGGAATTTAAATATTACGGCTACCTCGAAAGACTATTAAACTATTTGATGTTATGTGAGAATGTTATTTTGTGACGTCGAGAAAATTGGAGCGATCGATATCGAAATGTGATAGTGTCTAGCTTTGAAGGTTTAATGTACCATATGAAGAAAAAAGGTGTTGTTTTCAGTGTGCGTAAAGGAAGAACGCGAAAAGCTACGAATATTATGAGAAAAAAAATTGTAAAAAGACAAATAATAAGACTGTAAATTTTTTCTCAATTGTATAGTGAATTCTCAAAAGGATGTAGTATTGGATGCAAATGCGAGGGTGGGTGAAAAATAATGTCAAAAGACATATCATATATCAATCTTTTCATATCTTCCAAAATGAACGGTTCTTTCCGAATGAAGCTGACGATGGATTGCCGTAGAGACGCAAAATCGGTCAATCACAGTTTTATTAAAAATAATGCACATGTAAAGTTATTAAGTATTACTTTTTAAACTTTTCATTAAACATAAACATATATATATATATATATATATATATATATATATATTATATATATATCTTACGACTATTATAAGGAATTCGAAAACGCATTCGTTATCCATAACAAGTCCCATTTCGCTAGTCACGCGACAACTGTTCGATTTTGTAACTTTCTTGGGCGACTTCTTATCGATAAAAAATGTGATGCTACTCACATATATTTATTTTTTACTCGCGATGCACGAGTAAAATAGCAATACTTAGCGAATAGCCGAATAAATTAGAATCAGTTTTTAGCACACAGGATTATAACCGACGATTGATCAAAGCGAAACTTCGATACATACGCGAGAGAAAGAGAGTGACACATACCTCCTCATTAAACAAAAAGAAAACGATTCATTAGTGTTGTTCAACAAATGTGGTTCATGATTACGCAATTCCTATCGTGCCTACTTTTATTATGGATGATCATAGCGCATGAATGACTCGTGGTTCCTCAAGTTATCACGAGACTAATAGAAAAATGAGAAAATATTGGGCTATTCGGAAGATTTTGTCGTTTTATTAATGACTTTTTTTTTTGAATAATTACAGCCACTTGATCTAGGTATTGATGTATTTATCAATATCTCAACTAATCAAAGTGTCGATTATAGACTTTAATTCATAGACTATTGCAGTAAATCACATACAACCGAAAAATGTTTCATTGAAAAACTGCAAAATTTTATCAATAGCCCGGTCAAAAAAGACTCCCCAACAATCGGATCAACTGTATACCCTGTAAATGTCGATTCTGTAAATATATTATACAAAAAAAATACGCCGAATTCATTTTGAGAATATCGATGAATCAAGATTAGTAAATGAGCGAGTCTTAAGTTGTGCGAGAGGATTTAGGTACTCGAGTAGCAATTTATCAAGTATTAGTATTAAAACAACTTGATTAAGGCTGGGAGTTTATATATCGTTGATAACTAAATGTTTTTTACAGTCAGTTTTTGCAAATTGCACATTTTTCTCGATCATATTGGCATCTCTTTGTGTTTTTACGTTGTCTACAAGAGCTTTATAGACTTGTTACTTCGTACGAAAAAAAAAACGTTCAAGTTTGACGTCAGTGCCTTGTTCGTAAAATTTAGCGAATAACATCTTTAAAAAAGTTTAAAACTGATGAGTTATCAGCCAAGCTTTAAATTGTACACAAGTTAAATTTATTCTTACAGTGCTGAACGAAATTATAAGAGTAGTTTAGACCTTAGATATGTATTAGTATAATAATTATACGATTTTATTAAGGTATGATTATATTTTAATAGTTTTTTTTAAGTGTAAAATTTAATTTATTATGATATGATACTTTTCTAAATGCGATTCAGCACTAATTTTCTTGAGCATTTTGAAAACAAGTGCATTTTTATATATATATATTTCGTAAACTTAAATGATCGCTTGCATTTTTAAACTGACTGTATATAATGTTTTTGTTCGATCAACGACGAAAAAATTCTTCCACTGTAGTACTCCTTAAAAATAAATAAATAAAATGGATGGAAACAGGTGTGAAGGAAAGAGCTCAAATTTTTAGAACTTGATAGACAAGAACATCACGCGAAACAATTACGATTATTTTTCAAGATTTTTACTGGTAAAGTATTCCTTATCTGGCCAAACTTATAGTGCAATGAACTTGTGAATATGCTTTTCTTTATTTATTTAATAAAAAAAAAATGTTTCGGTGCCGAATCGATATTATTGGTACTAATACTTTTGCGAAAATGTAAAACATGATTGGCTGGATAATTGAAAGCAAGTATCGTACAGAATCTTAGCTCATTATTCCGTTTGCGAAAATTAGTTTTAAGCGAAAAATAATATGAGAAAAAACTGATCAGCTGATTGGTTTTTTTTTAATCGAAAATCAGCCAACGAAATGAAAATTGGCGACTAAATTAAATAAAGTTGAGGATGTATATTAGGACGATTAAAATTGTTATTAATATCAGTTGATGGTTAATCGTTTAATATAAACGCATAACATGAACGAAGATTAAATATTTATTCTTAACATATTCTAATTTTAGTAATATATTTAACTGTTGGGCATGTGTGGGAATAAGAAAAAGTTTGAGAATAAAAAAAAACTTTTGAATTGTAAGAAAATACACTGTATGTGGAAGTGATTAGAAGTACTAGCGATTACTTTAATCAAGGACTGATGTGGTAAGAAGGTATTATTATTGTGAGTAAATATAATCAGACATAATCTGTATCTTATGACTTCATTATTTTCGCCCTTGGTTACCCATAGTTATATAATAAGTACATTTGATATTTCATTTAAGCAAAGCGTATAAAATATTTATTGATAACATTATTTCTTTCTATAGTACAAATTTAATATTTTAATATTTTAATTCTGAACATTATTTATCTAGTGACAACCAACTTTTGTATTTTATAATATACTTTTAATACATAAATAACGTATATTTACAATAATTGATAGGTATATTTGATCAGATAGATATTATTTATTATTATTTATAGGGGGGAGGGGGAGTGTAGAAACCCCTCAAGCAGATATTAGTTTTCTATGAAAAATGAAGATGTTACTGGAAGTAGAACTCTGTAATTGAAGTAGAAGAGTAAACAAAAAATTGATATTAGAAAAATATCTATGAATCATTGGTTAAGGAATTTTATCTAGCATATTTTATGATTATTCTATTGAAAATCATGACTGTATTCTAATGCAGCAAAGGTATGGTGCGAACAAATAAAATGAATTAATGAAATTTATTGAAGTGTAATGCTATTCTACCATAAACATGTTTTGTCTGATACTATATTTAAACCAAGTATACTCGATCAATAAAATTTACAGTATGTACAATAAGTATTAAATCTGTCTGATGCTTGCCTGTGCTGCATTGAATAAGCAAATTAATACCTTTAAAGGCAAAGAATTATTTTTTATATTGTCATAAATTTTAACAAGGATACTGACAAAGTGCCTCTCCCATTTTTCTACCATGTAAAGCTCTGTTACTAGCATGTATCGGAAGTACCAGTAGTGAAGAAAAGTGGAAATCTTTTCTAGAATATTCACCATGATGATAGTCGATCCCTATAAATAACAGAGGTCAATGCTTCTATCAAGATTAAAAGGTATTGAGAAATCATTTGCAAAAACTAACAATCTGAGCTACTTTACCTAGAGAAATAACAAGAGAGTGTTATAACCTACAATTTGGTTATATCCAAGGAATTTCTAGTTGTCGTCAGCAGTGATTCATGTTGTCTCTTTTATCAAGTTAAAGCGTTCACGTCGAAGATGAGATTAATCCAGTGAACTATATTTTTATTCTTATATTGTAATGAAAAATACTACATAAATGAAATCACCACAGTTTCGTGTTGTGTCATGTAAAAATACACAATAATACTTACGGCTTACGTCACAGGAGATTCAAAAAGCGCGGGAAATTTAACTTGAAACTTTGAATAAAACCACCACAAGAGTACGGAAATATTTTGTATTTCATTCTACATGTACCACAAAACGGGCGTATAAGCTGTATGTATGTAGATGTTTTTAGCAAAACAAGGGCTTTTCATCTATTCTCTTTTTAAATGGAAAAGGATCCACATAAGCGCTAAATTTTGTACACATAGATTCTTGGTTTCTGTCCGATGCACGCGCTTCTTTCATCAAACGGTCGTACGTTACGTCGTCTGTAAATTTATTAAAATCAAGTATATTACACCACTGTTTCACATTAATTAGCTTTTACGCGTATTTCGACACTTACTCGATGCAAAATCCACTTGATAAACGCTTTTCAATTTCCCATTCCCTTCCAAACGCCTCTCCCCTGAATTTTCGTTCAACGACATGAACTTTTCTCGGCTCATCAGGACACTGTCGTCCTTTTCTTCCATTTGTTCGTGCCTGCATATATAAAAATTCGATCTCATAACAAGAAATACTTGCATCGAGCAAACCCATACAGATTTTCTATACGAACTTGTTTGTCCTCTGCGTGTAATCTTGAGAATTTTCTTGCTTGCAAATGCATGACCGATCCACATCAGGATTATGGCAGAAGACCCTGTGTCCTGTTCTCAGGGGTGGTTGCGAGGCTTTCTCGCGTAACGGCACCAGTCGAGGCCATAAAAAATCCTCTTGCGTTACCGAAAACATAGCCACGTCCTCAAGTGGCCACGTATTCGTCGGGAGAATCGTCCCTTTCCCTGGACTTGCTCGATCGGATGCGTCTGTCGACGACTGCAGGTCGGTGTAAGAATCTATCGCTCTTATCGAGTACCCAAAATATCGATCCCTTGACGAAGAGGATGAAAGCGACGGCCACGCGGTAGAGGATGTAGTGGAGAACCGCGTTTAGAAACGTCAACGCGAAACTCAGCGCAACCGATTCACTCGAGGTTAACATAATTTTCTGGATTATTTAGCGTTGAGACTTGGAATTTTCTAGGAAATTTTTCCGCGCGAGTCCGAGGCTGACTTTGGTTGTTTGCCGAAGGAGGAATCGGATGTTTGCTGACTCTATTCACACTCTTGACGTTCGGCTGTTTTTCGGCGGTTGGAACGTTTTGAAATAAGTGTATAACTAAACCGATAATCTTATGATAGAATAAAAAACTCTTTTCATCGCAGTAACGCACAGCACATAATGTATTTTCGAAAACAATCACAGAGCAAACGATTCAGTACACACATCAAGCCGAAAACACCGAGGAGTCGCTGACTTTGCGCGTCGGCGATACCGATCTTCCAGTGGCAGTGGTTTCCTTGCTGCCGTTGTTACCGCTCGCGGCTGCGTTTCTCGTCTCGGCGTTGTAGGACTTGCTCTTGAGCTTCGGCGTGGTATTACTGCCCGGTTGCGGGTGATTGTTGACCATCCGAACGTTCGGCGTCGAGAGCTTCATGTGGACCTGTTGTTCCTGTGGACAGCTGCGCTTCTGCACGCGTCCACTTGTCGTGGTGAAGATCGGTCGGGTCGTCGACTCGACGCAGCCGCAGTTCAGTCGGGTGATGGTTGTCATCGTGCCGCATGACTCCAGGTTCTACAAGTCGACATCGTTTATTCGTGTAACTTGGTTTTTTATCGGTTGATCGACCTGGACTTACGTCGAGGGGTGTCACTCTGTCACCGGTGTAGAGCTTGTCGTGCAGGTGCCTGGTCGGATGGGATGATGATTTCACGTCGGGGTACTGGTCACCTATGAGACGTCTGATCTCCTGGGTGTAGTACTTCTCGGTGTAATCGCGCCTGCGCTCCAGTTCCTTGATTTTCTGGAGTTTTCGCATGGCGAGCAGTGTCTGAGGATCGCTGCCTGGCTCGTATCCTGTGCACGACAGATCTCGTTAAATCTTTCACGATCCATGTAAGCTGCGTATAATGAAGCACACTCTACCTTTCTTGTCACTGTAATCTTGGCTCTTCCGCTGCAAATTTCCTCGCACCGCCAGATCATCGAAATCGTCGATGGTGTAGTTCGGTGTACGTTTGCTGTTCGGATACGGTGAGTAGGTCACATCCTGGAAGTACTTCTCCCGCTGTTTGAAGTCCGCCGCAATGTCCCGGTACTGCTGGTCCATGTCCTTCGACGCATCAAAATTTGATGTAACCCAATATTATAATACACCCGGATTACAGAAACGTAACTCACCCCGTGTCCATCGGGACTGATACTGGTGTCGCCGAGCGATAGCGAGTCATCGTTAGAATTGGCCGCTTCGTCGCTTGCTTTGAACTCATTGTCCGTCGGTGAGTCCAGGGATGGGTAGGTCCGCGAGTCCAGATAACGGGTCTCACTGGTGAACAGCTCCTGGGCGCAGTCACCCTTTGACGCGTACTGAGGATTTTTCCGAGATTTTTCCGGACGCGTGCTGTAGAGGTGTCTTTGTCGAACAGCAGATAAGTTTTAGTATCCGTTGCACAAGTTAACCTGAAAATATTTCTGACTAGGTTACCGATTTAGGTATACTCACTGATTTGGAAGGTTGCAGTGGTTCCGAGCGCGCGATGCCATTTTTTGGTAGCGGATATCAGTGTTGTCACTCCGAATTTCAATGCATTGGTTTCGATACTTTCGATAATTTTCTCTCAAGAAACGCGAGCCGCTGATGCCATTGAGGAGAGAGGAATGAACAAATGAAGGCGGAACACGAGACACTTCGTCGTGCTGTTCTTTTTCAGAGAACTGATATAGTATAAGTGGTACGAATAAAACAACAATAATAATTTCTTTCGAGCATTTTATTCAGAGTGCGGATCAACCAAGAGTCATCTTGTCCTCGCAGAGTGGTATCTCGAAAAGCCTCTTCCTCCTGAGTCTGGCGGCCCGTTTTCTTGGGCCCATCTTCATCTCGCGCATGATCTCCCCGCCGGTTTTGTTGATCATGTCCCGATACTCGCTGCTCCAAGGCGGCAGTACGCGCAGCATGAAATCCGGCTGGTCAGATTCGTCGAAGCGTTTCTTCTTCCTCTGCTTAGACTTGGCTTTTTCACTGCAGGGGTCAGGTTGGGCTTCAGAGTTACCCCCGCGACGACGTTTCATCAGCTCGGCGCGGGAACGGGTTTGCGGACGACAGATCGGTGGGACTTTATCGGTAGTGTCGTTGGGACAGGCCGCTTGTCTTTGATCGATCTGGGCTTGATCCTCTGGGGGATCGATAGGAACGAGTTAGCTCATACTGTGATGTATACTCTTCGATTGCGGTGGTCATTACCCATATGGTCAAAGTCGACCTGATAAGTCGACCTGAGCCTCTCGGCGTTGAACTGTCTCAGCGCGTCGGTCGACGGTCGTTTCTTCATGACGCTCAACATGTTCGGATTTTCCTTGAACATCTGTTAAACAGAATTCGGTGATTAATACCGCGACGAATTAACACATGGCGTGCGCAGCCTGTATACCTTTTTCAGACACGCGTCTATCTCGCTGAACTCGAGCGTCTCCGTTTTTGGACAAGCTCCAAGTTTCGGACTAGGCGCCTCTTCGGAAGCACAGGCGGATCGATCTTTGTCGGCCTGTCGAGGATCATTTTGTTTCGGGGATACAGGCGCCGCGACGCTACAGCGAAGATCGGTTCGTGGGAAGTAGAGCTTTCGGACTGGCCACAGGTAGTCTTTGCGGTAGATCGATTGGAGCCCTGACATATCGTTGGGCTTTGAGTTTGTCCTTTGTTGGATGAAATGCAAATCACTGTGAAATTGGGATAATCGAAAGGTGCGTGGATAGTGGGGTTATAAATTTTGAGGCCGAAATCTTTGTAGGTTAATCTGGAGCTGGGAGGTAAACATTCATTTTTTTTTCTGAATACACCTATACCTTACACGAACACACTGTTAACGATTTTCTATTCTTTTTTTTTTTCTATAAGCTGGCTCAATGTTGACATACACAAGTATATCAATTATTTCGGTTGATGAGAACGTTCGCGAGTATAAGCCAATCGTGAAATTAAGTTCAAATTATAATTCAATAAACCAATTCCAGGAATAAGCTGCCACTGCTTTTGGCACACGTTATATCCTCACTCTGTATGTATAGCTAGGCAATTATATTTTCCCAAAAAGGAGTTTCAGCATAACGCGTAATATTATGAGCTACGCAGCTTTCGAGAACTTTAAACGGAACCGAATATCATCAAGCACAATAGAAAAAAAAATTATTCGCTCATCTCGGAACACTCGGCATTCTTGTATTCACATCATAATCGAGTCGTCGAGGCTATCATCATAATCATCATCATTATCGAGTTCTCGCGCGATTCTTCTAAAAAAAGAGTCCGCCAACGTAAACCAACAGAGCCGACTATATACACACGCCGTTGACTGGTCCCTGACGGAAGAAGCTATAGGAGCTCACCCGCAGAGCTTTTAAACTCTTCCAAATTTAAGAACGAGGGAGCGAGGTTTCGCCGAGGCGACGACGACGCCTGACGAGCGCTTGCGTTTCTCCGGACAAGGTCGAGCTCGATGCGTTTCTTGATGTATTATGATGGATTGGCTATAGTTTTGATATAATGACTCTGCTGTGCCTTGTAAAATGATCTGGAAGCAGTATATTTGTGGCTTTACACGTTACGTAATCGGAACGAATAAATTTGAACTTTGCTGAAAAATTGCATTCAAAGTTTCATTTATAATTTGCAACTGTGCTTTGTAGCATGCAAGTGTATATGCGTATGTATTACTGATTTTCGGCTATCTACAAATGCGTGACGACGAGCAGTTATCACAATCTGTGCCAGTAGAAAATATTACGCGTTACCTTAAGCGTTGCGTTGCTATAATGGATGATAATAAAAGATTTTGGAAACCAAATCCGAAATTAAAAGCTGGTTGTATCAGTGAAGTGTTCATTTGGTGAGATATAATTTTCTATTTCTTTTTTATTTTAAGAAGTCTTTTAAATTATTATGTAATGGATTGGTATAAAGAATTGTCAAGTGTATTTAGCGAGATGCATTAATAATTTATTAAGTGTAATAGTAAGTATTACAGAATGACCTGTGAACACATAAATAACGCTGTTAATCTGTGGAGGGTTTCGCGATATTTTCTTTTTCTTTACAATAAACTTTACTGTAAACTCCGTAAGTCAATCCAGATTGCGGTATTACGCTCTTAAATCTTAAATGTTAAAAAACGTTTAAATGTTTGTTCAACCCTTAGGTGGGTAAGCGACCTGTTTTTGCATGGGAAAAAGCACAGCTTAGTGGAAAGCGACCTTTACGAGCCCTTATCGGAGCGTCTCAGCGAAACAGTCTGCAATGAACTTGAAGAGTAAACTGCATCTTAAATTATGTTCCAAAACTATAAATATAAAATGTTATCTTGCAATAGTCGTATAGTTAAATGATTGGAACAGTTTATTTTAGCTTTGAAACATGATTTGATGTTCGTAATAGAAAATATGTATAACTGTTAGAACAGAGCCTGGAATTTAGGGTTGACGAGGAGTGCAGCTAAGAAGAAAAAACCAAGATTTTGGAACGCTATAATACGCACATATAGATTAGAATTTTTCAAATTGTCATTGATATCGGTTTTTAGAGCCATTACGACGTATGTAATCAACGATATTCATATAATGATTAATAATGTCCGTAGCAAATGATAAGTTTAGTTATAAAACGTGCCTTGTTTAGGATCTTGATTCCACTAGCACTAGAGCAGATTTTATGGTACTCTACCCCTCTTCGACGATAACTGCTACTCAAGCTTATTTATACGTTACAGCAGCATGTCTTGTGTTGATAGAGGCATTTACGTTATTTCATACTTTTCACCACGTACTGCTAGGAATGAAAATGAAAATAGCTTGTACTTCGCTAGTTTATAGAAAGATAAGGGAACCTATTAGCATACATTTTCGTGTCAAAACAAGACTATAAATAAAAATATCAATCATACAATATAGATGCTGCGATTATCTTGCTTGTCTGCTGGCGGAGATACAGCTGGAAGGATAATGAATCTCATGTCAAGCGACGTGGCGTATTTTGATATGATAGCCATATATATGCCGTATCTCTTGATCACCCCTATGAAACTGCTTATCACGAGTTATCTTTTGTGGCGATACATCGGTTATGCAGCCTTTATTGGTGTCTCTTTGATGATTCTTCAGATATTCCAGCCCAAGGTGCAACGATTAAATTTCGTAACATGATAAATTTTTATCTTGTATAGATTTAAACAAAAATATATTTCTAGCCATCATATACAGATCGACGCGTAGTTTCGCGCGAATCACAAAGGTCGGATGGATCAAAGAGTTTTCAGAATAATCGAAGTAATCGATGGGATTCGCGCGATTAAAATGTTCGTCTGGGAAAAGTACTTCGAGAGGCTGGTTTACCATCAAAGAAGGTGGGTAAAAAGAGTGCTCTTTTCAGACACATAATAAAAAATAAAGTTGATGTTGGATTATTTTATTTTTACTAGACGAGAAATTGAAGTCTATGTTAAATTGTCAATGACGATAGCAGTAGCGTGTGCTTTCAGCGTTTTCTCGCATCGCTTGTCAGCATTCCTCTCAGTTATGGTTTATACATTTCAGTATGGTGCCGTTACATCTGTTACGATCGTATCCGTGATCCAGTATCTAGTAAGCTTGCGAACATCCATGACTTTCCTGGCGCTTTTCTGGCGCTCATCGATTCTTGGTGGATATCAAAGTTTCAATGAAAAGGATCCAAGTGTTATTCGAGCAGTCTTAATATAACGTTTATTTTTCAAAAACAATGAAAATACGTTCCGCATTTAAGGAATTTTTACTCCTAAATGAAGTTAAAGCGAGCGTCAGAAGTACTAAAAGTAATGGTGCCAATATCTCAATGAATCAAGTATCAGTTTCGTGGAAGGACGGTGAGCAGATTTTAAGAAATCTCAACGTCAATGTGGGTCATAACAAGCTTCACATCGTCATTGGGCCAGTCGGATCAGGCAAGGTTGGCACGAATTTTCAAAGCTACAGTTCTATAGATAACATTTTGGTGTCGTTTTCTTTTAGAGCACATTGTTGAAACTTATTTTGGGAGAGCTTCAACCGATTTCTGGGAAAGTATACGTCAATGGCAAAGTCTCTTATACTAGTCAAGAACCATGGCTTTTTTCGTCTTCAGTAAAAGACAACATAATTTTTGGTACAACGAGGAAAAGTATAGGGCAGTGACAAAAGTTTGTGCTCTACTATAAGATTTCAGTCAGTTGCCTTACGGAGACAAAACCTTGGTTACAGTAACAGGCTCGACTGCATAAACGGTTTACTTACTGACAAGATAAGGATTCTTGTCACGCATAATTTAAAATACTTAAATAAGGTCGATTCGATTATTCTACTCAATGGTGTAAGATTTTGAATATTTTTCTGTAGACTTTGTTTGAAGCGGGTAGTGAGTGCTAAAAATTTGTTTATTTCAAATGGCAACATTTTCAGGGTACGATAGAATTTCAAGGATCGTATTTAGATTTTCAGAAGCACGATAAGTATAAGAACTATTTACTTATGACATCGGAAGAGAAGGACTCAACAGTAGTCAATAAACACAAAAGAAACATTGATATCGGTACATTGGAAGTTATTCCGCCTGACTTAGTTCCAAATAAGGATATTAAAAATGATGAGCCTAAAGAGACAGAAGAACGTTAAAGGATTCGTTGCCAAGTCTTTGTATATTAGGTACATTAAGAATTTTGGTTCTTACTGTATAATTATTTTCACAGCATTTTGCTTTCTTCTCTCAATTCTGTTAATTTCCGCATTTGATTCTCGACTCGTCATGTGGTTAGTGTTGAAATGCCTATCAAATGAATAATATACACTCTTGAAACATACATTGTTTATCAAGTTAGTCTTACTATTTCAGGGCTGAACAGGAAGAAATGACTTCAAAAGACTCTGCTCACACTAGCGACAATGCAAGTCTTGCTAGCAATGCTGCAGTTTATACAGATGGCCAAAAGATGAGCTTCTCTTATTTTGGCAATTCGTTGAACATTTGCGGGGCTTTGATTTTAGCGGTCACGGTCACATCAATCGTTAAGAATATCCTTTATTTCAAGGGGATGCTTAACGCTAGTGAGAAAATTCATAATAGCATCTTTGCTAGTTTTATACAAACCTCGTTAAGATTTTTTGACGTCAATCCGTCTGGTGAATTTAAGCATTGCAACGCCGGTATTTAAATATTTATTAATTAAGGTTTACACATTCTGACGCAGGACGAATTTTAAATCGTTTTACAAAGAACACATATGCCATCGATGAAACATTGCCTAGAACCAGCTTTGATGCAATGGACAATATGCTAAGTTGCGTTTCTCTGATTTTGCCAGTTTTAATTGTCAATTGATGGAGCGTATTTCCGATGTTGGTCATCATATGTTTGTATTATAATTTAGCGAGAATTATCTTACCAACTATTGTAGGCCTTAAGAAGCTACAGGACAATGGTACAGTCATTTAAATTCGAATTAAATTGATTACTTTGATCCAGCGCCATAAAATTTAAAGCATTTATACATCTGTTTAAAGCTAAAATTCCAGTTCTATCTGACGCGACCTCGTCCCTTTCCGGTCTACTGACGATTCGCAGTCGAATTTTCGACTTCTGTCAGGATCGCCATACCTCGGCTTCATACTTAGTATGGACGACTTCGGCCGCATTTGGAGAATGGCTGGATTTGATAACCCATTCAATTTGGATTGCTGTTGCATTGAAAAATGACAACACAAACAGCAGTGATGTTGGTTTAACGCTACTACAGCTCCGTTACATCGGCTGGTGTTTGCAGTTGTCGCTCGTGCAGAACTAAATAATGTTATGCACGAGATGACAAGTGTTGAGAGAATTTTTCAATTCGTGGATTTGGAAAAAGAAATTGACGCAGTTATGGAGCCTGCCGTTAAACCTGCCAACGACTAGCCGGATAAGGGAGAAGTGATTTTCAAGCGAGTATATTTGAGATACTCCCAAGAGGCTGAACCAGTTTTGAAGAATCTCACTTTCACGATTGAACCTACAATGAAGGTAAGGCTTAAAGTTATCATTGTCCGAGCATAGTAATGAAATAAAGGAATACGAACTTTCAGATAGGAGTAGTCGGACGCACCGGCGCTGGAAAATCGTCCTTGATATCTGCCCTCTTCAGGCTAGCTAATATCGATGGCACGTTGTTGATCGACGGCATCGACACCAAGAAAATTAGTTTATCGGATCTGCGCAGTCGTATTTCCATCATCCCCCAAGAGCCAGTTTTATTCTCTGCATCGTTGAGAGACAATCTCGATCCGAAACACGAGTACGATGACGCTTCCCTCTGGTCAGCTCTGGAGAACGTTTAGTCTCTGTTTAGCTCGTGCGATTGTTCAAGTAAAAACAAGATTCTGGTACTGGATGAAACCACTGCTAACGTTGACGCTGCCACTGACGAGCTCGTTCCGAAAACCATAAAGGTTGCGTTCAAAGACTGCACAGTGTTGATCATCGCTCAAAGACTGAATACCATAATGGACAGTGACAAGCTACTGGTGTTGGATAACGGAGAAGTCGTAGAGTTTGACCACCCGTCGGCTCTTCTGGAATGACGGTTATTTCTTTAAAATTCTACAGCAAAGTAAACGATGATGAAGTATCGGTACAAAAAATGCATTCACTGACTCAAAAATCCTCGAAACCAAACCATCCTTGCAGCTCTAACGGAATAACCCGACCTCTGACTTTGACTCTCGCCGGCGGGCACTAGTCTCTCCGCCAGACTGGCTTAGATCCAATCGAAACTCTGGCCGGCGCTGCATAATGAGTCCGGCCGTTTCCGCAAACGCCTACGCGTCGCTGTTTTGGCGGGCCGATGTGGAACAAAGCCCTGAGAATCGTCGCGCGCTCACACGTGGATTTGAAAGCTTCGCAAAGATGGCTTTATGGGAGCTCTGTGAGCTTGAAAGCTTTTGCTCCACTCTCTGCTTCCAACAACGTTTCCAAGCTTTGTGTATTTTCGCTAGAAATCCAGTTCCAAAGATTAATTATATTCCATCGGATTAGGATAGCTGTTAGCGAAATTGAGCATCGGTACAGTGTCGAGGGAAAAAATATTCGGAGAAACTCGCCGATTTCTCGTTGCGATCCGAAACATATCGGACGGAAATAGAGCCCACAAGTTTAAGGCCGGCTGTACGTAGCCCGTACAGGCTATTCCCTATTTCGAGATTTCCTATACGAAAATAAATGCGAATTGTATAATGATGTATAAACAGGCTTGTGTTTTGTTAGCAAACACGGTTACGGCTTCTGATATAGCCGTTTCATTATGACGGGGAACGAGGCGCGTGGCGTGTGCGCGAGGATCGAGTTAATTCTGAAAATTCGAAAGCAATAAGCAAATGTATAATAGCGATGAAAAAACGTCCGATCAATCTTAAATAACGCAACCATACGACTTTACACGTCATCCAATCTCCTCTCAGGAGGACTCGCGTCGAAATCGCGCTTGCAAGCGCTGCACTAAAACTCGCGTTTTACGATTATACAGAAAAAGCAACAGCGGTGCCGCGACCACCTTGTGCTCTAATTTCTCGTTTCCGCTATGTGTTCAGACCTGTTATACAAGCTCCTCGACGTCTCTTTTCCTCTCGATCAGCACCTCGAGAACTTTTCAACCGACTTTGACCGCAAATCTCTCGCGCACGTATACGAAAATTCCACCTTAACCCTGTTCGTCGCGCGAGAAGCTTGCTGTTTTATTATCCGCATACACAGGCGGAAAGAAGAATGAAACGCAGGGAGAGAAGCCCGGCGACGGGGGCGACGCGACGATTGCCGTTTCTAAAGATACCGCTGCGTCCACCGTCGCCCGAAATAAATCGGCCGTGACGTCACACGCGGCAGCGCGAAAACTGTGCTAGTATGTACTGCATGACACGCAAAGTATAAGGGTCTCGGACGTCGAGGTGTTCGAGGTCGAGCCCGGCTTTTCTGGAAAAATCGGTTTCGATATCGGTACAAACGCTTTCCGACGATTATAACCGAGAGACAGTGTCGCGGCCAGTAGATTAGGGCCGAATTGTGCCAGACGATCGGTTTATTTTTAATCCTCTCTTCGTGATGGATTTATTTTTCGCGGCTAATGGTCACGTGTCCGCACAGATCACGATGCCGATCACACGTGCAGCGCGATGTATACAAAGCTATATCGGTAAAAAATTCTAATTAGCCGGTTCCCGAGGCGTGAAAAGAATAATTCTCGCATAAAAAAAGCGCGAGCGGCAGTCTGCCAAGGCAGCCGATACGTTTCTCGGAACAGATTCCCGCTGCGCGTCGATATAATCGACGGGATACGGCTTTTTCATCGTCGCCGCACGTGCAAGCTCGAGCTTTATTATAATAACGCGAGCTTTCTAGCGCTATAAGTGGGGGATGAATGAATATTCGAGGAATTTAATTTTCTTCGTCATCATCTCGGCGCTAGAGTTTATGTAGTCGAAACGCTGTCATTAATTTATCCTCGATTTTTCTTTCATGTTCCCGCGAGAGATCGAGTATCCTTTGGAGAGCTACGCGCGCGGGTAATTAATTCGAGAAGAAGAGATCGTCAGAGAGCTGCGAGTGAGCTGTATTTTCTTTTTTTAAAGAAACAGCGTTGAGTCACGAGGGCTGTGATACTCGACTGCCGTAATCCCGTTGATTCATTAGCACCGAGAGGCCAGTAGAGAGTGTGAATTTATTTTCAAAATTGTAAATTTATATACAGCTTTCCATCGAACCAGTGTATAGCGGGTAGAAAATACTTTAATATTCGCGCAAGCAAAGATCCGAATCGAAAAGACGACGAACAGTCTAAACACTGTAAAAACTATTCTAGGAAAAAATAATCAGATCAGCCTTTCGCGTCTTTCCGCGTAACGGCCGCGGGACCGAGGCGTGTTACGTAGAATCTTTATAAATAAAAACACACTTTAAGCGACAAAAACACACGCACAATGTCCTCTCTTGCACCGAAATAGTGTCTTCTCGCTTCTGGGTAAAAGTTGTTCCGCATAAAATCGGCTTTATATACGCTTCTTTTGTGTCCCACTGCAGCGACGTGAACTCTCGATGATAATTCTGCGTTTTTAAAGGGAACCCGTCGCTCCTCGTTTTCGTGAGAATTTCTTCCCTCGACGCTTTGTTCGCTTATCCTCTCGGGGCGAATAAATTATATTTCGTTTATTTTCTTTCGTCACGCGGTCGCGGAGACTTTGTCGCTCAACACAAAGTGCCCGTCAGTCGCGGGATCGAAGAGTTGTGGAGACAGGCGCAAACAGGAAATTCTTCCAAAGAGAGAAAAAAAGGAAAGTCCTTTGTGAAGAGCCAGCAGCGGAGTGCTCTATTCCGAAATAAACGGCGAGAGGTACACGGCTCTTGGGTCGTTTGCCTCCTATTATCCTCGGCTTTCCGCGGCGCGTTCCAGCTGATGCGCGCACTTCCGAATCAACGCGCGACTCTCCGGAGAGAGCGATGCGTCTTTCGTTCGACGAAGAGCAGCGAGTGAGCGGTGTTTGAGATATTGCTCGATAAAAAAAAAAAAAAAAAAAAAAAAAAACTGCTATTTAACAAAAGCGTAGCAGCTTCAATTCCAATCGCAATAATCGTTCGCGCGCGCGAGCATAGCGCCAATCTCGCTGCTGTGCGCGAGTGTGTAGCATAAAGAAAGCTCGCGTACACGCACACACAGCGAGAGGCGGAAGGACAGGAGTTTTAAAATAGGCCCCTGGCGGGAGGGAGCGCGCTCTGCCAATGGTCCAAAGGCCATAGCACGCGCAAAGCTCGCCAGTAGTCGATCGCGATCGTAGCCGGCGGTGAGCTCGATCTTTCGTGCACACACACTCTGCGTGTACCGCGATCTGTGTAGGTCGTATAAGCGATGTTAAGTCACGGCCGCCGGTATAAGTAATCATCGCTGTGCTTCCGTCGCTTGCACCTACTTGTTCCTGAGTGGGAGTTCTGTGCTTTATGCTACGTATTGCAGTGCTGGTTCAGTGTGTCGAGCAAACATCGAGTGTGTATTATATTGAGAGTGAGAAGCAAAGAGGAGGAGGATGTTGACGGGGTCTGGAGAATAGGTGCCGATATGAGGAGGTAGAGAAGTCGCACATACAGTGCTGTTGATGTCGAGCCTTGTGTGCGCCGGCCTGGAATCACGCTACGCCACGGACTACGACCTGGCACTCATGGGCATTCAAAGCACCGCTCAGTTCATCGACAAGTACCACCACATCATAGGTAAGTTTTCCATTTCCTAAATACTATCCAGCTTTGTTCAAATCGAGATGACTCGACGCGAATCGAAAGCTTCTCGAGAGTCGTGAAAAGCTCGCGCGCGCGCGCGCGGGCGAGCAGGAAGATAAATCGGTATATGGCTCTCTCGGTAAACATCGTATATCACGAAAATATTTGCTCCTCGCCTTTGCTGTCCTATAACGAAGCTTATATGCACGTCACCGAGAGCTGTATACTTTCGCGCGCTCGCGAGCTTTTATTTATCGATCTCTCGATATACGCACAGAGCCGCAGTGTCAACGGCCGAACTTTTTTGATGATGATGATGATGATGATGATGATGATTATGGAACCGTGACTTGTGCATCAGCTCCTCTACGTACGCTGCAATTGCGGCGTATCTTCCTCTTCTTCTCATCCTTATCTCCTTGTTGTTCCCTCTGTGTGGTGTATTGTGCGCCGAGGCCTATTCAGACCGAGATTTCAAGTGACACGCTTACAAGCTCTCTCGTATTGTGAGAGATGTGTATTGTTATTATTGTCGTTTGCGATGAATAATAAAAATGTTGTTTATTGCTCGAAAGCTAGTTGTTTGACTTTTATTTCGACGATCCTTACATTGCTGTGCTCTATTATATTATAGCTCTTTTCTCTAAGACGCGCGATTATTCTTTCGAAAATGAAAATTTTACGAGCGTCTACCAAACATCCTAATATCCGTTATGGATGTACGGTGTTTACCGTTGATAGTCACGGCTAGAACGAACGTGTGTCGTAAAATTGAAGCGCAAGGCGTTTTTTAAAGATAATTTAGCAAGTTATTTCGCAAATATTTGGATAAGCAAACGAAAATATTATCCCGCAAAGTTTATAAATATTAACCGGTGAATAGATAGCTCGACGCGTGTACTGCACCTTGCGCACGTGTCAACGGCAACGAAATCTACTTAAATTCCACTAATAGCTCGACGATATGAAATATCGCGTCAAAACACATGATCGTTAACGTCCTACCGTAAATTACAAACCCATAAACAAACAAAAAAACTCCTCGTCTTTCATCGGCATGACGAAAAATAAACCTCGAATTAATTATAAGTCGCTTTTGAAACCGAAGCAGACATAGAGGAGAGGATCCCCACCCACGTTTACTATCAGCTACGTCAGTCAGTCTCTCTCTCTCTCTCTCTCTCTCTCTCTCTCAGACAATTCGAAAATTGGCATGTACGATCGACAGCTGCCGATCCGCCGGTGTATTTCGGGCAGCTCGGAGTTTACTACACTCGTGCGCATACATATGGACAGAGAGCAGCATCTGCAGCGGGGATTTCCTGCGCATCCTATCGCGCGCCTGGACCAGTAGTGATTTCGTTCACCTTTGTGTGCAGCAGTGAGAGCTGTTCGTCTGGATATAGGCTTTATGCGAATGGGTCTTGGAAGAGATTGAGATTATTTATTTATGGGCATATTTAAGACGCATGATTTTTGATATTTTATGGTTTTGATTTGAACGGAAAGCTTGCCTTTGAAATTCGCAAATCTGTCGTGTTATTTCGAAGGGGTGTTGTAAAGTATAGTTTTGATATCGACAGCTGATCCAAAATTAGAACTGCGTGTGCAGGAACATCGACTATTTATTAGTTATTCTCCGAGGTGTCCGAAACGCGCCGTCAGATCTGTCAGCGTAAATTCCGTCAGTTACAAAATGTCAACATCCAATATCTGTGTATCAGTCATATAAATACTCGTTTTTTATACACCTTTCCACCTTCTGCTCTAATCATCCCAGCCAACATGAGTCCAGCGTTGAATATCGACTCGTCACTCTTTCAGGACACGTGTTAACTCCCTTTTTCCAATCCTCTATCGATCTTCCTTCCGAATAAGCATTTTTCTCCGAATTAATCCGGACCTCTCCGGTATCGACCAGCCGCACATATCCCCTGAAAGTTCGCGCGCTATTATCTTTGCACAAAAGGGATATAAGCAAGCAAGCGCGTCGGACGGAAATACAAATCGAATCTCGAACCGCTGCATCGTTTTGGATGGCTTCTTGCCAACGGTCTCGCAGCTCGCGCACACACGGCTGCTTTATAATGAGTCACGATTCAAATCGCGCGGAGGAAACGCGCCTTCGGGGGTGTCGTTGTTGTGTGGTGAAGGGATTTTTGAGTTTATTTATAAAAGTGTGTTCGTAGGTTTGAAAAGTGGCGATTGAATGGTCGATTTTTAGCCGATCGGCAGCGTTTGTTGCTTTCGATATTTACACTTTACAAGCGGTATAAAACCGTTGTGCGGATTATTTTATTACTAGGGAATGAAACATTCTTACGGTAAATTCAAATATAATCACTTTCTGATAGACAGAAAATTATAATCGCCCGTTGGCACTGATAGAAAAACAAATAGTCAGCTGTCAGCGATGATCGCGCGGGAGGCTGCATTTTTTGATGAGATAATTTGCAGAGAGATTCATTATAATAATGTTTACACGCGGGGAATCCGATAATAAACGACGGAAGCACGTGCGGTTTTAAAGGCCGCTTGCTGAGCCGCACGTGGATGTATTCGCACATACGTCATCGCTCTGTAATATTCATGATGTCTTGCTCATAATCTCGAATAAAATAAAGGAAAGAACATTTTTTAAGTATCCTTTCAAAACAGGCTTGTTTCTTAGAAGCGGGAATAAAAACTATTAATCGCTTACTCGTATGATTTATAACAATTTGCATTTATTTATAACAATTTGTAACGATTTAATTGTAACACTTTTTGGAGTTGAGTCTTACCGCATGACATTATCCACTTACGCGCCTCTATATATAATAATCTGTATAAATTGTAACGAATTTCAAAAAGACAGTTATTGTTTCACCTTTAAATTCGTTATTTACGCGACGGATTAAATTTTATAATCATCATTCGGAGATAAAGTGTATATAAAGTGAAACGTTACAAGATCGTACTTATTCCTGCGGTTCTCGGATTATTTACGCCGCGGCATAAAAAGTCCATAAATTCTCGTTTTTACGCATTATAAATAAAAGTTTTAAGACCCTACAATTAGCCTGTTGCTCATTCCTCTATCAAGAATAAAAAAAGGTTTTCCTCTAATTTAAGAGCTTTTACCGTTCAAGTTTTATAAGATTATCCACCAATTAAAACCTTCATTCCAATTCGCAATTTAAAAAACAATGGGAACAACGAAGAATCCAATCAACTCTAAAAATCGCTGGGCGTGTATAGAACCGAGAGAGAGAGAGAGAGAGAGAGAGAGAGAGAGAGAGAGAGAGAGAGAGAGAGAGAGTAGTTTCACGCACCGCGCGTCAAGGAAATTTTCTAAGGCTTTTTCGCGAGAGAGAGAGAGAGAGTGACGCGGTCACGTCCGGCACATTCGTCGAAAAGGTAATTTACGATACGACGTCGCGCGCGCCGTCGTCGCCGCCAACTTTTACTCGAGCGGCGTAAAAAATTTTTAGCGGTGCTTAAATTCGAGTTTTTCCTCGGGACCGAAATGAAATAAGCTATATACACACACCGGGGAGTGACGAGCGAGTTGCTTTTCCGATAGGCTCTTCTGTAACTGTCCGTGCTTTTAATATACATTTTACGCGCTCGGATATTTTCGCCGATGGTTTTATTGGAGGAGATTATTTCGAAGCTGTTGAATAGTGTGCGGAGATCGTCGAGTCCTGAAGTGTGGAATCGTGGAAATATTTTACAAATTGCTTTTAGGCTGCTTTCGCGCGTATATGACTGAAAAATAGTCGCCTCGCGAGAGAGAAACAATAACAAACAACTTTTTACAAGTTGATTGATGCGGTGTCAGCTTTCAGCAAAAATGCACTCAGCGCGTGTCGTTTTCCGTCAGTCACAGTCGCTTGAAAACCGGATTATGTTTTAGAGCTTGCAAAGCTCAAACATAATCTCAAACACCCGATATTGAATCACACCGCGACCTCACGATGATTTTCCAAGGGCTCACGTGAGAGAAAGAGAGAAAAGTAGTAGCTTTCGAGACTCTCTGGAAAATAAAGAGAGAAATATGCGGAAGAAGCCGACAGGCAACGAGCCAGTAGCCGAGAGAGAAACTCCCGGAGAGAAGAAGCTCATTGAAGAAATTATGTGGAGAATGCAGCGACCTAATTATCGTGGGTGTTCCAATTATGCCAATTATAACGTAAGCGCGCTCTTGCGCGGATGATGATGATGATGATGGTATTTGCTAAAACGAGCGCGATAAATCTCTCGAGCAAATTTTCTCGAGCTTTATTTCTGCAGAAGCGTCGTGATTTATTGTTTCTTCGCGCGAGCGCTGCAGAATAATCAAGAGCTTGCAACGAAAAAGCTCTCTTCTCGATTCGCTACATACTCGAGTCTACGCACACTATCCGATAAAAAAAGCTCTGGACAGAGTACACGAGCCATCTCGAAAAGCTCAAAACGTATCGGCGCGCTAATCCGCGAAATTCATACCGGCAGCGGTTATTCGGTCTGGCATGCGCCACGGTCGCGTAATCCATAAATAACGGACAGCCCCCTTCTACTCGGACTCGCGTTATTTCTTTCTCTCGCTCCCCGCATTCACCGCTTGCTTCTGCTGCTGCATCATCCTCGTCATCAGAGCCTCGACGTCGCGCGGCGGCTATTATTATTGTTATTATCGTAGCGAATAAAGGGGAGTCGCTGCAGGAATGCGCGCGACGAGGTGGTGGGTGTCATGTGCTTTGAGCTCACGAGACCGCGGAGCTATTTCTTTGATGCAACGAGAGCTAGCGTGCGATATAGTTAATTCGGGGATATTTTTTTGAAGTTGCAGTTTTCTGTTTTTTTTTTTTTCGAATGGTACACATAGCATGAAATACTTGTATGTTTGTAAGAAAGTGAACATTATTATTCAGAAGCAATATAATCGTGGTATAGCGTCTCGACGAAAGGCCAAAGGCCTTGGAGGTGGTTCTAGGGTACATAAAATTCTGGCAGATGCTCGCTTGTTTATAACTGCGTTCGATGAGTCGAATTCGAGCCGGTCGGACATTTTTGTTTTATGCTCCAAGTCGAACGGCTGTTTCTACCGGTTTTATGAGATGCGGTATTATAAATACAAAGATGTATTTATACGTGTTATATTTTTTTTTAGTTTAACTTTGGAAAGGTGTTACGCGGCGTTGGGCATCATGGTTATTTTTAGAAAGGCTGCGCGCATTAAAAAAATAGAATCGCAGATTTGTTCGGTGAATCGATGAATTATTACATTTCAGCGTTTTATGCGAGCGTGGTTTCAAAGCTCAATGCCATCTGGCGATGAAGCTTCGACATCACGAGTGAAGCATAACAACTCAACGGTTGGTACACGATAACGAGTTAAACAATCCATCTGTAAGTAGAATCGGTCGACGATTCCATAATTCACTCCGTTCGAATTTCCCGCCACTTCAGGTCGCAAGCTCTTCTTCTCTCGTCGGCAATGTACCGCGCAGCGCGTCGAAAACCTCCAGCCGCTAAGATCGCACTCTTCCTAATCCTCGGAGTTTGCAAGCTCCCCCCCCCCCCACGACTGACCGTACAGTGGCGACGCCTCGTTCGAATACGCAGAATCAGAAGAAACAGCGCGGCACATTGAAAACCGAGTCTCTCTCTCTCGCGCGAGCTTTTCCGCCGGCAGACGAAGACGCGCCGACCTTGCGGTGTATTTTTGAACGCGCCTAATAATAATTCGCGCATTTTATAACGGGCGAAAAGAGAGAGAGAGAGAGAGATAGAGAGGTTGAAGCTCGCTCTCTACTCGTTCGTTGAGAAAAGCCGGGCCAGACACTGCTCGGCCGATTTTAATATACACGCTATATTCGCTGCACAGTAGCCTGACCAGACGGTTTTCCCGACGCCTTTCTCTCTCTCTCTCACTCGGATTTCATAGTCGTAGTAGGCGTCGTCGTCTTTGTGTCTGCCTCTCTTTTTTGTACGATTCCGCATCGCGCGTATAGTTTTTTCCCTCCGCTCTTGTTTTCACGAGGGCCGGTAAATTTTTATTTTTCTTTCACCGCGCGAGCTTTTGTTTACGGACTTATCGAATATTACTCGCCCGTGCACGTATACATATACATACGTTAGAGGAATGTTTGGCTGGCTTTGAGAAGAAAAATGAACGGTCTATTTCCGGTTTCTCTCTCTCTCTCTCTCTCTCTCTCTCTCAGCCGCGACCTTTAACCGCTGCGTCGACGCAAACAACTTCTATGCGTACGTGTCCGTCAGATTTTAAAAGCTACTACGCTTCTCGTCTCTACAGGTATTCATTTTTCCGCAGCCGTATACTTGAAATTTTCGCGGCTGCGGACGTTCACACGCGCAACTAGTCGTCGCGGGCGAACGATAGCGATCATGTGAGCCGACGCCGCCGCCGACGACGGAGGCGGCCGAAGGGGGGCTCCGAAATTAACGGCGCGGTATTTCTGGCTCGATTGTCCGGCGAAAAATAGATACGCTTTGGCCGTACCGGATTAAAAGACGCCGATGTGTGTGTGTGTGTGCGTTCTTTTTCTCTCTCGACTGCAGTCTGTTGATGCTACTCTCTCTCTTTTTTAGAGCTTGCAGTTGTAAGGGCTTTTGGTTGGTTTATTGCACGATGTAGGTGAGCTTTTTAGAAGGTCGAGCTCTGACGACGGCGAATCGTCGAGTACATCAAACGCGGCTTATAGGTTCGAGTTGAATGAATTTCCAGCGCAATGACGCGGACGCTGCAATTTTTTCGTTTATTTGATCCGCCTCGTCGTGCGTCAAGGCAAAAATGCGCGCAGAAAGAAACCTTTTTTCTCGTACTGCGTTTTTTAATTAAAAACGCGAGTCTATACGAGGTTTTGTTTGCGAATTTATCGTTCGTGCGGAATAAGCTCTCTGGCAATGGAGATCCACGTCGAGAAGCTTCGCCGGACTTACGAATAGAAAAAGAGACGGATGAACGAGTGTCCGCAAAAAATGAGCCTACGTCGCTGGATTGTTTTAGTATTCCAACGAGGTCCGCATCAATCTTCCACGTGTGCGTGCGTCTATTTATTGTTTTATTTCTGCGACGTTTAAACTCATCTCTTCTTTTTGTCTTTCAGCGATTATGGTCTGCTCTGCTTTTTTCCCCGACATTACCAACGTCCTACTCGTGCCAGTGGCTTGGGAAGCTTTACTTTTTGTGTCCAAGTATAAGCGCGTCCGGCGGATTAGTTGATTACACGAGTAATGGTTTTTATCCGTGTACGTGGTATCGGAATAGACACGCGCAAGCGTTTTCCTCGATCTTTCTCGGTTGTTATTCAATTCCGCGGAAATTCGCAGGAGCTATATACCGAAAGAGAAAACACCCTCTCTAAATGTCGGTCCGGAAATTGGCAGCTTAGGTATGGAATTTGTCGGAGGGTATATGCCTCGCTTGTACAGTTCCCCTTTATACGGCGGAAGATTCCGCGCGAGTTATATGTATGTGCTCTATAAGATTCCGATGCTCGTTTTCCCATTTGTTTCAACGGCGTTTATCCGGGGAAAATCGTCGGTGCTGTGCGCGACGTGTCGGTATGTTGTCTGAAACGAAGGAGGGACATAAACCGATTATTGAATTTGATCTTCAATAATAAGCCCGTATTAAGAACTATTTTATGATTGGCATTTCAGATCATGTTAATTTTCCCTCTTTCGTCACGGTATTATCTTTAAAGAAGCTAGATAACGTAATCCAGAGGCGAACATGCATATTTCTATACACGTCTATGTGCGATGGATCTTCGAAATCATTAAGATCGTCGAAAACACGACTGTTCTGAAATTGCTGTACCGAAACTTACGCACGCACGCGCGGATCTATTTTCATTCTCGAATAGCCCTCTCTCTCTCTCTCTCTCTCTCTCTCTCTCTCTCCATCGCCGCCGGATCCCCGCGAGAAAGACTTTTGATGCTTTTCGGCGTTTCTTCAATACTCGGCTATTACTAAACCTACTTTTCACTGTGTAAGCATTCCGGGAGAGAGAGAGAGAGCTGCTCTACTTATAAATTAGCCCTTCTATTCTTGATGCACAGCTAGCTTGTTTGTTTTTCGATAGGCATCGCGCGCAGTTGATTTTCGATGCACAGTCCAGTACAGCTATTGTTTTTTTTTTTTGACTCGCCAACGTGGCATTGCTGGATTTAGAGCTTTCCGTCTATTTGGTGCGCGGCAGTACGAAATCGCCGAGAAAATAGCTACAAATCGCGCGATAATCGAATTTGCATTTTATTCCAGGCTGTTCGAACGTCGAGGATTTGATGCTTTACTGTTTTCTCGTTTGGTAATCAAAACTTAGAAAAAGTATAGTACACTTGGTGCTTTGAGAAAAAACGCACGGTTTCTACTCGTAAAATCATTCGATTCAAACTTCTTCTCGCTATCAAAGTTATTAAATTAGCTATTCCTGCGAAACCATCCTCAAATCCGAATTATCTCCATCAACGATACTCTTAAGAGCAGGCAAAATACTCTCCGAATAATCGTTCTATTTTTCACGCACCAACGCTCAAAGTACACACCCACGAGGTATATATAAGAATTCACGATTAATCAACGAAGCACTGCACAAAGACTCGTTAATCTCTCAGCCCCCGGGCTCATTATGCGCGCGAAAAATTAAGCTCGGAAATAATATAGCAGCCCCCGCACGGATAAAGAAGTGAAGCTTTTTCCAGAACGATTGTTGCGGGTAAATAAGATTCCAAGCTGATGCGCCTATACGCCACTTCCGCGTTCGTCTCTTCATTGCGTCAGAGTCTCTCTCTCTCTCTCTCTCGTTATTCTCTCGCCCAGATAACGCAAGTTTCGCGGCAGACCAGTCGGCGACGCTCTGTATACCTATATATATATTTATCGGCTTTTGTACAATTCGCTTGACGCACACGATCTATGGACTCGATGTAAATTTTATGAGATATATTTATGTATCGTAATCAGATCGAATGGAAATAGGATGAAAGACACGTTATACATCATTGCTACGCGAAGCTATCTTTATTTTCTGTAACGAGTAGGAATTGATTCATATTCGCGGGGTGTAATGCGCGCGGGCGACATTAGCCGCAGCCGATCAACAGCTGTAAAAGTTGCAATTTTGTAGTTAAAGGTCGCTCTTTCGCGGTTTCTCGCTGATGATGACTGCAAAATGCCGTTGGATCGGCGCCAACTGTCTGCTATAATGATTCTTGTGTTTTTGTTTATAAAAGTATACGTGCGCGCGCCCGTGAGTGTCTGCAGATGTATATATACCTATATACATTATAAAGTGAATGAAATTTCCAATTTTCTCGTCTCCTAATGCGCTCTCTTGTGCATTAATCACATAGAACACACACGATAGCGCGAAAATAGATTTTTAAATTGCAAGCTCTCGTCGCGTCTCGTATTTCGGGATTTCAATGCCTTCGCTTTATCCCAGCAAGTGCGCTTATAGTCGACAGCAATTTATCGTGGTATTTATTTCTTGGAGAAGTTTCTTCTGCGTCAGAAAGCTCCTTTTTACACGAGTTTTTTGCATCGAGCGAGCTTTGTATTGATAAGCCGTGGATAACTCATTATTAAGTTTCTGCTTTGACGAAGCCATACTCGCTGTGCTTTTAATTATTTATAGCGTTCATTCCATTTTCTTCGGTAACAAGTTTGTTCTTTCACGCAGCCTCTGTGAATAAAGCTTGTTTCGACGTCCAATTTTAATTAGTTCGTTGTATCTTCCATTCGTTATTGTTATGAACAATAACGTATGAGAAACAAAGAAAATATTACGCACCTATATACGCCCCATCGATTTTTCTCCCTCACGGATACACACACACAGCGCCCCTTGAAACTATCGTAAACATTCGAACATCCTCTCTATAAACTTTTCTATACAGACTCGTTCGATGGCTCGTAATTCCAAGTTTGCGAAATTTTTCACCCACTCTCGCGCCGACAGAGCCTGGCTCTTTCTCTTTGTGCACTTTAAAACTTCTTACGAGAAAATCCTTTACATCGCGAGGTGCGCTTCGGGAAAAAAAAGAAGTCCCGACGACCGCACGCATAGAAAATTAAAGCCGCTGTGGCACTTTAAATTAAAATTTGAGCGAATTCAGTTACCTCATCACTATTCATGGAATACTGAAACTTTATTCAGCCGCAGCGTCGTGTAAGTGTGTATGCTATTTAAGTTTCCGGAACGAAAATTGAGTTTTCAAAATCCAAAGGGTTTCTATCTTCGTCGCGAGTGTACAGCTTGGATTCGAGAATGTGGAATTTGTTGTCTAGTGTGTATCGAATTTTCGGGGGAAAACCACGTGAATCCCGCGAAAATCGCGTTGTTTTGTCGGAAAGAGAAAAATATTTGTTGAATCGGTTGAATCGGTACAGCATTAACTATTTACCAAAATAAAAGAAAACTAGCAAATAACGAACGAATCTTGCAAAATAAAAGGGACTGATAAAAAAGAAAGGAAAATAGCCCAGAGTGCAGAGCAGCGGATATATAAAGAGTACAAGAAGGTTCGGAGCGCGTGGGCGTCTCCCGTACTTTGCGCCAATTAATCAGTCGTCGCCGGTAGCTTTCGGTAGAAAAATAATAAAGAACTTGCTCTCGGCGGCTAACTCGCCGCTGATTTATAATTCCTGCGCTCGCAACTCCCACTAGTTCCCCATGTTACACCAAATGAATGGAAAATTTTTCGTTTATGAATGAAATTCAAATTTCCCGCTCGGAGCTTGCAGCCAATCTTCATGCGTCAAGCTCACGACTGTGATCAACGAAAAAAATTGGCGTTATCAAAAACGGTTACATAACAGCTAGTAGTAGTGCACCGGATTTCCCCCCAGCAGCAGCCAGGCCGAAGCATATAATCGCTCATCAAGTGAAAGCTCTTCGGGAAGCTCTCTCGCATCATCTCGGCGGAATCCTAAAACGAAAGCAGCTGAAGAAGAAGAAGAAGAGGCGGTGGCACAGAGCGAGGGAACGAGGAAGCCGAGCGTCGCGACCACCGCAGAATGAATCGCTCGAAATAGTACGCGCGCGGCGGATGAAGGAAATATCCCTGGGGACGACGTTGAGCAATCCCGCCGTCTGACGTCACTGTGCTGGTCGCGAGAGTTACAGATCAAGCTTTCGTTTTTTTCTTCTTTTCAAATTTTCTTTTCTTTTTTTTTTTGCAATTTTTTCCATTGCTCGGCGAATTCGATTTTCGCGCCAATTAAGCTCGCGAGGGGCGAGAGACACGCGTTCGCGCGCATTTACAACTGCCAAGAATTTCCACTTGTTGCGTTAGCATTGTAAATCCGCGAGGGATGTGTGCAAAACTTTATAGCCGCGCTGCATTCCAGCGAAAAAAGCTCTCGTTTCAATTCGAGTATTCGCGGCGCAAGTGCTTCTTTTCGTGATGCGCGCGATATTTTAATTACAATGCTGCGTAGCGCGTCAGCTTCCGAGAAATCGAGTAGGTCGTCGCAGCGCCGTTATTACAGTCGGCAAATCAAACGGGAAGCTTGCACGCGAGCGAAGGATAGCGCAATTTATTGAAGGTTTGTTTATACGTCCCCCTCTCTCTCTCTCGTCTATGCGCCGAAAATAAAAAGCTCCGCGATAACTCTCTCGGCTCGCGAGCAAGAAAGCTTGCGCCTATTGTTCGCATACACGGCGCGCTCTTTGATGATTTCGATAACGCTCGGCGGGCTATTTAGTATCTTGGCATATCCCGCCGCCGCCGCCGCCGCCGTCTTTTCCTCCTTTTCGTCCAAAGTCTATAATACAGACACATACAGAGATACGCACACACTCGGGGTCCACCTCCTCTCTCTTTCCGAAGAGCAGAGAGAATGGCACTCGACTGCCAGAAGAAGAGGAAGAGGAGGAGGAGGAGGAGAGGGCGTGCGAGAGAGGACGCTTTTAGACTCTCGGAGACGAGCGCTCGCTAGTACCTCGGCCAGCCTCCACCTTGCGCGCGCGTGTGTGCTTTTGCTCTTTCTCTCTTTCTCTCGGCTGTATTATACTCGAGCACGCTATCGGAGATCGCCGCGTGAGTGCATGATCGGATTGAAAGTGCCCGAGTTCCCCTCGTCGTCGTCGTCGTCCGAAGTGTCGAGGGAGTAGCGCAGAGGATAGGTCCGTAGGGCTCCTTGGCGGGCCGTCGTAAATGCCAAGACCACCATCGTCGGCGCAGGCGGAATGCCGGAGAAGAAGAAGAGCGCCGACGACAACAACAGCAGCAGCAGGGAGGAGGAGGAGGAGCTTGCAATAGTGCGGGAGTCCCCGTAGCCCTCCCGCGAAGTGTCCCCGTGAGTGATCGAAAGCTCGGCGTCGTCGAGATAGATCGTCTCGTCACAGGCGTCCGCGAAAGTGGTGCGCGTGGCGAGGAGGGACTGGGAGCCGGGTATGGCTGAGCGGAGACGCTCGCGACGGGACAGCCTGGAGGCGCCAGCGAGCGGTGGCAGCAGCTCCCGCACGCCTCCCGGCTCCAAGGACCGCAGGAGCGGAAGCCGACGCGTCCCCGGCAAGCCCATCAAGGAGCGATGGCTTCTGACCCGCAAGACCTGGCGCTACATGGCCGACGCCGGACGCCGGCTCATACCCGAGGCCGCCAGCAGCCACGAGGTGCCCAAGCTCGAGCAGTACTTCCAGGAGGTCTGCTCGCGCGAGCCGCGCTTCCTGCTCTGGCGCAAGGCGTCCTACCCCGGGAGCCTGGCCGGCTTCCGCGGGGCCAGACGCCGCAGGGCCAGACCCGGCGGCAGCTGCAGGGCCAAGACCACCAGCTCGGCCGACGAGGCCGACGACGCGTCCCGGGGCTCGAGCAGCTGCAGCATCGCCGCCGGCAAGATCGACATCGCCAAGGTCAAGCGCGACTGGCTGCTCTCCGGGGCCAGCACGCCCGAGCGGCGTCAGGAGGACGCCGAGGCCAAGGCTCTGGCCGACATGCTGCAGCGCTACCTCAACATGCAGCAGCGCGCCGGCGCCGAGGACGCCGGCAGGTCCTCCTCCATTCCGGGCATCGCCAAGGAGCCTACGACCAGTAGTAGTAACGCTAGTAGCAGTCTAGACTATCGGAAGCTCATCGAGAAGCTCGAGCAGCATCTGAACCACATCATGGCCGAGGGTCGACGCGGTGACGCCTCGAGGGTCTTACCCGGCGGTAGCAGCGGCGGCGGCGGCGTCCCCAAGATCAGCGTGCCCTACCAGAGCGACTACGTGCACAAGTCGCTGCTGGAGACGCTGAGCCGCTACTACAGCAAGTCGCCGAACCGGCAGCACGTCATCTCGGACATCCTCACCGACCGCAAGCTCCTCGAGAAGCTGTACTTCGACCTGCGCTGCACCAGGGGCTTCCGGGGCCCCAGGGCCACCGGAGCCTACACCTCGCCCTCGGCTCGCTGGTGGAACCAGCCGTCGAGCGGCACGAGGTTCATCTCGAAGGACGACTCGGGCCAGCAGAGGAAGAGCCTGGGCTCGCCGCCGCCGCTGATCGCCGTGCAGGGCCCGAGCACCGAACGCGGCCCCGTCGACTCGGGCACGCAGACCGAGCCGGTGTCCCGCGAGAGCCTGGAGCAGCAGCAGCAGCAGCAGCAGCAGGCGCAGGAGGAGCAGCAGCAGCTCTCGCCGCCGCCGCAGCAGAAGGCCAGCGGCCGACGGCGCAGCAGCGTCGACAACGACGACGTGTCGCCGTCGGTGAGCGACACCATCAAGCGCTACCTGCGCATGGCGCGCAAAAAGTCCATGGACTCGGACAAGGCGGACAGGTTCAAGCGCGTCAACTACGACCGGAACCTGCGCAACATCAAGGCCAAGGGCGAGATCACGAAGCCGGGCGACGACGACGGCAACAGCAAGGGCTGCCAGACGGAGGACGGCTGGGCCCTGGGCTACCGGGAGATGTGCAACCTCGAGCCCGGCGAGCTCGCCGCGTCGGACGCCGAGACTACGGCCTCGCCGATCAGCAGGAACGCGAGTTCGCGTAGCAGCATCGACGCCGGCCTCGGGAGCGAGGACAACCCTACGACCCCCAAGCACCACCAATCCTTCCTCTCCCACCTCCTGCACGGTTCCACGCATCACAAGGAGAAGCCGCACTCGGCGCCCGGTTCGCCGGCGCTTAATTCCTCCTCGAATCCACCAGGTGGCAGCGCGATGCAGAAGAGCAAGTCCTCGAGCAGCGTCGTGCACCATGGCAGCCGGCTCGTCGCCAAGAAGATCTGGAAGTCCAGGAGCAAGAGCTCCTCCAGGGCCATCAACCTCGTCAGCGCCTGGACGCCGCAGGTCAGTGGTTTTTGAATTTCCCGCGCGACCAAAAGCTCCTCGATCGCGAGAAAGATTTTCTAGAAAGTCTAACACAATAAAGCTCGAACGAATCGAACCGCATCCGCTTCTATATTTAATCGAGCGCGGCGGAGCGGAAAAATCAAAAGGTAGACGTGGTCTTAAAAATACGCTATACATCTCTAACTTGGCTCGCAACAAAGAGTCTCACTCGATAACACGCGGTGTACGCGAGAATGTCCCGAAAGAAAAAGCTCTCGATCGCCGCAAATAGCTCGGAAAAATAATTTTCATCGGAAAAAGAAGCGGCGGCGGGTGTGTTGGTAACGCTCACGTGTCACTGGGTCGCTTATATTTAGGAGAGAGAGAGAGAGAGAGAGAGAGAGAGAACGGTATACTCTCTTCGCCGCCCACTCGGCGTCGCTCACACGCACGCAACCGATCGTAATCGTAAACCGGCTCCGATATTGCGCGCGGAAAATACACAACATTCGAATTTTCCTCGAATAATTTGTACTATCTCCTCTTCGCGTTTTTAAATATAATATCAGCTCGCAGCAGCGAGAGACAGAGGATAGCTGTTTGACAAGTGTCTTTAGCCTATATTTCAGATTTACGATCGCTGATTGGAAATACTCCAAAGATCGGGCCGTTCGAGAGAGAGAGAGAGAGAGAGAGAGAGAGAGAGCTCGGAAAAACGAGGTAAACGGCACGATGAAAATACGCAGAGCTAAACTGTCGATGTAAATTCCGATCGGCCCCGCCGCAGAGTGTTTTCGAAAAGATAACGTCCCAGCTCTTGTCAAAATGAAAAAGCACGTACTCGACTCTTCTCGACGTTTACAATGACTGACGTAGAAGCATAGCGCGTTGCCGTGAGAATTATCGAAAAATACGCATAGTATAATGGTAAAATGACGAGCAACGAGAGACGAGGAAAAAAAAACGGAAACTAGAGGAAGAAGGGCGACCTTGGCGGCGAGCTTCTCGCGCGCGATAACCGAATTAGGGCCTCTCGGAATTTCGCCGGCGCCGACAGAAATAGGCACCGCACGCCGACGAAGAAAGAGAGCGAGAGCGAGAGAGAAATGCTTACACGCGCGGATGTTTTTCACGTTGTTTACTCGCGCTTGTAATAATTATTTCGCTACGTTGGAATATGTCGGATTTTCATTCGCTATAATGGTCTCTCCACTCAACGTGATATCAAGCCGACGTCGAGCCTCGTAAAAAAAAGGTCGGTTAAATCCTTCCCGGACGTTAAGCCGTTATAACGATGCGATTTTCTCTTTATTATCTTCCCGCGCGCATATACCTATGCGTAGTAGGAGCTTTTACGCGTTATCGTTTTTAAGAGAGCTTTTTCCGAAGGAATAGTCGATTTCTCTCGGCCAAGAAGTAAATTGAATTTCAACGCAGCTTCATCAGTAATAAAGGGACACTTTGTGCTCGGTATAATGAAAACCGGCTGTTATCATGATTGATGAGAAACGATGAATTTTGATGAGAAAAAGAGACGTTTTAATTGGCAATCCCTATAGATCCGCACACAGGCTGCACAAATGCGCGCAAATCCCGTTTGTTTGCGCGAAAGCACAATAAACACGGCTAATATGTTAATCCGGATTACGCGCGAGAGAGGCTCCGTTCACAGAGCCGACGGCACAGGTGCAGCACACGTGTATACATCTATCTCGGCGTGATGTCGTTATAGCGCGAAAATCGAGAATTCCCTCATAGGCAATTTGAAGCGAAAACAGCTGCCGAGCTCTCGATGATTTGCATATTAGCGTTCGTTTGTCCGCGATTACGTTGAAAAAGAAAATACTGCAGTCGCGTCGAGCGCCTACGTCGTAATAAATCTCCGATCGAGCGAGTGGAGTGCGTTAGTTATAGCGTCCTTGCGTTAAATCGCGAAACTTTTTTGCGCAGGGATTTACGGCAGTTCTTTAAAGTCGTTTGTCACTGCGCTCGCGCCGAGTCGGCCGCGTTTATCGCGCACTTAGCGTATAAGGTATTATACGCGCGAATATTTTTTTCCCCGGGGAAAAAAGCTCCGAAGCGCGGGAAGTTCGAATTTCCCTTACGCATTATCGCATAGAGTGGAGGAAAAAATTCTGATAATTCACGGCCTACGTAAAAGCGTCTCGTTGTTTCCAACAGGGCAAATGCACGTGGGCAGGCACGAGTGGACGCCGCGTGACCCTACAGGACACGCCGTTACGCTCGCTCTCGGAGATCGAGCGAAAGGTCCTTTGCCGCGTCGCCGTCGCTAAACTCCAGGCGCTCAACCTCGGCGTTCACATCAGGCCGCCTAGTGGTGAGTATACAATCTGTTATTCACTATCATCGCGTTTGTGTATAATAGTGCGGGCGACGGAATATATGCGCATATGGATATACGTATAGGGAGCGAGACTTACTTCCTGATCGGCAAAGTGACTTTCCCTCAACGCTTGCGATATGGCTGTTGGGCGGATAATGTAGGTTTTTTTTTAAGGGAAACGCGCGAGCGGGATAACGTGCGGAGGGTTACAGCCTTGATGCGAAAATAAGTACCAATTATCTGGACCTCCCCGGGAAGGGCTGAGTTATCTTGCGCGAGACGGTAATTTTTCACAATCCGAGCTTGCGCGCAAGCTTCTCTTTCAAACTTCTAGCATCGAATGCCACCTGACGCACTGTCTGCATATATAGTTCTCCTTCTACTCGAGGACGCGATATGATTGACGTGCTTGAACAAACGGCGAAGGGCTTGCGGAGACGGCTGACAAAGATGCAGCAAATGCCGCCGAGCAAAGAACGTCAAAGTGCGCGTTAGAGAGAGGCTTTTGTCGCGTTACGACAACGGCGAACGATAACGTCGACTCTCGCCGACGAAACAATGCAATTCCATTCCTATCTCTATTTACACGCGTATAATGCTCGACATTGAGAGTATAGGATACACCCTCCAGGTTTTCAATTATATCTTCCGAAGAGACAAATATATAATCCCGCGATTAAATCCCCAAAGATTCATTAACCTCTCGGCAGCTATCGCGCAATAAGCTAACGGAACTCTCCGGGCCGAAAAGCTCTATTAATACCCCCCCGCGCATTCCGGGCGTCAAGCATAAATACCGGGAGGAATCTTCGCGAAAAAAAAAAAGATAAATCATCTCGGGCGTTATTTTCAAACCCAATGGAGCGAAGAGAATCGTCATCTTCGCGGCGATGTGGGTCAAGTTTTGCGTTCGCGTAGATTTTTACCTCCCTCGTGTTTTTATTACACGTCGCGCAAGCTCACAGCTTTGATCTTCCCGAACGAGAAGTGCAAAGCTCGTAAATAAATCGAGCGACGCGGCGGTTTATTGTGTCCGAATAGTTCATTGATTCTCCGTTTCTTTTTTTCTCGCTGGTTTGCAGAGTCACTGAGCGGAGGTTCGGTGACGGCGAAGCCCAAGAGACGAGCTTACCTGCTGAAGAGGAAGGCGCTGACCACCGGCTTCTTCGACAGCAAGAGCAAGGAGGAGAAGGAGAAAGGTTGGTACGGTTATTAAGTAGACGTATAGTTTGGCAATAGCGAGGTGCTGTATGTGTCTAGCGCCGGCGGGCTGGCACGAGCTGGTCTGTCACTACTAGCGCGGCGCCTGCATATATGTCACTGCGAATCGTGGCAGATGTGGCCGTGCTTATGAGATGCGTGTATCCGTCATACGCGCGAGGGGAGATGTATGGAAGCGTTATGAGCTTGTTGGTTTATGGTTATCCGAGTCGCGAATAGTCCGTTCCAATTATTTTTTTTAAATAACAAGGATTGTACTTGTATTAATTTTCGAATCAGTTAACGACACAAAGTTCTAAATCATCCTTCAAAAGACCTTTTCGACAAGACAATATAAACGCGAGGAATTTCACGGGACACCGGGCGCTTACAATAAGTGTCTCACTCAAATCTCGCGCGCCTGAGCTTGCGAACCCTTTAAACGTGCTTTGATGCTCGCTTGCGCAATGTGCGACTTTATAAATAGCCCGGCTGTATAGAAAGGAATATATACGGGAAGGTATTTGGGACGCTTATAAGCGCAGGATTTATCGGGCTATGAACGCGAGCTAATGTTTGCGGCACGCGCTCGTGCCAGCCGCTGAGATTTCTATTATAAAAGGGCGAGTATGTTATAGAGCTTTTTGATCGTTTGCTTTAACCGAAAGGGTGGATGATTGCGGGGAGATTTCGGTTAATTCTTGTTATAACAAAAGTACCGTATCTAATTAAGAACTTTGTTGAAAGATTTCTCCGAACCAAACTCTCAACGAAGCCCTTTTCTCTCCAACTCTGTCAACCTCACCCCTAACAGCATTAAACCCTTGATCAGCGCCATCCTTTGCACTCCCTCTTACGTCTTTTCTCCCCTATACACAACCCATGCTCTCGCGTACACTGCAGCAACATAAGCTCTACGTGTCTGCGTGGGTCCAAGACAGCCAGGGGCAAATTGAATCCGCAACCAGCTCTCACCAGCCGCCTGTATACCCACGTACGCGCGACGGCGAATACAATTACGAAGGCTCGTTATCGTAAGCGCGTGCGCTAGCCATAAACGACGGCCTCGGGCCACCGTACGCGCGCATACACGGCTATATAAGGGCTAGCTGATGCTGGCACGGCCACTCGATTTCGCATTCCGCGGATTATTGAATTTCGCGATCCTCGAGAGCCGCGCGCGCGCACACGCGAAGCTTTAATTATAATGAGGATTAACTCTGCCGATACGGAAAGCTGCGGAGCTGCTTTTTTAAAAGAAGCGCTTTTTCCAAAAGTGCAACGAGGCGGTGGAGGAGGGAAGAAAATAATATAAGAGCTTCCGCGGAAAGTTCGCGTAATCCGGTTTAACTTTTATTAATCTCGTTTCTGGAACGCCCGCGAGCTTGGATTCTGCTTCGGAAGCTTTTTTCCCGCGCTAATTTTCGAAAATTCGTTCACTCCCGCCGAGGAAACAGAGAAAAACGAACAAACTGACGCGTCTCATTATATACACGAGTACGTATACGGAGTCTATAAATAGAGCGAACCGATGGGCCGCTTGATTAATTGCATTCTGCAACGTAAGACGGCTCTTGTTGCATAAGCGCGAGCGGGCGAGCAAGAGCTTGCAGGGCACAGCTCGCGTTTCGAAACTTAAAAATATTCTACTCAGGAGCGAGCGCGCGGGTCAAGTCAAATATAAAATATTTGACAATGCGAAACGAAATGCAGTCGCGGCGCTCGTCGAACACAACGAACGGACTAACCCGCGCGCGCGCGAGAGAGAGAGAGAGCTGCCGCTCTTAAAGTTTCTGATTATAGATCGCGGGATCTGGGACGCGCGTCTTTGCTCTTTCTCTCGGGAGAACCACTTCCGACGAATGATTTTCGAATGGGCTTTGGTTTTTTGGGTATTGGATGGCAATATTGCGTTTTTTTTTTAATTTTGTGTTTAAATCGTTTCCCTAAAAGCCTCGTTCTACACTCGCAAGTGCCATTCACCTCGATTCGCGCATATTCCCATTGAAATAAAAAAAGAAAAAGAAAAAGTTGACCCTCTCTAAAGCTCTCGTTCGCGTAAGACAAGAGGTTAATAACGCCAGTCCCGTATACGTCACACTTTAACTTTCTCCTATCCTCCAACCCCAGCAGTATAACGTTCATTGCGTCCCCATTGAAAAAAGCTTCGAAATCTAAAAAAAAAAAATCAAATCCAGCAGACGGATCAGCGGACACGCGGGTGAGCGAGCCGGGCAAATAAACCCCCGCCCGCGGTGTATATATGCGGAAATATTGGACGTCGGCTCTGCAGGAGAAGCTAATTTTGAAGCGGGCTAAATTGTGTCTTCTGCACAGCCGAGGAGATGAGAGTATATAAGCTCGTGAGAGAAAAAGGGAGTGTGGGCCGGGCCTGTATCCTTCTCAAAGGCCTTTTCGGATGGAAACTTTCGTTCTGATCGCTTCTGCCGTGTAATGATTGGAAAGATTTCTTCCTATAGAGAAATTCCGTTTCTTATTATTCTCAAAGTTGACTGCCAAATGAGATGTCAAAAGAATATGTATTCATTCGGATGCGCTCAAGCTGGATCCTTTGAATAATATTGAAAATTTATACACATACTTTGCATCGGATATAGAACTTTCCTTATATTCTTTCTTTCCGACGTATGCTAGAACGAAAGTTCAATCTCTTATCATGCAGAGTTGCAATCTCACGCAGAAAATAGAATTCAATCCGCGATTCTGAAAAAATCATCAAATCTCGTATGCTATATCCATATGTTTTCTGAACCCATAATTAGATTCCATCGAATCATTGAAAAATCACGTCGTCGGCTAAAACGAATCATTATAGAGTCAGCATTCGAGCCCGATTATAACTTCGACCTATTCAGCAGTTTATAAAAAAAAAAAATGTAAATCTGCTCATTCCAATGACGTCAAACGAAGAGATCGTATAAAAATCAAGAGCAGAGCCTTGATCCTCGTCAATCCCACACAGCCCGAGCGCAAGCTCCGTCATCCCATCGCGCAGCCTAAATTCTCGCGATGACTTCGAGAAAAAAGCTTTGGCTCGCGATGACGCGCGTTGCCCCCTGGCAAGGCAGCCCGATGTCTCCGAAATAAAGACGGTCCGAGCGTTCACGGCCAGCCCGATGGGACACGATGACGACGATGCAGTCCGCTCGCATTCTTCTCTCTCTCTCTCTCTCTTTCTCTCGTGGCCTTTTCCCCGATGACTCGGAGCTTTCCTCGCGAGATTGCGTGGGGGCGTGCCGAAATTGGAATCTATCCTATCTCTCCGGTGACTATGAGCTCGTATCGTCGAATTTGTCGGGAAATTCGAACGTCGATTTTGACGAAGCTCGTGTTTTTTTTTTCACAGAGTCCAGCGGCGGCCTGGTCTTCGGCATCTCGCTGGGTCAGTGTTTGGAGAATGACAGGCTGGCGCGAATAGCCTCGGGCGAGATCGTCGACGTTGGCTGTCTGAGCCGGAGCAGCCGACACGGGAGCAGGACGAGCTTCACCAGCCTCATCGAGACCACCACCACCGCCGCCAAAACCGACGAGGTAAGCCAGCTTATCCCCCTGTGTACACTCGTCCTGGCTCGTCGCTGCGTATTATCAGCAAGTTAAATTTGCCGAACTTCCCGAGCTCACGCACACGCGAGTCGTCGTTCTAAAAAAAAAATACACCACTCGCTACACGTACTGCAAGCTCACGCCTTCCCACATTCCACATACCAGAGGGGCTCTCTCTTACGTAGACTCGCCAGAAAATTATCTCTCCGCGCGCAGGACGTGTGATGCGAAAAAAAGCCGAAGAGTCATCGACGTAGGCGAGTGATAGTTTAGAGGCGAGAGAGAGAGAGAGAGAGAGACGCGGGCCAGTTTTCGTCACAGCTCTTGCAAAAACACGTCACGCGACTACGACGCGCGAACAAACGCGGATGTCATCAATGACGACACGAGAGCCGCAATGCTAAACACAGTTCCGTCTCGCACTGATTCCACCTGGCTCTCTTTCTTCTTCTAGAGAGAACCGCGCGAAGTAGTTGTCTCGGGAAGCTATCCTGGGAGCTTTTATAAATAACGATTCTGCGACGTGTAACTCGCGCTTTTCTCGAGAGAGCGATGGCTCTGTAGGTACGCGGCTTGATTTTTCCCCTACTTCTTTTTTGTTCGTCGGATTTTAATCCTCGCGTGGATCCAATTAACGCTGTCCACTCGTTTAACAGCCCGACGGCTTTTATTAGTATTCGCAACGGGAGAAAGAGTAATCTCGGCGATGAATTTTCCCGTCGCGAGCGGTCTCGTCTTTCACAAAGATCGTTCGGCGAGGTATTACGAATCTTCTATTTTTTTTTTTTTATTAGCCCACTTTCCTGTAACGAACGGCTCGCTTATAGACAGAAGCATCGACCCCAGAAATACACAATAAACGGCACGATTGTACAGTTCT
This sequence comes from Nasonia vitripennis, assembly GCF_009193385.2. NCBI lineage: Eukaryota > Metazoa > Arthropoda > Insecta > Hymenoptera > Pteromalidae > Nasonia > Nasonia vitripennis. The sequence goes on from NC_045759.1 coordinate 8,030,399, forward strand.
GGACATAAAAAATTCCTATAAATCGCAGCATACCTACGGCTGCTCTCGAGTCATGAGTTAAGTTTTCCTCTTCCGCGTATTTACTCTTTTTTTGCTCGTCGGGGTCTATATTCACGCGGGTCGTAATTTTTCCCCGCCGTTCTCGTTAACGACTCGACCGGCTTCGAGAAGCCGAATCGGAGAAAAGCTTGAGTACCGTAAAAAATTGTATGAAAAGCTTTCTGAATTCGAGCGCTATTAATTAAAGCTTGATTCATCCAGCTGAGAAAAGGGGGAGTCCGGCGTTATTCCATCGAATTCTTGGGAAACCTCGCGTTTAATTGAAAAATAAAAATAGGAGAGCGTGTGATCGAAATTGGTGGATTCCTCGGGGCTGAATTTTTCAACGATCGCAGGCGCTGAAGCGAGTATTTGCTCGCGCGCCCGATTGTCACTTTCGTTTGATAGATGCCATTCGTGGCTCTCAAGGAAATTACGTATCCGAGCCCCCCTGCATACGTATACACACTTACTCGTCGAAATGGATTGCTATACGCTCGAACGAGCCGCGGAACAAATTTGCGTAGATGTGTGTATAGCGATCCTTAAGGATCGTTATACACATCCGTCGTACGTTGATTGAGTTACATCTGCATTTTTGTCTTCAAAATCCTCATCTCGAAGTAGAAAGTACCGCGATCGGTCAGACGTACGAAGAAAAAAAAATCAAAAAGCCTGAAAGCTCGCACAGACACTCGAAACCTACAGGCTGTATAAACAGCGCATCATCAAAAGAACTTTTATACGCACACACCTGCCAGTATACATACAGCGGCAGCAGCTGCCGCGTCGTCGTCTGCTATATATACAGACTCTTTCGGGCGCGTCTACGTCACGCGATCGCCGTAATGACGTCACCCTCCCTCCTCTTCGCGATAATATTCGGCAGCTGCTGCGAGACGCGAATAGAAGTCGGGGTCGGTCCGTCGGCGGCAGCGCTAATTTCGTCCGCCGCGGATTAATTGAGATCGCGCAATTTTCGCAAGAGTCTTTATATTTAACGAGAGCCGGAAGGCGAACGCCAGAGAGCGCGAGAGATGTATATCGAGCATCGGCACACAAAGCACCGGTTTTATTGAAGTTTCTCTCTCTCTCTCTCTCTCTCTCTCTTTCGCGAACGTTTCCGAGAAACCTTAGACGATGTTTGCCTTTTGCCAGCGGGGGATTATACACGCGATCGTCGAAGGATTTTTCGATTCCGTTTGAAAATCCGCTCCGATGGTACATAACGATGCTTCCACAGGGTGGCTCCTGCGAGTCGCTGTCCTCGAAGGGCGGCGCTTTGACGGGCAGCGACAGCGGCGTCTTGGAACTGAGCGACGGCGGACCACCGAGCGAGTACGACGCTGTGCCCAGTGTGGTGAGGCAGTGCATCAGGCATCTGGAGACGACGGGGCTTCACACGCTCGGCATCTTCAGGGTGTCTCCGTCTAAAAAGCGAGTCAGACAGGTGATTATTGGTCGAGCTTTATAATTGGAATTTTTAATCAACGAATGGAATAAAAGATCCTCACACGTGTCTGTGTTTCCGCTCGTCAAGCTGAGGGAGGACTGGGACTGCGGCAGGGAGACGAAGATCGGCGCCGATCAGTGTCCTCACGACGTCGCGGCTCTGCTGAAGGAGTACTTCCGGGATCTGCCCGACCCGCTTCTCTGTCGGGATCTCTACCAGGCCTTCGTTCACACCCAGAGTGAGTATTGCCTATAAGCGAATTCGCTTCGACTGATGCGGGTCGGATATGCCTCGCTGATAAGAATTTATCGATCTATGCTGGAATTGCGACGTCGAATTTTCACGAAAATCTAGGTTCGCAGATACGGCGATTTTTCGTGAAAAAAGCCTGCACTCGAATCCGTAATAGGCTTTTCTCTCTCGAGGGCATCGCGCGTATTCGGCATAAAGGGGGAGACAGAAGCTAGTTCAGCCAACGTCAGGTTTCCCGGCTTCATTCAATATGCCCCGCTGCTCGGCTCGGCGGAATTTATGATTTGTCATTCCTGAGAATCGTCCACATCCCTCCGGATTTGTTCTCGATTCGGGCGGATCGTTGTCCGCGACGGGCCGACAGAATTTATGCTACGCGTATATACGTACACGGATTTCGCTGTTGTTTATCGCACACACGCACACAGCCGTGTCCGATTTCGGTACAATATCGCGTTGTAAAATTGAAATTAAAGCAACTCTGGTGATGCTGGTCGTTGTGCGTAGAAATCCGTAACAGGCGGCTGCAACAAGAGGCGCTACAGCACCTGATACAACTGCTGCCTACGCCGAACCGCGAGACCCTCTACGTGCTGCTCAATTTTCTCAGCGAAGTGGCTGCGAATTGCGAAGACCGCAAGACGGACGACGGGGAAACGCTCGCCGGCAACAAGATGGACACGACGAATCTCGCTACCGTGAGTATGCATCGCTATATCTGCGGATTATCTACCGATGGAGATGGGTGGATTCGAATCGAGTTTAGAGAATGAATTTGAAAATTGCACATTTCAACCTTTATATCTTCTCGCTCTGTGCGATCCGATAAGCGAATCACCCATACCCCTCGCGTAAATCCCGATGAAAGGGCCGCATCGGAAAGAGAGAATTGGCTCGCATCCTTGAATTAAAAGTACATACCCATTTCGTAAAAGCCGATCGAGCAATAACAAAGTGTAATCCGACGTGTCTGTGGTTTCTCTTTCCCTGGCTGAAGGTCTTCGCGCCGAACATCTTGCACTGCGTGAAACCGGGTCAAGCGCGCTCGGAGGTGTCGGCCGAGCGCGCCGAGGAGAGAATCGACGTCATCAACGTGGTGCGCGCCCTCCTCGAGCACGTGGCAACGCTTTTCATCGTGCCGGCTGCGCTGCTCGACGAGCTCTACCTACACATGATGGACAGCCATCCCGCCGAGCTCGACCTCGCCCTATCGCGCAGGGCCGACGAGTGAGTTACTTCTCTTTTATACTTACCTATGTGCTTCATTCCTACTTCTGTTCTCGAGCTCGTCCTACCTATCTGTGAAAGTACTCAGTTGAAAATCTTAGCTCTTATACGGAGATTTCGAGCTCGGATTTTTGGCTGTAAAAGATTACCTGCTATTTTACTCGCTTCATTAAAATTTGGTAAAAGTTAATGTATAACGCTTGATACTCGCTAGGCTTGATGTTTGTGGACTGTATAGTTAATCTGAAAATCACGAAAAGTTTTAATTAGAAAGGAAACTATAATGTGTGCAATATATGTATTACTGTCAAATTTCAAACTTTGATCCATCAAATCTAGAACGTTTATTTTTGTCAATACCAGCAGCGACATAACCTATCTTTCTTCACGCAGACAATGCCCCGACGAGGCGGACCTCTGCAGCGAGACGGAGAACTATTCAGTCGAGGAGAATCTCTCCCCAACGGCTACGACTTCGCCAACCTCTCCACTGGCAGCCTCCCCAAGCGCAACAGTGCCGTCCTCGCCGAGCGCCACTACCTCGACAACCTTCAGCACGTTGAACGCCGGCTCATCCGCCAGTCGGAAACTCTACTCTCGCGAGGAGTGTCTTCACCAAACGGCCGGCGTAGGTGGCGACATCGGACCAAGACCTAGACGTTCCAAACGGCCGGGCAGCAGGAGAAAGGACGAGTCGACTCGACGTGGCAGCGTCGACAGCGGTTCCAGCGAGGATCCAGCTGACCCCCGCAGGAAGTCTTCGCCCATGGTTATCACCGCGAGCCTGACCATACCCATGTCCGGCGCGTTCACCCTCAACCTCGACGATCCGGATATACCGTACATCGAAGCTGATTCCGCACAGCCGCAAGTACCTACTGTGCCTGTCAGGAGGGAGCAACAGCAGCAACCTAATGCGCCGCCAAGGAGGCAGAGGCAACGCTCGGTTTCCGGCAGCGAAGGTAAGAATTTTTTTTCGTTCTATAAAATTGTATCGTAGTATTGAAAACAGTAAGTACCTAGTGTCCTTCTCCTCTTTCTTTAAAGAAAGTCACGACCGGATGTTGTGAAGGGCGTTACGCGATTGGCCAATCATATATCATATACGCTACGTAAGTATCTTCGAATCCGCGGTGGCGAAGCTTGGCAAAAACACGTTCGTTGTAAATATTCCAATAAATGTTTAAAGCTTTTTTTTTTTTTATTAAAGAACGATTTGTTGATTATGCCTATACCCTAACAAGTGGCGCTGTCGGCGGTACTTACCTAGCGTATAGCGCGCATGCGTCCAAATGTCGAATAGGCTGAAGCGCGCATTTCAAACTCTATAGTGGATAAACCAGAGCGGTACCGCCGGTTACGCGTTAAAACGAAATCGCTGTGATTGCAGGCGGAGGTGGAGGCAGGCACGGGAGCGACAGCGCAGTCGGCTCGTCGGCGACGTTGTCCGGGGACCAGCCTCCAAGTTCACCGCCGTCGTGGGCCTCGACGCCTCCGGCGAGTCCCGATAGCGCCGTCACAGCCGTCTCCTATATTCCTGACAGTCAAGCCCAGCAGCCTCAGCTGCAACAGCAAGCGGTGCTGCAGAGGGTATCCTTCACGACCTCCAGCGAACTCAGGCAGATCTCGAGGTCGAGCAGCCAGGAGGCCAGCAGGGCCAGCGTCGCGCCGGCCTACACGCCCAGCATCACCAGCATCGGCGGTGCTGTTATGAGGCGAGTAATTATTGTGCATCTCTTCTTAACCGAGCACAGAATTATGGCTGCAACTCAGCCCCTCGCTCTCGCCCACAGGTCAAAGACCGCGGACATCGAAAGGATGCTGCAGATAAACCGCGCGGAGCCATCGTCCTTGACATCTCGCCAGCTTCCGAGTGCGCTCTCGAGCAGCAACCTGCCGAGTTCGCTGATCGACAGCAAAAAGTACACGAAGCGCCGCTACACGGATTCGAGGCACCAGACGCGTCACATACCGGACGCCGACAGTCTCGCCACCTCGTCGTCGCTCGCCTCGAGACTGAGCTCAGCGCTGCACCAGAGGAGCCACCTGTCCTCGACGACGACAGCGAGCTCCTCCTCGTCGGCCGCCGGTGGATCGAGTACCGGCGCGACGCAGCCGGTCTGGAAGAGGCGCGAGCTCATATCCAGTGCACCCAAGGAGCGCGGCAGCTTCTTCTGAGAATCGCTCTCTACACACTCGTATTCTCACGATCACTCTCGATTCGCCTCAGGGCTTTTCTTCGTTTTTTTTTCCGCTCCAAGAGCGTTCTTCTGTACACTCGGTGAGATAACGATTTAGTTGGATGTATCGTGTCCTATTCGAAATTGTAAATTTTCATTAGGAGAGCGATTACTTGTAGGATTATTTTTTATGCGATCATCGAAAATGTACAGTTATTGTTGTATGAAATTCGATCCAACTAAAGTGCGCGTCTCTGGGATGTATTATTTTGTACGAGCCGAGAATTTATAAGAGGGATTCTACGGACTAAGTGGAGTATTGAATCTTCCTGAATAAATAATTATATAGTCTCTCGAGGAGAGCTTCCGTCTTCATCCGTATAACGTATATATAACCGTACCTCGATGTATATACTCTTTCCGAGCGTAAACAGAAAAATAAGGGAAATCAGCAGTAACAAAAGTGCACTGAGTATTAACTTTTTCTACAAACTTTTTTTGTACAAACTTTTTTTTTCTATACTATACGTATCGCGTCTTTTATTCAATGCCAATAATATATACTCGAAGTATTAGCGTATACCACTTCAGTGAACAAATAAAAGTATAGTCAACACGATTTATAAATGTAAGAGAGAGAGAGAGAGAGAGAGAGAGAGAGAGAGAGAGAGAGAAAGCGTTGTATTCTCGCATATTACATAGCCGCGCGAAAGAGATCCCTCTTATGTCGAAAGAAGGCTGTCAACAGTATGTAACATACCATGCACGCGCTCGCAGCGAAGAAGCCAAAGAAAAGCGCCATAAAGGGAGTGTAAGGAGTTTTGCATGTTCACGCAAGCGCGCGCGGAAAAGGGAAAAACGAAGAAAGCGTCGTCGGCGAAGATCGAAGGTGCATTGGTTCCTATACATAGCAACTTGTACGTATATACACGTCGATTTTCGAATGGTCGAGAGTCTTTCCTCTTAGAGAAAAAATAATTCAATCGCCCGACTCCGATGAAGAGCATCGTTGCGCAACGGGTGTACGCTTTTATAGCGACTAGCCGCCGGTGCTAATTGATAAAAGCAACGAGTACAGCCACACTGTGTTGGCGAGATATTTTTCACGCAGTCGGAAGCAAGAATACGTTTCTCGGGAAAATAATAGAGAATCTATATACATATGTTGTATTGTTCGTTCGAATTTTCTCTCGCTCCTCCGGGCGAGGAGACGACGAGAGAATGTGTGTGTGTGTGTGTGTGTGTGTGCGCGTACACCGTACACGCCAGAGGATGTGTATACGACACGGCGGGCTGCGTATAAAGTTCGCTTCGTTTTTTGCGAAATGGCAAAAGAAGATATATATATATATATATATACGGTTTTATATGTATATCGTTGAAGGGACCGAGCATGTATACACAGCCACGCAAATAAGACGCGTCGACGCGTCGACGAGAGTTCAATACTTCTTCTACTTCTTCTTCTTCTTCTTCTTCTTCTTTTGTACATTGAATGTGTCCGCGTCTCGATTGGGAAGCGAAGGGTTTCATCGCTCGCTTTGTTTCTCGATTATATACATTGTAAGTAACTACGGACGTTTATTAATTAATTGTTAATAAAATTTATTTTATAATACACCTTTTGCATTGTCTTATCATTTTCACGATGGAGCCCGATCGAGCTCAACGAAAATTACGACTAAAGGTGTTATTGAACATTCAATTTTCTTTACATTGTATATATCATTTCAAGTTCGTTTATTTTTTTGAACCTATAATTATTGCACTTTACGCAGGAATTAATAATCAGTATCTTGTTAAAATACGGACATAAATAATAATGCCAAGAGATTACAGAACGTTAAAATTAGTTTAACTCCGCAGGCGCGCTAATTAAATGTTTCCTTGTATCGTCATCGCAATTATCGTTAATTTTTTCGTTGTAGCTGCTGCTCCAAAATCAATCAACTTTAAAAATACGATCGTACTAGTTTCGAAGAAAGTAATGTTTCTAAAAATCTATAAAAGACGTTCGTTCCTATCACTCTCCTGAATCCGATGTCAATTGAATGCAAATAATTCATATGTATAATAATCAAACCAGCTCTATATTATGAGCCCGACATTTATTTGATAAAGGAAACATACAAGAACTACATAATTACTTGAGGAAATTGATTAGAACTGTAGACTAGCTGAATGATAGCTTATTTAAACTTGAGTTTTCAGCCAGTAGTCCTCTAGTTATTGAACAGTGCAGTAGTACGACTTTATTAATTATGGCTTATTTAAAAGCATTGAAATTATTTTTTATTGGGACAGCCATAACACTGTGCGACAGCCAAAACGATCCAGCAAGCTATAAAAATGTAGTCGATTTGAAATCATTCCCTGAAGGATTTATCATTGGCGCAGCGTCGTCGTCTTATCAAATAGAAGGAGCCTGGAACGTTGATGGTAAAGCTGAAAACATTTGGGACCATTTCACCCACTTTCATCCAGATAAAATAGCTGACAGATCGAATGGAAACGTTGCTTGCGACTCGTATAACAAGTACAAAGAAGACATAGCGGTGTTGAAAAAAATTGGGGTATACACAAAAATTGCATGCATATTATTACTCAATCGTTAATCTATTATGCATATACACGCGAAATTCATCATCTCGCAGGTCGATCACTACCGTTTCTCGCTGAGCTGGTCGCGAATCCTTCCGACGGGCTACACGAACGTCGTCAACAAAGCGGGTGTAAAATATTACCACGACGTTCTGGACGAGCTGGAAAAGAACGGCATCATTCCAATGGTCACCATATACCACTGGGACCACCCGCAGCGTTTGGAAAGACTCGGTGGATGGCTCAACGAGGAGATGGCCCTCGTCTATTCCGAATACGCCAGATTCGTCTTCAACGAATACGGAAACAGAGTGAAAATTTTCGCGACTTTCAACGAGCCCAGTCTCGTCTGCACTATGGGATACAAAGAGCTTGCTTTCGCCCCAAGTTAGTAGTATACACACGACAATCGATTTTCTCTTCCAACAATTTCTATCTACATTTATAATAATGTACATCAGATGTCAACATAACCGGCGGCCAGTACCTCTGCGTGCAAAATATGCTCAAGGGTAACGCTTTGGCTTATCATATCTACGACGAAGAGTTTCGCGCTCGGCAACGAGGAAAAATCGGTATCGTCTTTCCCTGCACTACGCCATACAGTAACGATAGCGCCGACACTAGTTCCGCCGATCGAGCCTTTGAATTCGAATGCGGCTGGCAGGCTCATCCGATTTTCTCCAAGACTGGCGATTATCCGGAGATCATGAAGAAGATGGTCGCGAAGAGAAGTAAACTCCAGGGATACTACAGCTCCAGGTTGCCCACGTTGTCCAAGTACTGGATTCAGCACATTAGGTGTGTATAAAGACGCGAAGCTCTGGTCGCTGCTGTATTAATTCTTCTGTACAATCAATGTCGTTTTAATGTTGTAGAGGGACCGCTGACTTTTTCGGATTGAATCACTACACGTCGACGGTCGTGACGCCGTTGCCCAGATCTTCTGAACTAAGTTGGCCCAACGACGCTGGATTGGCGTATTCGTATGACCCTTCGTGGCCATCTACGGATCTCTTCTGGTTAAAGATCAATCCAAAAGGATTGGCGGATATGTTGAGATTGATCAAGAGCAAATACAATAATCCCCCGGTGTATATAATGGAGAACGGAGTAGTGGACCCTAATGGCACCGACGATAAGCTCAGAATCAACTATCATTATTCGTACATGAAGGAAATGTTAACTGCGATGAAAAAGGACAAATGTAACGTGAAAGCTTACACTGTCTGGAGCTTGTTGGATAGTTTCGAGTGGAACTCGGGATACACGTAAGTTTGATTAATTTTACAAATATTAATACATCTGCAAATTTATTTATTTTCATTTTTTTCCTTTTTTTTTTTTTTGTTTCAGGGTCCAATTCGGTTTGGTGGACATTGATTTCAAGGACCCAAAGTTGACGCGGACTCCGAAAAAGTCGGTGTCGTGGTTTAAAAGAACTATTGCGGCGCGACGACTTCAGTCTCCTACGTAATGATTGTATTTTTTCTAATAAATAGGCTGTCATTTATTATCAATCGACGAAACTCTTTCTTGGATCAAGTTTGTTTCCAATGATTTTTCATACTTCAGGTGCAACGCTAAAAATATAAATATGAGATTTAAAAAATGTATTTTACACTGTATACGTCGAACCTTGGTATTCGTCTCTGGCGCTGCTTGACGTCGGTTGCAATCTTGCCTGTTTGTTGATTTTCTAATTGTGCATTCGAAACACGCCGGACTGCGGTTTTCAAATGAATTTATTTGAAATTGAAAGGCCGCGCGGAAATGCAACTAAAAGTCGAGCCAAGACTCAAGGACTGTTTGAAAATTCGGCGCTTTAAAAATAAGAGGGAAAACTTTCCGTCGTCATTCGATTACGTCTGAATACAAAAGTGGACAAAGGTCGACGAAAACTAGTATAAAGACGCAGTTCTGTATCTTTTCAGACATTTATTGCACCTTCTGCAGACGAGTTTGACTCTAACGCCATGCAAAAGTCATTATACAACATTTTAGAAAACAATTTTCACTTACAATACATATGAAATTGTGTATATGTACAGGATTTATAAGGTCACTCGATAATCTCACACTCACGCACTTTGACATTTGTAAGGCATATTGTTAAAAGAATGTACATTTTTCTTCGTCTTCCTCTGATATCGATATGTTATATGCTTTAAAAACAATACGATGATTAAACAGTTAATTGTAAGGGAAGTAAATTTACGCGGAATCCAATCTAAGCTCTATGTCAAGCCAAGTCTTTTGAAGAGCAACAAAGCCTCGAGACTATGTTGTTCTCGCAGTGCTCCTAATTTCTATTAAAATTTGAATTTTTAGCGTATAATAATATCATTTGATAATAAGCGGAAAACTTAAATAATATTCTGCATAATATATAACAAAGATATAACTTAGAAATTAATTTTTTTGAGGCCGGCTCTCTTTGTCGATAAAATTGTCCTCTCTGCAATTCGCGTCATTCCAATTCCGCTGTTGATTTGATTCAACCGTATTAATTAGGATGCGTTTATAATATAAATTACAATAAAACAATGTAAAATTCATAAGACTATATAATATTGCAATAAAATTAATAATAACCGTAAAATAATAAAAACTAAAAATATCTATTTGGACGGGTCATTGTATAAGGGCTGATCGAATCGAAAGAGCGAAGTAGCTCGATTAGCTCAAAGTATAATTAAGTTTGTACCTAAATGCCGCTCAAGCATGTGCGTGATAATATTAATTAAAAATGACTTGTTCAAAAAATAATCGACAAGAATATCTCTATGGAATAGGCAATACAATATCAATAATAATATTTTTTTCTACATATGCATACATAAAGCTGCCTAAGAAGGGCTGGACGGATGCGTTTCGTTCGCATGTGCGTGCTGTAAGTATATAATATATATATATATCATTAATAAATTCTCACTCGCTTCAACTCTCGGCGCATTATACTATATGTCGACAGATCTCTCGTGAAACTGAAATTCAACCATCTAACATTTTCTCTTCCAGCGTTACGAGACGTGCGGACGGCTGTAGCCTTAAGTTAACAACGATAAACGTCAGTGTTTACATGTATAGTTTCTGTGCGTTTGCGCTTCGTTATTGTATTCATAGAAAATCTTTCTATAACTGTAAAAAAGATAAGACATACTATGTTATTTAGTATTTCGCTATTTGTGCTTCGCGTACATATACGCTTGAAATTATCGGAACAGTCTGATGATACATCGGTGATATTTGATTGAACTCGTTATACGCGTTTAACCATTATGATATTGTATACGTAGCGGTTTTCCATCCTACACAGAGTTACAAAGAACGCAGACAATGGTAATAATAATAATAATTACCCCCAAATATCAAGCCACCTCTAGGCGCTATCACAAAAACAATGTCGAAATCTCGTCGTGCATCGCTCTATACACCTCTGCCAGGTATAATCGAATTCAGGCACTACCGAATCACCAGCAAAGTACAGCGACCGTCGGCCCAAGCACATAAAGCCAGCTCGTCGGAGCAACGGTCACGTAGAAAAGCGAGTTTGAAAACATTCGCTTGTGAACGATCGCTCGCGACTCTACAAGAGGACTCGGAACCAATCAGAGTCCCCGTCAGCATTCAGATCCTTTCGCATTCAAATCTTACCTACCCTCCCACACGTATAATGGAAAGATCGACAAAGTCTCTCTCCTTGATTGCATATTCAATCCGGGGACGCGGCTCCTCTCCTGGCTTAAAGTATATACGCTTTCCGGACGGCATGGACGCGTGCGAAACGAAATAAATCATACAGCAGGATCACGATCGAGCGGCGAGACTCGATCGTCGCTGAATAGTCAGACTTCCGTGGAGTGAGTCTGTATGCGGACTTTCTTCTGGGAGCCGTTGCGCTGGAGGGTCGGGCTGTGGGTGGAGAAGCCGGGGTTCTGGATACCGAGAGGCTTGGGCTTCTTGAGTGAGCTGCGCAGGGGCGAGGCTGTACTTACGGCGCTGCCCGACGTCGCGACGCTCGCCATCGAGCCGTTGCCTGAGGTGCCGCTGGCGTAAGGCTTGCCGCTGGCGTCTGTCATCGAGATACTGCCACCTGTCGACAGAACGAGATTAGCTGGTCTGTTATGTGCGCGCGCGCGCGCGCGCGGGTGGATAACCCTGTTATATGGGCAAGTGGACCTTCGACGCGGTATATATTGTTAATTGTTTGGATGGATGCGAATTCGATTGTTCTAGTTGATAGCGTCGCTCAAAACTCTTCCGCGACACGCCCACGCAGAGCACGGATTCACGAGAGGCGCGTGATCTCGCGAGCTATTCGTACACACGTATATGCGTTTTAACAGCCTCGCGATGCGCGTCGAAGCTGTACATGCCGTAGACAGGGAGAGAGAACAGATGTGACATAGCCGTGATGAGGTCGCGGCAAATCAGCCGCTCGATCGCGTACACGCCGCTATATAGGTACTCCGTATACGTGTACTCTGTTATTGCTCGCTCGAAGCTCGTAACGTCGCGCACGTGCCGGACGGGAAAACAAACGCTGCTGTGAGTCTATGCGTTATTAGACGAGGATTGTGATTTTTTTCTTCTCGGAATTAGATCTCGAAGAAGCAGGAAAAGCGTCTGAAATAAAGACGCGACGCCGTAGTGCAGCCGACAGTTCGGCTAAGTGCCGGCAGGTCGCCGCGGCGGCGGGTAAATCAAGAGCGACGTACGCGCAATTTAGTCGCGAGAAACTGCTTCAGCTGCCGCTACGTTCTCGCCTACACTTTGCTCTATTGCATTGCGTCGCTCGCAAGAGAGAGAGAGAGAGAGAGAGAGCCTTGGAGCTGTTTGTCGCGCGTACACGGTACCCAAATTAACGGCTACATTGTCGAGCTCCACGTGTAGCTTAATGTCGTTGAGTTTTAGCGGGGTTGATCGTGGGCTGGCTTCACTTATACTTACACGTACTTTTCGTACTTTTGTCGATGCAGCACATCGAATTCGCGAGGAGAAACAAGATAATCCGGTTTCGAAAACGCAGTTAACGTTTCTTTATAGAGTCAGAAAGCCAAGACAGATAAATAATTTTTTGCGCACAGTGTCTAGATCCGTCGTCATTGACACACGCTTGTACATGCGAGTAGCGCACGACTCTGCGCAGCTGCACCTCATTAAGCCGGGAGTCACGTGTTTTCATTATACGGATGCGCGCGATGATTACTGGAGCGCGTTAATTACCCGGTAATACAACCGCCGACGAGCGATGGCTTTCGATTTTTTGTTACGCGTTTATAAACTTTGAAAATCGTCGAAATGTCAAGGATAGCAAAAAAAAAAAATAAATAAATAAAAACAATCTCATCTATCTACCGGCATCAAACTGACCTCGAACGCGGCGCACTTGGCCGTCGAATAAACAGTAATAAGCCCGCGCGAGCACACGTGTAATGGGAAGAGCATCAGCGCGCAGGATAGAGAGAGAGAGAAAAGTATTACCGTTAGTCGGGTGCCGAGGCTCCCGATAGCCCGGGTTGTTGATGGTCGTGCCCCGGGCGTCGCCGGACATGTATCTCGACTTGGTCGGGTCGCCACCTCGACGGGCGTAGATGCCTTCGTACACCGCCGAGACGAGAACGCCGAAGTTCAGGACTATCGACGCTATCTGAAAGTTGAAGGAATGGTTTTTATTATTGTTTTTTGTTTTGCGAGGATTGTTTCTTTTGTCGAGGTAATGTGGGATCGACACGCGTATTAATTTCAAGTTTATTTGTATTGTAAATTCAAACGGATTTTATGTGGATTTCCTCGAATCCGTTTGTTCTTTTAACCGTTTGAATTTGTGTTATCACGTTTATTCATACCGATATAATTACCGGTATAATAACGAAATTCTGTAATTTCGCATAGACGAAAATTATTTAACGATCAGCTCTAAATTTATATCGCTCCACCAATCCTCAAATTCTTCGCCCCTGCATATTCGAAAGCGTCAATCAATGTCACATCCATAATGTTGTTACGCCGATGAAATATAAGCCAATCAAAATCAGAAACTCTGTAATAAACTCAGTTTAAATAAATTTTCCACGCGTATATGAAAGTCGGGAAAACGAGCACCGCGCGCGGGTGTAAATTTTCAACAAAGTACACATAGAGAAGCCCAGGAAAATTTGCACTCCACTCCTATTCGCCGCTATCAATGACTCATATTTCCTCCGTAGAGTCTGTAGACTTATAACAGCGTCGTCCACCCACGTCAAGTTTTCCGTAGCTTCGTTGCTTCGTAGGCAAAAAAAAAAAAAAAAAAAAAACGTGTAAGTACCTCCGGCGAGATAAGGAGTAAAAAGGGAGCTTAATTAGCGCGCACAATAGGACTTTCAAGCTCGCGATCGTTATCGCGAAAACAGAATGGAAATCATCTTGCACGAGCCTCTTTTACTCCGGAGATTATGAATGACTAAACGCCGCGCGCGTGTTTCGCTCGACAAAGGAGCTTTTCTAAAGATATAACAAGTTCGTTACTATACCTACGCGCGAAAAGTTAAATCGGTTTCGTCCAAGTAGAAGCTCCTTTCAGCCGCGCGCGCTCGCGAGCTTTGATTTTTATTTTGCGCCTCGATTCCTAACGAATGCATAAATTTTAATTTTCCCGCCTTTTATCTGCGCGCCCTTTTCCGCAGCGCGTAGCTCTCTTTTTTTTTCCATCAGACAGCCTTTAATCCGCTCGTTCTATACGGAGGAGATAGAACGACGGCCGTGACGGGCAAGCGGCGCTGCGGGAAAACTGGAAACGATGGGGGTGTAATCGCTGGCAAACAAAGAGTAAGTATAGAGGCTGTTACCGCTGCTTATTCGCGGCTGTGTGTGTGTGCGCGCGCGCGCGATCGTCGAGCGGACGTCATGGAAAGACCTTTCGCGCGACGACGATGAATGTGCGATCGACTTAGAACTTTACTAGTAATAGTTCTCGCCTCGAAAGCTCAAAAATCGGCATACCTTGCTCGGTCTTCGCAGCTTCCTGTCCCGGTCTAGCTCGATCTCGTCCTTCGCTCGCAGCAGAGCGCTCCTCTTTTTCCTAGTCGTCGTGCTCATAATTACCGATTATACTCTGTGCGCGCAGTATTATAAAAACCAGTTACGCCAGTCGCTATCCACTGCCGATCATAATCACCGATTCTCCCCCTCTATCCACCACGGACTACTGCCGCGGGAATTGTTCTATAATAATTCTATAAAAACTAGTCCACTACGCAGCTTTTTGCTCCTCGTATCTCGTATTCGCGGACAACGTCGCAGTTGCGATACTCGGAGATGTTTCCTATGAATTATAATCACACTGGTAAACACACACGCACACTAGGATGTTAAAAGAGAGTCACTAAAAGCAACGAAGCTGACTCGGCCGCTCGCGGAGTCGTACTGCCGGCGGCGCGCGTGCACTCATTGTTTTAAAAGTGCGTGTGTGCAAGCTCTCTCGCGTGCAGTGCTGTACGCTGCTGTGTATAGACATATGGCAGCGGCGCACACCTGCGACTCGACGAGACTCGCTGTGGTGGTACGTACACCTGCGCGCGCGAGCGAAAATCCACGACCTCCAGCCGAGATTAGGTCGCCAAGCGCGTTTTTGCGCGCTTCCGGTGCACCGCTCTCGCTTGCGCAATCGATCGTTACTCGCGTGTGTGTGTGTGTGATTTTTTATGAAAGCCGCTTTTTTTTTTCGTCAATCGAGACGGTTCATTGGATCTGGGCGTTGTCCGGATTTGGAGCTGTAGAATCCGATAAAAAAAGAAAGCTTTTGACAACAATTTTCTTTACAGGCCACTTCGTTGTTTTTAATTTTATGGCCTTGGTCGCGCACGTCGATGTAACTGTATAATTCTGTGTACAATGTGTAGTATCAGTGTTATTCCAATTTACCCGCGCACGAAAGGACGACGCGCGATCTTCGATCTTCGGAATGAATGTTTCAGTATATGCCGTGGAATTGTTGTTTTCCCTCAAGTTCACTGCCAGAGTCATACACACACACACACACACACACACAGCTCAATATTAGCCAGCGGATAAGCTCCGTTTGTTCGAATTTGTCTAAAAGCTCGTATACAATATATCGATTGAAAACTCTCCCGATGCATTATTCAGCCAACTTTCTATTCTCACTCGTTTAAATATTCCAAAAGTGCGTTCTTTACTCTCAATCGATAAACAGGTGACACCAGCTGCACTATATTTACGCGCCAAAGAGCTTGCGGCGACCTTGAAAATCGGACTTCCTCGTGAAAAGCTCGGGTCTGAAAATTCGCCCCCCCCCCCACAGTCGCGCCAATATTTCCGCGCCACCTTGAATATTCGCACGTAGGTATATTTATAAACCAGCATATAGGCGCGCGTAAATAGAAATCGTCGAGCTGCGCGCTGCGGAATTGGAAAATGGGCCATTGTCCGTTCGTTAGAGACTCGCCGCTAATTCTGCCTGCGTAGGAGAGAGAGAGAGAGAGAAAGTCCGAGTAATGACGACGCGATGCTCTAGATCGTGTACGCCAAGCCCGAGCTTACCTCGATGGGATGGAGAGGAGGCAGAGGCGGAGATTGTTTTTTACGGCGAAAGTTTCGTCTCGCTACCGTGTGAGCTGGTGAGTATAGCAAGTGAGCGTTTTTTTTTTTTTTTTTTTGGTATAGACACAACAAACAAGCTATTCAGAGTAAATAGGGGCGTTGGACAATCGGAGCCGCAGACACGTGTCGGTAAAATAGACAGGTATAGAATCGCCGCAGGCTTTCAGCCGAATAATTTTTGGTGAAACAAGTGACACAATTTACGCTGATCCGCTTCAATTTTCTGCCTTTTGAGCAGCGACGATCGAAAAGGAGAAAATTACTCTTATCACTTGTTATTCATCCTCCGCGCGTGTGAAGCGAATAAAAAGTCCTCGTATTTGCATGTAACGAGACGTTGCATAAATTATTACTTTTACGTCGAATCGTTAAACGTTAAATTTATCCAGATGGAAAAAATAAGGCGAAGACGACAGAAATTATTGCTCCATCCTCGATAAATTTAAAGATAACGATGCATAGTGTGTATTATAGAGTCCAACTTACTTGCATGTAGAAGCCCTCGCCTCTCGTAACGATGAAACTATTATCTCGGTCGTCTGTTTGCGTTGCAAAGAGACATGCCGCCACCACGGCCAAACAGGCTGCGCAAAAAACAAACGAAACATTATTCATTAACAAACTTTGCTCGCTCACGTATGACTTTATCGTCTGTGTGCAGTGCATATTATACGTTCTATCATCTCGTGTGTATCAATTCAACGCTTCCAAGGACGCTCGAGGTTGCAAGGGGTATGGAATTCCGTATTGTTTAACGATCGACCCTCGCTCGATCGCTTTTTTACGTTTCGTTAATAGTCTTTGCTGTTCTTTGCTGCAAAGATACTTCACTTCATTCCACATCAGGCGGATATGCAGTATTCATAAGTACGTATATACTTCGATATTACACGGTTTTACTGTAAGAATTTCCATTGTGAACCCTAGATCTTGCCTTTTTCATCGCGTTTCGCAAGCTCCCGTTATATTCCAGGCGCATCGTCGTCAATAAATTCATCTCCATTCGAATATTAAAATTCCCATCGTCGACTCTATTATACACAACCGATCCGCTTCCGATACCTTCTTTTTATAGCCGATAGAGAACACTTGAAAAATTCAAAAGCTCTATGCTACAGGCAAAAACTTAAATAAAAGTATCCAACGACGTCTCTCGATATATAAAGCGCAGATATCATTGCCGAGTGCTCGAAACTATATTCGTGCGCGCGGGGCGTATGGTGCCGGTTTACCGCAACTGGATCCAGATTGCGGACATTTGATTCGAACGGTAACTCTAGCATATCCGGCAAGTGCACGTTATAAGTACGTGAGCTGCAGCGAGACTGTCGCGGCGATGGCGTTTTCTTCGAGTGCAGTGCGAAATTGCAGCCAAGAGAGAGAGAGAGAGAGAAAGCGAAGATCTCTTCGAGAAAACGAGGAGTGCGCGACGGTGTCTTTGTGCTTGGATGTATATAGATGACGCCGACACGGACAGAAGCTTTTGACAAAGGCTTTGTCCGAGGAGAAATTTGGTGGAAATGTGGTGTACGACTATTGGTACAAATTTAACAAATTGCAAAATTGAAGTCAACCTGATCGCAATAAAAAAAAAGCACCAACCTGGACACAGCGCTATTTCAGCAGTTCAAGCCAGGAGTCATTATATACCGCGAAAGCCGCGCGTCGCGCATTGTTATGTTGATTTCCTCGCAGCACAGATATACATAATGCAGAGCTAGCGCAGCTCGCGGCAGGTGCTTCGAGTTAATGGAGCTGCCCCGCGGATCCCCGCGTATGAAATTCTTTTGTGAGCTCTCGTACGCTCGCAAAGTGCTCCCCCGAGGGGAATTTAAGCTCCGCGCGCAACGTGCAAGTCCAATCGCGCGCTTCGATAATTAATACAGTAGCACGAGGAGAACAGTTTTCGAAGCTATTTTTAAAAGCAAGCATATATATACAATGTATATAGCTTATTCCCGGGAACAGCAAAGGTTGGTGAAATTCCACAGTTATACCGTTAACATCTCTTTGCAGATAGCTTAGGTATAGCTGCAGCCGCGTCTTTCCGCGTATTCGAATGTGCGGCTCGCGTGGGCGGATGTTGTCAACAAATGCGAAAGCGCGTAACGGCACGTGGAGCCGCATAATACGAGCGGTTTATTAGTCGGCTGTTTTATGCTCGGTTACATTCTCTCGCGGCGTAGTTTATGCAGCTTTGCGCGCGTGTACTCGCTTTTTATGTAGTAAGGGACGATTTTTATGCTTGCATGGATTCGCGGATTGCCGGGCTTTCGTCGAGTTTATTTTTCTAGGGAGATTGCTTTTTTTTTTATTTGATTTCCGGTAAAGGGGCTTTATTCATTTCTGGCTGGGTTGGACAATTGAACGATTTTCCGGGCAGAGCTTTTTGATAAGTATCGCTTGCTACTACTCGTGCTTGACGAATAAAAGAGGGTTAAGGGGATGACGTCCCAAAAAACGGTGCTTTTCTATTACATAAAACTTTTTGGATAAAGTTTGCAAATGAAAAGCCGAGTCTGTAGCGCCGTGGTGTTAGGTTTAACGAATCGCTCTACCGAAAGAAAAATTCGATCGGACTTTCTGTTTTTCTAAAAGCTTCGATATACAAAATACCCCGTGGCGGATTTGCGACGCTTTTGCGCCGAAATCCCCATAATCCGAATGTCGAGCAGAGCACTCTCGAGAGATAGAAAATTCGTCCAGCTCGTATTTTATCCTGTATTATGTACCTCGACGACTGTTGAAGATGGAAGAACGCCGCAAGAAAAATACCCTTATCCAAGAAGGGTTTGATAACACGAGTACACTCGGGAGTTAAATCAGGCAAATTAGTTTTGTTCGCGCTCGAAACAACCGGAAAAATAGCCCCACGTCGGAAACAAGCTAGAGGCAGCGCAACGTCGAAACAAGCTTAAAGTTGGCTTTAAAATTCCCCAGCAACTCGTTTAAACTCGAAGTAGTTAACAACGCTTTCCCTCCGACGATTATTCACGCCCTCGCGGAAGCAATCGGAGGAGCACCATTGCACTCGACTATTTATACATGATAATGCGAAGGAAAAAGTACACTTACTTGCGAGAGTAGCCAAGGCGACCTTTCCGATGACTGCCGTGCTGTAGGAGAGGACGACTCGCTTCGCCGACGACGCCATAGCCAGCTGAAGAACCGCCAGGGCGACGACGATCGCCAGCAGGACGGACGCACCTGCTGCAGCCAGACCGGCTACCCAAACTGTCCCTGAAATCGATATAGGTGGACTATTGAATCAATAACGCCTGTGGCACTTCTTATACATGCTGGTATCGGATGTACAGAGGGTGTTTTCATAGAGACGACTTTTGTCGAGGACAAAGGGCTGCGAGAGTGTTTTGTTTCGTTTATTTTTCAGTGTGGAATTAGCGCAACCTTTGAAGCAAATTGCCGCGAAGCTCTACGAAGTTTCAATCGAGCGTTGAGTAGAAATTGCACGTCAAAAGTACAATTTTTCCTCTACCGAGCTGTGTTCTCGTTGATTATTTAATTAATCAGTCGCGCGCGTACGCGAAACGTTAAATTCCGTTAATCCCCAATCCATAATTGCTCGATTATATCGTTCGTGATGCTCAATATCGCCGTCGTTAATTAGCTACATCAGGGGCAAAAATTCGGCAAATTGCTTTCGATGATCATCGCGAATTCCTGCTCGTGCCAAAAAGGCTTCGCACGCGACGCTTCAAATATTCTCCCGTGTATAATATACGACGAGAATATTTCACGTTTTACGCCCCCGAGGTCCATTGATTACGGCGTATCTCACGAGCTGCGTATGCGAGTAATCGTAAAAAAACGGAGCACATCAGTAGTCAGTCCGAAAGAAACGTCCTCGTGGCTTTACGAGGCGCAGATGCGCGAGAGTTGCGTTTATTGCGCGAGTTCGCCGAAGAAAGTCCCGCGTATGGAGATGAAAGCTGCGAACGGCGAATCGCGAGGCGTTACAAGTACTGTTTCGATATATTTTGCTGGGGATCTCATTTTTATGACGTTCCCGCCGCGCCTATCGGGTTTCTTGGCTATTTTCAGAGTCGCAGGTGTGATAAAGTACGCGATGTGGGTTGAAGTTATATGTCAACGTGCCTATAGATATACTGTTAGAAATAGTTCAACTATTAACGTTAAATATCAGCGATATTCACGTTTGTTTACTTTCGACAAACACAACTACAAATTAACACAAGTCCTATACACGCGACACTCAAATATTTAAAAAGCGCGCAGATATTTATCTTTTCCGGAAGACAATATCTCGAGTGTAAGTATCATCGCTGCCCCTTTACACCCGAGATAAAGCGGAATACAAGTAGCGCCCTCGGCTTCATTTATCTCTCGAGTCACGTATTGACACGGTAAATATGCGCCGAGATTGTTGTCGCTGTAAACCCTTCTCTCTCAGGCTATATATGCCTATATACACACACGAGATGTCGCGAGAGAGCTCAAGTGTACACACCGTCATTAATTATGCTACACGCGGCGATAAACAGGATTATTTTCTTAAAAGAAAAAAAGAAGAAGAAGAAAAAACGCGAATGAAACTTACACATGGGTTTGAGCCTCGTTACGCCTTGGCCGCATCGTTCCCTGCCGTAGAGCAGATATTTGCACTGTCTCCAAGGCCCGAAGTAGCCCCTCTCCGTCGTCGTGGCAGCTGCGAACATAAAAATTCATCGTCGAGTTAAACGATATATTCTTTAGCGAAAATCATCGTGTACATTCGAAAGACAAAAATAGCCGCGCGATAAGAGCTCGAGTTTACGCGGTAATGAAGAAGTAGTTGTACAGCTCAGAGATGTGCCCGTATACACACCCAAAGAGGTGATTATGCAGTTGGACGAAACCGTTCAAGAAGTTTAACCATAGCCGAGTGCGCACGAGCCCTCGCAAAGCTCGTATAACTGAATTAACGGCCACGTCGTCGTGTGTCGGGGGCGTAAAATTTGAGGCAAGATTCCTCGGAAAAATTTGGGTTAATCACCGCTGCACCAATTACCGCCTACTTCCAAAAAAAAAAAAAAAAAACATAGCAGCAGCATCTCACCGCGACGTGTATAACACGTCTCTCCGAGAATATTAACGAAGCCAAGGAAGCGAAGAGCAGCTCACGCTCGGCTTCGTTCGAATTGCGCGTGTTCCCTTTCACGGGCTATTCTAATGAAGCTCATCATCGCCCAGAGTCGACGACGACGACGACGACGACGTCTTATCTATATCGTCGTGTGGCAGAATTTCAAAGGATCAAAGGGGAAGCAAAAGTCACGCCTGTACACGGCTATATAGGGATATAGACAAAGTAGGAGGCAATGCAATTTCGAGATCGTTTGTGGTTGCATTAATAGCGAAATCTCTCTCGCTTATATCCCAGTTCGAGTTTGCCTCCAAGAGCGACGAACTTCGTTAGAGTCTATAAATGGCCGAACGATATCGCTACGATGTAATAAACTCGTTGCTTTACCAACACGCTCTCGCGTGCGCATCATCAACGTGAAAATAAGTGACTCGACAGAACACGGCGGATGAATTCCCCGGCGACCTTGCGAGCTTTAACACAGCCACACAAGCGCACACCGTAAACGCGTCATGGACTCTGCGCAAAACCGCAAGCCAGTCTATAGCAGCGCATTCGCAGCTGATCCTCCGAAATTCACTCGGTCTGAATGATTTACGATCGGCGTGTTGAGCTTAACTTTAGATCAGCCGCAAACGCTTGTTTTTCGAGCTGCCGCAGATGCGACGTGCCCTTATATCGCGTCTCGGCGATGACGCGTGTCACTTATTCTACGCCTCTCAATAGCTCTCTATCTCTCTATCTCCCCCTTCTTTGTGGTTTATAATGCATCGACGGAATTTTTTATGTGGGACTCGACGTGTATATAGTTTATGAGGTCGATTCTAATATAGGGAGCGGAGACGACGAAGGAGCTTATTACACATTGGTTGTGCGCGTGTGTGTGTGTGAGCAGGAGGAGCTGCGACGTTGGATTTTTGATGATTGATTTATGGTGATGGAACTGCGCGTTATGTACTCTCTCTCTCTCTCTCTCTCTCTTTGATTTTATTGTTGCAACGACACACACACACACACGCAGCGAAAAGAGAAATACGTATACATATATAGATCGAACGTTGAGAGATATAATAATTTCGATGTGTATATCTGTGCGAGATCTGACCTTTTCATAAATTCGATTATTTTATCGGCCACAAATCCCCCGTGGGTGTTATTATTATCTTCTCGAATTTCGAATGCATCGATCGTTTTGAGCGATAAAAACAATTCGAGCGTGCGCTATATGTATACACACGGGAGAGCAGGCAACGAGCGGCAAATTGGGTATATGGGAGGGTTGGACGAGTGACCCTAATGCGCGTGATTGCGTTCGACTTCCTTACGGCAACGACGCCGATTTCATTGTCACGAACGCTTAATTCAAACAGCGTTTATTGGAATTTATTTTTACGCGTGATGTAATTGCTGGAGGTGAATCTCGACACTGATTTGGAATCGCCGTGTCTTGAGACAAAAAAAAAATGGATATACTTGTAACAAATGTATACTATAAACGAACGATTCAATCCTATCGAATGAAAGCGATAAATCCACTAATCAATTAACAGTGTCGTTGAAAACAAATTCACCAAAACATCCCAACGATGCAGAAGCAAAGAATAGCTACGTACACGCAGCCGACATCGTCCAAGTTCCGACGGCATTCAGGCAATTAGAGAGAGAGAGAGAGCGCAAGTAATTTCTTAAAAAGCGATAGCTGCAACAAAGGGCAACCTTCCATAAAGCGTTTTTTCTTCTCTTTTTTTGCTCAGTCGTTCGATATTCAAAGGAGAGTAAGAGTGCGCTGCTCCTTTATTTTCAATTACTCTCGCGGCGGGTTATCGATTTTTAGAAAGCGCTATATGCGGAAGCGCACTCTTTGTTTTTCTCTCTCTCTCTCTCTCTCTCCCCCAGTCGATCGAGAGTCAATTTATGTGGTTTCGATGGGGGTGGAAACAGAATACCTTTTCCTCTGCGTGAAATTGCCTGGATAAAGTCTCGTGTTTTTTCGCAGCTATGCGGCCGGCGACGGAATATTTAATTTCGTATATCTCGATGCTTTTTTCTTTTGATTTCTTTTATATAGCAACGAAACGATATTTCATCGAGAGATGAAACTTGATGCGAGGTTTGTATATTCGAAAATTGCTTATACTTTTTTGCATCTCCCAATTAAAAAGTGTACTCAGCGTTGAAAAGCTACATCAATTCGTGAATCTTTATATTCTCCTGGGCAATCTCCAAGCTTTGTGCAACGTTGCGAAATCCCGTGTTCCAATTGCAAAATTCTTGAAAAACGATTTGATATCATCAGAAGCATCGCTTAACCATCCGATGACGGCCAATCAAGCTATAACCATACCAGTTGCATTGTCATAATCTAATACCCATTGTAAAAACGTCTCTATATAGCGAAAGGACGGTTTTAATCAGATTCTATAAAAAAAATCCACAATACGTCTAATTTTGTATTCTTCTCTACCGTTAATAGATTGAGAAGGTCGTGGAACACCCTTCCGCGGAGTGTCACCGAGATCTCCGCGCACTGCCGGAATTTAAGTCAAAATTGAAAAGCTTTGTTTATTGTTTTTGACTTCAACTTCTTATATATTCTCGTTAATTATCGTTATTTTATGGTAAAAATTCCTTGTAAAGGGCTTCGGCCCATTCAATACCAATAAATAAATAAATAAATAAATAAATACGAGGAAGCGGATGTCCATCAGGAATTATCGTATATCTACACGTAACGTAACCGTGAGAATGTCGCCGCGCGTTAACCCATTTCACAGTCGCGAGTGCGCGAGACAGCGATATAAGCCGCGTCAGCTCCTCTTTTTCTTCGCTAATTGTGATTTGCGGAGAAGGAAGGATGAGAAAGGGGAATGTGTGTGTGTGTGTGTCTAGCGTTGCTGTTAAAATATTTTGGTTAGCAGGTATATAACCCGTTTTACTGTCTGTTTGCGCGCACAGTAGTGCCTGGCCATGAAAAAAGATACGAGTTTGCGTTCGTCTGTCCGAGTTTTAAAATTCGCGAGCATGTCGGGTACCCGCGGTAAAGTGCCCGTATGCACACGTATAACCTACATATAGTGTATAGTTCGCGAGGTGTATTATTTTATTCCTCGGCGCGAATCGCGTGTACTTCGTGCATAAGGTCCACGCATCGCCGCATAATTTATAAAAGCACTTTATATGCAAATCAACCGCTCATTTTTGCGCTCTACGGTGCGCAGGGCTGTATGCGTACGCGATCGACCGCGTGTATCCATTTTTTTACAGCGCGTTTACATCCCGAAGCGAAAAAAGCTATAACAACCTTACCATCACCAGTATAGAAACGATGCGGTTTTCAAAATTTTATACACACGCGTGGCTGAAAATATGATTAAATTATGATTATGCATTTTGGAAATTCCGAGAGCCTATACAGCATACCAAGGGGAATTCCCGCTTCGCATCAGGCTATATAGCTATAGGAACACCATATAGCTCGCGTCGGAGCGACGGTTGGCATCGCGAGCTGCGTGACCCAGATGTGCACTCGCCGTGGCGCGCGCCTTCTTTCTTTGTCTTTCGGACGTGGATAAGTGCCTATATAGTGTTATATACGGCGGGAGAGTTGAGTTTGAGCTTGGGTATTACGAGGAAGCTACTTGTGAGGTGTGCAGCCCTCTTTGGGATTTTGTTTACTCGATCGAGTGAAGCTCGAGGAAAGTTGAGCAGAGTTTTATTATAAATGAAGCGAGTAGCGATCGTTCGTTAATTGCCTATATGTATAGTAATGGATCAATCATCAATCATTTGTAGATCTTATTAGTAATTGCCGTACAGTGAAGCACGGTTATTTTTGGTTGGAAGCTGTAAGTCATGCCCTCTAAACCCTAGATCAAATTACAAGCGATTCAGCGTAACACTGACACTTGAGCCAATCGAAATTCATTCGCGCTATTACTGCACCAAAATATCCGGAAAATGTAATTCAACTCCTTAACGCATGCAGATACCACAGAATCAAAAGACCAACCCAGAAAGCTCAGCATTCCGCACAAGAGTCACGCCGTCCGAATCTTTTCCCATCCACCCACACCTGTCTCTCTCTCTCTCTCTCTCTCTCTCTCTCTCTCCCTCTTATTTTCGCGTCTTCCGCGCTTATACTCCCGCTATTATGTCATTAAAGCCCCGTGACGTAGGTGCCTGCATGTAAGCGTCGCCTGCGTTTTTAGCGCGAGCGCGCGTAAACACACGTGGGCTGCTACGCAAGCGGCGCATATACATAACACGTGAGCGCGAGAGAAGAGATTATGCCACCGCAGGTTGAAAGAGAGAGAGAGAGAGAGAGAGAGAGAAATATGTTGACGCTCACGGGGAGAAGAAGAGGAGGTTATAGAGTGGCCTGAATTGGGTGAAATTTTTTTCATCGCTCGCTCCGGTGGCTCTTATTGTGTATGCTCGAAGGAATGGTGTCACGAGAGAAGTTATGAGCATACGGCTAACGAGATTAGGCACTAGGTACTGTACACTCTCTGAATTCTGAATTGTTCCAGTCGGATCACCTATATATTATTCCGAAATTACCGCGGGGCTGAGAACGCCCGAAATACACACACGGCTTTCGGATAAATTAGCCGAAATCGAATAATTTAATCGCACGCGAAACGACGACGGTAAATTATAGCGCATCGATGCGCTCGGATAATCGATCGAATCGATCAGCGCCCGAGTATACATGTATAAAAAGCAGATTCGCGCAACTCCTTGATAAATTTTTACGAAATCCAGTAGTTGCACACACACACACACACCCGCACACCCGCAATTAAAGCCTCATTATCGTGAGAAGATAAGCTCGTAATAACAGCCGTAATTCATCAATCCATCGCATATACACGCCGTGCAAATACACTTTCACGCTTCGAGTCCGAAGCATAAAGCGGTGCAATACAAGAAGTAGCTGTTTCTCCGGCCGACTTTTTTTTCAGGTATATTTAGGGAAACTCTCGCTGATGGCCGCGCGATGATAACTCCCGACGCACGAACAGGTGAAACGAATCGAACACGCCCGGGTACTATCTATGGCCGACGATGCGTGATTCCATTTTTGTACAGTTGGCTATCTCGTTTTTTTTTCGTCTGCGCGATAGATATTAGTTGTCCATTCAGTCGGATTGCAGAGGCCGAAACTCGAATCAATGGCTTTCGCAGTTGACCTGAGTGCGTGTGCTCGTGCGTTGCCAATTTTAGCTGCAAAGCTAAACGTACTCTGCACTGTTGCTCTACATACGCACGTTGTTTTTTTTTTTATTGCTTCTGTGAAATTTGGTGGAACGATTTATACGTTATACAGCGTGGGTTGCACTGGGTACATTTACGTGGGGCTCTTTTCCTCGAAGCGAACGCTCGTTCCTATATAGTACGATAGTAACTCTCGTTAGTATGTTTTCTAATTTTTGTACAGGTTGAGTTTAACCGATGAATTAATAAACAATAACAAATCTTTAAAGTTTTTCTCGCGCATAGGACTAGAGAGCGCAAAAGTGATCGAAGCCGTGCATACGCGGGCGGCGTCAGAATCGAAGCAAGCATTTCGCGTGGGCGTAGCCCCTCGAGTGCGTTGGCGTAGAGACCTCTTGCACGCGCTTGTTTATACGCGGCCTGTTTACACGTGTACACCTTCGACGATGCGATTCGAACGAAATAATCCTTTTGTGTAGCCTGTCGACTTCTCGAGCACTTTGGATCGGCTTATAGGGGTCGGGGGAGGGGTTTGAATTAGTTCGGTATTATTAGGTGTACCTCTATGAAAACGTGCACCCTATACCCGAAATACCTCCACAGCACCATGCATACACCAAAAAAATGAAGCTCCTATCCACACAAATAGACTTCCATGCGAAATCG
The DNA here is from genome assembly GCF_009193385.2 of Nasonia vitripennis. NCBI lineage: Eukaryota > Metazoa > Arthropoda > Insecta > Hymenoptera > Pteromalidae > Nasonia > Nasonia vitripennis. The sequence continues at coordinate 8,057,745 of NC_045759.1, forward strand.
CGTTATCGCGCACCGCACACGTACCCACACACATACAGCCAGCGATATCGTCCAGGTCGCCCTCGGAATCGCAATGCGCATAACCCCCTCTATCTCGCAGTTCTCTCTCTTTTGTTCTCTACACCGGCTTTTTATTATCCGCTTATCTCGTAGCCCACTATACCTCTATACTCCGTTCTCCACGCATCGCGCGCACGGCTCCCTTGTATATAACCATTGTGCGTGCGAAACGCGTCGCCGTGAGATTAATATATCGGCCCGGTTTCCTTATCTGAAAAAGCGCACGTCGGTCTCGTGCGCTTATCGCGAGCGGGAAGGATAAACATGGAATAATTGATTTGGGCGCTATATATCGTTCTCGTTTTATGCGCGCGAGGAAACGAATTGTAAATCACGCGCGGCTAGCTTTTTACGAGGAAAATCGATTCGTGAGGCTTTTGCATCGAGAAATATCGTTCGATTCCGTATCGGTGTGAAATATCGCGGTAAGAAGACTCGTCGGTGAAATACGCGGAACTGCATATTCCGCATATAGAAAGTTTTTCGCGCTGAAACAGCCCCAATTTCAACATATAATATTCCCGAGAGTTACAAGAGTTATTTCGCACGCGCCATATGTACTACGAATACTCTTTTCCTCCTGGAATACATGTAACTCCTCCTCCTACGCTGCAGCGGCACATTCCGTATTCCAAGCGCGCAGATCGACCCGACGATTATCGGAACCGCGGAGAATGAAGCCTGACGCATTATATTTTCCTGCGGCTATGCGCTTACTCGTTGTTTCGGCGAATCGCGCGGGCCATTCAAATTTATCAGTCGGAAAATCGCGCATTGTGTCAAACGGAATTTAAATATAACGATTTTTGCCGCCCTGCTCACACATAAAAGCCCGCGCAGATTTCGCTCTGTCAATCAACGTCTATAACGATAAATCGAAAAAAAAAAAAAAAAAAAAAAATTGTCATACCATAGCCGATATCAGAAAAATATACGCATACGCACAATTATCCCTCGTGCGTGGAAAGTGTAGAAAAAAAGAAAGCGGCGCGATGATGAATGACCTGTTGCGTATACTCCGGCGGCATTGGCGATGATAAGCAGAGGACAGTCGCGCGCGTCGGCTTTCGAGTCGTCCCCGCATAATGGGCATCGGAAAAAGAAGGATGGCACACGCGGATCGAGGGGAACAGCCCAAGTGAAAAAGCCTGTCCCGTATGGGAATGCTACTGCGGCACACATACACATGCACACGTGTGATGGCAAGTTAATCCGCGTGAATTGGTGAAAAATGACACCGGCGACCTTTAAACTTCCCGGAAAATTGAATCGAATGGGAGCAGCTGCAGGGGGGAGGGTGTGTCTTATCTCGATTTATTCCTGGGCTGAATGAAAATTGATTTTACGCGGCTGTTGAAGCGTTTTCGTTTTGGGTGAGGTATTTTCATCAGAACGAAATTCTTTCTTTTCTAAAATGAAATTCAAATACTTTAAAAAGGTATAAAAAGTCACGTCATGTGCGATAAATAGGTTGCATTTTCGCAGGGGTAGGTTCTATATTTTCGAACGAACGCGTGCGAGAGAGAGAGAGAGAGAGAGAGAGCTATTGGCTAACTTTTTTCCTCCCGCCGCGCACCCACGCGGCTGACATGGATTAATTCAATGGAAGTCCAATGTAGGAGTTTACAATTGAGGATACATATACGCTGAAAATGCGCATCAGTCTGTGCGAACTGCGCGCGCGCGATCTATTTCTGACGTCAAAGTGTGTACCTTTGACGCAGCATATTTTATTAGGTCGAATATAACACGCAGGTTTATGATAGGAATGCTGATGATATGCGCAATCGAATTCATTTCGTTTGAATAAATTTTGTTAATTCGTTAGGGGATCGTGGCTACTTCGAACTGATGAATGTATTTCTGCCCAGTGAATTCCTTTCATTTGCTGTGATTCTACATGAATTAGCCCTGAAATGCGTTCCAGTAGAATTTGAAAATTTGCGCTTTGCCGAGTGAACCTGATTTTGCATTAAGGGAATAATTAAACTGAAAAGGATTTTAACTGCATATCTGTGAAATTAAATTTGTAAGCGAATAGTTTTTTAACTCGAACAGTATCGAGAGTAAAGCTCATTAAAAAGACCAAACTTTGCAGCTATTCCAGTAGATCTGTGATACTACAAAGAAAATCTCGATAAATTTCCAAACATCATCCCGAACAAGAACAGTCGAGCGTCAACTTTACCTGCAGCAGGTACACGCAGAATAAAGCAGCCCGACTGCACAGTCTAACACATACAACACTCGGAGCTGCGGAGACAGAGCAAGAGTAGTGTGTTCCGGGTGGCGAGCGTCGCCGGAAGTTCTCTCTCACTCCCGCACACGTATACACGTGCGTGTGCGGGTGCGGCGGCAGCGGCTGATGTATAGCCGTGAGCTACTGTTGTTGCGAAATTCGAGCTTCGTCGAGGTTGCGCCGATAAAGGAGTAGCCGAGAGCGGGACTGCGTGTTTACTTGGGAGTTTCGCGCCGGGCTGTTTGTTGGCTATATGCGAGAGAAAGAGAGAGAGAGAGAGTCTCTCCCTCTCGTTAGTCGGTTACGCGCTGTTGTTGCTGTTTATTCGTCATTTGGGAAATCCACGGTATGGCGCTTGGCCGATTCTGCATTGTTGAGAGATGAGGACAATAGTGCAGTGGTTCAGCCCTGCGTGTATGACTGATATTGGCAAGATTTGATTGTTCGTCAATTTGTTATAAAGCGTCAAAAATAAACCACGAAATTTTTCAAATCGCACAATCCCACTGCATACCAACACTCGACAAAAACAAACAGCAATCAAGGTTCAAAGAACGCGCACAAACTCTCTCTCTCTCTCTCTCTCTCTCTCTCGCAATGGACTTGAAGGCCAGCAGCACACACTCGCGTTGCATCACAGACTCACTACACTCTCTCGCGGCGGCGGTCTCAAGTGCGTTGCAAAAGTTGAGATAATGACAGAGAGAGAGAGAGAGAGAGAGAGAGAGAGAGAGAGAGAGAGAGCAGCGCTTGGTTATCCTCGGCTACACGCGAGAAATTCCGAAATTACATAAATAGCGCATGTGCGTGGGTGGGGTGTAATTAGGCTCTTTGAGGATATAAAGCGTGTATTATACACGTGTACGTTTGGCTGCATACACAACGGTTTAAGCTGTGTGTATTCGGTGTATATACCTACAGTATGGATGAGATGGATTTCAAGCGAGGAAATCACGCTTTCACGCGTAATTTAATCTGTAGTCGGGCGTGTGTATAATAGCGTTGATCGCTATTCGTATGTGCTTATATGGCGAATCGATCATCGAGTTGAATGAATGTCGAGGGGGCGTGAGATTACGCGATTGTGTACTTTGCGTGGAACCATCCGTATATGTATATGAATAAACATTCTGTATAATTATAAACAGAAAAGTACATCACGCGAAATCTCATATCGTTCGCGCGAATATACAAGAAAAGCGAATCGGCGCAATCGTAGCGAAAGAGAGCTATATAGTATCGATACACATTCAAAAAGTCTCGTCGTCGACGCGCGCGCGGCACAGAAAAATACATACTCTGTATACTGATTTCGAAAAGCCGTGTCCAATAGAAATTTAACGGTGCGGCACTAAAGCTCTTTATTATACAAGCTCCGCTGACTCTCGAGTATATTACTCGCGCGCGTGCGAGAGAGAGAGAGAGAGAGAGAGAGAGAGAGAGCAGCCTTTAATTACTACGAGTGTATAGCTATACACGCAACTCTCCCACTCTGTATATCGGCGGCAGTTCTTTCATAATGTATATATAGTCGTGCCTGTATTCGCCTCCTGTATGTAAAGGATTTGTGTTCATAGAACTGTTGGGCTATGGTCGATCTGTGACTTTTACACACACACACACACACACACAATTCAATAAAATTTAAGATACGAATTAAAATCCCTCGTTAACGTTTCAATCGTTCAAAGCATTCGTATGTAGGATACAGACGCGAAAGAGATAAAGCAACACACCTCTTGGCGCCTGAGAAAATCGCTTAGACTGCATAGTATATATGCATCAGCAGCAGCGCGGCATGTCCCGTCGGGCCGACAGAAAGAGAAACTGCGGCAACGCCGGCCGCTTCTTTCTCACGAGCGAATTGAATTAAACGAAGAGAAAAGAGCGTGAGAGAGAGAGAGAGAGAGAGAGAGGGAGGGAGAGAGAAAGATAGATAGAAAGAGTCTACAGCGTAGCTATGTATATATAGGTATATACATAAGGAGAGCGAGACCGATAATTTGCCAGAGTCTATAGCTGCAGAAACACGCGGGAGGAGAAGGCTTATTCTGCGCGTTTCGGCTATCCAGCTTTGATGAATGATGCTTTGGCTTTGTAACGGCCTGTTCCGTTATTGCGGAATCCTAATTTTGATGAACGTTTACTGCTGCTGTTGCTGCGTGTGTATCGTGTACTGACCTATGCTCTTTGTTATTGGCTTACGAAACGAGCGATATGCTGCTATGCTGTTTTCATTGTGCTATTTTACGATATTTCAAGAATTGACGAAAGACGAATTTAGGCACTAACCGTGAAGAAAGTCTGTAGGTAAAGTCGCAAAAAAAGTGCAGAGAACTAGATAAGGATGCGAGAGAGGGAGCGAGAAAAACGAGCGGGAAGACTGAAAATTAAGAGTCTCTCGTATACACGCTATATCTATATCCACACACACACACACACACACACACACACTGCACACACCGACCCGTGGGATACCGGCTCGTCTACTCGTATAACTTCCTCTCGGCTTCGGCTCCCCGAGGTCATTACCGCGTCTTTGGCGCCCGAGCGCATCTGTAATTGCACGGACGTGCGCAGATATAGGGGGATGCTCTCTACAGCCCCCTACATCTCTCTCTCTCTCTCTCTCTCTCTCTCTCTCTCTCTCTCTCTCTCTCTCTCTCTCTCTCTCTCTCTCTCTCTCTCTCTCTATCTGCGGCCGTCTAATTGCGCGAAGGCGGATGGATTCGTTGGGCGCCAAAGGTCAGACTCGCGGCGCGGGATTAGAGTTCGAAGCGCGCGTGAATTGCTGCTGCTTATATACCGGCTGAGTCATCCGTGCCCGAAGGTAAGTAATCCCTGTAAGGGGCTTCTCTCGGATCGAAATTAAGGGGGTATACCGGAAGTGCCTGAGTGAAGTTTTTCGCGCTATGTAAAAGTATCCTTTTGCTTTGAACAGTGCACGCGATTCTGGTATAAATTTTTCATTCAGAAACCACGCAATTAACAAGTTTTACCGTGATACTTCAAACGTTTTACAAACACGTCGCGCGACGAAACGAAAGTAGGCTATTATTTGCATTCGTGATTTACATTCGTAAACATTTCGGGTCATAACGGTATAAGGGCTTGCTTGCATTGCACACCTACGCCAAGTCGTGTTTAGTGCCGGGGCTCAAACAAACGCGCGTTAGCTCTATGCTTGACCTTTATAATTAGAGGTGTATATTCATTGTCAGCGGTTAATGTGGGAAACGTACGCGAGCATACGGCTCTCTCGGTAGGAGAAGAAAGAAGGTAAATTAACGTGTCACCAAACAACAGGTGAGAGCTGCACGCGACGATTTTACGAAGTGTTTTTTTTATTCCGAAACAGTTATTCTCGAGCGTTAGGTCGATTTCCACGAAGTGTTCGTAGAGGAGGGTAAACGATGTTCTCCGCGGGGACTACGGCAAGTTAATCGATCGTCCGCTAATTCCAGCTGCTGCGCGTCGACTGTTTAAATACTCGGAGGAATTGTGTGATCGCTGGGTTTAATTATAATATCATCGATATTTATCCACATTAAATAAACGATGCTCTGCAGCGATGACGTATTGCTCAATTAGATTAAGAAGAAACGTAAATTCTCACGTATCAGCTCGAGCTTCGATTTTCCAGCGCAATATGTTACATGAGTTACGTGAACGCAGGGAATCCCGAGATAAAATCCGCTATTTTTATATAGAGATAGTAATAATACTTCCTCTCTGTGTCCGATATGACACACACACACACACACACACACACACACATGCACGATAAGACGATAAGAGAAAGAAACTAATACGCTACGTCAAACGGCTGGAAGGTCGCGATGGAAATCGTTTTGCAGGAGATTCGAAATTTCGTCAGGAGATACGCATCGGTTATAATTGAAAAAATGTGCGGGTGCGCGGATCCCTATTTCCATTAATCTGCGAGGAAAGATCGGGGGCAGTCGGATGGAAAAATAATGATTTTAATTAGCGCTCGCTCGAGGGAGCAGAGAGAGTAGTATACAGTGGATTTTTATAACCCCATGATGCACGCCCATTAATTTTTTTTTTCATTCAGCCAGCTCTGATGCGCGATTGATGAGAGTCGTAACCGAGAGTTATACGGTTTTACATAAACGATACCGTTTCCATCGATGCTGCTATATATATATACGATCGCGCAATTTGCCGGATGGGATCGATGCGTTGATTAATTAGCGGATCTGGCCTATAACCGTAAGACGAAGACGAGATTCTCTAGTATATACACGTGAATCGCGTTACGAGTGCCTGAAGCGAAGGATCCCGATAAAATTGGCTAACCAGAGCGCGAGATTACGAATTTCTCGCAGGTGACTGCGCAAAAATGAGATTTAAGAGCGTTTATAGACCACGGAAATTAATTAACGGCGAGTTCAAAGATTCCATTGTGTGTGCAGCGAGTTACATTCGCGTGTTGGAAAACGGACAGTCGGGGAGTTATAGTCAGTCGAGCAGTCGAGCTTTCGAACGAGAGACCGAGGAGTAGGTGGTGGAAAAGGACGAATAAAGCCCGAGGATTAAAAACGAAAGTTGGATTATACAAGTTCGCCAAGTCGTGGGAGGAAGCAAAAATATTTGAAAAATTTACGTAGCCCATCAGAGATTAAATAGTTGCTGCATTGTTTCGTCACTGACTGTCCGTCAAAAGTTTCGGTTATCATAAAACTTTCGTAAAATCGACGTCAGTATTCAAGTCGCGAAAATAAAAGACAGTCACTCGGAGAAACTTGTATAAAACTCGCCGAACTCTCGTCCACAGGTATGTATGTACATATATATTATAGAGGCGCGCGTGCAGAGGCCGTTGCACTCGTTTCGCCGGCGCTGCTGCTGCTGCTGCTCCGCGGCCGGCGTGTATAGCGGTACTCGCTTTCCGCGGCGCCGTTTATACAGGGTGTCTTCTAAATAAACAGTCCCGGCAATTATATCCCGTGGCGGTTATTACGAAATTATTACTTTTTCATATCCCACTCGCGTTGATTAGCTCTCGCGTTTCAGCAATTTTTCGCAGACTACTAACGCAGACGGCAGAGCTGAAAATGTGTATTACTATATATAGATATACGCACCGGAGAGTATCGAGTCTGCGCTGCTCTTATAGACAGCGTATATAGAGTGTAAGTAATCCCGGGGGAGAGAGAGAGCCGCACACGTGCATGTGCGGAGAGTATTACGAAAGTCGCGTTGCAGAATATAACCGCTGCGGGCGTTAAACTCGCTTTCTTATTATCTCAACAGGTGCTTTGTCCTCGTTTTCACGGCTACGTCAGGCCTCGCGCGGACGATCGCTTAATTGATTTTTAACCGGCTTTGTAGGTCGACGACGCATTGATTATTCTCAGATTTTGAGATATTATTTATGTGTATATGTATCGTGCTTTTGAGAAAATTCCGATACGATGAGTAATAAACTCGCTTGTAAATCACGAGAGGCGCGTAAACGTCTCCCGTAATACGCGATCGAATATCGTCCCTCCTTTTTCATCAATACACGGCCGCCATTAACGTCGACGCTAAAAATCAGGAATATAATGATAAAGCGAGATAGAGTCAATTAAGCGAAAAATCCAAGGCACATTATTACGCGCCGTTAAAACAATTCCGACGACCTGCTGCACTCAGGAACATTTACCAGTTTACCTCGCGCGTCGCGCGTCAAAGCAAAATGCACCGAAGGTAGAGAGAAAAGTCCGCGTATAATAACGCAATACATCAGGAGCATCATCCAGGTCTTTAACAGCGGAAGTTCAGCGTAGCGCAGAGACTCTAATACCCTGCGAAGAAGCGCAATTTGGAGCGAAAAAGCCGAGAGCTAAAATAAGATAGCTCACAACGTCAATGTGTAAGCATGACGAGGGCGATTTCGGCCGCGCCTTATATTATTATTATCATAGGCGAGCGATAATTTTTATAACAATAACGCGTTCGTTTCACCCACGCAAAGTAAGCGTCGTTATAGTAATCATCCTCGGATTTAATCGACTAGCGCCCACGAGATATCCAATTCGGGGTCGATTTTATTACACATCCTCGAGAGAAGCGAAAGCCATAGCGACTCACGACATCGCGCTGATCGGCGCGCAGGTGTATAATACGCCTTGTGCGCGCAGGAGCTATATACTGTTATCCTCGCCGGCGCATAACGGGCCGGGCGGGAAAAAGCATCTCGGGAGAGAGAAGAACTGCTGATGGCATCGCAGTAGGAGAAAGAGAGAGAGAGAGAGAGAGAGAGAGAGAGAGAATAGAGTCGCGCGGAACGAAGAAAAGGGGGAAAAAGAGAAGAGGAGGAACGGCGGAAGCTACGATACGCTGGCTCTGTAACGAAATGCCATTTTCGTCGTCGTCTCTTGCTAGTGTGAATCTATAGAGTATCGTAACGCTGTAGGAATTCATTTAATTCATCTCATCTATATCCGACTTCCTAATAGTCTGAACCAATATTTTCCAGAGGAAAATTCCGCGTATATAAGTCAAAGCCAGAGCAGCGGGAACGACGCCGGAAAATTACTCGGGAAAACAAAGCGCTTGGCATTTCTCTCCCTCTTCCTCAAGAAGACGTATATACATATGAAAAGAAAAATCGCCAACGCGCAGAGGCTAATTTGCCCCGAGACAAATTGCCGCAGCGGAAGAGCTCTCGCATTTCCATGCGCCCCCGACGAGTATATTGACGATGGTCAAGGGTTCGAGACTTAATTAAAAGTTCCTCTAAGCTGTTGCCTAATGACGCTTGAGAGTGAGACGAAGCTTGAAACTCGGAGAGATGCATATAAGGCGTGGGAAAAAGAGAGGAGAGAGTTTGATGCTATCAGGGGGAGAAAAGCTCCTCGGACGAGGGATTTTACTGCATGCAGGAGTTCTGCTAATGGCAGGGAGTCGAGCTGTTCCAGTTCAATTAGTATAGCCAGACTACCGAGTCTCTCTGTATAGAACTCAAAAAGTAAAGGTTTTGCGCTTTGTATAAACGAACACCTCTCTTATACACTCCGCGAGGAGGAAATAAATCCTGAATATAATTTTAAGCCCTGTTTTCGGAAGTTATGCGTTCGTTACGTCTCTACGTTTCTATCGCTACTTGTTGCGCGTCTGAAGGGCACTTCGAAGCGTGTACCCGAAATAAGCACACTATGATATGGGGTAACGTGTTCTCTCAAACTAATCCAAAAAAGGCCTCGAGCGTGCGCGCGTATTTTACTTTGACTCGCTGATGTCGTGCATCTTCCTTTATATGAAACGTTAATTAAAACACACGAGCATTTCTCGCATGTAAAACACGTGCGCGCGCGAGGCGGGCTTTCCTAAATTAATTATTCTTATCCCGCACGCGGGTGATTTAAGCGCGACGCGGTGCTAACTCCAGACTGGTGCGGAACAAATGTAAATATCGCGCTCTATGTGTGCCCTCTCGCCTTTTTCGCGCGCGAAATTTCCCTTATCTCGGCCGAAACCGCGTGTCTGCAGCTTCGAATAAAAAATATCTGCTTTATACAGGAAACGAGAACGGAAGCATCCGCGCTTTTTCCCACCAGACGAGTTTTTTGTCTCCCCCCTTTTCGCGCATAGCATCGAATTAATCGACGTCCAATTAAGCTTTGACGGAGCTTTTGCAGCCGGGTTAATGAATAGCGACAAAGAAAGCGCGTCGATTACACACATGCACACCAGCAAAAGCCGCACGTCGATCTAATGAGCTGTGTAATCTCTTTGAGGGCGACTGAAAAGAGAACCAAATGCTGCGGCTCCGCGTTCACGTGTGTGCGCGATGCAGGCTTCTAACAATCAATTAAAACGCCCACGTGTTTACATCTCTGCTGACGTTCGATTATGAGAAATGTATGCGCGCCATTAGCGACGGTTTATTTTTGCATCGAATTATTCAACAGCCCGGTTTTGCGCGATGATTTTCATTGCAGCTGTGCGAGAGAAGATTTTTACGTGAAAATAAGCTCGGAGCTTTTCTCGAATGCATATACTAATTTCATGCGAAAGCTAACGTGGAAATCCAACAGACGGAGAGAAAAGCCAGACACACGGTGTAATTCATTTTGCCCGCCACTCGACAGCGACGAATCGCGCTGATTAAACGCTCGAGGACGAAGCACGACCTGCGATGCGCGCACGAAAATGACGAAGGAGAAAAAAGAAGATGGGATGAAAATGAACGCGACGGTCCCTCGAGGAGGCGGTGTAACAGCTTGCAACTTTTACGCGGTTGGCTGCTGCCGAAACGTTTGCTCGTAAAAATAAATGGACTGCTCGACTGGGCGCAAAGTGTCGATGTGTTGCACGGATCGGGAAGTAATTACTTTTTTTTTATGTATTGCATAGAGTAGATTTGGAAGGTCGCAGCTGAGTAACACACGGATTCGTGGTAATCGTTCTATTCGTCCTCTGATTGGCTATTCGTTTTACCAAATAGATGGCGTGAGGTGATACTTTCACTGTAATTTCTTCTTCTATAAGCTTCTATTTCATCAACGAAGTCGATTACTCAATTAATAGTATCAAACATTTGATACACGGTTTGTCAAGTTCTCGTGTTACCCAAAGTATTGATTTAACGAAATAACGAGAATCGTACACACTATACTCTTTTCACAACTGGTGTAATCGCAAGCAATATACGATTGCGTGTCGTGCCACAATTAAATTTTTAAATGCTTTTGCGGTTTAAATTAGTCCAATAAAGTCGATACGTGGTGGCTCTTGACCGATGACAAATCTGGCCGTGTTTGCATGTATTGCTTACAGGTGCAGAAAAGAAACTGTATTTTCAAAAATGCATATTAATCAAAGTTACTACTTGTATTTTCCAAATTTTAACGTAAAGAATTTGAACATATGTTGTAAGAAGCAGAGGTATTTTACTCGCCAAGTGCCTTGCATTCGTAAAATACAGATGCAACAAAGCACGAAGCGATACATCATACGCAATTTTTCGGCAAAAGCATAAAATTTGTGAAAATCCGACGTCAATCGCAGGTTGCCCGCAATCAGTCAACTGCATGTTTATGTAACCGCTCAGCCACACTGCAGCGCAAACACCATTTTTACCAAGAACAATAGAAACTTCAAACTTTGATATCGCAATAAATGGGCTCTAATTCATGGTTGTTATGCAAAGCGAGGCACGAGATGAATGGACCGCGCTATAACATTATGGAAATCTCTTTCAAAGTGAAAGCAAGCCGAGAATGAAGCGAAAATTGGTTTGGAATCGTCGGAATTCTATTTCAAAGTACTCGACTACGGCGACACAGTGTACAGCGTCTGCGTATCGAGATTTCTAATTCCAGTTGCGAAACCCGATTGAAAGAGTGGCTTCAATAAAAAATAAAATTAAAAACATTCCGGCTCGCTAAAAAATTTGACAGAGAAGCCTTCTATAACGTTATATGGATAGCCCATAGCCTCGGCAAAATAACCGATCGTTCCATCACGGCCGACAAGCTCCTCCGAATGAACGTACATCGAGGCGTATGAGAAAAAAAGAGCGCACGAGCATTAAACAACGCCGTCATCGTCATCGTCATCGGAGAGGAGAGCAGCAACACACACACACACACACACACACAGAGGTATTTCACACGCACACTACACATAGAGAGAAGAATCAGGAGAGTTCACTCACCGTCGGGATTGTGAAAGTAGGCCCAGGTGGGGGTCCCGGTGGCAGCAGACTGTAGCACGCAGGCCAGCACGCCCAGGCACAGGGCCCACATGGCGCAACGGGCCGCGAGAGCGCGTCTCTCGCCGCGGCGCGGGTCCGCTTGCTGGTCGGCGAAGTTGACGACCCCGCGCACGCTTTGCGGACGGGCGGCCGAGTTGTCGGCCATCCTTCATGCCCGGCACACTTCTTCTTCTTTCTTCGCTGGCTCTCTTCTTCCCAGCTATTTTTTCTCTCTTCTCCTTTCGATCGAGGAACGCACTTTCGTTGCAAACACAAGAATGTATACGCGAATTTCACGAACGTCGCACTGATTTTCAACTGGGTTTCCGCATTCCTAGGGTTTTTCGCGACAGGAGGCGCGTCGAATTCCCCCCAGACGGTTTTTCCCCCGCCCGCATGTAGGAATTCCGCGACTTTTTTTTCGTTCTCGCTCCTCTCCTGCTTCCTTCTTATCTTTCGCTTCGTAGCTGCGATGCCCTTCTCTCTCTCTATCTCTCTCTCTCTCGAGCAGTGGCGCGTGTGTGGGAAAGAGCGAGACGGAGCTATATGTTGGTCGGAGCGAAACCGGTTTTTGCGAGAGAGCAGCGCGCACTGCTAAAAATACGCGAGAGGAGAGCTCGCTACGCTCGTCTTCCTTCCTTGTTTTTCCTCCTTCTCTCTTTCTCTCCCTTCCTTGTTTCACTTCGTTTCGCTTCGCCTCGACTTTGCTGCTGCTGCTGCTGCTTCGTCCTTATAGGCTTTATGTTCTCCGTCGATCTGCTTCTCGACCTCTTATCTGTGAACAAAAATTGCTGTCTTCACACGAGGATCTTTTTCATCATCGAGGGGGAAGCGACTCTGTACACAATTTATGCAGTTCGATAAGAAATAGACGGTGAAAGTTATAGCTTTGTATACGGGGTTAGTTCGCGGAAAGACTGGCTTTTTTCGGGGCAGCCATTTGCGTAACAGCAGCCGGGAAATGCTCGCGTGCGCGCTGATTATTCCTGCAGAGACGTCGACAATGCGAAAATGTCGTAAAAATGTTTGCAAAACGCATTTTTCTTTGTTATTCTCTCCTCTCTTCGTAATGGAAAGTTATGTAACGAGATTTCTATTCATGGATGCGACATGCTGTAGCGAAAATTTGCATATACACACCAGCAGTGATCACGATACGCGGAGCAATTTTATTCCAGCGTGTGGCAGTTATGTAAAAGAACGCGACATCTGCGATAGTTTATGAACGCTCTTCGTTAACATTGAGATGTAGAGCCCGATGCAGAGCTGACTAGGATCGCATTTTTTTGGCATACGAATCTGCAGATTATCTGGTTTATCTCAGAATCTAACGGTCAAGTTCTCGCGTTTGCATAAGATAGAAACGTTTATAGTGTCTCAACGTCTTAACCTTGCAGTTCAGCAAACTCCTGAATGGATAATTGTGAAATCTCGCCAGTAGTTGAGAAATCATATAATTTTATTTGCTTTGCCAATGATTACCGTTACAAGGCTATACCGAGGCAGTAGGTACTCACAGCCGTCAATTAAAAAAGCGGTTTCTTTTCGTTACTAATATTGAAACTCGTTTATGTAATAGATTTTTCCATTACTCATTTAGAAAGCCTGGAAAATGGGTTCAAATCAAGGGTAACAATGGAACTCCGCGACCAGATCCTTGACCGATTTATTAGAATTATTACACTGCGTGGGACCGATACGCTTCTTTTGTTACCGACATAAAGGAGCACATGGCACTATTCACGACAACCGATCGCGTATAACGAAGATCGGCATCTCAACCAATTTTTTCCGCACTTTGAGTTTGCAAATCGGTATTCCAGTATCGCAATGAAATTAAAATAATTACGTCGCACGGCTCGTCATCGGTACATAAAGAATCTAAAAGGCACGCGCTTCTACTCAGCATCGAGCGTTATAAAAACGCCAAGTCAGATATTTACGCGTGACCTACTTATTTACAAACACACGATCGATCTTTCGATGCATGTAGAATATCACGAAAAAGCCCCCCATAGTATGTATACACTCCCCGTGGAAAAACGTCCGATCGATACTCCGACAATAGAACGAATCTCTCACAATAGCTTTTTCAGAATCATCAACCGATTCCATGCCGATTTCGCATCGCGCGCGCGCGCGCGCGCATACCGATCGTCCCCATTCATCGAGCTCCGCCTCGCCAGCCAAGCGTTATGCTGCAGCAAAGAGAGAAAAAAGAACCGCGCGCACAGCAGACCGCAGCAGAGCAATGTATAAGCGTAGATATAATATATTCACCTCTTTCACACGGCGTCAGTGCCGAAGGCCAAAGCAGAAGAGCAGCAGGCTGCATCAGTGGTCGTCCTCGAAGTATAATAAGCCGATCCGCGGGGCGGAAGATCGGCTGCGGCAGCCGTCGCGGACTGCATCCCTCTCTTCCAACCCGTTAATTATATTCCACTATACTATATACTGGCTGCTGCATCAGCTCCGCGCCCTGCGCGCGCGATGTAAATACGCACACGCGACACGACAGTGCGCCGCACGTATCGATCGAGCGCGCGCCGCCTTCCTAACCTCCAAGTTGCGTGTGTAGCTTGTAGCGGCGCTCCCACAGCTTCGATTTCTCATCAGCCAATATACAGCGTGCTAAGCCCCCTTTTTCTTCTTTCTCTCTCTATCCACCCTTTGTCCTGCGAATCTGCGTTACATTTCGTAACCGTTGCGCTGCGCTTAGATATAGGTTATGCACAGACACGGCTGGTGTGTGTGTGTGTGTGTGTCTGCGAGAATGTATCACGCAATACCACCTTGTCGCACCTCCATTTTCTGTTACTACTGGCGCTCTCTCGCACTGGTACCAGTCGGGATTCCTTTTTCTCGGCCGCACACTATAGCTATTCCTCTTCTTCCGCGGACGACTGTAAACACATCGGCCTCTTCAGCGCTTCATTCAGACGCTGTGTGTACCACCGGAGGCGTGTGCACTGCAACCGTGTGTATATCGATTCTCTCTCTCTCTCTCTCACAAAGGCGACTTTCGAAACTCGCGCTCACTTTCGAAAATTCCTTCGTTCGCGCGTATACCTGTACATACACACGTAAACAGCAACGGCTCGTTGTGAGACGGAAAGGAACCGCGACTGCAGTCGCGGATGTAAACACAGGGAGGACCGTATCGTATATCACACGCGCGGGGGGGGGGGATGTCACTGTTTGTACCTGCGTACAGGAGACGACGGCTAGGTGTGTATTGTGTCGCTCTATATAGGTGTGTGTATATACGTTCGGAAGACGAGCGCGCGACGGCGGCCCCTGTCTCGACGAGCCTGCGCGTTGCGTCGCACTGAGGAGCGTCGGCATCGAGGAGAGAGGTGCCACCGCCGCTTCGTTTCGCTTCGCGTGCTCTCGCCCCACCGCTCACTGTGTGCAAGTAAGTGTACTCTATACCTACCTCTCTCGTCGTCGTTCCTTCCTCTCTCTCCTTTTCTTGCGGTCTTGTGTACGGCGTGTATATATGTGTGTGTACACCGCCGCTGCTACTGCAGCTCTGTCTTCTCTTCTTTTACCTTCTTGGCCTGCAGGAGTGCGTTGTTTCGATCGAAGGTTCTCTTTCTTTTTTTTTTTATGGGGGTTATGTCGACACACCGCTCGCCGCCGCGCGCACTCTTTTCGGCCGAAGAGGATTTTCCGGGAATTGGAGCTGTAGGTTGCTTCCGCCTTTCTGCTGATGATGCGCTGACGCTCTCGTTTTTCGTATTTGGGCTAAATACTTGTAACACTGTCGGCTTTTAAAGTTACGTAAAAACACTCGATGACGATCGGACGGTTTTATTTTTTCGCGAGGTTTGTGTCGGATGTCATTTTCGAATCGTCGCGCTTTCAAAACCGGAGCATTACCGTTCCGCTTGTCGCGGAAGAGTTTTTGCCGCTCTCTGTGTACGGAGTAATTTAGGTCACGCGCATAATCTTTTTTTTTCTTGCTTTTCAGAGAAAATGCTCATACTCCGAGTGTAGGTAGAAGTCAGAGGCGTTGAGAGAGGAAAAGCCTGTGTTTTCCGGAAGAACACGACGAATTAGACACTTCGAGGAAGTTTGGAACAAAGTTTCGGAACGAAGCTAATCCAGCACCGCATGCGTAATTCGCTGAATTAGGATTGATTTTTATGTGCAACGCCTCCGTAGGATAACTCGAAGATTCGATTCGAAGATCGTCGAATTTAGAGAGTAGTGTTTATTATAGGAAGTTGCCAAGACACTTCGTTCGGCGGATTCCACCTGACGACTTTTCCTTATCCGAGGATGCTAACTATGGAATGTATATTCGATAGCTGCAGTTAGTTCTAGATATAGTATAACGGCTCATTTTCCGATTAATGAGCTGCTAGTTATACGTTGCGAAAGAGGAGTAAGTGAGTATAGCCGAGGAAAGTTCGAGAGTTGATGGTATAAATGTATAGATAGTGCGTGTTTCTGGGATATGTTCGACTTTGTATAGTAGGAAATGGATCGTTTTCGCAGACTGGAATTAGTTATCGAGCAACTTGCCTTGTTAATGCGCTAACGTAATATTATGAAATCGAATTATATCCTTATTCGTTAAAAATTGTCGAAGTAAAACTTTTCCTCCTCGTCTCGTTGCAGATGCTACAAAACTCTCCGCACATTTTCCATTCATCACGACCATACCTTCAGCAGATGTCCACAGCAGCAAGTGTGTTTCCGTTCGAAAACATCGTCCGACGTCTCTCTTTCTCTCTCGTCTTCCTTCCAACTCGCATACGACTTGGAATAACAGAAGCTGCTGCGCTAATACATGCATCGCGAGGAAAAAATTGAAGAAAAAACCGTTTGGGAAAAACACTTTTCTCTCGGCGACACACTTGTGTCTTATGTTCTGCGCACGTACATGCTATGTATTAAACTTGCGCAACGTGACGTCAAGCGCAGCGCCGCTTCTTTGTACGTGTGTGTATGCGTCTGCGCTACGCGGTAATCCTTTTGTTTCTCGTTTCTAATATTTTACGCTATTATACTTACTCTTGCGCTTTTCGTTATTTCAGTGGAATATGGATTTGTAAACACGACGGGCAGAGGATCGAGTTACCGTAATAGGATGGCAGATTTATCGCTGCATTAGCGTTTAATTTGTAGGTGAATTCGATGGCGCCTGTTATATCCGTGTAGCTATAGTTACATGTTTCGCTTCATCCCGACGTATAAGGTATGGCAAAAATACATTGAATTACTCACTCGCTCGCATTTCTAAGGTCATTATCAAACGCCGTCAAGTGCGTGCATCACCGCATCCTTACGTGCGACTCGAGTTTGTCGCTCTATTGCGAATCGATGATTCGCTGAGGCATTCGTTCGCTTGGCCTTTATGCAATGACTCACGTTCCTCTCGACTGTTGCTTCTTTTTTTTTTTTTTTTTGCGCCCACCAGGAAAATGCCAAGCTCGACGTTCGCTGACTTTTGAAATTGCGCTCTTTTTGTGGCGCCAAATTCGAATGCGTCTATATGCTTGAAGAATTCTCGATTCGCGAAAATTCAAAGCTTCCCTCTATATGCCAGTGTAAAAGGAGAGCCTGTTTTCGAAAAAATCAATCAAGTGAAACGTGGGCGATTGAAAAAAATTCTAATATCCCGGGCTTCTGCTGTAGAGCAAAGTCCGCACACACCGGCTCGAATTTTCATTTCGGATTGTTCCGTAAAAGCCTCCGCGTGCGCGAGACGTGTATGCGGCTTCCTATAGATATATATATATCTAGTGGGCATGGAGCGAGTCAGAACAAGCGAGAGATATTGCTTATTACGCTGAAGCGGTCGGCTGCAGCAGGTTCAACTCGTGGCATTGTTTTTGTGTTCCTCTCTTTCCATTCAGCCGACTCTGCGCAGCTCTCTGACGCTGCGCTGGACGACGCCTACACTCGTTAATTTCCGTTGTGTATCTCTGTGTTTATATTTCTGGGGGAGTCCGACCTGATTTTTTCTTTCTATTTTCAGTATTTTTTCGCTGTTGCTGTTAATTAAACTGCTGGTATATTTATTTATTTATACAAGCAAACCAACAGCGGTGGGTCGAAGTTTCTAGTACATGCAAATTGTGTTGATTTTCGGTTAAAGGCAAAGCCGATGGTTGTGTATATAGAAGCTCTGTAAGTGCGTGGGTTGTGTATATAGAAGCTCTGTAAGTGCGTGGGTGTAATCGAACGCTATTGTTACATAATATTTGATAAACGATATACGTCAGTGATGGTATAGCAATTGTTCATTTTATCGATGCTCCAGCTGCCCAAGGAACAAATTCCCGAATATCCATGCGCATATAGTATAACGGCGTCAGTAGACGGTGGGCGGGAGGGAAATTAAAGTTTCGTTAACGACGCGTTTGCGCGTATATTTACTGAAACAAAAATTTTCCGCGCCATCTCTGCTATTTTGGCAAATGACTGAGATGTATCCACTAGTTTTTGCTGTTTTTTGTTTTTTTAAATAAATTATCGCAAAATGTGACGTGTCTCGGGTGTAGAGACGAAAACAAACTAAAAAGTAGGCCGGATCAACAACGCCTAGCTCTCCTCGCGAAATTAGAAAAAAAAAGAGAATAGTCGGTACTCGGTCAATTAGTACACTTACGCGCAAAAAGTGGAAGGGACGTCATTTACCGCGCTGAGGAAACTCGCAGCTCTCCGGTGCATCAACAAAGGCGTAATGCCGGTAGGTGGCCACACGCAGGACTATATACATTTACGCTAATGGACGCACAAATATGTATACCCGATCGAGCGCGCGAGCGATGACGCGACGGACGGTATCTTCTAGGTATACATATAGCTATAGGTATACTTCCTCGTGTTCTTATTGCTGCAAGTGTGAGGTATGCGCTTCGACTTTCGACAGCCGATACGCGATGTTCCGGTAAAGCGATACTTTGCGAGCTGCTCGTGATTTATGTGAGATATGTCTTGTGCACTTCTGGGAAGAGATTTACCAGAGCGGATTTTGAAATTCCGTTGAGTTGAGCTATATAGCGTTTGCTGGTTTGTTGTGAAAATTTATGAGTTTGATTATTTATTCGTTGTGGTTTAAGAAAAAATGCGTTTGTAAGAAAAGTAAACAAATATCTTAACATATCGCGCGGTGTAGTAAATATTAAATGTATAACAAGTTCCTGGAAAGCAGCTGTTGAGAGGAAAGCTTATTCGAAATTAAAACGTTTTCTGCATTCCCGAAATATCCGTGCATGTATTCCAGGAACATTATAAGTACTGTGGCAATGTAAACAGCAAATTATATTTGCTTGTTTTTCTCAAACACACACACACGCATTACGCTCATCAGTTACGTTATCATTCGTCTGATATCGAAATCAAAATCGAAAATCGGTTTCACTTTCGGTCCAGACGTCTGCGCTGCTCCTATAGATATCGCTGCGGTCTCATCTGCCCCGCAGCTCACTTTCTTCATCTTCCAAAAACCAGTTTCTAAAACCTGTATCCAAATTGAAAGTCAAGTTCAGTCGGCGGCGAAACGGCACATCGAAATCGCTTCCATCGACGCGAGGCGTCCGATTCGAAAAAGACTTTCACTCGCAGACGTCCTACTCGAAATTATGAATTTGGTGAACCAAGAGGAAGTCGAGGAAAGCGAGAGTGTAGTGGTGGACCTCATTCACCTTTATGTAAATCGTTGTGAGTCATTGTTTACGATATATCGTGCGGAGAATATAAGTGCAAAATAAATAGAGAATCGCGCCAAGTGTAATGAAATAACAAATGAGTTTGTTTAAAGATAACGGTTGTACTTTGGCGATAAACTGCTCTGAAATAAAAATCAGAATAAAGGAGAGTGTCGCGAGCGGGAGATCTTAATAATACTGTCAGAAAAGAGCTCGGATTAAAGCTTCTTAGAAGTAAGAGAGAGAGAGAGAGAGAGAGAGAGAGAGAGGAACAAAAAAGATCTTTATACCACTTTACGCGACCGAGATTTTAAAACCAAGACTCCTCGCTTTTCTCTCTCATCTTTTGTAATCTCGCACTGCTCGCGTTTTTCTGCATTTATATTAGCCTTCGTGCACCTCTTCTAGTATTCCGTTGGTTTAATCGTTGTATCCTTGTGAATTCTTTGTTTATAGAAATGAGGATATTCGGTATTATTTTTAAGAGGAATGAAACTTCAGAGACTTCAACTCCGCAGGACTCCTTATAAACTATACACTCGCCTTTCACTCGGCAGACGACATTTTGTATAAGAGAGCGAAGAACAAGAGGAAGACGACGACGACGACGACGTTCCGACGCTCGAAATGCTCGTGGATAAAACCGTTATACACACGCGAGTTGGTCGTACATACATATACACGAAATAAGTTCCTACCTATTCTTCCAGTGCGCTCACGTACCGCGATGCGACGAGTCATGTGATAAGCCCGAATCGTCGCCTCGAGTGTCTGTGTGTGTCTGTGTATACGATGTGAGGGACGAGTTTTGGGCTGATCGTACTGTCAGTCCTTGAACCTTTCTCGGTTTTTACCGAATTTTTCGACTCATCTTGCTCGGGATTTAATTCAAAATTTTCCAGTTTCTCCCGGACGTGCCAACAACTGGAAAAGTTTTGTATAATTAGAAGCGAATTCACCACAGTTTGTCACCAGAGTATACAACAATTAAAGCCTGTGTGCATTTGGACGTAATTCAAGTCTTGATCTCCCGAACTCGACGACGACCTGGAAAAACAATTGCTTCCCTTTCCCACACTCTGCCCGTCGTTGTACACTTACATGTACATATACGAGTGTAGATATACCCGAGGTGTCTAATTAGACGTATCAGTCGAAAGATTCCTTTTCCAATCGAGGCAATGCATAGTCATCGGGACGGAGAAACAATGCCATTGTCGCATTCCAGCGCAGACAATCGCGTTACCAAAATCGTCCCCATCGATTGTCCATTCAGTGGACAACACGTAGTGTGCAGCTCCTTCCAGAGAATAATACACAGCCGTATATATGTGTAAAATAAAAAGTCGCCTCGTCTGAGTCATAGAGATCGTTTCCGGGCGACTGAGACGCGCGAGGGACTGCCCGCCGACACTTCCCGAATTACATAGACGATCCTACTCGCACATATGGGCTCAATTGCTCTCGGGACGCGTGGCTCCAATTGCCGCGACTGGAAAGCTGTAATCTGGAGAGGCTGATGGCTCACTCTGCTCGAAGTATTCAAATTTTTTTGATTGTGCATGATTGTATACTCGGCCAGTTTTGCAAAGAGTGTATAACAGCTGAGCAAGAAAAAAAATTGCGTTTAATTAACCAAAAACGAATAAAAGCGAGATAAACGAGTAAGCACAACGGTTCCATCCCAGAGGTGCTGATAATTGGGTCACAAACAAAGAAAGCCCATCACGATCTTCTTAAGAGGGAGAGGGGGATACTCTCGGCACGCGAACGTCGAAATTATTTACGAGACAAGCGAGCTATATAAGTCTCTCTCTCTCTCTCTCTAGAGAGAAAGATGCGAAGTGTCGAGAGAGTCGACGCAGTCGTCGTCGTGTCATCGGGTCAAGTGAGTTAAAGCTTCCACCTAAGATACAGAAAATGTAGTGCGTCTATCGTATATAACAAGTCTTCATCTTCGCATTCCTCTCTTGCGTCTTTCGATATTCTCTCGACGACTTACCTGATACGTAGATCCTCACGTAGTGAACGTTACTTAATTGAAGCTTTTTCCGGAGATTAAAGAAAAAGTTATGAAAAAAATGAAAACGAATTGTCGACGATTAAACTCGCCGTGTGCTTACTTAAAAGTTGATACTGCAGTTAGCATAGGCGTCGATACAAGCAAATATCGCCTTTTTAAATGAAGAATCCTTAATTGGATCGTGTAGAAAAGACTGTATGTATAATACACTCATATCGATACGTCCCACACGTTTCGCTTAATCGCGCGGGCAGCATAGGTATTATCGTCGCGCGCTATTATCTCAAATTAATTAAACTCGCCTCGCGAGAGCTGTAAACTCGAATATGTATAAATATAACGACACGATAGGATATGATGTACGGGAATAAGAGGTGCGTGTGTGCGTAGAAAAATAGTGTTGCCTTGTACAAATTATGAGAATTTAATATATATATATATATATATATCATATAATTTATATTATACTGATTCCTTCGATATTTATACATGATATTGTACATATACATTAGGTAAAAAATAAACGATAGTACAATATATATATCATACGCGCTTTTTATCGACGCAAACATAAATGGCGCATTTTCACAATAATCGACTCGAGATCATCGCGTCTCTTATGCAATGCGTGTACGTGTTAATCATCTGATATAATGAAAATAATCATCGTCACGTCGTCTCATTATAATCGTCATCGCCATCATTATAACCCCGTGTATCATCATCGATCGACGCGCATAAACAAAAGCTCGAAAATGAAAAAGAATATAAACAACGAAGATGTTATACATATTATATGATATTATACCCAATACAATTTGTTATTCATCGCCTCTTCTCTCTCACACTCTCAAAAGCGGCGCGTGTGCACATACCATTTGTCAGATTTCATATTATCATTGATCAACGTAACGTTTAATAGTTTTATATATATAGTCTCTCATTTCTATTGTCAACTTTCCTATATAATTTTTTTTTTTTTTTATCAATTTTTTTCGCTTGTTTCATTTTTCATTTTTGATCTGCATCAGCTGCTGCGGACGACACCGCGCCGAAAGCATATATCTATGTGTGCGTGAAATTTCGTGTACACCGCGCAACGCGCGCATTGATGCAATTAGGCGGGACAATAATAATAATACGCTGCTAATACCGTCGCGCTAAGCTGCCAGAGATTGGCCATTAACCCCCTTATAGACACGGCTGACGCATGTGTGTGATGTAGTTACGTAGCGCGAAAAATGCGAATCTACGTGACTCTTCGCTCGACGCGTTGGGAAATAATAATTTGTTTATAGAACTTGATTTGAGGAACTTTGTTTGATGAATAATTTAAATTAAAGGATCGTACGTTGTCAGCGTCTCTCGCGAATTGATTGTCAATGTTACACCAAAACTGCGTCTACGAAAAGCAATATAACGAAGCGTTTTCTTCTCGAAAGCACAATTATAATTCGTACAAGTGGCGGCGTCGCGCCGGCAGCAGCTTTTCGTTCGACATTGATCCAGAGGAGAAACTAAACCGGCCTGATGAGAAACGACGTTTATATCTTGTTATTGTTTAGTTTTGTTTACATATTATCTCTTTTTGTTTTTTAAGAAAAAACTATATATCTCATTTTGTTCAGTATATATCGACAGTCTTGAAAATCCCTCGAGAACAACGACTCGCGAGAAGGTCGTCTTTGGCTCTCTGTCGAGCGTCTGGGTGCGTGTGTACAGAATTCTCGGCCTTCAACTATATAGACACAATATAAAGACGACGTGCTGCGCGCGCGCGCGTGTGTGTGTGTGTGTGTACCATATGCGTGGGACTATTGCGGCGGGAGACTACATCATTTTTCGGCTATACATACTCTGGTGCATCGGCGAAAATATCGGACTCTATATATAGGTAATACACACAGCATCGATTGTTGTATATTGACTCTGTTGCGGCGTCGAAACGAAATTTCGTTATAAGGTGAAGCTTACATATCCGGACACTCTAGAAAGTCGATTTTTCGTATACGAAGCCCATCCAGTAATCGGCACAGAGAATATACAAATGATAAACGGTAACATCGGTGCGTATAATGATAAATCTTCGTCGTGTCGCGTGTACAGTATACCATACGTAATCATAGTCTTCTTTTGCTCGCACTGCGTGTATGGGGTTCGTTATAGCCTTCTCCTCTATACATTTTACATTTTTCTCTCGAACAAGCTGTGTCTGTGGCTGTGTCGGGGGGGACAAGGAAAAGGCCGAGTATCAAAGGAGACGAAGTTCATACAGAAGAGGAAGAAGAAGAAGCAGCAGCAGCGGTGGTGAAGTAGAGCAGAGAAAAGCTGTTCTGGGGATGGACTTATCCCCATTTCTGGAAGAGCCCGACTCGCTGGCATCGACAGTTGGAGCCCCAGAGGTTGCAGCGGCAACTCGAGCTGAAGCAGCAGTCGTTCGGCCGGTGATCGCAGTTCCCGTTGCGACGTACGCACGCGCGCCTGTACATAGAGATCCACGAGGCACGTCTATTCGAGATTAGGGAAATCGAGAGAGGATTCTTTTTGCCAAGTAATAAAAAACGAGACACCGAGAGACATCCATAGTTATAACATTGCTGATGTGTGTTGTTCTTTTTTTTTCAGACGTGGAGAGTGTTGCAGAGGTGAAGAGAGAAAAAAAAATCAAAGAAAGTTTGATGGAGCCGAGCTAGAGGTGAAGTGAAGATAGGGGAGAGTTGCAGTCTGATCGTACATCTATGGAGCTGGTAATTACACTGGGCAACTCTTCCCTATAACGATGACGATTTTCGATTTCTAGTCGGAAATGGAGATTTTTCTAGAGTCGTTCGTACGGACGGACACGACGGTCAGCGGAGCGAATGTTATCTTCTTCTTTTTTCAGAAAGCACAACGTTCGCTTCGCTCACACATACACACAGACACTCATTCGGCCACGAGAAAGTACGTAAAGAAACGAAATCATAAGGTGAGAAGATAGCAGAGGATCGAGAGCATGCTCAGGTTCTGTATATACCATCATATGCACGTATCTGTATGTTTAAATTGAATAATTGCACGCTTACTTTTGCTGGACGGCGTGCATCAGGTTCTCCAGTGCGTTGTCCGAGTAGTCCGCGTCCGACGCAAGGGCCTCTTCCTCTGAAAACAAAAAACACAAACAGTGAATTATTAATAGCCTCTTAGTGCAAACGCTTTTATTGCGTCAGAGGAGACGCATGTCAATATCGATGTAATCCGCACCTTTCGAGTATAAAAATACGCGTATACAATGTACAGTTAAATGCAGAAATAATCCCCGGCTTTTTTAGACCCACAACACAGCAACGAACTTTAATACTTTTTAGTTAATTCCCGTTGCGATTCCGCTCAGTTTACATCGAACGATACAATAAATCGCATTGTGATCCACCCTTTCGACGTTCGTCGAAGCTCGGCCAGCGTATAACCAATCGAGCGATCGTTGCTTCAAATTTACGATGACAAATCGCCGGTCGATACGAACGAGAAAAATTCTGTACAATACATCTAAGAGAAAACGTGTCACTGCACACTGCAGAAGTAAAAATATTCTCTCGGCAAACATAGAGCCTCGCGTAGACTATACACAAAAGAGGCAAACACTGGAAGCTTTTCTCTCTCTAGCGGCAATAAAAATAAATACATAAAAATCACGCCGTGGCAAATCCGCTGAAATCCGAGCAACAATAAAGGGAGGAGTAGGAAAAGGAAGAAAAATAGCCACTCCGAGTAGATAGCACGTGCGCGCCGATGCTCTACACACTCCCGAGACTAATTTCTCCTCCGTAAGCTCTGCCAACTATATATATATATATATATATATATACAAGCTTAGACACACACTCGATATCTGACTTCTTTCGCGACTCGCTCCGGCTCGTTTTTCACGGATATTTTTCGACGGGACTTTTAACCGCTGCTAATACGTCGTCGCGTGCGGATCTTTCGAGCATTTTTCATTGTGAACGTGCCTGTGACGAATCGGAGCTATTAACGAATAGGTCGTTTGTTTTTTATATTCTCATTATATTCGAAGAGAACTAACTAACGCGAAAAGTTCGAGAACGAGATAAAAAGAGAAGCTAAACGAACTCGGAATTGTTTTCAGAGAAAAGTTCGTGAATAGCGAAAATAATATATGAAATTTCGTCACGTGCGTGCACCTCGAGGTAGAAATTTTACTTCTTTTTGCGCTAGCGCGGAGGATGTGTAGTTTCCCTCAGCGCGCGTATGAAAAGTTTTTAGTGCAACCCAGAGGATAAATTCAGGGCAATGGAAAACATTTCTATTCATACATTTTATTTCGAATATAAAATTTCAAGCTGTGTATGATGATGAATTTAACTTTATCATTTTAACAGCACAGATCCTCATCGAACTCTTATCTCTCGTCCAAGCCGCGGATAGAACTTAGCCGATCGATCTGCCCTGTAATACACCATACACCTACACGCAAGAAACCTATATGATATCTACCTCTCGCCTATCGTATAAAAGACGTTTTGATTAAAAGCGCAACTCGGCCGATCTAGCCCTGTGCTGCACCGGCTCAATGAGAACGAACTTTCCAGCTCCCATAAAGTTTAATAAAAATTTCATCCCCCGAGGCTAAGTCGCTCCATAAATATCTAATGCAATTATCCTCACTCGAGCTTCCTCGCTATAATACCTTCGCAGCGACGCGTTCGGGCGCATATTAACTTGTTCAACGACGAGCAGCTATTAGCACGGAAAAAAGTGGGCTTTTGAATGGAATTCTCGATTTTCCTCTCGGAAGACCTGCGCGATGCCTTGGATACGTGTATGGATTCTGGGGTAGAAGTCACCGGTGGCGTATATCTTTTATTCACGTCGGCTTCGTTATTTTCCGGCCGGCTTGGTCCGGCAGAGATTAGGACGTCTCTGTTACGCCATCCATCGAACTCGGCTCCATTAATCAGCCTCAATCTTTATAAAACGATCGATTCTTCTCTCGGGCTTCTTTTGACGCATTACAGTATAACCTTCCGGATTTAATAGACTCGATTTGAAGCTCCTGTCGCTCCGGCGAATCTATCCTAAACAGCTGACTGCTCATTTGAATTTATTACTCGAGTACATGTCGATAAAACGTTATTATATACTTATAGAGCCGAGGAAAAATCGAAGAAGCGATTAAAAGAGAAATCCGATCTGTCGTTCCAGTGTGAATTTGCCGCGAGAAAAAGGGACGCATCGTCGAATTGGATTTATTACACGACGGGGATCCTAGGGCTTTATTAAATTTAACTTGTAAATAGGAAGAAATTTTTCAAAAAACACAAACTTTTTGAACTTCCGACTGGAGAGTAAATATGGATTCTAGAAAAAACGGCGGCGGACGCGTTGCACTCGCTGTTTGCTTATTACAAGCCGCGTGAGCGTATGTATTTTTTCAAAAGAAAAACACAGCCTCCCACGCGCATGGTCGACGAAAATAGATATCCCGAAAAGTATATGCCTGAAATATCAGACCCTCGCCGACGTCCATACTTTTTATGAGGGAAAATTGAATTAGAGTCTACTTTCTCTCTCGGGCTAATTAGCTCGTAAGCCGTGAAATCTGCCCTCCCGGAATATACCTTTTGTTTCTTCTCTCCGTGTAAACCTCGAGCTAAAAGTTACGAAACACGCAGCGGCAGCGAAAATCGTCGGAGCCGAAGCAGCTCATTTTCTCGTCGCGAGAGCTAATACGGTTACGCGCGGGATTTTCAATCCTCCGAAGAGCTTTTTTATATTGGATATCCGATGCGCGAGATTCGTTCTCTCTGAGCCAGTTAATTATCGCCCGATTGCCTTCGCGCGTGCAGCACTTGTACAACGCGATTTAACGAGAGCTCGAATTTAAGCTCGACTTTTACCCGCCGCGTGAATTCAGGGAAAACGATATTTCCGGCTCTGCATAATTGAACGAGTTGAAAAGAAGGCTTCACGGGGAAAGCTCTCGGGGGGCCTATGCTGAAATTTTTTTATACATTTTATAGGTAGACACAGAGCCATTCGAAGGAGCCGCGGCGTGGGATAACAGTCGACTTTTGAAATTTCGAACGGCTCTCAGCAACAGGTGACCGCTTTAGAGGCTTTTATTTGCGCGCTTTGCCTATACGTATATATCCGCGTGGATAAAATGAAAAAATGTGCAAAATTTAATCCTCTCTTTATCTCGCTTGGCGCGGATGGGAAAAGTCGCGAAACGAAGAATAGCAGCGCGACTCGTACGAAACACTGCCATGAATTTCAAAGCGACTCGCGCGGTCTGCATATCTAAATCGCCGCTATCGATGGAATCGAGGGGGATGCGACACTTGGTTCCCAGCCGATGCACTACGTCGCGACACTGTATGCATTGCGAAATACACTACTATGGTAAAAAGAGATCGAGGGAAAAACAAGCAATATGCTCTCACCGTCGTCGAAGTAAGGACCGGCGCTGACGCTCTCGGCCAGGACGAAGACGCCGATGCAGACGAGCCCGATGAGACCGATCTTCATTATTACTGCCGCTGTTGTGTCTCTAGAACGCTGCTCGATGAAAACTTGTCGTGCACTTGTCTGTGCGGTGTGATGTACGGTGGAAGGAACTCGAGTCTCTTCTTCGCCCTCTGTCTATGTCTCTCTGTCTCTTTCTCGTTTTCTCGTTTATCTGCGAGGAAACGCCGTACGGGTGCGAGTGACGCGGCGCAAGCTCTCCTGCAAGCTTATATAGACGCGGGAGGCGTGGCTGGGAGAGAGAGAGGGTGGCCGCCACCGCGTGTGCGTGGAACGCAGCGCTGGAAAGCGAGAGGGAGACTCGATACTTTGTAACTGATGAGGCTGTGTGGGGATGTGTCTTGGGATGTGCCGCTTCGGGTGCTTGCCTTGACCAATTGAGCGCTGCAATTTTTTAATTTGCGTTTTTAATAAGCCCTTTGGAGAAAATTAATGAGCTTCAATACGTTCCTGGCATGGAGATTAAAAGGAAGAACAATGCTAATAAAGGGCGAATGTAGGTAGAGAAAGGTCGTAGAAACGATAATTATACAAAAAGCCTGATTAAAAGTTGATTACTCGAACGAATTGTTCTGCTATGAAAGGCCATACTGGATTTCCATAGAGCTTGTAAGGCGTCGCGAAACCGATGTAAATTGAAACGCTTTCAATACTCTCCGAGAAGACCTGTTGATTTCTTCGCCTCAGAGCGATTGCGAGGCAGCTTATTTTTAAATAAATGTGCTAATAAAAATAAAATAACGCAGCGAATAAGACGTACGCACACGCGCCTCTACAGACGCAGAGAAACGATCGATATAACACGACTCGTCGCCTCCGGCAAGTGTATATAGCTCATCCATCCGCGTATCGGCTCACGCGGCGGGACAATTGAGGCTGATCATTTAACAGCGGGGTGTCCATTTCCCTCATCTAACTTCTCTCTCTCTGAGAATCCGAATCAGCGCAAAGAGGCGCATCTGGGACGCTCTGATGCCATTAGTTCAATTGCGTGATTTCGTTATAGGTCTATCAAAGAATTATATGATCCAGGATTCCATATCCCACCGCGTTGCCCTTACATGTTTCTTTAGGAAAAGCTTTTATGATCGCTACAATTGCCGGCGGCCGGACAAGAGCCGAGCTCGGCGGATGATTTTCGCGGAATTTTCCGCCCCCGCGATCTCCTCCTAAGCGTATGCGCGCAACTGGTATACTGCTCTGTGTGTGTGTGTGTGTGTGTGTGTGTGTGTGTGTGTGTGTGTGTGTGGAGGGTCTATACATCCAGCTTCTCTCTTTCGGCGGTGCTATAGTCACACCCACGCCTTTGAGTAGCGAGGCGTGACGCGCGAGTGCTTATATGCGCCCGCAGAAGTTTCGAGGTCCTTTTTGGCGCGATGAAGCGTTTTCGATGTTTTACAGGTTTACAATTGATTGATTGATCGTCGTCGCGAATTGGCCGTTATACGATGATGATTCGCTTCTCGCTCACGTAAGAGTCAAACGCAGAGCGAACTTTTAACAGACATAATCAAAACTTTGTCGTCCGATTGTCGTGCGGAGCCGTGATGAAGGAAATACTTTATCGTCCGCTGATGAAAGAACCGGGAGGAAAATGAATTTACTTTGTCGTTTGTCCGGGGGAGAGTTTTGTCCTTTGGTGAGAACGTGACAAAATATTTTTCACGCTTTGGTATATATGCTACGTACAGAGCAAAATAGTGGAAAAATCTCGGCTCTAGGGGTCGTTCTGGATAAAAATACCCCTTATTTTTACGTGCGTGCGCAATTAATACGACAGAGCAGTTTAATATTAGTTCCTCACACCCCCTTTTGCGATAAAGTCCAAAGGCTCATTTCTGATAAAATTACTCTGCCGCACACAATAGACACATCGCTCGATATCCACCGCTACAGAAAAAGCACAATCTCCCATCAGACGTCTATGACGGGCCGTCGTGGAAGAAAAGGACAAATCAGGAGTCTTTTTTCCAGGCGAGTCTACTCTCCGACGCTTCCTTACGATATATCGCGACAGTAGTTAAGATCCGCGAAACGTCAGACACGTTCGATCCTCTCACGTCAAGACCAAAAAAAAACACACGCGCACACAACGATAATTCTGACGAAAGCAATTATGCAGACAATTAATTTACCTTCTCAGCCCTCGATCAGCAGCCCCTAATCGCGTTACTTACTAATCCGTCACACCGCGCGCTCTATATATACGGCATACCTAATAAATAAATAACGCAGCGTCCCCTCGCGATATAGTATATACGAATCAAAAGAAAAGTCGTCGTCCTTGACGCTCATTAACGTCTCGCAATGTTCCCCTCGAAGCAAAATCATCCCTAACGAAGTGTCCCCAGAAAGACAGCCCACTACCAGATTGTTCGCACACCCCATATACGTGCGGCTGCACAAAGTGCTTCTTCCATATACGAGTCTTATTATATCGGGTCTCCCGCGGCGAGAGAAATTGAGCAACAAGTTGCCGGCTTGACGTCAGGCCTCGAAGAGAGAAGCCGTTTTTCTCCGGTTGATATCGTATAGCGCCGCCGCTGCTGTGCTATTTCGACGTCTTGAGTGAAAATAATTGGACGCAGGGAGAGTCATTTTTAAGGCTTTGCGCGGGGCTGACGTCTGTTCTAGGAGAGATTTGTTAAGTGACTTTTATATATATATATATATATATATATATATATATATATATATATATATTGTGTGATGATAAAGCGATGCCGTTATCTCGGCCATATGGTTTGTCGTGTACAGCCAAATCAAAGGTACAATCTTATCTGCGACGGGTCAAAGCTTAATACGGTCTATAATCTTATCTCGTCTGCACACACGAGGCAGTTTCATCGAAAAAGCCAGAGTCACGAGTCTATATACGTTCTGTGGACACGACGCGTAATTATCATTTCTGCACTGACGGACGGCTGACGCGCCCGTTTCGATGCCTGTCCGAAACACCTACTCGCTCGAGTGATCGTCTTATATATATATATATAGGCCTGCGTTCGAAGAAAAGTAAAATCGGTTAATTTTTTAATTCACCGATGAACAAACAAACGCTTAATGGAAAAGCTCCAGACCAGCCGCCTTGGTTTTTACAATTCACCGCCATTCGGCATTTCCGATAAAGGCAATTTTCAGCTTGTCGAACTTTTCATTCAGACTTTATATACTCGCCGGAAAAGTTCCGCCGTCAAGGCCGTTGAACCACTACATCTCAGGCATTCAATATCCCCAAGAAAACCACCACACGTGCACACATCTCTAATAACCTCATCGTTACACTCCGAAATGACTTTATACCCCATCGAGCGATATCCCTCGGGAGAGTCCCTGCGCGCTTGCGACATCCCCCGCGTCTATATATACTCCAAAAAACTCTCTATCTCTCCCTCTGTACACATACACACACATAGAGAGAGAGAGAGAGAGAGAAAAACAGGACACCAGCGCGAAATTCGATATCGGAGCCAGCTCTCGGGCTAATTGGCGTTTATGGCCCCAGCCCTGCGCGGCCGTTCGTCTTTCGGCCTTAATAAGCGCAAGACGCGGACACCCGAGCGTCGTCGTGTGTATATACATATATATCAAATATATGTATATATATATATATATATATATGTAACGCGCGGCGACTTTTCGTGTATCTGCTTTATATTTATGCCCGGAGCCGTCCGGATAACTCGAGAACGCGTGAGATATAAGGGTGAGAGAGCCACGTGTTACATAAGGCTGAATAAGTGAGGAGGGTCGAGAGGCGGGAGTTTTTGAAAATTAAATACGCCACGCGATCCTTTTTCTTTTACCTCGAAGAAGCGCCAGAACCGGAGAGCCCCGAGTATTTTGAGGGATAACGATGCCAACCGAGACGCGGGGAGTTTATATATTGCGAGGCGAAAGTGATCGGAAAGTGCAGGTTGTGATATGTCAGCTGTTATTGTAAACGTCCACGGAATGCGTCGTCGACGTAGGCGCGCTAATTGCGCATCACCTCATCAACGACGTTCACAATTCCAGCGCGGTGGATGAGAAAAACGAAAATTCCTGCTTTTCCCGCCAGCGTCCGAAAAAGCGAGGCTATTTTTAGCTCTCTAGCACACATCGCGCAGGAAATATCTTTCTCTCTCCGAGCGTAGCATATCAATCCAACTTTCATCCTCCCCCATCATATATCCCCAATTTCTCGGAGTCGCTCCTCTTTCCTCGCAGGCTCAATAAGCGCCGCGAATCTACATCGAAAGTCCATATCCCCCATATTTTTCCTCGCTTTCAGATTTATAGAGCATATACAGCCCCTTAAATCTAACTCTCGGCGGACGAGCGCGCATCCGGATGGTAAGCTCTTTTCGATCCTTCCTATACTCGCGCCCGCGAGATATGAGATATCCTGTTTGCCGACGTGCCCGCACATATATTTTTTAGCCTCGACGCGATCGACAAACACTGGGCTGATGCAAGCGCGCGAGCGGGGGGAACAAAATTTGAATATACCGGCCGGGAAGCTTTGGGGGATGTGATTTGGGATTGTGGAGGGGATGGCGACATCTGGTGGGGGGTGAGGGCAAACTGGTGAGGGAAATCGATGCGGTTTGGGTGGGGTGGTAGGGGGGTTCTCGTTGACATCGACGGGGGATACATGCACGAGGACTGCCGATAATTTGTGTATGGATTTCTTTTTTAGTTATTGCGAAAGTCAATTTCCTAACACCTTTTTTACGACGTTTCAGCAGAATGGGGCATGAGAAATGGCCTATTTGTTTCCATACATACGTACCATAATACAGTACGCGTATTAAAAATATTGATTCTATTTAAAGTTTTGTTTGTGGAAATTTGCCAGGAAAAAAATTAAATATTTTCGAACCTTGTTACCATAATTTTCAAGTTGAAAGCTTTTTAACGTCGATCAGATCAATACAAATTTCAAAAAACGTGCTTATTAGAAGTTGCTCGACTGCAAGGGTAACGAAAATAATCCTGGAGTGGAAATAATCTCGGCGTTCAAAAGGGAAAAAATATCTCACTTTATTGATACAATATTCTTATAAACTACATCAATTTGCCTCTAGCGCATAAAAACAGGCAATAAAATTCTGGCGTGATTCTGCAAGCTTATATATATATGTATATCGAAAGATAATCTCTACGTTAAAATTGACGTTGTTCAATAAAAACCTATTCGACAAATGTTTTACGTTGTTTTTCATTCGATGATATTTTATTATATTTTTTCGTCGTTGCTTCGTTGTACATTATATTTTCTTTTCGCCTCTTACTTGACTTTTGGAAACATTGTTTATTATTCTATCGACACGCTGTTGCATTATTTATCAGAATATATCTAAAAACGCACACAAGTCAATTTTGTACTCAAGTAATTACATTCATTGATATGAATAATAGTGCTTCAGTCTAATGCAAATTCATTTACTTTATATAATATATAATTATACGAGCTTTATTATATCTCGTTCTTTCAATATGTTTCTATTCAAGCGCCTGCGGACTATATCTATTCGTAAGTTATTATTATCATTATTATTTTAAAAATTATTCTATAAAAAGTTTCTTGAAAAACTAATTATTTGTAGTATTCAATTATCGATATAATGGTGATATACCTCTCTATTAAAGCTTTCTTACCTGTATCAAATGAAATGATCTATCATCAAAAAACGCATCTTTTACGTATGTAAAAATTCTATATCTGTGCTTTTAATAAATTTTTCGGCGAAATTACTCTTTAAAAGGAGAAAATTTTAGCTTTAGCTATAGGTAATTCTGAGAAAGTCTTGACCCTTCCGAAGGAACTATCGTAATTATTATCTTAATGCTATATTTCAACATGTTTTTCTGTTCATGCTATATTCGATGTCTTTGACGTTCATTGAAAAAATCTTCCAATATGTTTCTTAATTGTATGCTCTCAAAATGAAAATGCAACATTAAAATTGATGATTGTTGAACCGATAAAATAATCAAGTCCCGAGAAAGCTGAACGAGTTTAAATATTTAGAGCGGTTATTCAGCCCTTTCTCACAATCCTTTTATAGGGAACAAACCACTACGATTTTCATCTTAGATTAATCATTATCAAACATATATCGACGGAAATAAAACCTTTTCTACTTCCTAGAAAACAATCGTAAACATTCGAACACGTGTTCATCCCTTTCGAACTAGTCCAAAAAGCAAAGTACAACACCTACAAATCTAGTAACCCTTTCACCTCCCGAGCTCGCTCTACATTATAATTATTTATATATATATATATCCAGTTTAACAACTCATCGCGCGTTCAAGTATTGTCTGCGTTATGTCTCTCCCGCCACGGCGGCGAATCCGTCAACGTGTCATATACAATAGCTTTTAAAATATAGTATACATATCTCAGGCTTTGCACCTGCGATTGGCGGGATATTGCTTGAGCAGCCGACGCGTGACCCGCTGATAGATGCGGGCGTTCTGTCGCTCGTAGGCCCGCTGCCGTTCCGAAAGCTGCGGCTGCTGCTGGGGCGGCTGCTTTATCCCGGGCGTGTGGACGAGAAACGCGCCGTCCAGGATTATTAGGCGGTAATTCATTAGGCACATCTCGAACATCTTGAAACGCGGAAATGTTGTTAATGAGTGATAGATGGTTTAGGTGAGCTGTGAATGAAATTGAAGGGAGTTATTAACCTGGGTCATTTTATCCTGGCGACCCTCCCAAGACATTTCTTCGGTATACAGAGGATCGTGCTTTGTTCCAATAAAAATAGGCTCCCATCTGTGATGAGGATATTCTCTCCGAGTAATAATCAACGGTCTTACCCTGCCCGGATCCGGTCTCAATATCCACCGGCTTAGTCCGGGAAATTTTTGGCAGTGTGGACAAGAAAACCTGCGTGAATCGCTTGCTTTATTACACTCATGAACCCAAATTTCTCAGAAATAGAGAGTAATATATATATATATTTTTAAATAAACTAATTTCGTTGACGAAAGTGAAAATAGTTAAATGAGAGAATTCAACAATTTCTCTGTGGCAGCAGCGCTAAATCATTTTTGCTGCTTATCTATAAAACTGTACCAATTCAAACTCTATAAAAAATTTATTGACAAGTCTATCGGTTTCCTTTTAAATTTTTCCACGCGGCTATTATTTTCTACGCTACCTAAAATGAGACTGCATAAAATCGTGAAAATTTATTCCATACTATAAATGGAAAAATTGAGCGCAGCCGCACCTGTGAAAATAAACAGCGAGGCCGTTCCTCAGCGCTGCGAGCAGCTGGCGCTTGTTGTTGGGCGGTCTCTCGCCAGCTTCGACCTCGAAAACCGGCAGAACGAAGGCGATGGCCCTTTTCGGCGATCTGCCCTTCAGCATCGCGCTGAACCGCGAGGCCAATCGTTCGCTCGGCAGCAGCTCTATGTCCGAGACGAGGATTCGTTG
This sequence comes from Nasonia vitripennis, assembly GCF_009193385.2. Taxonomy (NCBI): domain Eukaryota; kingdom Metazoa; phylum Arthropoda; class Insecta; order Hymenoptera; family Pteromalidae; genus Nasonia; species Nasonia vitripennis. Next base: position 8,093,403 of record NC_045759.1, read on the forward strand.
CGTCGGGGCGAGGGACCGGGCGACGTTGCGCGCCACGTTGATGGGGTAGGCTATGCCGGCTCTTCCTCGCTCGGTACCGTTGGCCTGACCGGCCGAATGCTGTAGTTCCACGGCACCGCACTCCGAATGGCGGATGCTCGGGAGGGACGTTGCAGGCGACCGGGACGAGGTCAAGGCCGCCGGCCTGTCGCGAGGGAAGATCAGGTGGACGGAGACCTGGTTTCGAGAAGTTGATTAATTTATAATAATAATAATAATAGTAATAATAATAATGAACATTATGGACTCACTTTGGACATGGCGGGTTCGCATCGACAAGCCCTGTCGAGCATCCTTACGGCGAGTCCGACGTCCTCGCCCGGAGCGAAGACCGCGAGACTGATGGGTCCCTCCCAGCGTCGAGCCAACTCGACGACCCCGTAGACTTGGTCAGCGGAAGCGTGACTGCAGAGCGTCACCTGGGGCAGTGTGTCGGCCTCGCCGCGCATAACGAACGGCAACACGCGGTTCTGACCACCGGCCGGCGATTCCGGACTGCCTATCAGCTCCTGCTCCAGGTAACTCAAGCTCAGCGGTAGACCGTATTGCCATCTGATGAGATAACGTGAAGCATGTGCTATTTGATTTAGCTGCATCGAAGAGACTGTTGAACTATTTGATTTTCCCTAACGATATCGGACACAAATCTCTGTCTCGCCTGCAAGCTCAATCGCGTTAGACCGTATAAGACGCGAAGCTCTATTGACTTGCAATCGTATAAGCAAAGAGGTCAGATCTTTTTCAATTTAAAATTTTATAAAATCATGCTGCTAACCCTAATGCAAACGCATCCGCCAGTAAAGTTTAAATAAAACTAGACAACAGTGATAAAAAGCGAGCACTTCGACTCGGCCACCCCATAGACCCCAAGCACATGCCCTACCATAAACAAAACACACACACACACACACCTGCAGTAAGACAAGTTACCGGGACTCCTATCGGCCATGTACCCCCCAGCGTAGCTCTCCCCCGCGTCCCTCCTCGCAGCGGCTGAGGCGACAGCACTCCTGGTCCTAAGCTCGCCGGCCTCCTCGTCGTTGAGATTCACCTGCGAGATGCCGTTGACGAGGAGCATCGGCTCGAGACTACGGCCGAGGAGCAGAAGCCTCAGAGCCAGCGGCAGGCAGCAGGCGCACAAAGCCAGGCCCGCGAACCTGCGCCAGCGGGCGCGCATCGCAAGCACAGCTGCCGCAGCAGCACTGCGGCCTCATAACGCGCAAAGCACTGCCGGGTTACACAACCCGGACGCCAGAGCCATCTGCCGGGCGAAGCTTTCGCGTATACAGTGTATACCTCTCGAGGTGGTGGACGCGATGAGAATGGCTTTGGATTTTGAATTTTCGATTCTCGGAGCTTGCGCGCGCGTTGCGAGTAAGTAGTAGGAGCCGGGGTAGGGTCAGACGGGCGGAGGTCTTTTCTCGGCTGTATACTCGAAGGTGTGCATGGAAATAAGCGAATCACGCGCTCGATTGATTCGAAACAATCGCGCAGGTATAGAACTGCGAGTAAGCACCCGGCGCAAAGAGAACAATAGGAAGTTTGTTGGATCGATGAGGCGCACGCCGAGTGGGTATACGTGCACTCGGCTCTCCCTTTTCGGCATCAGTGCATCCCTCCCGCCGGCACCTCCTTACGTTTCTCGCTCCTCCAACCCTTTTTTGTCCGCGAGTCTCTCGAGCCGAGCTACAGGGCTGCAAGCTTCCCTTTCATCCGAGAGAGCTTCCCGGTGTAAGCTCCTCTTGTTCTCCTGATGACGGAGAGGACGCGATGCTCTCTCTCTCTCTCTCTGGAAAACTCGTATCTTTTTTCCCCGCAAGCTCGACGCGAACGCCAGTTTAATTTTAAGCCGAGATATTCCGCGAGCAACAATAGCCATTGCCAGCTACTTTTTTCCCTATAATACAGGCACGACGTACCGACGACTTGACTAAAATTTTCTCGAAAAGCTCTAAAAGACTATAATCGAGTCGGAATTCGGTAACATCACGCGAGAAGCCAGGTACATGAAATAGTCAGATGTAGCGAGCGATCGATAAAAGTGGCTGTGCAAAGTCGCGAATGAAAAAGAGGAGGAGAGGAGGTCTTTGGCCGCGGCTGATCGATCGCGAGGCCCCTTGGAAATTTCAGCTCAGGCTGGAGCTTGTTTTCGAACTTTTCTTGCCGCGCTGTCTGATGAGAGGATTGTAATCGAGGGACTGCGCTGGTTTGTGAATAATTTGTTGGAGATGGTTATTTTACATATGCAGTGTTTATTGTAATTAATAGTAGAAAACAGCGTATAAAAGAATTATTTTAATTCTAATTTAAACTCAGAAATAGAATTTTCAGCGTGTTTATGCATTTCATTAAATTGTTCACTCCTCCGACTCCCGACAATTCTTCTCATCGGACCAGTCGCCGCAATCGTAGTCCCATTTTGACGCGATGATGTAGTATATGTATGTAAAGATTGGTGTAAGAAGTTATCGAAATATAACTGATACCTATGCCGGAAGGTCTACGTGCTGCGTGATTCTTAAGACTGAGTCTTTCTTTCATTTAATTGTTTCATAATGTACTAACACTAATAATACGCTTGTTTACACGCCAAAAGAGTAAAAAAGAAATAAGATATAGATATATTGTTCTATACACGCTCGAATTACGCGCACGAATCAACAAATTATAATTATAATCGTTGAGTACTTTTAGTGCATCGCCTACAAGAGAGAGAGAGAGAGAGAGAGAGAGAGAGAGAAAGAGCGCGCGAGCGAGTGTAAATAGATCTCATCGCCAAGGCACATCAACATCAGAACGCGAATATAGAGCTTGGATACCTAGCTTAAACCTTGCCCGCACGTGACCCAAAAAAGGCGTTGCTGATTGGTCAAGGCAACGCCGCGAACGGGCCCGCGCACGGCGCTGCTCGTCCGGCTGATGTGCATTTCCGACTCGACTGGCTCGCGCCGCGCTGCCCTCGGACTCCTCGGAGCTGTTAGAAGACGCTGATAGCCTAATACTTGTAGAAACGTAAATTTCCTTTATATTAATGTTCGTTTTTCTTTGTGGATGTGAAATTTAGAAACGTTGCTGCATCATCAAGCGCTCTTCTATTGGACACCACCACGTGGGGCCAGCCATCTTTGCGTATACTTGCGACACGGAAGTATACAAAGGATCACAAGTAGCAGCGCAGCGCAGCAGCATATCTCCGTGACTCCGTGGCGAGACTTGGCTAGAATTATTAGGATGACAGAGCCTTACGTCGCCATACAACTTTGCTCAAAGGAAAAGAGACGAGAGAACCGCCGCAGCTTTGGAATTTTGGAAGAGTGCGAGTGTGAGCATATAGAAATCGTAAGTATATATACTTGCTTTATCCAAGAGGTTTTTGAGTTGCGATTTATTTATACGGGAGTAGATCAAGATTCGTGGGTTGAGTGTGTTTGAGAATTATGTAGATGAATTAGAGATGTTGTATAGGTGCATACCTTTACGCGACTGACGTCGCGTGTTCTTTGTTCCAGTCGATCGAGGACTTCGAAAGAGAACTCCATATTCGTAAATACTCTCGAAGATGGCGGACGTTCCAAAAAATCTGTTAACTTCGTCATGCAATCCACCGAATACGCTGCAACGAGAAACCAGTAGCTTTCAGCCGTGGCGCCCGTGGCCGTCTGAGCCATCGCCATGTCAACTCGCGCCGGTCGCACAGTACCCTGCAGTGAATAATCACCTCGGCGAATTTGTCTCGATTCCCGCGAACCCCGAAATCGATCCTCCACCATATCGCTGCTACGGTTGCTTTCAACTTATAACCGTGCGCTATCAACAACCAGTTCGCTGCGCTGAGTTGCATCGTCAGCAGTGTGAGAAACTGTCCCACTGGTGGGACGAGACCGGTTGTCATCGTGAAACGGAGATTAGTCGAGGAAATAATTATGGTGGTGGAGAGCAGTGGTTCAGGGATGAAGAGCGACGATATAACGAGGAAGTTCAAGCTGAACATCGAGAAAACGAAAGAAAAGCTTTTGCAGCTCGTGAAGAATTTAAAAGAAGGTATGCTGCAGATGCTCAACGCCATGGACAGAATAGGCAATATACAGAAATTCAATGGCAAGAAAACAAAAGTAAAACTTTTGTGCAAGCTCAAGAAGAGTTTCATAAGTCGTACACCGAAGAAACTCGGTGCCTTGAACCAAGCAGGCAATGCGCAAAGGCTCAGAGCCTGAAAGTAAAGCAGAAGCTTCTCGAGGACACTAAATGCCAAGAAGCAAAAAAGCAGCGAGAAGAAGAAATTAAAAGAAATGAGGATATTGAACAACGCAGAGAAAAAGAAAAGATTCGACAAAGAGAAAGGTTGAAACAGAATCCTCGAAGAAAACAAGAACGTATAGTGAAAGAGCCAAAACAACAAGAAGATGAAAGACCCCAAACAGAAGTAGAGGAAAAAAAGCTACGAAAAGACGAGCAGTACCGAGCCGAAAAAACGTCACGAGAAAACGAGAAGGAACGAGAGGAAAAAAAGCAAATAGAATATAAACAGAGGCGAGAGGACGAACAGCTAGGAGTAAAAGAAAAAAATCGGCCAGAGAAGAAACTCAGTCATGAAGATGAAAAACGAAGAGAAAAAGAAAGAAACCGCCAACATATTGAGCAGCGCCGAGAAAAGCGAAGGATCAAAGAAAGACAGAAGCGGTACAGAAGACAGCAACGTAAAATTGAAGAAGCAAAACGACTAGAGGACAAGCAGCCCAGAGACGAAGAAGAAAAGAAATATCGAGAAGAACAGAAACAACAAGAACACGAGCAACGACAAGAGGTACAGAAGCTACTACAATATGAGCAATATCAAAAGGAACTGAAACAACATGAAAACGAGCAGCGACGAGTAGTAGAACAGAGGCGGCTAGATAACGAACAAAAAAAACAGATGCGGCGAGAAGAACAGAAGCGACTAAAAGATCAGCAACGTCGAGAAGAACAGAAGAGACGAGAAGAAAGGAAACGCAGAGAAGACGAGCAGCGGCGAGAAGACGAGCGGCGTCTAAAAGAAAAACAGCGTCAAGAAGATGAGAAGCGTTTTGAAGAAAAACATCAAGAAGGTGAGAAGCGTCGTGCAGAAAGGAAGCGACGAGAAGACAAGCGTATAAAATGGCAACAATTATACAAGGAGCATCAATTAGAAAAAAAGCGACATAAAGAGGACCTGCAACGTCGTATACAAGAATGGAAGCGAAAAAGGGAAAAACTGCAACAAGAGATGAAGCAGGAAAAAGTTAAGGATCACCGAGTAAAAGAAAAACTACGGCTAGTAGAGAAAGAGTTAGAAGAACTACTTCGAAAACAAGAAAAAAAGAGAATCCTGCATGTGCTTAGGCAGAAAGAAGAAGAAGACAGACTGCAAGAAGAACAGCGACAACGTGAATTCTGGGACAAGCTTGATGAAAAAAGAATCTGGTACGAGCAAATTCGGGAAGAAATGTACCATGTATCAGTCAAAATAGAAGATTTGGTTCAACTGAAAATCTAGGTAAAAAAGTCATCATACGACTAAATAAAAAAGAGTACTAACACTAATTTTGTTTTACTTTCAGGAGAGAACAATGGAGTTGCAGGATCAGAAATCGGCAGCAAAAGGCGAATTGGAAGCCGGATAATAGGAGAAGATTGCATTGAACATTCTGCTATGTACAATCTGTCTTTTGTTGAAGTATTTTGGAGCCGAATTTTTCTCTCGTCTTTTCAGGTATTTTAATGCCGAATATTATCTCATCCATGTTGAGGTATGTTTATGCCGGACATTGTCTTTTCTTCTTTGAGATATTTCTTTTTTTATTTTATAAAGTCGCGTTTTTGATGACAGCCCGAAAGTAGATGTCCCTGAGCTTCAGCGCTTGGAGGTGCTTTAGTAAATACCTATGCATTGCCGGAAAGTTTAGAATATAAGTACAGACACACAGGAACATAGTATCGCCGAAAGCCTTTGGTTGTGTTTGCCGGTTGCAGATCAGCCTGGAGAGGGGATGACAAAATATATGCCGATGACGGTTATTAGAAGACATGCGCTAGAGGCGGGGATTTCGATATTTCCTGAGCTTCAAAACTCAGGATTTTTCATAGCCGGGAGTGAATGACTACGACGAAGTAAAAAACGCATTGATAATGCTTTATTCAAAGCTAGAGCCGAAGATTTTATTAAATAGAACCTTGGCGCTGGAGACAGAGATTTCTATATTTTTTTAGCAATGGCAGTCGATAATTCTTAGACAAATTACAAGACATGCTAATAAAGTTTCATTATAAGTTTTGCGCTAGAGATGGAGATTTCGATATGTCCTGAGCTTCGACGCTCAGGATTTTTTTTTTCAGCCGGAGTAAATGACTATGACAAAGTTGAATAAACGCGCTAGAGACGGAGATTTCGATTTTTTCTTAGCTTAACGCTAAGGATTTCTCACAGCCGGAAACACATAACTAGTGATTAGATGAAGAATTTGAAAAACAAATCTTTTTAATGCCGATATGATTGTTGGACGAATCATAATCTAAACTTGACGTTGCAGACAGAGGGGTGTCGGGGTTTCCTTATTAATTGCACCCACGCTTTTACTTCATGACAAACTAAAATTGCCAAAGCAAGATCGAAATATACAAAGAGTAACTACTAAAAACGAACAATTTTTTATCACCAGCTGCATGTATTTCAGTCGCATAATTTTCTTTGAGCTTCAAGCCCATTATGTGAATTAAATCTAAAAAAACTCAAGATCAAAACAAACTTATGTACTCGTATTTATAAGAATAATTCTCATGCAGAAAAATATAGCAATAAATAATTGACAACTAAAAGAATAAATAAATTTGTGCCTGTATTATTGAACGACAGCTAAGCCGCACGTGTTGAATTCTCGAAATTAAGTTAACTCGTGCTCGAGGCTAGAGTAAATAATTTTAGCTCACATGTTTAATGCATGAAATTTACATCTGTTGCATCGCGAAACGTCATTGAGCTTTGTCGCCCAACATCGTGACGTCGCGAGTTTTACATTCTATAGTGCGTGATGACATCGCCTTTGCCCGTGTTTACACGTATACGTGATTCTTCATTATGTTTTCATGAGTATTTCCAACTTTCTGAGCTTCTTTTTAATTGCAACTATAAATAAAATTACGTATACAGTATCATAAATGCTGTGTATAGTCAAATTAAATTAATTTTTGTTTATTCATTCAGGGTAACACTTCAAATTATCTGAGCATAAGGAACAGTTTGATACTGCTTACATCGCGGACTTTGGCAGAATATTAATACGAAAATTATACTAACCGCACGCCAATTTACTCTTTTGTATGCAAGGTCCTAAAATGATGGATGGGAGGATTATCATGGCAAGACTATTCCACGTGTGTATTACAAGCATCCACCGAAGCCGGGTTAAAATATTTCTTCCTCGATAACCTACTTCTGAACGTTTTCACACGGTTCTTACAAGGACTATATTAAGTAAGTTTGAAAAATTATTAATTTTACAGCAGAAAAAATGATGATAGCTCGTTCGGCTATCATTCAATGAAAGAAACTCTATAATGGTATACAATTTAAAAGCAAACCCTTTTTTCATTTTTGATGCCTGATTCCGCTGTGGTTCAATAGAGCCATCTAAGGCCTATACTTTTAATCCAGGGTTTGTGCACATAGCGACATTTCAATCGGACGAAGGTGTCAAGTCCAAATGACACATTTAAGCAGCAATCCCTTCACGATAAAATCCTTCCACGGTAAAAAAAAACACCGATAAATTTCCTCTCGTTCCCCCTACAAAGTAAAGCTAAAATAAAGCTTCCCCTAATTCACAAAAGCTAATTCTTGTCCGCAGAGAAAAACGAGGCGATTCCGGCCCCGATCTCGCCGAGCGACCGACATATTACCCGATGCAAATGCAGCCGAGACCTACAACACCTCGAGCACACATACAGCGGACGAAGAAAAATCGGCGCGCCCGTTCACACGCGCGCTCAGACGAGCCTCTATTTTTAACCGTGTATACGTGTACACACATTCAACGCGAAGAATAGGTGAGAGGGAGAGAGATCACGGGGCGCGATATGCGCTCGCGCGAGGCTCATCATCGATTATAAGGCCAGGGCTAATTATAGTGCCCTCCGAGCAGCACCGCCGACGCTTCTCCGTCTTTCTCTCGTTCCTCCTCCCGATCACTCTCACTCGTGCGCGAGGCTTCCGCGTGCAGCGCGCCAAATGCCGCCGCTGTACACTGCAGTCGCGAGACGGAAGATGAGCTGATATAGTGCCCTCGAGCTTGAAAAATCGACTGGCGCATGCAGCGTCTCGGATAAAAGTGCAGTGCGATTCGATTAAGTGCATGTGTGGAAAGTTTTGCTTTATGCGGATTTGACACGTGATCGATCGACTTTTTTATTTTAGCGTGAGTATAATCTTGTGTTTGTGTTTTCAGTAGAAACGATCGGCTGCGGTGAGACGAGGGATTTCATGTACAATGGCACACATCTTCGGACCGATGGGATGACTGGTGTGTTGTGCTCTATCGAGCGAGTAATCGAGGACTCTTGAAAAGATGATTGTCACAAATAGAAGGTTTATCGATCAGAAGCATAATGACAAACAACTAGCTACCACGAATAATGAATTATTGAACCGCGTGACCCGATAAATCAAAAATACTGCTAAATCACCATGAAACAATTAGCGGACATAATATCTGCACTTATCCTAACAAGGCGGAATTCAAAGAGTCATAGTGAAAGACGCACACACGAGGGAAACAGGGACGGTCGCAGAAATCGGAGAGCGTGTACGCGTGTATATACAAGTCGAGTGTAATCAACGCGCGCGCCAACGAAAATAAAGCTACCATGCCAACGTTCAAAGTCAGCGCTGTTCTTGATCATCATTAGTCTGCTCACGAATGATTGTTTTGGTGACGCGCGAGAGATAATAGTGCCAACTTGACAGATTTATCCCAGATTTTTGTGCAAGACTTGATGGCGTTGCAGTACTTAAATTTACTAGAGTTTGTTATAATAGCTTATAGCTTCTTTAAGTACTCTAATAGTATAAAGTTTGAAAACTTATTGTCTGTAATAGTTACTTTAAAGTAATCATCGTTTGATTGCAAACCAAATAATTAATACGTACTATAATGAATGTTCAAATCTTCATTATTCATCAGTAGTGACGGGGCATTATAAATCAAAAACGAGCAGTGAGCTGAAATGAGTGAATTTCTGGATATAACAATTAGACTAATTATCTCTATTCAGCTTTCTTATCGCCATAACGAATCGGATTGTAAAAAATGTCAGCGACACAAAAATAAAATTAACTCTTACGCTGCTCTTAGCAATGTCTAAATTACACTGTAGTCGGACGTGTTTTATCGTTGAAAAGAAAATTGAGATAATTATTCTTTCGAAACAATAATTTTGCCTGATTAGTAAGAAAAAGACTAACCGACAGTGCAACAGAATCACTGCACATTTTTATAATCTAAAATAAAAAGAGTATAAAAATCAGAAATAATCATATACGAAAGTTCAATCGTCATCTAAAATCCTACTTTAACACGCTTATCAGCATAGCATGCAATCCTACATTTCATCATCACTTATTTAAAAGCACTTGTTTCAGCGCAAACTCGCTTTACATTCCTTTCCTCTAAATAACTTTATCGACCAATTAAACCTAATTGAAAATATAGTTTTTATCGACGCCTTGTATAGGCAAACTAAAGTCGAGCAATGATGACATTCACTATAATACAAATTCCTTCGCTTGATTTCATCATACACAAACCGATCTTTTCTCAAAAATTATCGCTAAAAACTCTTTTTCGTGCACATTCACATCACAGCCTCGAAACTCAATTTAGAAAGTCATCGAGCATCAAGTGAAGCTTGCAAGCTCAAGAGAAAGCTCAAGAGAAAGCTTCGCGAGTACGCAGTCAGACAAGAGACGCAAATAAGTAGAGGGAGGAGGGAGACGTATGTTCAATATATGCACGCGAATGCAAGTTGCACGCAGGGGGAGAACCACGTGAGACAAGACACGAGTGTGTAAAGTCGGCTGTATAGACGGCTAGTGTCATTGCCACTGCCAGTACCGCGACGATCGTTTACTTAGAAGCGTAGCTCTGCGAAAATGAGAGTCGAGGAGAAACGACGGAAACGCGATTGTTGTCGCTGTGAATTCAGTTTAGTGAGAAATCTCGGTTATTTGTTTGTTTGACATTGTGTCAGGGGTTTTTTAAATGAAAAATTACGCGAAACTGTTGGATGTATTGCGAGTTATAGTTTTTTTGAAGAAAAATTAACTCCGTTCTAGGTATGTTGTTAACAAAAATAGATTTTTAAAAAATCGAAGGAAATTCGTGAATGCTGACTCGAGATACAATTTAAACCCAAAGAAAAAGTAATAAGTAGAGTAGTGAGAAGCTTTTGATATCGAAATATAGAACTCCACGAGTTATATTGATTATGCTAGTTCTTATCGAAAGTCCCTGACCAAGCAAAATTGTGTAAAGATACTGATTCATATTTCATTTAGTTAACGCTATATTTGCTCTTACATCTAAGAACAAAGAGAATCGTTTAATTCATCGTTAAATCACAAAAGAAAAGATGATTTTAAAATGAATGAATAATAAGTACTTGAAATTTTGTTTCGCTACACGATTAATTGAACGAAGTTATGTAATCACCTTCCGTCAACGTTACAATGATGACAACGAAAATTACTTTCAAAGTGTATTTCTCTTAAAAATTAGTCTGTAAATTAAAAAATGGTTTTTAAACAATGCGCAATCAGAGAAGGAAAAAATTCGTTGTCGTATGTGTGTCTATTTTTAAAAGTAATACATTGATATGCACTCACGTCTCTACGACTCACTGTTTACATTATTGAGCGATAAAAGAAAAATTAATATAAGTATACGATTCTGAAGCAATAATTAACAAATATATACTAAAGAGCCTTAATTAAAATGAATTCGTGCACTGTAAAAAATTAAGCAACGGTCACTTCTTTCACTGAATATCCAATTAGATACACTCTACTGCAATTTACATTATTTTTCATAGTTCCAGATCTTCACGAAAGCACATCCGCCACAAATCTCCATGATCATCATGCAGTCATCAAATCTGTGACCGTTGCCCCGTGCCATGGACATCCCAGCGTTTCCAGAGCCTCCAGCACCGGTCTCTCGTTCGGTCTCCTTGGACACCCGCGAGTCGCTTGCGCGCCGACGCGGCAACACGAGGGAAGGTCTACGACGGCGTCCGCGTTCGGCCAGCTGGCTGGTGGCGCACAAGCACGCGCCGCGTCGAAGCCGGCGCAGCAATCACGTGCGGCCTTTCATCGTCGCCGAAACCGCGGCAGTCGTCGTCGCGGCGGCGAACCGCACCGAGCTCACCCTCACCATGACCGAGAGCAGGTATGACGAGTCTAACGCTGATGTGCAAACTAATACCGCTACGGGGACTGTTGAGGTGCTCGAGAGGATCAAGTGAGTTTACACGAGAGAATTATATTTTTCACTGGAGGGTCGTTGGCAGGTGTCGGAGGGGCTGTATTGTAGGGTGAATGGAGGAAAATCGTGGTCAATATTTGGACAGAGACGGGGTGAAATGTATAGAGCAGTGTGTGGGATGTAGGTCACGTGTAGGTCGATGGATGCCTTATCTTTGGGGATATTATCGGATCTAGAATCTTAGTCGGCTAGATGAATAAGTGATGAGTCGAATATTAAATGTCAACGGCACCAAATCGGTAGAAAGGGTCGAGCTTAACGAGGCTGTAATATAAAGTGAGCAATTTTGATTTCTCAATATACTTAGTGAATTCTAGAAACGTCATGCAATGGCTATGCTTGTTATCGATGTATACAAATCGGTCGTCTTCTTCACAGCTAACATATAGTGTCACATCAATATTGCATGGCCACGTATACTCTGTACATTACTTGAGTCTATACCTCAAATAATGATCACACTTTTTTTCTCAATAGAATCATAAAGAGTTGTGGTCACAGTCTTCTTCAACGACTCGGTTCATATTACAATGTTAATTTGCATCAAGTTAGCTTCTTTTTTCGGCGCCAAAAAAAAATCACTCAAACGTTCCTCACGTGCTTACAAGAATAGCGATTAACGTTAAACATTTATCCGATATAACGTTGCGTCGATCGATTCCACCTGTATACCTACCAGCATTCCTTCCAGCTATCATTAACGCGCCTATCCTCCCTGAAGACAAACAGATCAGAACTGAGCGATGTACATCACGCATCGAGTGCTTATAAACGCGTCCGTTTGGTTTTCCATCTAATTACGGCTTTCTGTCGCCACGACGAGCCATTAACTTTTTTTCAAACTTATAGGGTAGCCCGAACGGTAAACACAACATTGTTCAACTAAATTACTTCCTCGTCGAGGATTTCGTAGCGTATAACGATAGGTAGTAAAAATTTATGTAACGAGTATTTTTCCTCTAAAACAGAAACTTAAACGAGCCTCCTAACTCGGTAGTACACAGTCGATTCCCATCCGGAAATAACAATTACACGTTAAATCTTGTTTCGTTTCAGAGAGAACCAGTCGCCGAGGACGATCAAGGAGGACCAGGTGAACGAGGCCGACATCATTTGCCGCGCGAGCATCGAGGCAGGTAAGCTACTGCATCACCTGTTGCTCGAGCCAACACATCCATTGCTCCTCGCGAGAGTGCAGGCGCCAAAGCGGTGGCAATTAGCTCGAGTGTGCCACTTGGGAAAAATGACGAACAGTCGTAATTACGAGTCCCGGCGCGACGTTTCCGGAGTCACACGTTGTTTGGATCTGATGGAAGTTTTTTTTCCTCCTCTAACGAACGCGATTTCGCGGAGTATTTTTGTGCCCTGGAGATTTTATCGATATCGATTGTATCGCCCGTAGTGGGCTAGCCGTGAAGGAAAATGGTTTGGCTGGCTTTTATGTTTGAGGCCGTCTAAAACTAGCTCCAAAATTTGCATGTATTCGAATGAGACAAAACCGTTGTACTCGGTCTGTTTGAAAAGAAATCTGACGTCGGTTTCATTCACATTCATCGCGAGTAAAAATTGCCTTGAAGGCCGAGCGAAAAGGAAAAACTGGAAAAAAGCGAAACTAAAAACAGACAACGCGCGCCAACTCAGCGGAGCGTTAACATCCAACCACGTCGCTCGCGTTCCGCGGAATAAGTACTTGCACTCGGTCAGTGTCAAATATCAAACCGATTCCTTGGCATTTAACTTTGTGCGCTTTTTATATATAGCTACTTTTTATCGATTGTTTCACAAGTATGCGAGAAATATTATAATGAGCTGTGCGTACCAAAATCGCGCGCTCTTGTCTTTCAAATCTCGTCATGCCATCGAGTTTTATATTTCAACTCGGTCCGAGCAAGATTAGAAAACATGGAAACAAAAAAAGTAATTTACCACATCGTAAGAATAGCAAGCATCGCTGCAAAATGCATAAGTCGCCGGAGGCGCACGTGTGTGTCACATAGGCGCGTAGAATCGTAGGCGATCGATGTGCCGTATATGACCTTGCGTGTGCGGCATGCCGCGCGCACTCAGAATTTCCTTCCTCCTTTTGCAGTTATAGTGGTGGTCGGGAAAAAAGGGTTATCCGTTAGAGCGATCGGCACGAAAATCGGGCATTCGTTTCGAGCGTGACTCACGGAAGTGGACAAGTGGATTCAGTGTTTAGTGCGAAGGCGAGTGGAGATGTCGGTGCAGTTTTTAATTTAACGTTGCGGAGACTATAATGTTTTGAGGTGAATTGAAAGTGTAAGGTGTACGTCTACTTTTTAATTGATCGTACGATTGCAAAATTGGAAAATGTATAGTTTGACGCAACGGCTGCTGCAATGTATGTATACTTTTGAAAAATCGATAATTATGATTTTCTAATTAAAATGTTTTCATTAGCACGAGCTAGTGACGCGTTTAATTAATTAAGTATAATTGCGCTTAACAGCGATCATGTAGTTTAATGAATTGCTTTATCAGAGCACGATATCATCTTATAAATTAAAACATACAACGTATATAGTATGAATCGCAAATTATAGTAAAAGCGTTTTGTGAGTGTATTTATAATTATTTTTATTCTATTCCAAACGTACCAACAACAAAATTTCGGAAAATCGTGAATTTTTACTCTTAGTCTACAGTATTACAATATTTACGGTATAAAATAAGCAGAACTTATTATTACATACACACTAAGCATTATGTATATATTCCCTTATTTGAGTTTGACTAGCCAATCGCGAATTTTCCTGCTCCAAAAATCAATTAACATCGATCGTCAGAACTAACATTTTGCATTGCTCTGAGTCAGTCTCTCTTTCAATACAACGTGATTCGGAGCTCGAATACTCTTTTTAACAAAACTTTTTCATCAACATGAATTCGTCTAAAACGTTTTATAAAATTTCAGCAAATCATGACCTGCAACGCGCAGCGACGCCAACTTTTCCCAAGCCGATATCAGAGCGTTTACCGCCGATTCGTTCCGAGGAAACGAGCAACAGCGTCACTGTCACGGCTACCACAGCAGCTACACTGCCTCACAAGACTCTGAAATCGACTTCTGTGCAAACCATCGGCCGAATACTTTACAGACTCAGGGTATTCCCGACTCTCAAGGACATCGTCGACGAGGAAAACAAACCTCCCGACCCGAAAAAATCGCCGAGGCTGTATCGGTACTTTAGGTTTCTCGGTCGCGTTGCTCTTTGTCAGTTTGGTAAGTAATTATGTTTGACCTTCTACACAGCTCGTTAAACTAAATTTATGCGCTGAATTCGCTTGGAACTTAATTTTAAACAAAAACGAGGTTTAGTACCGACTTTAATATTTTTTACCTTCGGTAGAAAATTCATAATGTTGGCAGTAAGAATCAATATTTTCACAGGGATAGTTGTTATTAAAAAATAAATGCTGCAAGGTATACTTGTACGGATAGTTTTATTTGAATAGATTCAATAAACTTGACTCACTGCTAAGCCTGGTACGAAACTAACAAAAAACTTTTACGATTTATAGTTTAATCGAGAAACTGTATACAATGCAAAAATTAATGAACTGCTGTCGAACGTAATAGAGTTAACTCAAACCATTCAAGATGATTTTTTGCAATCCTTGAATCTCATACTAATGACTTGCAACTGTAAGATTGCGCCGCGCACAAAAAATTGATTTAACCACCAGCATAACTAGAGAACCTCGTGTATTCCTTATATGCGACCTACAAAACTATTTATACGTGAAGTAAAGAAAAGTAGTAATTCCATTCATGGTTATGAAAAAATAATTTATTTGTAACTTCAGGTCTGGCCTGGCTACTGACCTTATGGGCAGTACTAGGCGCCGGTGCGTTTTACATAACGGAAGGTCCACGCGAACGGCAGCAGGTCGTCGAGCTCAAGGACATGCAACGCGACCTCGCAGTGGGTCTCGCGACGGAGTTGCGTCAGCTTCGCGCTGACGAAAAGGAGATGGAGCCCCTCTGGAGTAACAAAGTCAGGCAATACGTCGCCAGGCACGAGAAGCTACTACTTATCGCTGTAAGCTCGGGATATGGCGAGGGTGGCAACAACGGACAACTGTGGACCTTTCCTGGTTGTGTCCTGTTCGCTATCTCTGTTCTGACGACTTTAGGTAAATACATTTTGTGTGTCTGTATCCGATCTACTCGGTACGTTTCTACTGCGTGCAAAGACTGAACTACAATTATTGGATTTTCAATAGTTCAAAGATTATAATTATTGATTTTTACAATTAGAGAAACATATTTTTATTACCAGGTTTTGGTGCGCCTGTACCTCGAACGAATGCCGGTCGCACAGTAGCGGTAATATTTGCGGCTATCGGCATACCCGCGCATTTTCTGCTGGTACTTAATCTCGGTCTGTTGCTGGCCGTGAGACTGAAAAGATACGGCATTGCCAGAAAATATAAATCCGAGTGTAGAGACCAGGAAACTTTAGACTCCTTGCCCATGCCTATGTGGGTCAAGGTTGTACCGTTTGCAGGAATCGGTAAGTATATGAATAAAAAAACGTACTTTATTTGTATATTTAAAAATACTTGTATAGAAATTATTGATAGTTTAAAATTTTAAGATACGCAGGAGTCACCTTGATGTGCAAGTCACGTTTATTTAGAGTACTGCGCGATTTTATGGAATTATTAATTTTGCATATAAAATAAATTAAGTTCATGTACTACGCAGTGAACGAAATTAATAGACTCATGACCATACTGCAATATTCATCAAACCACCCGGAAGCTTTTCTGAAACATTTATATAACTTAGACACTTTATAATGAAACTAAAACACGTTTTAGAACATAAAAGGTACTTTGATTATTTTGAATAACGCTATACAAAAATATTGGTTTTCCAATATTGATCGGCTCATTTCAATTTTTAAACTCTATAATAATAAATCGGCACTGCAAAGGTGTAAAATAATAAGAGAAAACGAATATTTAATGAATTGTTACTGCTATAGGTAGATGAAATAATATTGCATAAACGAAAATTTTTAAAAAATAAGCAAAATTAATTTCTTATTATCACAGTGGTGTACTACATCCTAGGCATTCTGTGTTTCGGAGTTGCTCGGATGCGGCCCTTTTCCGACAGTTTGCTCTACCCGCTAGACTTCACTGCGGCGGGAGGTCTCTCGACGATAACCGGCTACGTTCGCATCCTGTACGGTTTATTTCTCGAAGGTGCCGTCACCCTGGCCGCGATGGCCGTTGCTGTGCTTAAAGTTTCAGCAACGCAGAGCCTCACCAATGTTGGTCTTAAATACGGCCTGCTCGTACCAGCGTAGTGAAAAAACTCTATTGTGAGGAGGTGATTTGGATTTTCAACTGTGTTCTCAGTATTTTAAGATAGATGGCATGGAATTGTTTAATTGCAAGACTGTGAGGGCGTATTTTTCTAGACTTGAATGCAGTTGCGTGAAACTTGTGAAGTTGACGCGATTTGTTTTATAATGCCAGTGAAAAACCAAAATAGACGGAATAGACTAAAGCTGTTTCAATAAATCAATACTATCGTTCACAATGTTATTTTTAACAGACAATCATTGATTCCAAACGTGTTATTGTTTATCTCATAAATTAGTTTCTAGCTTGTGATAAATCATACAATGATCGCAACTTAATACGCACATGTAGAAAATACAATACACTAATCAGCTTTAGTCTTTCCTAAAATTTATAAACACTGTATATGTTATGTTTAGGTCTACCTTAACCATGATAAAATATACGTTTAAGTATAAAATATATCACAACTAAGCAGTCGTAAAAAATTAAGGCTGAATCTAAAAGATTGTTATACTTCTTTTTTACATTTGAGAATATAGTATTTTGTTCGGAATTGTAAATAATTTGTATAAGTGACAACTATTATTGTGCATAATTTTTTAAAGCGCGTATATATTAGGATTTATAATATAAAAGGTGTATCTTAATCGTCATTGCGTATGGTACTCGTTTTATGTAAATTGGTGGTACACAGTTGTTAAAAATCTACGTAAATCAATGCATTCAGACAGTTTTATAACAAAATAGATTGCTTTGTAATCGATTCTTTCAATGTATTTAACGTGGACTGATGTAGCATTACTGCAGTCAAACAACATTCAAGGATGCAAATGTTCTACAAAGCACTGATTTTTAAAAATGATTGGTTTAAAGGTTGTAAATAATTTTCTCTTGTAATTGAATAACATATTTTATTCGTTCAAATCATATTTTCTATGATTTTTATAACAAAAAGTTAACTGTACAGATGTTTGACGCCTATGATTTATGTAACTAAATATATAACACATTCCACCATTGAAATAAAGGATCGAAGATTCTTGACGAGTTTTTAGGGAACAAGTTGTATACAACATACACGATGTTAACAAAAAGGTGTTCTTTTCAATTTAGTAAGCAAAAACGAAGATAAAAAAGCGATGCCCAGTCTACTCCTTTTTTACCTTCTTAATTATTATTTGATCATAAAAGCACCTGAATAAAGATATTGTAATACATAAGAGAATCATCTGTATTCAACTGATTAAATGGAACAGCCGTTTAAAAAGCTTGAAGCTTGACAGTCTACTGAATCATAAATCAAAACTCAAAAAGAAGTTAAATTTATTGTTGATTGGTTCAAAATAGAGCTTTTTTAATACGTTGAAACTCTGGCGTGTACAAACTGGAAAAAATCGTCTTATTAATATTCAACGATCGAAAGATTATTTTACAATTTACAATTCCACAATTGTTACAGCGGTCGATCAATAGTAATAAATAATGGCTGCTCATCGATTATTCATTAAAAGTGGTATTACGTCTTTCCAGAAATAAAATCATTTGGCAACATAATAACAATAAGATCTTTGGAGGCTTTCATTACTTGTACGTATGTATAACAATCAGACATTTGCGCACGCTAACATCCACAAATATCGATATTTTCTGTTCCCAAGCAGTTTGTGGGTCGATTATGAATATATTTATGGCATTTTTTGTCGTTCGCTCTTTTCATCGTGGTCGTCATCGTCGGACACGTCCTGCGGTTTATCAGCTGGATTACTTGGTGTAGAGGATTTCGTCTTTGTTTGAATTTTTTGATCAGTTAAGGCTTCTCGAATGGATTCCATCAGATCAAAAGGCTCTGTGTAACATTGCTTTGTACCTGAGAAAGTAGTTAATTTTTCTATTGGTAAATGATAATATTAATGAAGAGATGGATTTTTATTTTTCTGTTTAGTGTAATATTTCGCTATACCCTTTTTTAGGGCTTTAAAGAAATATGAACGCAATTGTTCTAAAAAATATATTGCCGAGACTGTTATAAACAAATCTTTATTTAATTCACGAAGTTTTTATCATCCGCACTTCTTGAGGAAAATCATGTTAGTATATGAAAATAATTTAAAAAAAAAACTAATAGAAATAAATCGATAAGAAAAACACTTGTATGATATACTAATTTTAGAAACAGCCAGTTTTAAATTATTTTACATTTATATTTCTTTACAAATATATACAAAGCTTATGTATAAGTATTTATCGTTGTCAATATCGTTAAAACAGAACAGCTGCATGATGGTGAATCGATTTAGTTTTACGAATGCTCGAAGGTGAGAGTCCACTCACCTATTAATAACAGACTATCCAAAAATCGCCCTCTTCACCCTATCAAGAAACCCATCGCCTTGACTCGTATGACTCTCTCCGCTCGCTTGAGTTTTCTCCGACATGCCTAAAAAAAGCAATCGGACTCGTCATTGTAAAAACCAAGTAAAAAGAATTAACAAACCAACAAATGTTGAATAAATACTTGTAGAAAACTCAATGGGAAAGTGTCGCATAATTTAGAAACGAATGTAAAGAGAATTTTTCTAGGATAAATACAAAATATCATGCATTTCTATTATCTGATTATTTATGAAATCATTAAGTAGTGTTATAAAGTTTTACTTTAAGTACTGAACAAAACAACACATTTGACTAACCTTATATGAAATTAAATAACTATTTTAGTTATACATACCTCACCTTCAGTAATTAATTTAACAAATATAATTTAATCTGCATCATACTACAAAATATCGTCTGTTATGTCAGCAACGTATGTGTTCTTATAAAGATCTTTGAATTGTAAAAATTACAACAGTGCTTTTTAGAAAACCGTTTATTTCTTGTTTAAGTTTCAATACATACAATGAAACTTTGTGTTCAAGATAAACCTGTCGCAACTTACACTAAAAAAATTCTCTCTCGCGAAAAAGAAACGCAGCAATAAGGCATTTTCTAGTTTATTTACAAATCTACGACACGTACACGTATAGAGAAACTCAAGCGATGCTTTAAGTGTCATGATCAATAATCTTTCAATCTTATTCTCTCTCTGCAAGTTTGTGATTCTCGAAGGCTCATAAAGCTCCGGTTGACTCAAGAGCCGATCAACTGTTTTGCTTTTGTTCCTTACCATCCTTTTTCGTGGTGATGCCATGTATCGATCCCGGCGTGTCACTTTCCAACTCCGCGTAAGCCTGTATGAGTGCCCGTTGCTTCTCATTCAGTGACGTGGGTGTCTTGATCTTGATCTGTACATAGTGATCGCCGTAGCCGACGGTGTTGACCTTTTTCAGTCCCTTGCCGTTCAATCGTATAAGCGTGTGCGACGAGGTACCGGGTCGTATCTGTACCGTCAGAACCTCGTAAACACCTTCGATTCGAATGGTACCACCGAGGACAGCCTGCGAGATGCTGACGTCCGCATCCGTGTGAATGTCTGGTCCATCGCGACGGAAGTACTTTGACTTTTCCACGCGGAATGTTATGAAGATCTCTTTGTTGCCAACAGCCATTCGTACAGTCTGGCCATCCTCAACGCCAGCCGGCACCGGTACTGTTACTTTTTTGCGCTGCACCTGTTAATGGAGTAAGCACATTCTCTGTTACAGCTGATTTTTTTCCAATTGTAAAGTTATATAATTATACTTATTATACTAAAGCACTAAATCAAATTAAATTTATTCAATGTTGACTTTTAAAAATAAGTCATTTGATGACAATATGTTGCTCAGATATAAACGCTTGAAAAAACATGTTGCATAATGCAGTTTATAAAATCAAAGACTATCAAACATATTCATCTTTAGAGACTGTCTGAAAAATGGATGTACGCATCTCCAAGAATTATAAATGCAAAAAAAAATTATTTACTATTAGAAATAAATTTTAAATTTACATATAATTCAATGCAACTCACACATTGTCCCTTTCCTTCACACTCTCCACAAGGATGCTTTATATATACTCTAGTGCCATGACATTGCCTACATGTAGAGCGCATGACAAATGGTCCAGTACTAATAGTCTCCATTCCAGTGCCATTACAGTAATGACATTTTATAGGTTTATAGCCTAATTCACACCGACTTCCCTGACACTTAGGACATGTGTCAACTACATTAATGTTGATGTCTTTGTTAATTCCTCTAGCAGCTTGAGAAAATGTCAGATTCATTATCACCTGCAGAAGCATATTTGATTTTTGTTTTATTATTTACAATAATAAAGTATACTATTGATAAACCAAAAAAGTACCTCTTGGGCAGCTCCAAAGCCATATCTGGAGTCTGCATAATCTTCAAAATCAGAAAATCCACCACTTTTAAAGCCAGCTTCTCCAAATATTTTTCTAAATAACTCTTCTGGATTAATAGTTGATTTGAACTGCCAGTTAAAGTCTCTGGTATCATGATTTCTGCCAGCTCCTGGTGGAGGACCTCCTCCCATTCCCATTTGTTCTGATGTGGCACCCCATGTGTCGTACTCTTTTCTTTTAGTCTCATCGCTGAGAACTTCATAAGCCTCTGAGACTTCTTGAAATTTTTTACTGGCATTTGGATCATCTTTGTTTGTGTCGGGATGGTATTTTTTGGCTAGCTGGTAGTAGGCTTTTTTAATATCCTTTGCTGAAGAGTTTCTGGAGATACCTAACACTTCGTAGTAACTCTTCTTTGCGAGTGTTTCACTTGTCAAGTGAAATTTCCTATGGCTTTGTAGTGAACCTGCAGCAGTATCTATGTAGAAATAAAGCACTTTGGTCAAACAATTACCCTTGAAACTGCTTTTACAGTAATAAAGGAACAAAGTTATCAACTCTCAAATTGAAAAATTAAAGCTAGTAAAGCGTAAACATTCGGAAAACGTAAAACATCGAGAAACGTCGTATCGCGTATATATAAGGTGATAAGAGGACCTTTCAAAATCACATGTAAAATTTCTAGGTTAGGTAAACCCAACGCCTACATACCGGTTCTCCGTCAGTTCTCCAAAAAGCCTACACTATTGCAAAGTGCGCAAAGCTCAAGAATCAATCGAATCAAACAACCCAAGCATCCGCTAATTAATAATCAACAACCCAACCAGTGGAAAGATCCTCGAGAAATGATGTAATACACAGGGAGTAAATGCCAAGAGAGAGAGATGATGTACTCACACTTGTGCACCTTGAAACTGCCGCTCCAGGAGTCGACAGGCATCGGGCCCGTGGCATAGTGTCGCCGGCAGTCGGAGCATCTCGGCGATGCTTGATTCTGACCATTTTGAGGCTTACCGCGAGTTATAAGGCTCAAATTCCTCGGACGAAGGATAGCAGCGAGACCCTTGCCGGTGGCCATGTTGGCTGAGAGACGCATGGTAGACTGTCGCGCGGAGTAGACGACACTCGCGACGACTAAAAAAAGCGAGCGCTGCGGTTGTGCCGTTTGGATCTTTTGATAACGAGTTTCAGGTACGCGAAAGGGTGTCCAGCAGTTTCGAGAGGATCATCTCGGCAATTTTTCGGCGGTAACAGGCTCTGCCTGACTCTGCACGCGAGAGACCTACTATATTTTTCGCGGAAAGTAGTCTGTGCTGATTATATTCGAGCGAATGCGCCTGCGCGATGAATTTTTTATCTAATATCTGATAGGGCTCACATACAAGAGATTTAAACGATTCATATTTTTTGAATGTTGCACTCATTGCGTTAATTCTTTTTAGTCAAATTGCGAAACAGTTACGTGTGACTTTTCAAGATCCTGATTCGATTTTAGTTGTGCAACTCATCAACCGTTGGAAAAGTGTTTTAATTTTGCCGCCTTTTTTAGTAGAGAGTTACATGACATCACGTGACAAAATGACCTCGTATTACCTACGATGTGACAATGCGTTGTCCTTGCGCATTGTGAAGGAATCGAAAGTTGTGTGTGATGCATGGTGGTCGGATGCCTACGCGGATAGGTAGCTGTAAACAAGAAATTTAGGTTAAATCAAGTATAGTTTCGGTTTTTCTCTCGTATTTTGATAATTCATTTATCAAAAAAAGATACAATGGCGTGAGTGACTAATATTTTACTTATATTAATAAAGATTTACAATTGCTTGATATGTATGAATCTTTTACGCTTGAATTTCGTAAAGAACCGCAGTTAAACTCACTGTTCTGACATATGTTACTTCAATTGTCATCATAAAAATTAATTTTGTTTTATTATTGAACTCAGTAATAGTTGAAATAAACTAATAATAAAATTTATTGATTATGTTCAGAAAATCATTTGTTTTTATACTTTGCTATGGCTAGAATTATCACAGAATAACGATGTTGCTTGTAAATAGTTTTAGAATATAACAATATTTTTTGCAGGTCCAAGGTTACTTTCAAAATCACGCTGACGTCTGATCCAAAATTACCATTCAAAGTGTAGGTTTTGTTCATTAATCATGCTTCATGAAGAACCATTGTCAAGACATGCTTGTATATCGCTTTTTATTAATTATTAGCAAATCTAGATTTACTTTTACTCTGCATTAATTTTAAATAAAATCAAGAGATTCAATTATATATTTCTACAAATCAATGTTTTGTGACCTAAATGAAAATGGACCAAAATTTCAATAAGATATTGAAGATAATAGATTTTTACTGCGAAATAATAGAAAATCCTGAAGTTTTAAGAGAAATAGATATAAATTGTTTGAAGAAGACTTTTCAAGCTTGCCTATTCATAGAAAATGCTGTTAAAAAGATTAAGGAAGAGAAAAAAGAAATAGTTTTTGAAAGTCACTTGAATGCTTGGATGTCAAGGAAGAAGAAAACTATTGTCTATAAATGCTTCAACTTTAAAAATGCATGTGACACGTTGTTAGAATTTTGCCTAAAAGAAGATAAAATTTCAAATGATGTAATAGATGAGATGTTAAAGATTTATATTCATCATTGTGGAAGTGTTAGATTTGAAGCTAATGTTAACCACATACTGACTCATTCAATGAGAGCTAATGCACTGTTAGACATTTTTAAAAACTTGGAAATTTCTGAGTCAGACATTGATGATGAAGTGCTTATTGCTTCCTGGGAGCACGAGATTAAAGTGGGAAAACAAAAGAAAGTCAATGATTTTCTAAAAGACATGTTTGATAAAGAAGAAATACCAAGATTGATTGAATTAGCTTATAAATCAGAAACAAGTAGCCCAATAAATATTTTGATTTTAGATTTTCTTTCCAAAAAACTAGAAGATTACAATATTTTATTATATACAGAACTCAAAAATAATGAAAAGAAAGTGCTATTAAAACTTCTGATGGACAATTCTCAATTCCAACTTACTTTTGTGGATGCTACATTTTATATTGGTAGAAACATGGAAAAAGATGAAGATGAAGACTGGATTACTAGTACAGAAATCACATACAATGATTTAAAAAAAATTATTTTAATTTTGCTGGATGGTCCCAGAGATATTTATCAATTAATAGTCGATAGAATTAAGTTAGCCAAAGAGTTAGATGCAGTTTGGGAGGATGTAGAAAGAGATTGTATTTTGTAGACTACTTATCAAAAAAAATTGTTATGGTCACTACTCTTTTTTCCAAACATTGTTATTATAAATGTAAATAAAATTAGAAGAATTATGAATAAACATAAATTTTTTACACATTGAAAGAAGCAATTTTTTTACTGTATGTCTTGGCAATGGTTAAAAAAAAGTTCAATTTTTTGTAACACATTTATCATATTACAGACTAAGTGTGCCAGACAACACACCTTTCACAGCAGTACTGAAGTTTGCAGCTGAGGAATTCAAAGTTGCCCCAGCCACCTCTGCAATAATCACGGATGATGGTGTAGGTATTAACCCACAACAGACTGCTGGTATGTAATGTTTATGTTTAATATTTTTATACTTCATAAAAGTTGTTAATAATTCAGTGTAATTATGATGGTTTTATATTAAACTTTTTTCACAGGTAATGTTTTCTTAAAACATGGTTCAGAATTAAGGTTAATACCAAGAGACAGAGTTGGACAAAGTAGTTGATTTGGATTATTTAATAAATTTATGTATTTTGTTTCATAAATGATGTATTTTATTATTGATTGGTCTAACTTTTTCTATGTTTTTTTTTTTGAAAGTTTAAGTGTATTATATGGATACTGAAATATACATATATTAAATGAAATAAATCATGTGTATATTTCTGTAGGACACAGGGAAATAATAAAACTTATTTATGGAGTAGAAATATTTTTTATAAGTGAATTACATATAAGATATAAGATTGTTACAAATACCTAACTACATCATAATCTCATTAATGCGATCTCATCTGCAGTTAATTATCAAAAACCGCGTTTTACATTTTTTTTGGGTTGTAAAAGCACTTGCACTACAAAAGTATAAATTTCTTTTATATATAAAATAATGCTGATTAAAAAATTTTGTTATTTCGTTTAGAAAATGACGCTGCAGTATTTTATTTGTTTAAATCTCACTTTAGGTAAAAACTACCTAAAACTTAAAAATAGTTCCAAAGTGGAATGTTTTAATAAGGTTGAGCTGCCCTTAAGTCATGGATTGTGTGGACAATTATTATAACGTAAAAATCGTCTTTTGGCACCAATACGGTGGTCAACTAAATCACTTGAATTATTCCCTTAGTGAAAATTTAAAAAATGCAATTGGAAACACCAGAGATTTATTACCAAGATAGTTTGAAGTTGGAGCACTTTAGTATTGCAAATGGCACTGTGAAAGCGGTAACTATCTTCTTTATGACTGTTACCAAATTACAAATATTTGAGTGTAAAAAGGTATATACGTTTGTAATATCTTTAGTAAAATACATCGTAGCAAAAGTGTGTTAATACAGCAAGTGTAAAATAGATTTTGATCAAGCATTGCCATCTTTCGTTTCTTTAAACAGTTATTTTTAATATTTCATTTTATTAAATATATTGTCTTCTCCTTATTAATTACAAACAAGAATAACTGACTGAAAGCCAAAAAGGTTGTGACTTATGGTCCGATTTATAAGTTTATCTATATCAGCTCTATAAATAATAGCAATATGAAAAATGTCTGTTTTGTAAGAAACAAAAGAAGTTAATACGTGATTTTGACTTATATTGTATGGCATATCTTTCCCAGACACGAAATTTGATCATACATCTCAATCGTTACCTCTATCACTTACTTACAATAATACTTCGCTTAATAATAGTCTAAAATGTGCGTTTAGACTTGAAACGAAAAGGGATCTCAAATTATCCTTGTTTTTTATCTCTCTCGTAATGCTAGTACTTGTTTTGTTATTACAATATATCTCACGCTCGATACAACTTTCTACTAAAGTTTCGATATAAATCCTATATGGAGCTTCTATTACTCATCTCTTTCGCTGTCATGCGATATTCGGTGCTTAATTAAAATTCTTTATCAATATAGAAAAAGACTTGATTAACTTTGTCGATAGCGCATTTATCTCTGACAACCGAACAATATAAAGATTCACTCGGTTTCTTTTTCTTTTTTTCTTAATTTTTTGTCAACTAATCACTAAAACGTATTTTAGCCCATGATATAATAATACTATGTTGTTAGTATCAGATTAGGCATTAATAGAAAGATCCTAAGAAACGTATTTCCAGACTAGAACTATCATCACGTTTGCTTCCTTCAACTGTAGGACATTCCACATTAGCCGCTTATATATTTTTCATTTTCAAGCACAATTAAAAACTGACACTCCTTTCGTTCTTTAATAAAATTCGTACAAAAGAAAACGAATCATCATCACTCAACATACAAATACAAATAGATCAGTTTCGCATTATCATTAGTATTCGTAAAATACTTACAAATGGAGCGCAAAAAATGTTACAAGAATAAAGATCAGTTGAATTGTGTATATATATTAAATCAATAAATAGGAAATATGCTTATGGTATAACGAGCAAATATTTACGTAACTTTGGACAATTCCATACCTTTGCACAAATACCCTCTGGACATAAAAAATCTCTTTCGTCATACAAAAATTGTCTCCTTGTAAAAATCGTGTGGTCAACGTAATGCTTAATCGTCCTGTAAATATATCTTAATTAGTATTAAAAACATATAAAACTAAAATTACAATAACAATACAAAACAACAAACGTATAGCAGGCATTAGGATTTTTGGAAATGAAGCTTTATAAAATACGACAGTAAATAACTTTGTACAAACAATAAAGGCGTACCCATTCGTGCTCATCAACACCCTCCATATAGTCCTGTTCCAGTGGACATGTTATTACGTCGCCCACAAGGTTGCTCATATTTTTTTGTATCTAATGCACACAACATCAAAAATCACAATAAACAACAGTACAACAATAATCATGCAAAAAATATTTGTCATGGTATAGAACAGATTTAGTAATTTATACATTTTGTTAACAGCTACTTTTTAAATAGTACTGAAAGAAATAGATTTCGAACTAAAGAATAAATAAAACGCGACAGTGAAATTTTACTTTGTGGCAAAATTTCAAGAAGCAATATTTTCGTGCTTGATACTATAATATAAAGCAAGCGAAGAACTTACATCCAATTGTTTTGCTCTGACATCTGGATGATATCCAGAAAGTCTAGTGTAAGGCTGGGACGCGGGTGCACTTCCTGAGTTTTGCTTAGCTGAAATTGGTGCAGTAACTACTGCTTGTCCTTGACTTTCAGTTACTATAAAATAATAACAGTTAATTTATTCCCATCCAAACGAATGTCATTAAAATTAGTATTTTAGATATACATACGATTGTCCATTCCAGGTGGTTTTAGACTGATTCTTGGAGCTTGTTTATTAGATCCACTGAACCATTCTCGAGAAGTCATTGCAGGTTTCCATGTAACCTTTGTTGGTGGGAACAAATCATCTTGGAAAAGTTCACTCTAAAAACAGATTAAGATATTTTTTAAATACTTGCACGATCTTTAAAGAAATATAATTTTGTTATCAAAACTTACTTTGATTCTGGGCACTGTAAAGCTTAAGGGCTCTATCGTATTATTGGTTAGTCTCAATGCCGAAGCAAATTCGACGCTCGCAACATCGCATTTGTTTTTTGGTAAAAACGATAGTCCTTGATGCAAAGAAGCACATCGATGATGGCTTAAAGGACAAATGTACGGTGCTTCTTCTGTCACTTCAAACGCATAAATTGTTGAGTCACCCTACACATTAAAAAGTAATGTTTATTCTAGCCAAGTAAGTATCACTACTCAAAGAAAAATTAAATTTTTTAAGGATTACTTACTCGTCCAGTGAGAAACAGAGTTGAGCTATCTTCGTCGTAGAACGGCATCAAAATTGCGGGCGAAACGTCCAATCCAACAGTGTTTAAAGGAGCGTTCAAATTATCAGCTTTAAATACAAGTATTTGTCTCTCCGATACCCTAAAAATATAATGTTATCGAATAATTACAATTAAATCTTTATCTAAAAAAGTCTAGAAAGAATTAAAACAAACAAAAAATGACCACTCACTTATCGAATCCCATTACAACCAAATAACGTCCATCTAAAGCCCAAACAACTCTAGCACCTCGAGTTCCTACGGGTCCTTTACCTTCTCTGATAGGCGTATCGCTGCTTCTTGGCTTGTAAATTCTGAGTTTTCCAGCCTTGCAAGCTGTGGCCAAGTACTGGCCACACGGAGACCAAGCCAAACTGAATATCTGATCAGTATGACCTATCAGAGTGATTTGACTCTTGATGGATTCGCCAGATTTAAGCGGCTCAAGATCCCAAATCTTTACAGTCATATCATAAGAGGCTGATGCTAGAACGTCAGCAGCGAGCGGATGAAACTTGATCAGATAAATTTTGTCAGCATGAGCCTCGATGGTGTAGTTTGGCTCATTTGTTGGTTCTGTTAAACCTGCACTAGGTATTTCCCAAAGTCGTATCATGCCATCATCACAAGCTGAAACAAGCCATTAAACACATAATAAACCAAGTCAAAAGTATATATTTATATTTGATTATAAAAATTAATATACAAAACTCTTACCGACTGCAAGTCGTTGATTATTAAAAGGGTCCCATTGAAAGTCCATGACTGTTGCACCATGTACAAGAGCCGGCATAACACCGTCAGGTAGCCTTCCAGTTTTCTTTAACTCTAATACAGCTATTTTACCACCGGGTCCGCTTAAAGGTACTGCGACTCGATCAGAATTAGCTGTAATACGATTTATTTTATTCATCGTCAATCTGTTTATTACATTATAGATACATTTAACAAATATAACCATGCTTACCATGAAATCCGTCACATTCCCCAGATATTTGACGGCTTATGTTACGAATATTTTCAATGTGTGTCGACTTGTGTCCAGGTGTACCCTTGAGATGCCTGAACTTGGAGACTCTACCAAAGACGGTTGAAGTTCTTTTGGGAGTCGGAGTGGTGATCGGTTCAGGCTTTTCAAGGCGTGGATCCATGCTTTGCTGGCGCAGCATAGGGATAACTTTCTTTACCTCGTCTTCCTTAATGATATCGCTCTTGGTTTTAAAGGAATCCCGACGTCTCATCGACGTTGGCGAGCCCATCGCCTTTTCCGCGAGATTACCGTCGGTCACCGACGCAGATCGGTTTTCGTACAATCGTCGTCTTTCGGCTATAGAATTTCTATTGGAACCGCCTCGCTCAAAGTTGCCCGAGTCTTCGTTCTCCGGTGATTCGTCCTTTACCTTTGGGTTATTCAAAGTAATTTTTTATAAATATTTATTCAACTGTCCTACAATAGGAAATAAACGTCGACTTTATAGCCTACCTTTACCTCAAAAAGTCTACGTCTTTCAGCAGTGCTGGGTGTTTTCGGCTTGTAACCGGAATCGCTGGAGTTGGCATCTTCCTCAATAGAGCTAGAATCACTCTTGGCAGCCTCTGAGTCTTTGGTGCGCTCCGCTTCATAGGTGGGTGACTTGTCGACATCATTATTGGGTGCGTCTTTGGCGTCGTATCCGTCATTGTTCACGTGTCCATTGCTATCAGTCGAGGGTGCCTGAGGCACTGAGAAGACTTTATCAAATGAAAACTCCTGGCTGGCAGATTTAGCTTGGAATGGTTTGGGTCCCAAACGTGGCTGTAAAAGAAAAAAAGCGATTTTTAGAATGCAAAAGCAGTTAACGCTTGTTTGACAAAAAAAACTAGGTAAACATTTAATGAATCACAAGGAGCTGTTGGAAATTAAAAGTTAAAATCGCTAAAAAAATCAAAAAGTATATATATACATTATTTGATTAGATTGGATTGATGGGTAAACTGAAAAGGATAAAAATAATTAATAAAACATATACACTCACACACATACAAAACAATTATAACTTAATAAATAATAATAATAATAATAATAATAATAATAATTCAAATAATATAAACCTACAAACATTATGCATATATTTGTTTATCAATTATCAAACCTTGTATCCTCCAATAGCATTCGGATTTACAGGAGTAACGATTGAACCGGGACTGGGCGTTGTTCTAGGACGAGCGACAGGCTTTGGTTCTTCTTTAGCTCCTTCCTCTGAGAGACTATTAGCCCTAGATGACCTCGGCAAAGGTTTCGGTGGTACAGGCTGAGATCCATTTTGCATCTTTGACTTCTCGTCTTCCATCTTGTCCATTTCCGCTTTCTTATAATCCTCCTTCTCTTCATTGATGTCGTTCTTTTCGGGGATCATGTCATCCTTCTCCGATATTATATAGGACTGCGCTTTAGTATATCCCTTCGGCGTTGACATAGCTATGGCTTTCTGCTGTCGAACTTCCAATTTCACTTCTTGTTGGTTATTTTTCAAAGTAGCTAAATTTCCTTTATGTACCTAAAGGCCCGACAAATTACTTAGTACTGATAATGATTGGACTGAATTTTTATTAACAATCACCATGATCTAACGCTGAAAGCGAACTACGTAATACAACAAGAAATTTTGATCATGGGAGAAAAAGTCGTTCGTCAAAATGTTATGTCATATAAAAAATGCCATTGATGAAAATTAAATACAGAGTTATAAATACAAACGAATAACTTTTTTCTCGCATTAACAAAAAATGCTAAAATTATTGTGATAATTAAAGTAAAAAAAAAAGTAGAAGTGGGTGATCTAAACAATTCGTTTTACTTACACAAGATATTAAAAACTACTGATCATCAGTGCCAGGTATCTCAATACAAAGAAATAATAATAAACTACAAAAAATATAACGGACATCTGAAAAGTGAACAAAAAATAAAAAACATTTGAAAAAACTATGTGCCAATATGTATGCTCCAAAGTCCACAGCAACCAAGAGGTAGGTGAAGTGAGTACTCTTCTTTTATATATCATTATGTGGAAATAAATATGTTCAAGCATCACTTAAACTAACTGTAAAATGCAAATGAGAAGTGCTAGTATTGAATAAAACATTGAAATAAAAAATATTAAATAAAAAATAGAAAACCATTGTAGTAAGAATAAAAAATTAGATTAGTGATAACAACTAAATGCACACACACTCACACGCATTCGTATATAAACTAATATTTAACGTAAAGGATTGTACACTAATGTAGATAAATCATAGTAGAAAGAAGTGAAAACTGAAAATTAAAAAAAAAAGAAAATTTAAATAAAATTAAGTTATACCGTGATTGGTTCTTCTCCCTTGCTCCTTTTCGCGGGATCTAGTGATATTTTTGGTACCGGCAAATCGTGTCCTTGAATCCATGCTGCTGCGGTATTTTGAGCTACACAACCAGCTGTTTCAGGATAGATATCAGCATGGAAATCTCTGTATGTCTGAAAACATCATTTAATTATTAAATATCATTGTTTTTACTTGCACGAACTTAATGAAGCATTGCATGCTATTACATAGAACTAGATTTACCTTTCTTGGAACTTGATACATAATTGGAATGACCATCGATGACGTCAGCTGGAGTACTCTGTTAACTTCGGCCTGCATTACGTTAAGCGCTCGTTTTGGCACCAAACATACACCTTTCGTTTGTTCACCGCTATGTCTGATTCCTTCAACTAGATATGGATCCTTATCCATGACCTCCATATACATAATGGTAGTATCACCTTTGCCAGCAAGAAACAGCATATTTGTGTCAGGATCAAACAGTGGCATCAAAATTCTATTAAAAAAAAAAGAGTTAATTAAAAAATGTACTAAGTAATTTTACGTAATTTCAAACAATAAATGTCATTAAATTAAAATTTCAATCTACCCTGTGCTGCAGTCAAGTTCTAAAGTTTTGACTGGATCACTAAGATTTCTTAAATCTCGGATATACACTTGGCGAAGTCTAGCAGCATCAAAACCTGTCGTTAAAAGCCTATCACTATTTCCCAACCAAACGATTCTTGAATCCTTGATACTTTGATGACTGGAGGCAGACTGAACAATGTTCTTAGCAGCACGTGGATCTATGATTCTTACTTGTTTGTCCTTGCAGGATGTAGCTAATAATGTACCATCTTGTTTCCAACTGACTGATTGAATAACTTCTTTGTGCTCATTGTGGGCTGTAGAAAATACAATAAAAGAGATTCAATTGAGCGTACTAAATATTTAAATCTTATAATTTGAATACAGAACTATAAACATACAGAATAATTCCTTTTGAGAAAGAACATCCCATAGAGATAAGTTGGTATATGAGACAGTTGTCAATAGATGTTCAGCGCAAGGATGCCAGCGTACAACTTCAACCCTCCTTTGTCGATGAGAAAAGGTACATTCTGGATTACAAAGTGGTTCTTCTAGTCCAGCCTCTGGGATATGCCACAGTTTTACCTAAAAAATTTCGATATAAAATAAAAGTTCTGCATAAAACAAGAAATAAATAGAAAAATCAATATATCCAATACCAAGCAATCCTGTGATCCAGTGGCAAGAAGTCCATCATGAAAAGGTGAAAAATCCATATCTGTCACAGTATCAGCATGAGCATGAAGCAGGGGCATTGTTTTACTCTTTCTACCACAGTCTTCTAAAGGTAAAACAGCCAGACTAGAACCTGTATAAAATTTAATTGATTATTTTTTAAATTAATTTTTAGCTTACTAAAAAATGATTTTTCTTGACCAGTATTTTTTCAATACAATAGCTTTATATATTCAAACAGTATTGACTTTCTTCAATAGTACATTGCATCAATTCAAGTAAAACTTTTTTGAAATATTGTATAAATGACTAGAGTATGAATGCATCATTACCATTATGGTCGACATTGAATGCCATAAATGCAGCTGACGCTGCAATGTTGTTGCCGTAAGTTTGATAGGATCCAACGCAGATGTCACGGATGCACGCTTCAGGCTTTGGCACAATAGGCGTAGCATTTTTGTACTTTGATGCCTTGAATCTCCACGCCATGATGCTGCCTTTTGCTACTTTTGTTTCCTCGTTAGCTTTTGTACTAGTGAATCATGTAATCTAAAATTAAATGAAAGAACACGTCAAAACAGATTGTCAATTGTCATCAGCCCAGACATTGTTTAGTTACGTAAAAAGTTTCTAAAAAGAACTTTTCAATATGTATTTAATTTCAAGCTAAACTAAATTGAAAATTCTCGCTTTTAACATATTTGTTGCATACATTTTATTCGCGCAGGTCGACAAATCAAACAAGATAGAAACCGATAGGAGTTCGATTGTCGATTATCAGGTAAACCAAGCGTTTCTTTCCGAATTTAACAATATGCAAAAAGCAACGAGATACTAAATAGAAATCAGTACTAACGCGATCGTTCGCCTGCATACGGCGGATCAGACGAACAAGCGGCAAGTGCTCCAAAAATGCCAGCCAACACAAAACAACAGTCCTCGAGAGTCAGAAAAAAAACAACAACCAATTATACCTCAACAGCACCCCGCTAACTCCTCCACGAATTAAGAGAGTAGAACAACAATGACAGTGAAGGCAGAGCAGGGCCTATTCACTGAATGGTACTACTGTGTTGTATTTCCGTTCTCTCGCTCGGCAACCACCGGACATTTAAAAGGATCAGCCGCTTACATAAAAGGGCTACTCTCTCTCTCTCTCTCTCTCTCTTTCTTTCTCGGACACACGACGAGGTATATATACAACTTATACAGCGAAGCCGCAGAATATACAAAGTTTAATCCAAAGTCCAAATGCGATTCGCGTGCGAGAATTCATCGGCGCTTCGCTATACGCACTTATAGGTGACTAACGTGTGCGCCCTTGTCGCCGCGAGCAGGGGTGGAAAAAAGGAAAGCGCCGCACCCCACTCTCGCGGACGCACTGTATATGTATATATGTATATACGGCGATGAGAGGAAAAAAACAAAAAGCTATACCTATGGCAACAGAAGCGCGCAGGGCTTTTTTACTGTTAAAAAAAAAGACGATCCGTATGCCAAGTGTAAAATGCAATATTGGAGTATAGGTATACAAATTGACTCACCTCGCGACTGCAGGCGAAGCATCCGCAGCAGCAAAACACTGGCACGTTTTGCGAGATACGGCTTTTCCGCGCACATACACCGATCAACGCATATACACACACAGACGCACGCACTGATAAGAGAGAGCTGCACAGCAGCCTGGCTGCAGGACGACACTGCCGATGCTCGCACTACTCGCGAAACAAAACAGACAGCCGCGAGAGCGAGAGAGAGAGAGAGAGAGAGATATTATCTGACAGCCGGAGCCGGAAACGGGAAGGAGCCTCCCCTTTTCACCGTGTACCAGTAGTGGTAGTACTCGGACTTGGTAGAGTATAGTCTGTACGTACTCGTAGTGGTTGCTGTTCCTATATAGCCTCGTCTCTTTCTATCCTTTCCTTGCCTCGTTGGAGGTATTGTGCGCGTTGATGTTGCGTTGCGGCCGGCACTGGATATAAATTAACCGGTCAATTACGGACCGTTGCTTTGACCGTCACCGTTTGACTCCGATTTTTAAATTTTGCTTATTTTGCAGGGGATTTTTGCTTGTTTCCGTGAAATAAATGGGTACGTCTTTAGGGAATTACGAATACATTGTTAGATAGTTCGATGATTAGAAAAGATTAGAAAAACAGCTGCGAATCGTTCGTTGACGTAACTACTGATCTCGAAGCAGTAAAAATAAGTATACATGCGCAAACTCAACTATAACTTTTCAAAACGTTACATCCCGAAAGCTCGCGTAAAAATGAAATTACATCAGCAATATATAACCCATTCCTAAATCAATATGAGGTGTAAAATCAAGCCACATGATGCCCGATAATAAGTCCCCGAATTACCGTTATTGACAGTCACGAGTAGCGGTAGTCATCATCCGCGCCCCGCGGGCGTCGCTCGCGAGAGAGGATATGCGCCGCATCGTCTCGTCCTTGTCTAGCCGGCTGAAACCTACACAAAAGCGACGCCCCACCCGCCACCGGCCGATGCGGAAAATGTATCACCGACGCGACGCCATGTACACTGCACCTACATGGGGAAAGCGAGACTCGACAGAGGGGGAGAAACGCGATGATGACGATCGCCGGGTAGGGGAAACGATGACCAAGTCACTTCGTATGCGTGTTTTAATGTGCGCTGGGGGTCCCCGAACTCAAATTTTACGTGCTTTGCTACAAATTGCCCGTGGGGTTTCTGCTTCGCTTCGGGAGATATATTTTTTAAACGTGTTCGAAAATTGGGAATGAACGAATGATTTGGTTTGGATCATTCAAGGCGTGTGTTCTGTTTTAAAAGTAAAAAACTTTATTTTGTTTTCATTTTTATACAATTTAACAATGTTGAAGACAATAATACACAGAACGAAATATATATATATATATATATATACTGGATAAGAATTAAACTAAGGATACAAAAAGAATGCTTAATCGTATAGATGTAGATAATAATAATTAATGGCAAATATCTTCAAATGAGATTCGGAAAATTTCAGTGCGCGTGCATACAATATTTTTTTTTTTAATACTAATAAAGTATTGTGTCAATTGCTTACTATATAAGCTGTTAAAATAATGCACAATGGACGGTATAAAAAAATTTGCTATAAAAATTTACTTATAAAGAAAATTATTAATCTTTCTATGCATATAATATCCGGTAAAAATCTTAAAATACATTATTACCTGAATTTCTGGACGGAAAATAGAGTAGTCTTAATTATGTTACATCCACTATTTCTTTTGCACAATAGTGAAGCAAATTATCAGCGTTAATCGTACAATATTTACAATTGTTAAGGTAATCATGATACAACCATTAGAGATTCATGGTTCCAAAAATACTACATAGTGATATAAAAAATATGTTAATATTAACAATCTAGATATAATGAATATCTAATGTGCGTATATATGTTAAAAAATTT
Source organism: Nasonia vitripennis (assembly GCF_009193385.2). Taxonomy (NCBI): domain Eukaryota; kingdom Metazoa; phylum Arthropoda; class Insecta; order Hymenoptera; family Pteromalidae; genus Nasonia; species Nasonia vitripennis. The sequence continues at coordinate 8,129,740 of NC_045759.1, forward strand.
TCGTTCTCTTTGAGAGACTTTTTTTTATAAAAAATATACATCTTTATAGAAGTGTATATTAGTATATAAATTGCATTTTGTCAGAGATTCATTTCAGATCTATAGTTGTAAATCTATCGCATTATAGTAACTTTAATAAGATTTTAATTACGTGAATTATTAGGATGAATGTTTCATATCCGCTAATAGAGGATGAAGGAAATTTTAAGGCCTTTCTCCGCCATCGGGGCTATAGCTAAAATTGTTTCAGCGTATGCTATTTAAAAATTGTGCTTCATATAAGCGTTAGTAAAAAAATTGATTACTGCAATGCAGTATACCGCGTGATGTTTCTATTAAAACTATATTTAGTTTGTTTAAATCACATTTATGATTAGGAGGTTGTTTATCATCGAATGAACTGTATGTTTTTTCTCTACTAAAAAATAATAATAATTATATAATCAAAATATATATACGAATTGGCCATGCTTTCTTATGTTGAATTAGACATTGCGATAATTCATACATTTTCTATCTACACAATTCAAATTACTGAAAAGTGAATTTCATCTTTTTGGCAAATAAACGCGTTTTTAGAAAATTGGAAACATGTGTCCATTCAATGATGCATCAACTTAACGCCTAATTTTAAATGAATTTCCAAACTTTCAAAAAGAGAATCGAGACTATTAGTAACATTGAATCCAGTTTTCTCCTGGACGCGTCATTACCGTAATCGGTAGCGTCGCCCATTCTAAATCTGTGCGCTGGGCTGGACATACGTCCATCCCCTCCGTTGCTGTAAGCCAACATACGAAGGAAATATTCTTTCCCAACTCCAAGATTTTCTATGATCGCGACTATAGCATCTGGAGGTACAAGAGTATCCACGGCAGTGCTCATATCCTGATCAGTTTCCCAGACGCGAATCTTGAAACCGATGACTGGCTCCTCACCGTTGGGATTCTGCACGTAACGCCAGGTGACACGCACGGATGTTGGATTCCGACCGAACACATTAACGGAAGAAGGTGGTTTCTGTGGCGCCCTACGGAATGTTCTCTGCAGATAGCGCTCACTCTCAGGACCTTCGCCGGCAGAGTTGTAAGCCATGACCTAGAAGCAATCGCAAGAAAAATCGTGAACAAAAGGTTCCGCAATAAAACTACTTAAAGTCTTTTTGTGTCATTACCTTGACATAGTAGTAAGTGTCAGGCTGTAAACCGACGACGAGCGACCAGGGACGAGTAGTACGAGATAAATAGTATACGGCATCTTCTTCGCGACCGTTTTCTTTCCAGTACTTGATACGATGTCCTATCAACCTGCCTCGAACACGTTCGCGAGTTTGCTCGATTGGATTCCAAGTTACGTTGAGCGCTGTGCCGTTGTAAGAGAAGGCCGTTACCAGCTGAGGTGCAACCTAGAACAATGAAATGGGACAATTAGACAAATGCCTGAATAAACCATGTCTGGATATAAAAAATAAGAATAACGTACCTGTGGCATGTCCTCAGCACTGTAAATGGTGAAAATTTCCGATTTAGGTCCGTACCCAACATCATTAGCTGCCTGCACCATAACTTCGTATTCGGTGTAATAATACTGAGACTGTATCGGCACGACAGACATTCCCACATTTCCATGCTCTTTGAGTGCAAGCGACTGGAATTCGCTTTCGCCCTTCTTGCGGCGCCAGTACACCTTGTAGAATATGCCTGGGCCATATTGTTCGGAAGACTTCAGCGGATCCCATTTGATGGTCAGATCGCCCAACTTGCCTCCACCACCTCTGATGTTCGAGGGAGCAACAATTGGCTTGTCCGATGGTGTGCTATACTGAGGCGAAGGTAATGAGGGTGGACCGTAGCCTAGCTCATTTCCGGCCTGAATGCGAAATTCGTAGGTGGTGAATGGACGGAGAACGTTCTCGAGATGTGCTCGCTTCCGGCCAGTGTTTCTATCTCCGATTGTATATGCTGTAAAATCTGTAAAAAAATCATTAGTTTTAAATGATGCAAGTGTTTGTAAAATATTACGAAAATTTGTTTAATCTGATCGTACCTTCAGTAAGATTGAACCATGTCTGATTCCAATTCGTTTTGGCACTGATGGTGTATCTGTCTATTGGCCTTCCGTTATAGGCGCCGTCCGTCCAGCTAAGATCGACAGAAGTTTTGACTACGTTGAGCACCTGAATACCACCAGGTGGTCCTGGTGGGCCTTCGATTGTGATGGTAGTGCGCGAGGAAATTCGGCCTACAGTGCTTTTCACGATGCACTCGTAATCGCCAGCTTCAGCAAATGTCGCGTTGATAATGTCCAATTGACCACCGTTTATTACGATATGAGGGTTGGCTTTGAGATCCTTATCGCGTATGCGCATATCATTATGCATCCAGATGTAAGCAACATCTAGCATCTCGTCGGTGTAGGCCATGCAGCGCAAAGTTTGATTGAGATTGACAGCAGTTCTGATAGTAGGCGGCAACGACTCGATCAACACTGGTCCGTCTAAAAAGAAGAATAAAACGTTTAATATAAATGACAAAGTAATATAATGATTATTGTTACGTCACATCATTTATACATGGAAACTTACTCAGAACAATTAATCGACCACGCGATTCGTCATTGCCGTATTCGTTCGAAACCTGACAGACATAAGTGCCCTCATCATCTCTAGAAACAGGACTGATGATTAGGCTGCCAGTATCGGTAATGCGCCTTCTGCCTCCGCTTCCCAACACGTTACCGTCCTTTTTCCACGTGAACTTTGGTCTGGGCGCAGCTTCTGGATTACAAATCAACGTAACATTACCGCCCTCAGCAGCGTAAGTCTCAGGCTCCAGCGGACGCTTCTTAAACGATGGCTTTAACGCTGCAAAAATACGTAGAATTAATTATAAATATCAGAAAAATGTTGTGTAACACAACATATATATATATATATATATATATATATATATATATATATATGTTATATACATACACAAAACTCTCAGTTGAGCTGATGAATATCTTGTTTTGAGCTGATTCTTAGCCTCACACTGGAACATGCCTTCGTCCCTCTCAGGATCCAACGATTTGATCTTCAGTACGTTGTCTTGTATAAAGTATCGGTCTCTGTCCTCAGGCGGAATGGTGTACATATCCAAAACCTCGCCGTTTTTCAGCCAGTTGTACGTAACGTCTGGAATACCGAAAGCTTCGCATACCCATGTGAGCTCACCTCTGTTGTCCATATGTTTGTCGTCCAAGGGAACTGTGAAATTGGGCGCAGCTTGGATCGACAAGTAGACTGAGTTCTTGATAGAGATCTTCTCGTTGCGGGCGCGACAGACATACTCTCCTTGATCTTCGATGCGCACCTTAGGAATGATAAGAACACGGTTGTGGTTCGTCAGATAAGAACCGCGAGGCAGTTCAGCACCCAATCGCGTCCAATTGTAAGAAGGCACTGGGCTTTAAATAAAAAATGATGTCAATTTGATATTTGAATTGAAAGAGTGAGTTGAATATTCATAATCTTATTGAATTACTTACAATCCAAAAGCTATGCATTCCATCCTAACTTGGTCACCAGCAATTGGGGCTTCAGGGAATATCTTTGGGAAATTATTTGGGAATTTGAGATGCTGAGGAGTCACTATAGTAATAAAAAATAAAAGATGTGTTTAAAAATTATTCATTTCAAATCATTCTAAATTATTTCGAAACTTGAAACAATACTTACAATGTGGACTGACATAAAGTGGAAAGAATGGTCCATTACGACCAGTATCAGAGGCAGTGCTTTGTACGTTACAAGAGTAGTTGGCTTGATCAATCTTTTCAAGAGTTGAAAAGTATAAGGCACCATCATTTGATACAAAAAGTCTTTCATTATCATCATCTACAAAGTATGGGAATGCTTCTCTTGCCCAGTAATATTTGACACCTGGGAAATGTTGCGGAGGATCACAATAAACAGCTTTACCCCAATGTTCATCACCTCGTTCTTCTGGACGTTTAAGATTGAATTCCAGAATGTATCCAAAGGACAACTCAACACTTTCTGATCTTATGGTTCCAAACTTATTAGTTGCTTTACAATGATAAGTTCCACGATCTTCAGTCTGAAAATCATTCATACTATTACCATCAAAAACGTAATAAAATTAAACATAAAAATAAATAAATAAATACCTGATTTGGAGAGAAAATAATAAGAGTTCCTCCACTGATAGTATATCTATTATGAGATAATGGATCAATTTTTTTGGAAACCAATCTGTCATTTTCAAAGTCTTCTTTAAACCATTCATATGTAGGTGTTGGGTACCCATCTGCTAAACAACTTAAGGTTACATCGTTATTTACTACTCTCTTAGTGACATCAAAAACTTTATTTTCTGGCTGCTTTGTAAATGTAGGACCCCTTGGTATTTTTAATGGATCATTAATTTCAATACCGTACTGATAAGTACGGTCATCTGTGTGTAGATACTGCAAGTTGATAGCAGGTGCTTCACAAATATAATAATAAGCATCCTGTCCATTGACTTTCTCCAAGCCCCAACGTTTCAGGCCTTCGCTGTACCCATAGACGAGATAATCTTTTCCATAGTAATTATCTGGTTTTTCAGGTAAAAATGCGTTTTCCATGTTGATCAACTGAGTGCCATCTTCGTTTGTCCAATAGGCACCTTGCAGCTTTATTCCAGTGTACCATTTTCGATGCTGCGGATCTTGTAGAAACAATTCACGAAGTATGTTGCCATGTTCATCAAGAGAGTTGATGGAAAGCAAATCACTTTGGTAAGCTAGACAATTTCTCCTGGCATCTTCTCTTGGCCTAAAACTTTTTATGAATCGATAGCAGGAGTCTTGGAACATGATCCATGGCTTAGGACATCTGTGTTCGATTTCATTGTAATAAGCTGTCTGAGAAACCGCTGCACTTATTATTCCAATAAGGAGCGTTATCCTTATTTTTAAAGACATTGCACTGCCTAAAAACGAATGAGTTTTGATTATTGTTAGCTTTGTTGATCACATATTACTAGCAGTAATATCTACCGCTTTATATCAGCAAAATAATTTATTATAAGTAAATACTACTCAGTAAAAAAGTACAATTTTTTTTATTTGATAGAGTAAAGTAATTATTCTTAGTGAGATTACTCATATGTAAGACTATGTGCAGTGATGGACTCAACAGTTATATGAAGGGAGGGGACATTCAGGGAGTGGCTACTATGTGTCCGTTTTCAAACGTTCGCACGCTTGCAATTATTATTAAACGAAAGAAAACATTTTAAAATCGAGAAAACATCAATATCTAACTATAAGAAGAAAAATTACCTTTATTTGATTGTTGCTTCGTTTTTCATGAGACGATTTTTTTTGAAAAGTGGCGTCCCTCTTACTGCACGTTCCACGGTTCGAGCCCAACTAACTATATATACATCCTAACCTAATCCCCTCCACGTCCACGCGTAACGTAAACGATGAACGCAAACAGCTACCTGCATACTTATATATCTATATAGTAATAATCATGCAGGCAGCTCCATCTATAAAAACGTACCTATATATACAACGCGTGAGACGTACAGTACGTACACGAGATGCACTTTGTTGCGACTCTCGTAGAGCATGCGTTTGTTCAATGTGATCATGGAGATTGAAGATCTTAATATTTTTGATTGGTCGATCATGGTACATATATAAAATAAATAGGTATATTTTTATCGTGTCGCGTTTCCTCTTCATTATGGAAACTTTTTTTTTATTATTACAATGCGTGAAAACGTGCAATATTTTTAGGTTATATTTTATAAATAATTTAACAACATTGTTAGGTTTACGTTTGGCAATTAGAAATCATCAGAAATAAACCATTATAATCTTTATTATTTTAAAAATAACTAACACAAGAATTTGATTGCTTATTGTACTATTCTATATAATAATAGAATATATTCTACATAACAATTTGGTACAAAATTTATCACAGATAGGTTTTTAGTCTTTCAATAAGCTTAGTTGCAGTAGAGGCATTACTTTCAATGATGATAAATCAGCTAATACAGCCTGTAAAACCATTAATATTAGTTTGTAGATGCATTAATAATTTAATATGAAATTAAAAGCAAACATTATAATCATACTTCTACGTTATGTAGCGTTTTTACTTGCATAAGATTCTCTTTTCTAAAACTAAGAATTGTAACTGCAAGTAGTGGTATAATTTCTAAAGAATCATAGCCAAGGACTAGGTCCCATAGGTATAACAATTGTTCTGGTGGAAGATGTCCACTAAATCCACGCATCAGCCATTTGAAAACAATTTTTATCCTGAAATTGATTTTTTATTTGATTTATTTAATCTTTGAAGGAGAATAAAATGACTTTATCCAAATACTCACGGCTGGATATGTAAGTTCCTAAAATGTGCCCATAATTGTGGCTCGTGACATTGCAATAATCTTTCAAATAAAAGACATAGAGCAACAATACCTTGTTCATGACTTGATACTGTATGAAGTCTAAACCAATATCTTAGGTAAAATGCTCGAAATGTGAAGTACATGGCGCATGGATCATCGTATAAATAACAAAAAGGTGTTGCTAGAAGCAAGAGTCAAAATGAATGAAAAATGCTTTATGTAAATGCAGATGGCAATGGCTTACCATACATAGTGAAACCATGAAAAGGAATGACTCCACTTGGCGGAAATACCAATGTATTTTCTAATGTAGCAGACTTTCCTTGTAATACTGCATGGATAACTTGACCTCCTGCACTTTTGTCCATTGTTACAGGAGCAAGAACTTCAGAATCTCTTGAAAAGCTTAACATTGTCTTATATAAAACATCTTCAAAAACAAAATATTGGTCATCATTACTTGCTGTGAGCTGCACGTCCTAAATAAGCCAAATCTAATTAATAACAAAAATCTTACTATAGTATCTATTGAAAAACATACTCTTACCTTGATGATTAATTTGTCTACCATTATGTCGTATTGTAAAACCATCCCTTTCAACTCTTCGTAATATTCAACATCCTAAACAAAGTGATTACACTTAATAAATTCAATGGTTTTATTTTGATAAGCACTAAAGCTTACTATGAACTTACACTTTCTCTTATAATGGATCCTAACACAAGGGACCAAAGCTTTCCTCTTAATGCTCTAGGAGCTCCACGTTTCAAAAATTCTTGAGCTATTGGAGCATGATTGGATATTAATACTTTTTCACCTAAATGAGTTCTTTCAGCTTCCAAATTTGGATAATTTCCAGCTGATGGAATGTTTCCATTTACTCCAAGCAATGCAACCCCTTGCGAGAGTTCTTTATAAGTTTCTCTCTAAAAATCATAGAAATCTATGAAATATTATTCTATCACATTTTCATTCAATAATATCCTTACCAACTGAGCTAAAGTTTTAACGCGAATTTGAATGTGACTAAATTCCCAATTCGGTTCATTTCTAGAATATAAAATGTACAAAAGTATGAACTGGTAGCATAAAAATGATCCTTATATATTATCAAAATTACTTACGGCTGCTTTTTAAATGCTGGATCTCGGACAGAGAAAAGAACTTCTAGAAAATCTTTTGGAGCATACAATGGTCTATACTGAGATATATCTTTGAAAATAAAAATTTTGTTTAAAGATATGCTGAAAATTGGTATGAAATAGAATAAATAGGATTATACCAAAATCACAGGTGCTCAGCTCATTCCACTTCTCAGATAACTCTTCTCTATCAGCATTAGGTCTGATTCTAGCTAATGGTACATTTAGTTCATTACACATTGAATTGAGGGATTTTTGAATTCTCCGTTCCCATTGAATTTGTGCTTTTTTTAAATAACTAAGGTCAGTTTGATATTCATTAACATTTTCTTTGGATTCACTTAGTCTCTGTAAATATGATAATAAAATTGCACACTCAGTAAATTGATACTTTCATTTAAAACAATTTGTTTTCTTTAGTGTATACGTACTTGAGATCTTGACCAATGAAATACAGTGTTTCTGAGCTCTGTTTCTAAACCTTCATTTTTTAGAGCCTCGAATAAAGTGTTTTTGAAATCTTCTTTTTTCACAGCTGAAGATGCAACAAGTCTCTAAATGGAAAAATAAACTTAACAATATAAGCATGTTCTTCTCAAAATAAGATATTAATTAATAGCTTTTACCTGAATTTCGTTATATAAATTTTTATAATTCGCCATGTTCTGAATATCTTCTGTTAACTTTTTAGCAGTTTTATGAAGTTCGCTTTTTTTGTCTTTGGCGTCCATTATTGTTAACAATTTTTTTTTTTTAAACTGCGCCGATTTGTGAGCTAATACTATTAGGTATAGAGCTCTAAAGATATCTAAAAAACAACTCGCGACTCCGGCGCCATATGTAAACAAACTTTTGTAAACACTACGCAACACGCGCCAAGCACATTCAAAAGTACTTACAGCTGTTTTAGCTCGAGTTTTGTTGTTATAATAACCGAAGATTCTATCGCGCATGCGAAAATTGGAAGTCGTTTACACGTCTGTGTACACACATATAATGAAAATATTATAACAACGATTTTCATCGAATCACATTTTTCTGTTATGATTGACAATCTATTATTTAAGATTTAACTGACAAAGAAACTGCTACTTAATTATCAAAAGGTTTCAAATTTCGCTAGACCTTTTCCGCGCGGCCGCAACTCGTTTAATGCGCAGTATAGCTATACCTATATACCGCCGACTGCGGTATATACGGCTGCATATCCGTATAAAGTGCTCGATATCTACAACCTATCCCACCCTCACAGAAATCCTCCTTTTTTATCATTCGCTCTCGCATAAAACGCGGGGAGCCGGCGACGTGCGTGCGTCGCTCTTCGAAGGTTTCGTTTACTCCTGCATTGATACACCCGATTACACGGTTATAACATCGTTGCAAATATACTGTTTCAATTCGAGCATTTGCTACTTTTCGTTTTCATCAAATAAAATATGTTGGCCTGCTGTGAACTCTCGCGAACGCGACGTCCTGATAGAGTGATAAGAAAGCCTGTCGTTCGTCAGTCTCCGTTATGTGCATCGGCTCCGAATCGGGATAAATCGAACTGAAAAACAATTGTATCTCGAGATCTTGAGAATAATATGCTCATGAATCTCGACACTACTTATAGAAGGACGCAAAATACATTTGCTGCAACATCGTCATTATCATCAGTCAGGTATAAATCGGAACCGTCGTCTATACCTCTATAGTTCCGATTGAACGTAGAGAACAAATTCGCAGCGCTTGGCTGAATGACTCTTTAACAAAGTAGATCTATCCTCTACACCTCCTCTGCATCAAGTGCCAATAAGTATAGTGGTTCAGCCATCCTGGGCGACGAGCTCGTGAGATAGTAGAAAGCCGGACGCAGACAGACAGTGCGCGCGCGCTCCGTTTTTAACATGGCGGCTCCGTGATATCAAAATTCGCAAGTGTAGATCCGAAGCATAGTTCACGAGCTGGGGCTCTCCTCTGTTTTCCCGGGCTGCCGAGAAAGTCGTCGCGGTTCCGGAGTCGTCATCGACAGGATGGACATCTCGTCGATGCTCGAGGTCGAGGTCCAGGAGGTGGCCGAGAGCAAGGAGAACGGTTAGTTTGGGGCCGACAAGTTGTTCAGCAGTCTCGACTATAATGGCTTAACCTATATGCTCCGCTTTTTTTCTGCTTTTGAGAATGACTTTGAGAGCTGTCCCTGTTGATTTTCGATCTTTATTTTATACTTTTGGCACTATTCTGTTGCGAGGTTATCAGATTTGTCAAGTGGGAACATTTTGCAGTTAAATTTATTGCTGTAGATGCTATTGGCCCTGTTGCTTGACCGGAGTTGCTTCGAATCATATTTGTAGTTTGTTTCTCGGTTGATATTTATTGATATAAAATGAACACTATTGGCACTAATTTAATGGTAGTTGGTTTAGACTATTATTGCATATTATTGATATGTAATATAAAAATGATATGTCTGATATGAAAAAAAATATGGAACTCTGATCTGTTCTGCCTATTAGCATTTCATGTTGCTAAAAATTATTCTTTACAATGCACCTTTATTTTTATTTATTTCTGTTTATCTGAATGTGTTTGCTTGTCTTGAATCTCATAGCAAACTGAATTTGCTTAGTTGATGATTTCGAGTAATCTAAATTTAAACTTTTGCTTTGTTTACTTAAAAAAAAAATTTTAATTTGATTTCTTTCTTTCTTATTTCAGTGACCCCAACTCAAAAGACTCAATCAACCTTCTCTTGTCAGAATTTTTCCAAGGAAGAAAACGACTTTTACAAATTGACATATGGCAGCGGTAAGTTGAAATGATTTTATTAACTTCTCATGAATGTGTAACATTGGTTTATGACTGATAACTCTTCTCTTAATACTAGATGTTGCCTCCGTCCGTTTTCTTAGGCTGCATTGCACTGGCTGCGATGAACACATTGGCTCTGCACCAGCAGAGAAACATAATATGACTGAACATCCAGTTTTGCGAACCTTGTTGTGTGCTAAGTGTCGAGAATTCTATGGTGATGGTACTTTTGAACAAGGTGAGAAACTATTATTATCAATAGTTAACTAAAAAGAATTTTCACTGACAGTATTATTTGTTTAGGAGACGATGCTACAGATATGTTCTGTAGATGGTGTGCAAATGGTGGAAATTTATATTGCTGTTCTTACTGTAGTAACACTTTTTGCAGTAAGTGCATAAAACGAAATTTCGACCCTCCAACTATCAAAAGAATAGAGGCAGAAGACAGTTGGAAGTGTTTTGTCTGTGATCCCAAAGATTTGTTTCCACTGCGATCCATTACTCGTGCACTAATGACACATATCGAAACAGTGACTAAGTAAGTATCATAGCCGTTAGAGATATCAATAATTATAAGAAGATGTAATTTGTTATTTATTTGTACTTGATCATAATAGGATACTAGAAAACGATAGGCGAATGGGTCCAAAGGAAGTAGAAGAAAAAATGCACCTTGATGAGACCAAGTGCTGTTCGCGTAAGCGTAAGCGTCGAAGACGGCGAACGCTCTCTAATTCGGATGACGATGAGGAAGAAGACGTTAATTATGTACCTGAGAATGAACGACCTGACACGCCGCCTAGTAAAAAACGCAAAATTCGAAGGCAGTGGACGCAAGTGGTAAAATTTATTTATATTGTTATGACCGAGTACGGGTGAACGTAAATGAGAACACGTTATCTACGGAAAAGGGACACAAACTCAAACTCTTTATTTAAATCGTAACACGTCTCAGCTCAACAGCTGTCACGATTACGCTAAACATAAACAACAACATTCGCAACGTCGTTGATCACGTTGTTAGGGGTCGCTATACGCGATTCTTGGTGTTCGAATCACACAACGTTCGGACTATGTATCTCATCGCCAATATGTATCTCAATTCTTGTTCCTTTTTAATTTTAATTGATCAATAATATTAACATTTTTTTTTAATAGAATGATAGAAACGGTTATATGGATCACGAGTATTACAACAATAAACAAACAACGAAAGTCGAGCCTGATATAGATCCAGCAGATTTGCTGATTCCATGTGAGCAGACAATGATTGAGGGGGATACAGAAATCATTAATCCAAATGATTCGGAAACTCCTGGAGAAATGCCAAACAAAGTACAACCGATAAATTGAAATATAAAACTTGCGTTATATTTTTATATCAAATTGCTAAAATTCGCTTTTTTTATAGGAAGTAAGTAGTCCACAGGTACGGCCACAAATAGTTAGACAAGTACCCGTATCTGTAAATGCGCAAAAACAAACGTATCAACAAATGGGATCGAATAACTCAATGGCAATAAATACAGTACCTCTGGCAAACCTTTTAAAAGTTGCCTTGTCTTCAGGCGCCAAAAAAATTAAGGTGACTCATACAGCAAACCAGAAATTGGTTGCGGTACCAGTGTCGGCGATGCCCAAATCTGTCGCCAGTAGTAACATCACTTTTGTGAAGCCTGCAACACACTTTCTTGTACCCAAGAATATAGCTAAAAATATGCAGGTATCTGCACAGCAGCAGCAACAATTAGTTACTACGCCACAACAGAATCAACCAAATGTCATTGATTTAGATAGTGACGATGAACCTGCGGTTGTAGGCAATTTCTCGAATAATAAAATTAAATCTTATACAAGAAATATAAATACTGATCAAAGTAAAAACTCAGGAGATACGTACGCAGTTGAAACTGTAAGTAATCTCATGTTTTACCTCACAATATCAATTGGCTAATTAACATATATATGTATATATATATTTATCTAATAGATTGATAGCAATGGCGAAGATGACGAACCAATGGTTATTTCTACTTCGCCAAGAACATCAGTATCAAGATCAAGAGGGACAAATAGAAACACAGACGATTTACCAAACTCGATGAGCGATATGGTACCTATAACAATCCAACACCGCGATCAGAGGTTCAAGAAAATGTTGATACTCCAAAGTCAAGAAATTGATAATGCGTTAGGAGAACTTAAAACGAAAATCTTGAAACTTGTACAGATGTCAAATATGAAGTCTCAGGAGGCCGATCTGTTAAATTCAGCGGCACAATGTACCAAGCGCTTTCATCGTGCAATTCGTAAAACCTTAGTTGAATTATCGCAGATTAATGATAGAGTAGTACGAGATTATGTGCATTGGAAAAAAAAGAATGGTAAAATACCTACGTTAGAATCACAGGAAAAGGGCAATGAAGAAAAAACAAAAGATAAGAGCAGGTAAAAATGTATTTGAATATGCATGAATTCTAAAATTTCAGTTGTCAATAATAGTCACTTTTACTCTAAATTTGATTAAATTTATTTTGCAATTTTATGTACCAATTATCCAAATAATTTTGTATGATCGTAGATATAAACCTCAATCAAGTGATCATGATCTAACACTAGAAATGACCTGTGTAAGAGAGTCTGCATCTGAATCTGAGAGCGATGACGATGACAGTGTTAACGCTGCAGATTATTCTATGGAAGCTGTAAATGTGCCCTCGGAATTCTCACAGATTTTAGATCATCTGACAATTTTTAAACGTAAGCCCACTGCATTGAAAGCTGTCGGAGATTCATCAGTTGTTACAGAAGATAAAGCCTGTCAAGCTTATGACGTGCCTTGGAGAGACTATGAAAAGTGTATCGGTTATTCGTTATTGACGAGGTCCGAATACGATCCGAAGTCGCAAAAAGAAACGTTGCGACCAGTCGTGGTTCCAGATGAGAACTTTGGAAAGTACCAAGAGCAGTACTTATTTTATCTGCAGCACATTGAGGATTTTGGAATCGAGACCGATGAATTAAAGGTAAATACTTAAGTTACATTATTCAGCACAATCATCAAAGGTTCATATAATTTTTAGTCAATAATGTCAATATTATTATTTAGGGATTACCTGATCCAAATCATATACCACTGAAAGACTTAATAGATGGCACGTCACCCTTTATCATGGATATGTTGGAGCGTCTGAGTCCAGTAACTCTTTCGAATGGTTGCTCGTCTCCACCTTCACAGCATGAGAACGCAGCTGAAAATCCCGATGCTACATCTGAAACCACCAATAATTTCCATTCGTCTCCGCTTGCAGTGGCAATGGATATTTCTTCGTCGCCTCCGAGCAATAGCAATAATGAAAACGAAAATGAAAATTCAGAGACATTGCCTACGACAGCGATAATAACATCGACAGAAGCGATAGCTACAGATGACCAGGAGACCGAAAAATCTTCGGATGATAATGTTGCTACGTCTAAAGCCGTAGAAGAATTAGTTAAGATGGTGACAAAACTTTCGGAGGATCTACGAAATGAAAATAACGCGAACGCTAATGCAGCTATTGCAGAAATCGAAGATATATGCACCGTTACAAGTAATAACGATGAGTGCACAAGTATGGATTAGAAAAATTCTAATTTTGTATTCCTTCGGTATTTTTCCGTTTATTGTGAATAACTGTTTTGCTATAAAGATGAAAACAAATGATTATTGATGAAATTTGAGTGAGTGATTGCTTTCTTATTCTTATAAATGTATGCATTTGATTAGAATTAGATTTATCAAGAAGCGCGAGAAGATATTTATTTGAACACATTCTAAATTGACAGGTAAAATAATGATATCAGTGTTAAGCCAATGTATATTATTGAGTTTAAAAAGTAAGCAATCAATCAAATTTTAGAGAAATACACTTTTGTATTAATAATCACGTTTTGCTAACTTTATCTGAACTATTAGTTTTACTTTTTTGTATGATATAAAACTACGCGATATGAGTCGTCGAGAATGTATATATAAGATTGATGTGAGATTCATTTTTCCTCTTTGTTAATAATGATTAGGAGAAAAGAAACTACTTACCAAAATAAGCAATCAATACGTTCGTTTTTGATATTTCTTAGCGATTTATCGATTTTCCATTCGCTTAAAAAGCAATGCAATGTCTAATCAAGAAATGAATAAATTTTGTGAGACTCAAGAATTAGTGCACATTTTGGAATAAGCTTTTTTTCTAAGCTTATAAAAGTGAAGAATTTTGTAAGAACATAAAAAGTACTTTATTAAATACAGAAAAAATATTTGAAAAGTTTGCTCTGCTCTGAGAAAATAGTTTTTCAAAATTATATATATATATATATATATATATATAAATATATATATATCATTGGTGAAATGTATGTCTATAAAGTAGCAGTGTACAAAATATTTGCGTATGCTTGAATAACAGAATATTTTTTTACAGTCTGAGCCTGAATATTTTGCACTTTTATAATGTGTCGGTTTTCTTTTGTCGACCATTCGAATGTATTGACATTTGTGTAAATAGTAGTGATCGATGTGTTTACTAACACATTTTATATAGATCTCTTGAATTATGAAAAATTAAGATATATTAGTACATACATACATGTAATTATATCACAAATTTATTACCTTAAATAGCATTATTATGTATGTAATTAGAAATTTAATGCGCGCATATGATATTTAACAGTGTATAAGTAATACAACTTCATCACTTTATTAGGAAAATTCAAGCGCATTGTAGTGATTTTTCTAGAGATATTAAAAATATTAAAAACAAAATACATTTGTTCAACTTAATGAAGTCTTATTTTTTATAATAGCATAATTAATCAAACAAGAGAAAAAGGCTTCATTTTCGTAAGAAACTTTATAGTTTATCATTTTATTTAATCGTACATTTACACTATAATATATTAATCGACCGTCTAAAAATCACTGGGCTTTATAGCGTATCAATGTGTGAAAGTGGTGTCGAATCATTCTATTCGCATAGTATAAAAAAATAAATTTTTAGGCGATAAATGCAAAAAAGCTTCAATCCAGTTGATAGAGTCACCGTCTTCATTTCAATATCGGAATTGTCCTTTTCGTCCCATACCATTGTGGTAAACTCTCAGAGGCGTGTAGTTACCGTTGCCATTCATCGCTGCAACGTACAAAAAAAAGCGATCAAATTTCTTCAACGAGACACAAATATTGTACGGACCGTAACTAAATGAAAATTCGTAAATATTGTGAATAATTTAAGTTACAGTGCCAGCTATTTGAAGATTTAGTGAAATCTTAAAAAATTATCGATGTATATATAGATAAAAAGTCAGTTCAAATTATTTTCATCGTAAAATTGACCAACACTTTTAAACGTTAGAGTAATATTTAAGCTCGATTTTTTATATTGAAAATAGTAATATAACAAGTCATACGAATTATTATTTTAGTATAAACTGCCTATCAATCTCTGTAAATATTCCAAAATACATGTTTGGTTACGAAAATAAAGTGCTCTAAGAAATTATGCATAAATATACGTTTCTGTCACTGCTACGTTGCTATACCTTGGACGATGGTCGGCGGTTGCCTTTGTCCACCCTGTACCGATTGGCCGTGACATCTCGGCTTGAGGATTCCGTGATAGAGTACAAAGTACAGGGTAGCGATAGCTGCCGCGGCTATCGCCATGCATTTATATATTTTGCGCATTGACTCCACGTCGTCGTAGCCCTCGAACTTGTCGATACAGGCGCCAATCACCGCCCCGATAGCACGACCTTGGATTCGAAAAATTATTATGTATAACAAATTGTCGCATCCATCTCGCAGTGTATGAAAAAAGAAAGATATTGTACAAGACATACCAATACAAAAGTGAGCTATGACAGGAAGCGCTTGACCGGTCGTTGTCATTTGCCGTGGGATCAGGTGCCGGAAATATAGTATAGCTGTGACCCACATTATTCCAAGGGTAAAAAGTTCCAGAGCCTGAGAGATCAAGGCCCACAGTACGTCGGGAACTATGCTCAGACCCGTGAACCTTTTGGCAACAACAAAAAATTGTTAACCGTTAATTACCCGCTATTTTATATATCAAGTACGACCGTTCAACCGGTTTCGATAAGAGGAATCCACGTTTAATTTTGTTTTCTATAATGAAATACTCAGTTACCAACCGAGTTGGTGTGTACATGCACATCCTGTTAAAATTACAAGTCTCGTATACGAGGTGTAATTATACGGCGCATAGCTCAAGCTCACCTGACGATGTAAATAATGAAAGCAGTGATGAGAAGATTGCTGTGTCCGCAGTAATCGACTAGGTGCTCGGACTTCCAGAGAAACAGCACCGCCGGCCAGGCACCTACCGTTAGAGCCAGGCCGATTGACAGTTCGTCTGCCTTCAAGTTTACCAGGTGTCTACTCGGCAAAAAAAAGCTCGGTTATAATTATGTATCCGTCAACTCTGCTTTCTGGGGGTAAATTTATCATCGCATTTATTTTTTTCTTTTTTTTTTTCAATCATAACAACGACTCACATTGACAGGTAGCTGTCCACAGTGCTCCAAAGTGCTCCGGCCAGAATGAGAACGATAAATAGCGCGGCCGTCTCACCGCCGTACTTTCTCACGGCACTCATGGGCAGAGCGAGCATACCGCTGCGAGTGTGCCACCACCATTCGGGTGGACTGAGAGGCATCGAGTCCGAGGATAGGGCTATGCAACCGGCCAACAGCACCAGGAGTCCGTGGAGTGCCAAAGGCGCGTAGTACGAGGCGCTTGGCTGGGGCAGAAGAGTCGTCAGGTAGCCGCTCAGAGGGCCGAATATCGCGAAGCCCAGCGAACCGAAAGCTGTATTGTATAATTTTTAGTTGATTATCAATAATATTATGTTTGTTTGAATGTTTAATGTGTGAAAAATGTCATAATTTTGCTTTACTGTTAAGATAAATTATTCACTTACCCAATTGTCGTCCTACGTCGCCGCGACCAGTGGAAGTTTCCCTCGTGGCGATGACAATGGCCGCGTCGATGAGGGCGACTGCAGCCGTAGGGAAGATATCGGCGAGACAACGTATCGCCAGGTACATCCAAAAGGTCAGCTGCTCGTTACCGATCACCTGCCGGCACTGGCTCTCCGCCAACACGCTGTCTTCGACTTTGCTCGAAGCATTGAAAATTATTGTTAAAAAATGAATATGGACTCATGGTAAAATGACATTTTTCAAGGGGTCTGGCTCATTTCGTACGTAAATGGATGTGGTGGTATTCATTCGAGGCAAGGCACTTCATGCGATGATTTCAAGACAAGAGAAGAAAATAGCGCTCTTTGCAATTGAATGTACATATATCATGTGCACAAAAAAAAAAAAAAGAAAACGTCGTCGCTTTCAATTGCCTAGAGTTTAATTCATTGCAACTACTCTGATGGTAATGAATGGGGGGTCGCTCGAGGCTGCTAATTCGTTGAAATAGCTGCTCACCAAAGGTATAGACTACTTACTTTGAAAGTCTGTCGTGTTCCGCTCTTTGCGATGCAAACGAAAGAAAAACAAACTTTTGTAGACTAGTCGCTTTCAAGGGGAATCGGTCTCGTATTTATTTGGGATAAAAGCAAAAGAGTGTCAGTACTTATTATTTACCCTCGGCACATTTATACTAAAAGTTCTTTATATTATTCGCAAACAATGTTATATTCTGCGTGACAAAAGCACAGAGACAGTAAATCGAAAGGCAAAAAAAAGAAGTTTGTCTCTCGGCTCACCTCGATCCACATCGTAAGGATTCTCGAGTAGGCACTCGATGAGGCAGCTCTGATTGAGCCTCGCCATCGAGCTCTGAATGTCGGCGGGTATCCTGCAGTCGAAGAACTGGGCTACCGGATAAGCGCACCACTCGTCAATGTCCTCGGGGTTGACAGCTTGGCGCAAGCTCGCGTTTACCACGAGGCTGTCCCGAGACTCGGTGAACACGTGGCAGACGGTGTAGCCACCCGTGCCGTCGTAGCAGACGTGAGGGGATTCGCTCTTTGGCATCACGTAGCGACGAGATTTACCTTGTTATGCAGCAAATGATTATTTTTGTCTTTTTTCTTTCCGTCGACGATTGGTTATAAGTATTACGTAATTGGAGCTGTCAGTGCCAGTAATTGAGTCGATTAGTCATTATACTGTAATTAAAGTGCAACCGTTGTGTGTAGTAAGATTGAATTAATTATACCGAGCTAGCTAGTGAGTAACAAGTCAATAACAATACATTAACAAGGGCTAACGATATCGTACACAAGGGTTCACGAACGATTAACGTATCAAATCCAACTCACTGGATCTCGGCTCTCTGCCAATCGCAGGAGGCGCAGTCGCCGTCTCGGTGGTCGTATCTAAGGGTATGACCCCGAGTTCGCCGCTACTCTCGACTTCTGGTCCATCTACAGGCGCCGCCGGATTCTCCAAGAGAATGGCCTCGGTGGAAAGTGGGATTACGTTCACCGGGGACGCTTCCGTCTGGGATGGGGGAAATTTCTCCCTGCGGCGTTTTTCATCCAACGGGTAGCAGGCGTAGTCGCATTTTTCCAGACGGAGGCTTCCGACGAGGTCCTCGTTCGACCAGCGGTGACAGCCGATTGCGTCGCGACACCTGTACTCGAGTTATTCGTGGAATTAGGGGGGTCGAGGGTGTGCGTTAAGAATTTTGTAAAAATACCTTTCTTGGTGAACAACAGCGCCTCGTTCGTCGCACGAAAACCTGACCGAAGGTCGGAGCTCGTGTGGCAGGTCGACCCTCTTGACAACTGGGACCACGAGAAGCAGCGCGTAGAAGAGCGCGGAGAAGACGCAGCAGACGGCGATCATGATGCGAAGGTATCGGCCGTTGCTCGGCTGGGCCGGTTTCTGGTCGGACAAGCCGTTGGACTGCAGTCGGTAGCGAGAAGCGGCTACGCGGTCGGCGAGCGGACCCGCGATCAGGGGTCCCAGGATGGCCACGGCTGGGGCTATCATCGAGATCAGTCGGATCTCCTGCGCCGTCAGACCCACCGCCAGCATGTGCAGTGGCAGGAACGGTAGGAGGCAGCCCATTCCTGTGGTGCGAATGGTTATAGGCTAAACGAACGTTCCGAATATTTTTGAGAAACTATCTAGTTAAAATTTATCCGTCACCTCCGAAGAAGAAGAAGAGCAGGAACTTGAGAGAGATAAGGTTGATGTTGATGAGCTTTCGCCGGGCATCCGAGCCCTTGACGTCGCTGATCGCTTCGGTTGTCGAACTCATGTCGGACGCTTGTTTGATTCTTGCTAGATGCAACTGACGTGTTACTACAAAGATGCGGGAAAGTGGTGACGGGCTAAGCTACTTTCTGCGACTTTACGACGCTTCATCGCTCGACGTCCCCTCGACGTGCTCTTCTTATCTGCATCTTCGCGGCTTTATTATCGGCTCGAGTTTCTGTAATGATAAAAAAGGCCGTTGATAGTTATTATGACTGTTAGCCGATCTGCATATTATTTTTGAAGAAGTAGCTGTATACGCTAATGCACCCCCCACTCTCGAAAGTGACATCCCAGCCTTGAAAATACACGACACCCCATCCGCGCAAGTTCGAGTATAAAAGCTCGCATTTTGCAGTAAGACGTCAATCAAAAATCAGCTTTCGACGAGTGCTGAGCATTCCGAAAAAGCTATATCAACATGGACTCCTTCAAACAATTGATGACCGCCATGGGCGTTTACCATCAAGGCATCGACTTCATCCGCGAACTACCAGTTGAACTGTCTCAAATTATTTTATCCAAACTAGACAGCCGATCTTTGCTCAATGCTGCTCAAGTATCCCGAAAATGGCTATCCATTTCCAAATCCACTTCTACCTTAAGAAAAAGCGTTCGCCGACACATTCGACGCCAAAACCGAAGACTCGCTCCGGTTCTCCCTCCACCGCCAACTACCCAATCGACTAGTCGAATACTTTCCAAACCTATGATATCAATTCCTCAAACTAAAATGCCATACCCTATGATATTGAGCACTTCAAAAATCCTCAAATCCAAATTTCCAACAAGACAATCCTCGCAAATAAAAAAGACTATTCGACTTTAAGATGATTATTTTGTTGGCTGTTATTGCTACTAAAGTTGTAATTTTATTTGTATTATAAAAACTTATATTATTAAATTTTTATATGTCAATCGTTAATTTTTTAGGTTGTAAATCTCGCGATAAATGTCACTATAACCGTCTATGCCATCAACCAAACTAAAAAAAAAATTTACATTATTAACGCATTAACGCAACCACACACGTTATCCTATGTTTATCCACATCGGAAGTGTATAGCCTACGCGTCTAATCCGGCGTAAGTACGGCGTCGTGTCGTCCCGATGCAGTTTCCTGTTCGGTGAAAGCCTTTTACGTACGGACGGACGCGTTTCCGTGTCAAGGTTTCTTCGCACGCTATTGACATATCTATCACGTAATATCACACGAAATTTGCGCTTGTTAGGCACCGGCTATTACGGCGAGTCTGGTTATTCTGCAGTTAGGTCTGAGTGCGCTGAAGGTCTCGGACTGATTCGCTGGGTTGATTTTTCACGCCTTTTTGGATTACGGCTGTTGGTGGGCTTCAAGTGAAGCTCGCGCGGGTACGTTTTTGAGAAGAATTTTATTTTACTAGAGAATATTTTCTTTATAGGAATCAGTTCTCATGAAATCAATCAGACGCGGGAAGTTTCAAACTCGATAAAATTCGAAAACTTTTGAAGCTATCCCAGCTGCTATTCAGCTGTGCAGCAGCTATATATTACGCAGTGTACGCGGCTGGGGTAAAAAAGTAGGTTGGCTATAGAGGAGTGAGTAATTCGCTTTGCCGGAGCCGCTTCTTTCGCGATTGCTAAGCCAATTTTGCCGCTAGTATTTTGCCCTCGGTGTCGGCAGACCGTCAGGGTCAGTCTTTTCAAGACTATCCGATTACCGATTACCATTAAAAATAAATAAAGTAGTTTCGTATGCGATATAGAAGAACTGTACTAAACTACCTCATCAATTGAACTCTCTCTCTCTCTCTCTCTCTAGCAATCTACCGCCACCGCCGTAAAAGAGACAATAAAAGAAGCTCCTGTTAATTCCCAACTGCACTTTGCACTTCGCTATAGATACATACACATATTTCACCTACGGCCTCTATACTTCGCGCGCGAGTATGATGCAAGTATATACGGCACAAGTTCGTTGCATTGTTGGCTCGTGGTGTCACATGTTCCCTCGTAAAACTCGCAGCTCTGGTAACGGGATCACACGTGTGCGCGCAACTCCTCCCACGGGACCCTTTGTTTGCAATTATACACACATTACAGTATACCTCGCTTTCCTTAGGCTCGACTGCTTTTAGGCGGATTTGCATTCGTTCGAAATTTAATTCAAATGAAATCGCTCCTGCTTCCGGAATAAGACGATTGGTATTACGGTACGTTTTTTAATTACAAAATGTTATATGTCCGAAGATGCGCGCAGTGTAAAACAATGGGATATTCGCTATACAGGAAGCAGCTTCGGAGTCGTTAGAGCTACGCTTTTTACGACTCGCTTTTACACGCCTCACTGACTTGACTCAAAAATAATTGAAGTGGATTCACGGAGCGCTCCAATTATTCTCGGTTAAATAAAGAAAATTACTAATTCTCGTTGTTTTTATGCAGAAAAAAAAACGTACAATCATTTTTTTTTTTTACGGAGGAAGACGAAACTGCG
The DNA here is from genome assembly GCF_009193385.2 of Nasonia vitripennis. NCBI lineage: Eukaryota > Metazoa > Arthropoda > Insecta > Hymenoptera > Pteromalidae > Nasonia > Nasonia vitripennis. The sequence goes on from NC_045759.1 coordinate 8,151,853, forward strand.
GAGCTTCAAAGTTCTGCTGAGACCGGCGGCTCGCGTTTGCGCCTCTAACTGGGTTAACGTCGTCGGCGCGTTATTATTTCGCGCTGTGTGTGTGTGTGTGTGTACACCATCTTATGCTCTGTCTTTTCTCGAGACTTATTGTTATTCACGCGCCGGTCGTAAAGAGAGAGAGAGAGAGACGTGCGTGATAACCCGGTGTTTTCAACGGGCTGCGTTGGCTGGTAATAAAAATTTGATCGATTAGGGAGCCGACTTTTGTGATTAAGCGCGAGTGAGTTTCTTTCGGGAATGGAAGAGAAAAATTCACTAATATACTATCTATAGTAATTCGATTATGCCTCGAGTGAGTGAATGCAAGCATCGGAATCACCTGTTCACTACTATTAAAACCGTACCGGGCACTGCCACAATTTTCCTCAAAAAAAAAAGAAAAAACAAACAAACCCATATCCAGTGTTATTACGTAATTACAGCGTCACGCACCGGGTCTCATCCCCTGGGAAAGTATCGTGTCTTTTCTCTCTGTGTCGAATTAACACGCCCGCGCTCGGTCGATTAATTTTCTCCAACATTCAGGTCGGTCATTACGCATAAATCATGATACCAAAGTACAGAAGGACAAAAATTCAAAGTTATACGCAATCCCACGTCATCCCTTATCAAGCTTCGAACTTTCGTCGTTAAACCCGCGCGCGTCCGAAAAAACTTGCGTCACGGCGTTATTTCTCTCAAGGAGACTCCGTCCTTTTTTCGTCCGCCCGTCGAAATATCCCAAAGCGCGGAATAATATCTTTCGCATTATACATCGGGCATATGCGCGCGGCTACGGCTCTAAAAATAGACGGTTACGTTGTTGCGTCGGTCACGTTTAACTAACCGAGTATAGTACAGTGTATAGTACAGCGTTCCGAGAGCTGTTTCTGCTGCGGAGAGGGATATATATATATATATATATATATATATTTTTTTTTGGTGCGAATGATGTAGGTAATTCGCTCGGTTTGGTCTATATTTGCGGATGCGCAATATTCGCGTTGATACGCAGACGCGTCGTCGTCGAGCTGCTCCTCGTGTTGGCGGTTTTGTTTTTTTGGCTTTAGAGTCTATACGAAATCCGGTCTTGGGAGTGGCTTTGCTTCTCCGATTTTATGGCGGGATGTAGCGAGTGAATTTTCGCTGATTTCTTGTTGGTTATCGGTTAATAAAAATCTCGCTTCGCCTATACCCGCTCCCTAATTCAGCGGCTCAATTAACTCCGTCGCGGTGCCGCAAAGAGAAAACTACAGAATATACGGATGACGCCTCGCTGCAGAACCATAGAGTCGTGTACGCCAAGTCGCGCGTATATATCGGGCCCAGTTCATCCGTGGGTGTTATTATACATAAGTAGACTCCACTGGCGAGATTAGCCTGATAACCGATCCCTCGCAGCTCCGCGGAATGAATTCGCGACTGCGTCATCGGCTCTTTTTAGTATAGGCGGCTGCATAGCTCTCTGTGTGCTAAGATTCCATTTCAGCGGAAGAGCTAGAATGTATACAATCTAGACTTTCGTCGCAATTCTCGGCAAAGCTTCTCTGGAACTAGGCTATTCAAAAGCTGGGTATGGAAGAAAGAAGCGAAAGTCCCATAGAACATCGCTTTTAGAATAGAATAATGGCCCCGAAAAAGAAAGAAGACTAGCCTGCATGTGCAGTGGAAAAGTAGCTGTATCATCGAACGCGCCGATGCGGATCGAAGAGCGCGCATGAATGAGCCGCTATATACGTATACATAAAGCGAGCGTGATTTTGAAGGTGAGGGATTCCTGGCTTATGTATATATACATTTCTGGAATTTTTTCCTCCTCGATTATCAATGAACGCCGTGTGTTTCGCGCGAGGGCCGGCTCCGGACTGTTTTGCATGCACGACTGATCAGCATGTCTGCACTGTTCATACTTTTTATTTTAGAGGAGTAAAAAAAATTTTGTTTACATACTCGCGACTAATTCCGACATCTACATAACATCAAGATTCTAAAACTTATATATATTTAAAATAGCTACAACGAGTCTGTGCGCGCACATCTCCACACTAGTCTCCTCTATATATATATATACATATATATCTACTTGAAGAAAGCTACAAGACAAACACACACGAGCACATATAACGGGGCCTTTTCTCTCGGCGGCGGTCGCGCAGCGACGAGAAAGGAAGACACAAGCTCCGCGAAAGGAAAGGAGATCGATGACTAGCTCCGTATGCTGTAACGAGACGGACGAGAGAAAGGGATTAATACGGAGAGATAAGTCGCCGAGTCAGGCCCTTTATGTATACACGAATGTAAGGTCAAGGATGCGGATATGGAAATAGCAACGAGAAGAGTTCGAGGCCTTTCGTGAGTTTATTTTCGGTAGCGTTTCATTACGAATGCTTCGGATTTGATTGATCCGAGTTTAGTTCCAACGCGTTCGGCTTGTACTCCGGAAAACCTGCAGCAACTTTAATACAATCAACAGCGCATTATCATATCCTATAACGAAAACGCAATCCGAGCCTCGCGAAACACACGGCCGATAAATCATCTGCGTATGCATGCAGCGCGCGAAGAACAAATCGACAAATTCGCACGAGGGGGTCCAAAGGTGTACATCGAGTTGCTGCAGATGCTGCAGCTGATGCGGAATCTGCGGATCGACCCGCGAGATTATGACGACGAGGCGCGAACAACGGGATCGCGAGAAGAGCAGATGTATATTATACATTCAAAATTCGATATTATACAGGTACTACGTGCGCGCGGACGTCGATGAAACGGAAAAATCGTCGGCGGACTTTCGTTGCTGTCGATGTGATGCTGTGCGGAGATAAGAAGCTCATTGTGATTTCTGCAGGGTTAAATTTAGGTTCGACGCTCTTGTGATCTTCGGGACGAATAAACTCTCTCTCTCTCTCTCTCTCCCTTTCTCCAACTCAAAAACAAGCTTCACTCTCCGCGACTCCCTTAACGAAGTGCATTCGTCCGCTACTCAGCCTCAGCTATACTCATCTGTCGCAAAAAACCGAGCCCGTAGGAAGTCGGCCATTAAATCTCTTCCCTTTTCTCGTCACTCTCTCCGCGCAACAGCATCACCCGCGCGATAAACACAACAAAGAGAAAATATTACACAGCTGCGTCGAAAAAAATAAACGCTGCACACTACCAACGCAAAGCCTTCTCGAGGCACAGAGACGGAAACAGGTCATGTATACATGCATGCACGACTCGTTGGACGAGTTTGCCCCTTGATTGGCTGGCAATTGCGCGCGCGCGCGGTGCAGCTTATCAAAGCCGCATCGGAGCGATCGGCTACCGTGTGCTGCACATCTCGCCGTTTCTGATGCGCCGTAAGGCCAGTCAGTCAATTTCGATTTCTTTCTTTTTTCCTCTCTCGACGGTTTTCTGCAATAATAAGTCTAAAAGAGCGTCCAATCTGGAATGGGCTGTTTCGAACGAGAAACGACGACGAATATTCGAGATACGACTATATATAGAGTCACGCGTTCGAGCTATTCTCGTACACCATCGTCTTGATAACTATGCAAAGTATAATAAGCGAAAATCACGACTCACACAATGCGTTCCAACTCCTCGACAACTCAACGCGTCTTATTATTGCGAATTTTAAAAATCCACGCCACCCGCGCACACACGGCCATTAATTAAGCGTGTACATTGAAGCGCGTAATCGAGATAATGTCCGTTTGTAAGTGTATAGAGCTGCTCTCCGCCTAAGTGTAATTTCGCGCAGTAGCACTAAAGACAAAATTACGAGGCTCACACAGACAACTTACGCTCGGATAAGGAAATTTCAATAACACTTGGAGGGCTTTTACAACCGTACAAATAACAACTCGCGCGCTCGGCTATAGCTGAAAAGGACAGAGAGTAAAGAGAGGGCCGGAATTGTGTAATTATTGCTTCGAGTTGCTGCCATTGGGAAAGCGATTTTATTTATGCGATCCGACCGGTCTTCCTTCCTTAGATCAATCGACGCGTCTGCGTATCACCAGAAGGAGATTTGAGAAAAAAGAAGCGGCACTGCGCGCGAGGTTCTTGCCCTTTAGCACACTTATGATACAACGCGTTGCGTATAAGTTATACAGTCGACTTGTGTGAAAAAGAAAAAAAGGACGAGGCGGATGAATTTATAGACTACAGTGCCAATGAGCGGGGCTGCGCTTCGTTCCTTCGTTTAAAATCCCTGCGATGCGCTCTTACCAATTAACACTACAGCTTAGAGTGTGCGGTATGCAAATCCGATGAGGGAAGTGCTCGTAGGCGTCGTTTTCTTTTTTGTTTTTTTTTATTTCACACGCGTTGAGTGAAATTTATGAATGACTTTGACCGACGCGACGCTATTATACATGTGAGCGTTACGAGGGGGAGAAAAATGAAATTGAAGAATTTATGAGGGATGAGATACGTGCGTACTTGATTGAACGTCAAAAGCAGCCCACACGCGTAAGGTTCATTCATGGACGAGAGAGAGAGAGAGAAAGAGCTTATTGAAATCAGAGGAGATAGCGACGAGCTTGAATAAACCGAGAACTGTCGTTTCATCCGCTCGATTACAGAACGTAAACATAAACTTCGCTCTTATACTATGGCACATTCGTTATGCTGTATATTCATCCGCAGATATCTGTGCTGTCATTTAAACAACGAACACTCGCTTACCTGAGCGGTCTCATGAAGCCCTTCCCTTTGATACACCCTGTAGTCCTCAGAAAAAAGCACAGCAGCAAAAGAAAAAACGACGTCACATAATATATCGATATATCAGAATATATTTATATAGAATAAACGAACGTAGGTCGAAAACGCTTTCGCGCGCGCGCGGAAATAGCGGTTCACGCGCTCTGCACGAGGTGTAGGTACGCGAGTCACTGATGGCAGAGAGTTCGCTCCGCTTCTCTCTCTCTCTCTCTCTCTCTCTCTCGCTCTTTCTCAGGTCGTTCCCTCTTTTACCCGCCCCACTATACTCGCCGGCGCGTGTGTATACTCGGTGTGGCGTCGTGTATACCTCTATATATATATATATAGATATATATATATATATATATAGCCGCTATGGCTGGATGTGGGCTATGGGTATATGGATATGGGAATTATCCGTATGTGTGCGGGTATAGTTCAGCTTTGCTTGTGTTATACGCATATACATCGAGGAATCTGTGCGCGAGATATGCGGAAGCGCGGAAACTCGAGCTTACAGATAAGTTTTCGATTTGCAGCTATACACGCTCGTTTAGCATTATGGATTTATATAGCGAGGCTTTTCAGCTGCGATTGAGGTTTTCAAATTTATTACGAAAATTATTGCGATTTTGTTTTATATCACGATTTCGTCAATCCGTAATTATACTACATATAGCGATACCCAAAAACTAAAATGAGGATACACCCGCGGAGGGTCCAGCAGTATACAGTTCTCACTCCACTTTGCACATCTTCCTCTCTCAACACATCTCCCTTAATAATAAAGCGCATTTGCAGTGCGGGTCCCCTTTTCCAACGCGTGCAAATCGATCGAGCCGCACATGTAGTACAACACACACACACACACACATACACACCTTCCGTATGATGTGTGCCCTTTACCTACCAGCCGGCATTAGAGCAATCGAATAACGGATTTTTAGGGACCCCCTTTTTTCTCTTACTTTCAGGGGGGGGCAGGTGGTGTCCACTAGCGCGAAATTTTATTGCACTGCGAGAATAGGGGCACGAATTATTATTGTTTCGCAGGTGAAAAATGCTCTTTTCAGCTGCGAGTCGTTACCGCGGTGCGGTGTGGCATGATAAAGTATATAGTTTCCTATAGTTTATACTTTAACGAGGGGTTCAATGTTTTGTAAAATTTAAATCCACATCCACGACCTTTCAGAAGCATACAAATTCCGCCCATTGAATTTCGTATCTAGCGATTATGAAACTTTGACAGATCGGCTTGAGCACCGCGTCGATGCTGTATACACACAAAACAGCGGCGCAGTCGCTCGTTCGAGGCCGCTCGCACCGTTTGTTAATTTTACGCTCCTTTTACTCCGACTGAGCGAGCTGTACTCGAGAGGCGATGTCTTTTTTTAATTCTGATATCAGAGCGATGACAGGATGTTTTATTGATAGATTCGCACTTTAACATTTTTTTTCTATAATAGGCGTCGCTGTTATTATATATAAATAATTGCTCATCGATTACCCATAAATCACACAACCCTCGCAGACGTCTCCAACAAAAGCCATCAGCTCCATATGACGGGTATACCTGCCTCCGAAAAGCCGTGATCTCGAAGCTCCATCGCAGAAAATTTCTCCATCGGAGAAAATTCTCCCGTTAATTACTCCGATATCGAGAGAATCGTATCGGCTAATTAACGAACGTCGCGTCGTCGCGGAAATCACCGCCGTTTGTTCGAAATTAGCGAAGCGTAACAAGCCCTTCGCGCGAGCTTTTACTCTCACGTGCTGCACAGTATAGTAAAGTCTATGTATAAAGGGGGAGAAGGCGTTATTCGAGATATGCATCGCGCGTTTTTTTTGCGGCGCGAATATATAGGGGGGGGGGGGGCGACGCTGATTTAATTAGCATTCGTTACGGGGCCGTTCGCCTCGACGCGGTGTGTGGGTGTGTTTTGCGGGGAATATGAGCGCGTAATTTGACGGAGCTGGAGTATTTAGTGAGATGTATATAATAACGTTAAAGTTTGATGAATATTTTTTCAAAAATATGAATTGACCTCTATATTTGGAGCTGAAAGCATTGCAGCCACTCTTATAAATAGATATACGGACATGCAAAAGTATATGCATCACATTCTGTTATCTATTCACGAGAAAAAACGCGGACGCGTAGACGACGTGGGTTATAAGCTGCTTCGAATACAAGGATTGTAAGTGTCGAGCTCGAAGCTCTCGGATATCTATATGTTCATCGTTTCAATTCTAACAAGCATTAGAAAATAATACAGAACATTCCTCGACTCATATTCAAACACAGTCTCTCAATCGGTAACCACTATAACCTCACTCCCTCTCCCTTCAGTCGGTAAGGCAGAGCCTCAATCCTCATCAGTAGCAAAATAAGTATTCAACAGTTCGCATTGCAGATACGACGTGCACGAGTACTTATATTAGCGACTTTCCCCTTCTCCACGGCACCTACGTCTTACATACCACAGAGCCGTCGCCCGTCTTTCGCTACACAGGACATATACGTACAGTGCGTAGGGTAAACACACCGGCATAACCGCTTCTTGTTTTCCGCCGGACTGCATCACAAACTCCGAAACTCTGTTCCGACAACTTTGAGCCTCGCTAGTCATCCATCAACGTCGAAGATACAGCATCAGGTATTTTCGCGCATACATCAAATACTTGCGAATCTCACTCTGTTTACTCGGAAGTAAGTATCCCCTGCGGTTCACATCACAGGCGTAAAACTTCGTTGACTTCCCCAAGTTACGGTGGTTCTGGCAAAAAAGTTGCCCACCTAGCAACAGAGACGGCCATCGGCGAAATGTACATGTATATACTACTTGTTATATTCTTGTTATAGTTGTTGACATTTTTGCCGGCTTCGTTTGACATTTCGCGCGAGAGACAGCAATGGCTACCCATCGCGAAATTATTTCGCAACAAGTAGTGCGCTGCGCAATATAGAAAAAGTAAAGTAAAAAACGAATCGTCTTGGACAGTTTTTACTTCTTCGAATACTAGACTACGAGTAAACTTGAATTCTAGTGCAAAAACCGATATCGCTAATCGATCAGTTGTACATAATAATAGTCGCTGATGATGACGTGGGCTATTTTTAATCCCGGCCTCCGCCATTCATAGATCTCGAATTTGCGTGATATCATCCATCCTGCTAAGACTCATTTATATTAACGGCATTTGCTTTTTTTACTGTATATGGCTTGTTTAAATACACAGCATAAAAAGTTCAATTTCATCCTTCTAATGAACATTTGAAGTATACAGTAATTCAAGTACTTGTATCATGACTTTTATTTTATTGAAATTAATTAAAGATCAAGATATCATGAAATTTATCATCAATATAACTGATGTGTAATGATGAATCAATAAAAATCACAGAATACAGAACATAAAAGATTTTTCAATTTTAGCTCAGAGCAATTCATGGAGTACAATTATGTACAACAAGTTTATTTTCATGTGCACAGTGTTTATTTCTATATCATTAGATAAGATTATGGCTATAAATTGTTCTTTCTGATTCTATTTTATCATATTTATTCATTGAATCAACAGCTTGTGTCATTTAATTAGATTCAATTTATTGACATCCTTTATTAAGTTAATCTTTTGTATTCAAATTTAAACTCATTTAATATTAATTTGATTTTTACAAAAATAAGCAGTAAAGTTATTCTTGACTTTATTTGTTTGCAGAATGACGGAGCGTTTGGATTTGGTCATTTTTGGAGCAACTGGTTTTACAGGAAAATATATTGTGCGAGAAGCTGAGCGCTTGGCTAAAGATAAACATTTTACTTGGGGAGTTGCTGGTCGCCGCAAGGATGCTCTGGAAGCAGTTTTAAAAGAATTTGCTCCAGAATCAGGTACAGATATTTTGATCCACCCAATGCGAGATGTAAATTTTTTCAAAAAATGCCAGTAATTCTTCATTTTTGTTCTCCTTAGAAAATATAAAAATCATAATAGCAGACTTGAAGGATGAGGAGTCACTTAAGAAAATGGCTGAACAAGCCAAAGTCATTGTAAACTGTTGTGGTCCGTATAGATTTTATGGTGAGCCTGTTATCAAAGCATGCATTGCAGCCCAAACACATCATGTTGATGTCAGTGGAGAGCCACAAGTAAATATTTCATTCTGTACTAAATATAAAGCTATACTACAAATATATGCTTGGCTACAGTTTAATTGTTCTTTTTTCTTTGCAGTACATGGAAAAAATGCAATTGGAATACAACAAAAAAGCACAAGATGCAGGAGTATACATCATAAGTGCTTGCGGATTTGACAGTATCCCAGCTGACTTGGGTTTAATTTTTACTCAAAATAAATTCGAGGGCGATGTCAACAGTGTTGAAACTTATTTAAACTTTTGGTCAAAATCCAATGTTGGAGGAGCACTTTTGCATTATGGTACTTGGGAATCAGCAGTTTATGGATTACATCATGCAAATGAACTACGAGGTCTCCGTTCAAAACTATTCCCTGAAAAGCTTCCAGAATTGAAACCCAAGTTAAAAACAAAGTAACCAAATCATCAGTGATTAGTTAAAAGCAATTGCATCATAAAGTTGATTTATTGTTCACTAAAAACCATTCTCTTATTGTAGAGGTGTTGTACATCGCAGTGCCATTTCAGAAGGCTGGTCTGTCGTTTTCCCAGGCGCTGATCGCTCCGTTTGTCTTAGGTCTCAAAGATTTTTATTCCAGAAGTATAAGCAAAGACCTGTACAAGTACAAGCTTATGTGACTTTTAAGTAAGCAAAATTACTTTAATTTAAATCTAGAGTATTCATTACAGTAAGAAATACCTGTTACTTTATTTACTTTAATTTTTAATGCTTTAGATCACTATTTCAAGTAATTCAAACTGTTCTTGTTGGAAGTATATTCACGTTGTTAACAAAGACTCAGTTTGGATGTAATCTACTTTTGAAGGTATAGCTGCACTTCCTAACTTTTTATCAATATTTGCAATTTTAATGATTCTTTTGTTAATAATGTAAAATCATTGCCTATAGTATCCCAAATTCTTCTCTGGTGGTATGGCCAGTCACGAAGGTCCAAAGCCAGAGCTGATGGAAAACAGTCATTTCTCAGTGACACTTTTTGCAAAAGGATGGACAGACAAATTATCAGAACCAACTGATCAACACAAAGATGCACCCAATAAAGAAATGATAACTAAAGTTACTGGTACAAATCCTGGATATGGTGCTACTTGTACCTCGGTTTTACTTTCTGCCCTTACGATTCTCAAGGAATCTGATAAAATGCCTGATAAGTGAGTTGCTCAAATCCAAAACAAAATAATTAACTTTAAGTTTTGAGTGTTTCTTTGTTATTAAAAATTTCCGTCTAGACTTATTTTATGAATACGTCAAATTATTAAAATTATACTTTTAGCGGTGGTGTTCTTCCTCCTGGCGCTGCCTTAGGGAAAACATCGATGATCGACGAGTTGGCTAAGAATGGCTTCAAATTTGAAGTTATCTCATCAATTGAGAAGTAAGGAACGCTGTCAGCAAAATTTATCATCACGCATTTTCATAAAAATGCTGAATTTGGAGAAGAAACATATTTGTAACAAATATAACTTCGGAACCATTACATTGCATTGAAATATTCACTGATAGTTATTTCATTAATTATAAGAATACAATAATTTGTCACGCGTATTAAAAGAAAGAAAATTATCAACATGAATCAATTATTATTTTTCTGGTATCAGGCACTAAAGCCAACACTGTACGAAAAATTGTAATTGATTTTTGCAGATCAGAATGTTGCTTTCGATACATATAAATGATGATTATTAATATTGATCTTAATATTACATCACAAATATTTGACTTCTATAACTAAAATTATTATATTTTTGGCATTCATACTGAAACTTGTCTCGATGTACTGTGAAACGCTTCCGGTAACTGTTTATAATCTTAAGCTATTATATATGATTTCACATTGAATATATGAATTTCAGTGAAAATCTGATGGTTCTGAAATCAAGTAATTTCAAAATGCTCTCCAAATTGTGATAACATCGAATCAGCTGATCTACAGTACAATCATACGAAATATTTTCTTACGAAAGTAGAAGGTGCTCTATATTTGTTTAAGCGATTAAAAAAAGGATATCCTACGTGTAGGATTGAAAGCGAATATCATTGAATTATATTTACTATTTTTTTTATATGCTTTAAAATGTGACTATAAGAATATATGTAGATATATATTTCATCCATCATATTTTTCGTTTACGATTCGAAAAATTAGACTGATTTCGTGAAACGATATTTTTGAATGCTTATAATTAGGTTGTAAGGTTACCAATAAAGGTTCGGAGTTAAGGTTATTAATCGAATGAAAATGCGTTATAACAGCATTTATAGCTTTATACTTGAACACCATATCGCATTGCGTAACGACACTGTAGAGCAGTGACACGTTTTTACCTCCGAATACCACTCGATATTTATATATAGATTCAATTGTATGATTAGTGTTTTTCTATACTGTTTCAATAAAATGCAAATTGATTAATCCGTTTGTGTTTATTTAATCATACATCTGGTACCTAATGCATATTATAATTTCGCGAAATTGCTGTAAATACTTGGAATATAAAAATTTGTACACACGTTCAAAAGGGACAAGTTTTTCTACAAAAATCCGAATCATCATATTGTGCAAGATAGATTTTTCTATACCGCTCTTATGTACGTTGTTTTATATAATGCACAATGAAGAATAATCGATGGTCTAAAATATATGCAGAAAACCTGATGGCGTGAATTTTGTAAACAAGGAGATGCTCAATCAAAAAAACCAATTTCATCTTATAACAACTTGTTATTAATTGCGAGTGCGTCATAAAACTAACACCTACTTGTCAAGTTCTAATTGTAACTGCAAAAAAAATGTCGCAGCAAAAGTATGAGATGTAACATTTCCAAAAACGCAGCGCACGCACAAGTATACAGAAAAGGCGAGCGCGGTATACAGCGTTTCTCCCACCTGTTTGCCACTCCGACAATCAAAGGTATTTTCTTATTACTCTCAGCCTTGTGATCTTAGCGTGATCCTAGTGCGCGAGGTTACAACATATTGCAAGTCGCTGTATACGTGTGTGTCCGACCTACTTTGTATCGTTTTATAACTACTGATGAATGAGATTGCGATTAGTCATCCTAAAAACTAGACGACACAGGTGGATTTATGCAAGTAATCCGATTCGTTAGATCGAACTCTGTGATTTCGCTTGGTTCGCTTTATACTATTGTATACTATTGTATGATTTGAAAAAAGGAAGTGCATACTTTTGAGTCGATAATAATTGATGGGGGTCAAGGTTCGATTGTGAGACTCGGATTTCACGGGAGACTTTTTGATCTGTATCGCTTTTCGAGATGAACGGCCAGAGCACTGATTATATATTGATTGCGAGAGTTTGAAAAACTGCTGTATATATTATTATGCAACGAGAGAGTGAAGTAGAATGTATAGTGGGCGTAAAAACTTGAATTTTTTTTTCTAAATTCTACGATATTGAGTTGTAAAAATGCGATTTCTTTTCTATAGACCATTGAAATGTCTTATTTAATTTGACATGCATAACAAAATCTACAAAAAAAAAAAAAATCACTTCACTTGGTCATACAGATATGTAAAAATAGTACAAATCCGAGCTAAAGGATGCTTTTAAAAATCGAATAAATCAACGAAAGCACGTATAAACGTAAGGCCTCGCGCACTGACGGCTGCAAGAAAAGTTTCCCACTTTTCCTCGACGTTGTTCCATTTCGCGCATCGCATAGCGCAAGTGCGTATACGCGTCACAAGTGTTACTCGCACGTTTCAAGATCCTCGACTAGACGTTAATAACGTCACGAGGGGAATCCTCGCAAGAGAGAAGGAAAGAAAAAAGTAGGTACTTACGCGCGTTATCGAGGCGTAATTAGAAAGTGAACGTGAAACGCATACGCATACGTCGTTAGGAGCTGAATATTTTCCGCGTTCGTTCGAATTTTCCACACATGATTCGAATCTATGCACATTGTACACTCGTAAAAAAGGTCGGCTTTAACATTGTAACAAAATGATCCCGAAAAACAAAAACCGCGAATCTGATCTCGCATTATATAATCGAAGTTTAACTTTCCATTTTAGCGTCGAGGTCTCAACTGCAACGGCAAAGGTCTTCCAAAAAGTCGACAATCTCCTGCGGCCGATTGGAAAAAGGCACGCATTACACAGTGTATAGGTAATGGAGCGACCTTCACCTTCGCTCCGATGACCATCATCAACATCGTTATATAACACGTAGACGAGTGGGGACCAGATTTTCGTCAACTATATACACGCCTCACCCTGCTGCACCAGTAGTAACAGTCGGGCTTGACACGGCACGCCACATCGAGCTTTTTATCATCGTCATTACAATACTGCACCATCGGCTGCCAAGAAGAAGAAGAAGAAGAAGAAGAAGAAAGTGGTAGAGGGGATGTAAGCCACACGGGCCATGCGCAAGAGCTTCCGTCACTTGTGTATAAAATTGGCGGTAGCCGCGGCCGCAGGACGAATCAAGCCGGGCAGTGATCGTCTTCCGCTCGAGACGGCCAGATACTTTTCTTCCTACATACGTATACTAACGCCCCACTCGTAGTCTCTCTCTCTCTCTCTCTCTCTCTCTCTCTCTCTCTCTCTCTCTCTCTCTCTCTCTCTCTCTCTATCTTTCTCACTGTCGTGGCGGAGAGCTTGCGCTTGTAAGTGGAGAACTACTGTTGCTAGTCGCTGCAGTGCGCCTTTGACGAGAGGCGACGTTCGCAGACTGCAGAGCAGTGAGTTTGATATCGTGGACTTCTAAACCGTCGTATCAAGAGAAAGAGATATCATGAAGACCGAGAAGAGCGAAAACGGACAGCAGAACGGAGCCGAGAACGGATGTCAGAATGGCAACTGTCGTTCAGGTAATTTATACTTCGATATCGTTGCTTTTTTGCAATTACTCCCTGCGACACTAAAAAGTCTTAAGTAGCTCAGTGTGCGATTTCAATGGCTTGTACGACGGTATTACGTCGTGATTATCGATTTTCAATACTCGATCGAAAGCTCTCCCTCTCGCACTCTGCGGCTTAGCGGCGTAACGAATATACGAGATATTTTATTACTCGTATACGTCGACAAGTGGAAGATCGTGTCGCTGAATGATTAAGTAGATTAAGTCCCGGTAAGGCAAAGCGTATATAAAAATCTCTGTGCGCTCGAGAGAGTAGATCGGTTAAGGGTAAGGTAAGACACTACGGCGAGAAAGATGCGAACGGATTGGGTTACGCGTGTGAGGTGTACAGTTTTCGATACTTGTTTACTCGTTACACTCTGTATGATTTATCAGTTCATCCCTGCTACATGGCGTACGAATTTTCAATAAAAATACATCGAGCTTATCCAGCAATGCAAAAGTCATACCGGTCATAACGCAAATCACGGAGGATAATCCCCTCTCGCCGTCGGCTTTGTCTACGACGACCCGCGACTTCGAAGCACTCGCACAATAGCTCAAAACAAGCCTCGAAGACGTACTCGATTAATCGCATCACTCACTTTCGAAACCTTCATGACGCAAGCGCCGTCGTTGTTCCCTTCAAATTTCACCCCAACAAAAACAAAACCACACGTCACACCCCAGTTGCGCTCTTCACAACTAACACACAAAATACACGTATAAATTTCAAGCATTAGGTTCGCATATCGCCGCTAATTTTTCCTCCCAACCGCGAGAGCTCCAACCGCCTCTCTCGCGCGCAAAAGATCGTTATAGAATAAGAGCATCAGCGGCAATGAAAGCCGATAGAAACAAATGATATTGAGTGTCGGCGAGAAGACACGTGATACTCTCTTCTTCTTTCTCTATATACTTATACTCGCGCCGATCGATCGATGAGATCGAAATAGGATCGGCGGCTCTTTCCGTGCTGGATCTAGACACTCGTATAGGCAACGCGATGACCGTGCGAGATTTTTGCCCGATCGAGAGTTCGAACTTCTCTTTCTCTTCTCTTTACGAGCAGCGGGATATGCTTTTTTTGTGCGGAGAGTCCAAAGAAGGGGGGCGAGATGATCGAGTCAGCTCGTGCGCTCTTTTTTGCTGTCAACGGGTCGGCTGCGCTCTCTGGTCTTGTTTTCAGCGGAGCGGAATCGTTTGGCGAAGAAAAAGTTTGGATATTTTCGAGCTTCAGAAAAGATTCGAATTCTCATAGGATTAATCAATAATTAATAGAGCGATCGAGCCGATTCGAAGCTTCTTTTTCTGATAGCGACGAGACCAACGATAAGTCGAGTCGTTATATTGTAAACAGAAGCTCTTTTAAACGCTTGTATAATCCTAATAAAATCTCCATTAAAATTGAATACCATCAGCACTAGAGACGCGTAACAATAAATTTGCATACCAGACCGGACGATTAAAAGCTCATCGACGCCTCTTCCATTCTCATTACGGCTATACGAGTACCGAATACACTACACGCTCGAAAAGCGATTTTTTTCCCCCTCAAGCCACCTATGCACAACAAAAATATCTTACGTGCTGCAGCGTTACGTGCATGCATAATAATCAGGTATGGCAACCGCACGCGTAATTATCATGGCTCTTTGCACGCGCGCTCGCGACCTTTTGCACGCCTTGGATTCGATAAATCATTATCGGAATCAACTTTTTTCCCCGCATATTCTCTCCCTCTATTCTGTAACGGCGAGTTTATGTAAGTAGTCGCGATACATATGTCGTGCAATTATACATATATACGAGTGCGACACGTGTGTTATTTTTGCCCTCGAGAAGAATCCATTAGCATTTATGTTTACGAAGACTCGGCGGGTAGGACATGTAACGTAACGAGAGTCGCTTCGATATGCTTTGCTGAAATTATTAATTCTCACGAAAAGCTTTGTCGCAATGGTTCAAGCCCCCCCTGAATCGGTATCGCGCTCCGGAGTTTCGTCACTGCGCCGGAGGCAAACAAACCGCCGTCGAAAAAGTGTGTAAAAACAAGCTTGTCGAATGTATAGAGTATATAGCCGGAGAAATGATACTTCGAGATGAGCAGTGTACGGATGCATCGAGAGAGGAGGAGTTATCGGGGATATGTGTAGTGCCATGGTTTCCCCTGATAAGCTCATATTGTACGTAAATATTGAGAAACGTCTATAGTGCTTGCACGCGACGATCACAATATTTCGTTTCTTTATCGTCCGCAAGCCTATATACATTAGCGGGTTTTTTTTTTTTAACTGATAATTCCACGAGGAAATTGAATTAAAATGGGCGGACGATATAGCTTCGGATGTGTTGTATTATCGCGACTTTTTTGTACGGATTATATAGATAAGAGTAATCCGAACGAAGTGTGCGAATGGCGTCTCTTACGTCGTTATATAGAAGCTAAGTGTATGTAGTATATAAATACGACTAGAATTCGTTTTGAAAGCGGCTAACTTTTGACGCGCAAGATCAAAATCTGTCGTGATCTTTATTTCACAATTATATTCGGACGAGAAAAAGTCAGTAAAAGCGCGCGAGCCGCAAGGAAAAAGGCGTGTATAAACGTGCGGCACTTCGAATTGGGTCGCTCGCTCTTTATACGCGCCTTTTTCCTTCTCTCACTGTGTCCGCTCTGCCCGTGCGTGTTTTTTCTCCCTCCTTTTCCACGACTTTTTTCCGAGCCGCGAATCGAAAAAATGAACTTGACATTCTTCGAGAGCGATTGCAGCTGTTCACGCGCGCTGCAAATGTGACGGAACGCCATCGTTCGATTTTTTTTTTTTCTTAACTCGTGTACTGTCGAACCTGCCGATCGAGTAAGCTGCCTTTTTTAATATTAATCGGATTATAACAGCGTCGCGTCGAAAAGCTAAATCCTTGCCTTGAAAGCCAGACCGCCGAAGCGTTCGAAAATGCAAACTTTCCCGCGTTGAAAGCTCGACGAAGACAGAACTGTGATTTTTTCTCTTTGCCCAGCTACTGTAATTGCAAGGATTAGCACGTATACGATTGAAGGACGCGCGCTTGTCTGTATAATCACGCTTCTCGGCTATTTTTGCATATTTTATAAACGCTTGCGAGGGAGATCGACGCAGCTTTCCTACAGTTGCGCGGTTCAGTCGGACTTTCGACGTTTAAGTGGTAAAAGCTTCGCTCTGCTCTCCTGCGCCCTCGGTATCCACGCACACTCATTGTTGAGCAGGTGTCCGACGAGCTTTTCCACATTTTCCCGTGAGTATTTATTCTACCGATTAACGGTCCAGCCCACGTACCGATTTTTTCCACTTCCGATCGGTGTGTATACGCCTACGCACAGTGAAAATCGAGTGTATGAAGGAAAAAAAGTAAAAGCGATCGAGGCGATGTGCGCTCGAGCGGACAGTTTCCATTTTCAATTTCCAGACCGCGAGCTCACGAAAGCGAGAACGTGCAGCGCGCGCTCGTGTTATTGATCTTTTGGGTATAGACGATCGTTGTGGAGCGGATCGCTTAGTTTTTTTAGGTTACTCGCTATATATATATACCTTCTGTTCTTAATTAATACAGAACTTTTTTGCTCGACCGCAAATCGCCTACAATTATAAAGTCGAGAAATTTTCAGAAACGATCTTCCGCGATCCAACGTACCAGGTAAACTCTTTTATAAACTCGCGATCCAGTTTTGAGAAAATCGCGTCAGAAGGCGCAATCTCCAAGCTTTCCATCGAGTATATTCCACAAATTACCCACCGACCTTTCCTCCACACGTCGAGTCGATGACGCGGGCGATTTCGAAGATCTGCTTATTCGCGTCGGTCAATTACATACTTATGCGTCTGACTCACATATGTGTCGAGATTCCGAAACCGAAAGGAAAATCCTCGCGACGAGTTCAACGTTCCTCGCGACGCGTCTCTTCGTATAAGTAGACAAAGTGTGGCATTATATTGTGCAGCTGTGAGAAACGGTTGTTCGGAGCTCGAGTAAAAAGTGCACACTCTCGTTTTTTTCTCTCTTCATATTATATGCATCGAATCGTTTACGAGCATATCACCTTCGTTATCACGGATCTCCCTCGAAGCCGAAGACACATGACGCAAAAAAAAAAGAAAACGTCTTTCATTAATCGTCCATTAATCAACTCCTGATAAATCAGCGCTCAATACCTTCTTCCAAGAGCTAACCGGCGACGCGCATCTCCATAAAATGTTTAACGAGCGAGTGTAAAACCCGTGAAACTCGACGCGAACTCCTTGATCCTTTTTTAGAATAACAATGAGTACACGCGCGTGCAGTATATCCCCTATATCTGACGAAATCCTCCGCTAGGCTTTCATCATATAATCGCGGCGGTGTAATGTAATCGATATCATCCGCGAAAATTCTCGCGGTCAGCCATCAGACCGATAGATTCGCACTGATGCAACTGGACGAATTCAACGATCACGCGTACACACCAGCACAATATCTGGGATATAGACTCCAAGGCTGAGAAAAAGCTCTCCCCATGGATCGGAGCAAAACGCGATAACCTCGTCTTCTTTTCTTCGGACTAAGGCTTGCGCAAGTCGCGAGGATTTTATGTCGATTGGCTGCATTATTCTCTTCGCGCTCAATTAATAGGATCGGTGCATCTCTCTGGCAGCGGCGACGCGGGTTATTAGGTAACGTTTATGGACTGATGAATTTGTTGTCCGTTGCGATATCTTGGAGAGCGCAGAGAGTCGTTGTATAAGTGAGAATAAATTTTATTATTTTTTTCTGCCTCTTCTTCTTTGAGTGAAGTGTACAGTACTCGCGCGCGGGATGTTACGTATTGTGCGTGTATGCCTGTTTTCAAAATACTCAGATATTCCAGGTTTTTTTTTCTCCTTTTCTCTTTGGAACACGTGTAATTAGCTGATCAAAGCTCTTCCAATGATATAGAGGCGATAAGTATGCGATAGAGAGAGAGAGAGAGAGAGAGGAGTATGATATTAAGGTTCTATTACTCGGGAATGTTGTCACCCGTTTTTCAGATTCAATGGATACGCGTTTATTTTGTAATTAACGCTTTTCTTACGTGAGGTCTTCTACCTGCTAATTTGCTGCGTACATTGATGCAACCTGATCATTCTTTTATGTGATAAAAGGACGTTTAGATCTATATGTGCTAGATTACGGGTTGTCTTGTAAGACATCGCGGCGATGGTAGTAGAAGATTGGACATTTTTATTTCGGTCTAATGTAAGTGTTAATCGAATATAAGGATCTTTTTATCGGATGGATCGAGAATAGAACGTTAAAGAATCAGCAATGATAATTAGCCGAGAAATATGGTAATGAAATGATCGAGAAAAAATGTATCTGAATCCTGGTAAAATTTAGGTATTACACAGATCGAACTACACTTTCAAAAGCATTTCACATCGATCCCCCTCGAAAATGGCAAAATCCAACCCTCGGTCCAAATCCCGCAATATATAACACCTATACGTATAAATACACCCTTTCAGCAAAGCATCGTTTCTTTTCTCCAGCGGCACCACTTCCTCCTCCCCCCGATCGCAGCATAGATTTTTCGAGCCACCTCTCCGCGCGGAGCGCATGCACGGAACAGGAGCGAGAGACAGATACATGCATACACACATATAGTACAACACACGCCAGCTCCACCTCTACTAGGCGCGCTCGAGTCCAGCCTCTCTAGCCTCAGTCGCAGCGCGTCACTCCGGCGAGCGACAACGCGCTTGACCGCTCGCGTCTTTTTAAACTCTCGTCTCTCACTTGTAAACCTTTCGTTCTCCGCCCTCGACAGGTCTGTACTCTACTGCTGTTTTTTTGTTTTTTTTTTTTTTTCTAAAACCTCGCGTGTGTGTAGGTGGAATCGTTTTTGAGAGATATCGTGTTCGTTTCCTTTATACACCTGTACCTGAATTTTTGGAATTTTAATTCGTTCGTAAAAAAACAAGAGGGTAAAGTATAATCGCAAACTTTTATTTTCCGAATCGAGCCTCAGCAGCGTCATTCGCGTGTTATTCCAAGGAAGAGATCACTGCGGGGAATCCCGTATACTTACACGCGTATATTATCGCGAGAAGTGTAATAGCGCGCAGCGGTCAATGACGCTTTTCGAAAGTCCTTACAATATCGCGGGACGCACGTAATTTTTCACGGTCGCGATCAGCAGAAATTCGTCCAAGGCTGCTCGCGAGGAAGGAGATTTGATCTGTCGCGCGCTCGCGGGCCACTAGATATATATTGCTGCAACAGGTCGCGACTGCGGTGATTGTATACGAGAAGTTGGTTTCGTTTTTTCCATATATACGCTTTGACAAACAGACGTCGTTGACTAGTTGTCAAATCGATCGATCAGTAGTTGCACAGCTGGTTTATCGATTGCAAAAGCTTTGTAGAGTCGAAATCTCTTAAACGATTCTACACACACACACACACACACACAGGTCGAGCTACGCACAGTGAAGAGTTTCCGTACGCAGGAATTATTGTTTTTTCACGATTATTAAGCATAAAAACAATAAATTCCTGTGTACGCGACCAACGATCATTACAAACAAACGCGTTCCACAGTTGCACGCCAGCAGAGCAATAGAGGGTGTGTATAGTACAATAACAATCGACAAGCTATATCGAAGATGAACGGAGTAGTGCGAAACCAGGAGGAGAGCAAGAGCAGCTCGGAGTCGAAGAAGTCCTGTCCCTGTCCGTTGCGCAACGTCTCCTGGGGCGAAAACGCCGCGGCTGGAAGCGTCGACGAAGAGACTCCCAGAACACCCAGGACATCCACTACGCCAGGTTGTGCCTATAAACGATTTCAGAAAAATTAGAATTGCAAAACTACAAGTGTTATGATAACGCGATAACTTTGATTTTTTTTTGTTTTTTCAAAACCACCGAATTTTCAAGCTCCACGCGCCAAATCCGTGAAGAAAAAAGATCTCTCGCTCATACGTTTTCTGGGTTAATCGCGTCGGGCGATCTATGCGCGATGATAAAGCGGCTCGCGCGCACGGCTGTGTAAAAGAATGGAAGTGAAACGCCGAAAAAGCGTGAGAATAACTCGGATACAGTTACGCCGGCCTCTATTACAGGCCGTATGCGTATCAAGCGCACGCGCGCTCTCGAGTACATGTATTGTACGAAATAACTGTAACAATGCTGCGTTTTTTTTGTGTGCGCGCTCTATACAGCGCCGAAATGAGAGGTGTTTCTTTTTTTTTTTTTTTTGGAACGGGATGAAGATTTTTCGAGAGAAGTCTTTCCTCGAGCCGTTAGGGTTTTTTTTTAGCTGTGCAGTTTTGAGGCGAGAGCGATGTTGAACAATGTAAATCAGAATCAACGTCAATGTCGGTTTTTTGGTTGTTAGGATCTAGAAATTATTGGATAATAAAAACGAGATGGAAACGCGAATGAATTAAAATCTCGTTATGAACGCTTATCAATTTGTATGCTTATTGAGAGCTTCTGTATATTTTGAAAACACATTTCAAAATCTTTCGTTCAAATTGATCACGATTGAAACACTGAATTCGAAAGTTTTAATTCATTTAAACAATGAAAGTCACCGCTAGTTTTATAATTGTAAAAAACTGTCCCATAAAAGCTCTGCATGATTCACAGTTTGTAAAGTTACGCAAGTGAGCAAAACTTATGTGGTTTGTTAAACGATTATTTTCCGTTACGTATTATCAGTGACATAAATAGTTCAATCGAAATTATCATATAACTGCATCAAGTGCGCTTTATTGACTAAAGTATTTCATAGAAATCCCGGCAAATTTACGACGTCCACCTGATCGTTCTGAATATTCATGCGAACCTGCTTGCGACACATAAAATATGGTCGATTTGATTAGAATTGCCCGATAGGTGCGATCGCAGCTTTATCACGGTGATACGCTCATTTTGATTCTAAAGAGGCTTTTTACGCGGTTCAGGTGCGTTGTCACTCAGTCGACGGGGGGTGTAGTCTGTCATGCGGTACGACTACTTAGACTTTGCAAAAAATCGATGCATATTCGATTTTTATTAACATCATTCGAAAATCTGCATAGTCGGGTCTTATCTTTTGATTTTGTCACAGACCCGAAAATGCTTAATCATCATCACAAATTAAATCATCGCTTTTTTCTCCTCTTCGAATTCAATACCAGGAATATAATGTCAATCTTTCCAAACCACATCGACGTATGGCGTTAATTGCCATCGGATATAACTTCCAATCGAACCAAGTGGCAATTTTTGTCGACGCGCGAACGACTGATGGGCACGTGTAATTTAGTAAAATCGCTCGCGATCAATGACAAGAGTGCCTCCTCCGAACAATCCGCACGTGTCGCTCGTTCGCCGACAGTAAATATCAAGTCATATGGCTCCGTCACTTCACTTTGCACAAAGGCACTCGTGTGTCGAATCGAGGGATAATCTACATTCCCATATTATAATAATATAATCGATTCAGCTGACTCAGTGTACACAGATTGATTACACACGAAACAATGTCACCCTCTCCTTATTTCACAATAGCTCTCCCCAACGCTCATCGCGATTAAAGCTCGACTGTATATAGTTTATCTGGATAAGGACAAGTTGCAATAAAGTTTCAATACGTTTGTCTTCGCGTGTCTTCAGGTCACGAGAAGTGCACGTTCCATCACGACATGGAACTGGACCATAGGCCACCGACCCGCGAGGCTCTGCTGCCCCAGATGTCCCACAGTTACAAGCTCCTGTTGCAGGCGCTCGGCGAGAACACCGAGAGACAGGGTCTGCTCAAGACGCCCGAGAGGGCTGCCAAGGCTATGCTGTTCTTCACCAAGGGCTACGATCAGAGTCTCGAGGGTGAGTTTCGATTAAAGTACAGTGTGTACTTGAAGAATTCATACATCCAATATACAATCTTCAGACTATCTCATACATTTATATAAGTATACATTAGTTTTATATCTAAAATAATCCACCTCCGTTAACGTCACCCTCAATGCGTAAAGCCCTGCATCATGACCGGCTACTTTGCGCCCAAAAGCCAACAATACAACACCCAAGACGTGTTTTTATCGGTGCTACACAAGCCACCGGCTGCTGTAGGGCTGATAGTCATTTCATGCCTTATTCAACTCCTCTCTCTCTCTCTCTCTCTCTCTCTCTCTCTCTCCACTCCTCGGCACGACTCGAGTACACACTCCCCAGCGAATTCCAATGAGATTCTCCGGGCTAATTCATCCATCCTTCCTATCGAGCTTCTCGAGAGTCTGCGGAAAGCGTATACGCGCGCCAGAGAGAGAAAGAAGATCGAGCTTTATTCCTGCTTATACGAGAAAGCTCTCTACCTCGAGACCTACTTAAATCTTTTTCTCGCGGCGCTTCGTCTCGGTGATCTACGATGAAGAAAGGGCGAAAATTGTAGACGAGCTGCAGGGTAAATAAGTGCTCTTGAAGCCGAGTCTTTTACATTTCCGACGATGGGAAAATTATCCGCTGCGAGATAGCGTACAATCGTTCGAAAATAAAAAAAACTCGCGATTGTACACTCTTTGTCGTATATTATATTATATACCCTCGCGTCACATGGAAAAGTTCCGATCTTTCCATCAAAACTTCATCATCCTCCAGATAAGAGCATATATAGCTTAGCGTATCCCAGATAAGCGACGCTATATATCCAGTCGGGTTACGTATGCACACTGCTGCAGAGTCACAGGAGTTTAACCGGTTAAGCGCTGCGCATGCAGCTGCTCGGTCATTGCGAAGGTGGCGCGGCTCCGTCTCGTTAAGGTTGCCCTGGTAACGCCTGGCAGCCTCCCTCTCACGCTGCAGCTGCTCTAAGTAGGTCAATATCGAGTAAATCACGGGGCGACAGAGTCGCGCCCACGCGACCCTCGCTTCTCGACGAATAACGTGTGAGACGTGGATTCATTTTTTTTTTCTTCTTCTTTCTGCACGGATTTTGTTTCGGTTTTCACGAGGGAGGATTTCTTCGATTGTCAACGAAAAATTTTACAATTTGTTATTTGCATTCGTTTTCGCAGTAGCAAATGATTGAAAGGGCACTTATTCGAACGTTTCCTTTTTGCGTTATTGCACGTAACGGGATACGAAACCTTCCAATAGGGCAAAATAAAAGCAGCAGAAGTGCAGTACGTAGTACCTGTTGCCTCCCTGCGTCAGCAAGTCCCTTTCTTCAATTATCAAATAGAACGACGTCGTTCTTTGAATCTCAAAAAAAGACGACTCATCTTTTTTAGCTCCCGTTAAATCTCTCTGCTTCTTAGTATTAAGCGTAAAGACTCAACAGTCCCGTATAATGATTTATCTATTATCGTATTAGTAATACAGATGAATAGCTTTTTTCATTTACTCTAGAGACATTCCATATCGATTTTTTCCAGATGTCTTGAACGACGCCATATTCGACGAGGATCATGACGAGATGGTCCTCGTGAAGGACATCGAGATGTTTTCCATGTGCGAGCACCACCTCGTGCCGTTCTACGGTAAGGTCTCCATCGGCTACTTGCCCTGCAAGAAGATCCTGGGACTGAGCAAACTTGCAAGGTTAGTATCTAGAAGTTATTCGACGATTAAAAATAGTAAAAGACAATGCTTAAATTTTCACCTCGTCTGAGGCAGAATCGTCGAGATATACAGCAGACGAGTGCAGGTACAGGAACGTCTGACGAAGCAGATCGCCGAGGCTGTGACCAAAGCTATCGCGCCGGCTGGTGTTGCCGTGGTCGTCGAAGGAGTGTAAGTACTTTTGAAATGAGAAATAATTCTTACATTTCAAAAACAAGTAAAAGCAACGGCACCGCCTGTACACGTGTGCAACACGCGCGATTAAAATCTACGAAACTTTTAGGTCACAAGCCGCACCGCCGTAAAATCGACACTCTAATTCGATCAGCTCACTTTCACAGCCCAACAAACCTAATCGCGCCGCGGTATAATGCCCTCTAAAGCAATCAACCTATACATAGCGATCGGTGTATATACCCTTTGAGTAGAAGCGCTGGGAATCCCCGCAGCGGCCGGAATTCGCTTACGTATCGCCGCGAGGCGCTGAGTAACTACCCTTTTTCCTGCGGCGTTTTCATTTTTTTTTTTTTTTTTTTTTTTTTTTTTTTTTTGCTCTAAACGCACCGCAGGCGAGAGAGACGGAGAAAACGAGAACACGCGTATAAAAGGCCTTGTGCTAGTAAACGACAGCGTGTGCACTTTATTTACCAATCGGATGTAAGATTGATTTCAAAAACTAAACCAAACAATTTTTAGGCACATGTGCATGGTCATGCGAGGCGTACAGAAGATCAACAGCAAGACGATCACCTCGACTATGCTCGGCGTTTTCCGCGACGATCCCAAGACCCGCGAGGAGTTCCTCAACCTCGTGCGTGCGAAGTAAAAGGTTTACTGATTATTGTGAGTAGAATGCGATGAAGAATGAATAGGGAACAACACGCGTGAAAGCTCCGGAGTATGTGTGTGAAAGACGAGGCAAATTATTAACTGATGAAGAATCATCAAAACTCTTGGCTGCTTTTTGACTCGAGACAATACTGCCGAATCCTTCGCTATAATTATTAGTGGAAATAGTTGACATTACGTTTTAGGTTTTTCTTTGAATCAACTTTTAAGATTAATTTTTCAAACTTTATATTATATTCGCGCAGAACAAAAGTTAATTGGTGTAAATATAAAAAAAGAAGGACTCGAAATCGGTCGGCGGCACAAATTGTTTAGAAATTGAATTGAACAAAGGGAAGCAATCGCATTAGTTTATATTTTAGATAAATTTGATTATTTTCAATGCTGCGTTTCGCTGAAAGTTGTGCCGCTGACGACACAATAATCCAAATAATTATATATTATAAATAAATGATATTTTTATAAAATTAATTGTATAAAAAAGAGTATATAGAAAATACATAGGGGAGTGTCGTTCAGCGCAATCAACGCTATCTGTCTGTTTTTATCAGTAATTAATTTGGATTGGTCGATCGATCGACTTTTGTTTTATTTCATAGTTACGCGCCAAGGAACAAATATTTTTTTATTTTATAACGTACAAAATATAACTAAAATTTTTATGGTATTCCGTACTGCACGACTTTCCCCTATTGTATAAAAACACAGTTGTATTGTGTGAGAGACAATTCCTTCGCCAGGCGTTTCAGCCATGCGTCTAGTGAAGAGAGATTTATGATATTTTAACAATGCATGTTATGCAAATTTTGAAAGATATATATATATATATATAGTTGAACAAAAAATCCATAAGCAAAATTTAAAAAAGTACATGTTTAAACCAATTGGCATATACATGCAGATTTAACATGTATTTATTTATATATGCTTCCAGAGTAAATCTAATATATTAAGTACACAAGCAAACAAATTTCATAAAATATACAAATATTACGTAACTTGCGTATATGTATATTAGATGCCAAATTGTATGCTCGTTTCAACAACTCGATTACGCCGGTTAATTGCTTATGTCGTATATTATGACGTTTGAGACATTGTGAAAATTCTGGCGCCTATTATATTACTTCTGATTTCCAAAATTATCTATTATCGGTGAATAGCGATGAATGATTAGCCTCATAATTATATGAGACTGCGGTCTCATTCGAACGAGAAAATTGGTATAGAATATGTACATACAATGAAAACAACATTGTTTCACGTTGCATATTGATGAATATATACAATGTGTATATGAATATATGAATGTATACAATGTGCGTATAAAAAGTGAACTATCGCTTTTAACGAGAATTCAATGTCTATATGCAACTCCTATACTAAGAAGCAAAATGTTATAAACAGTGAGCAAAAAGAAAGGATACAAAAACAGCTTTTGACGTCTGTTACTTAATCTACAATGTGAGCTCGATTTATACTCGAGTTTTTTTTTTTATAATAAAAACGAAAAAAGTAAACAGGTGATAAAGTTTAGTGAAGGCTTCTGTTTGAAAGCGTACCAAAATCAAGCGTAAGCGAGACTTAATATTTTATGGCCTTTTGTATACCTATAGATATACATTCATATATAGATTTATATTTGATATTGCTACAATGACTTTACAACCAATTTCCATGTACTAAAGTAATATCTCTCAGTACCAAACTATACGTATACACGATTTTTAAAAAAGCAGTCGTAATTTGTATAAAAGTTAATCAACAAAAAATTTACAGAAGGCCACATTTTATTATTTATTTCTCGTTGCGTACATCGAATGTCTTGGAGTAGCACTATAAGCTCCAATAAAGTGACGCGCGTTGCCCAACGCGTACCTACATAGAAAAAAAGGAGACGAAGAAGAAAAAAAAGAAGCGAAAGGACGAAGGCGTTCTCGTCTGTGTGCGTTTACGCGATCGATTATAAAGTGCGGCGAAACGCACAGTAATTCAGCCACTTACTGTGCCTTGCCAATGCACTATGTATTGCATACGTTATATACGCACACATTTCAAATGAGATTCAAAGTTGATAGCTCTTTGTGATTAAAGATTATGATATTTAAAAGCATGAAATGATATAAGATTTTCGATCATTTTTTTGTAATATCAACTTTGAAATCCACACTGAAAGTAGAAAAGAATTGTTAGTTACATTCCACTATATTGAAATGTTTAAGAAAATGACCAATCGTGAAACTGTAGTAGCGATTATTGCGGACATTTTTATTCTTATTTAACGTTGGATCATTGAATGAAAACCACTATTTTGAATATACTTATAAATTGAACGATAAAGCTTATTTTTCTGTCCAATTTTGGATTGGTTTTCTACTACGTTATATGCTTACATATTGTATTTAAGGGAATATTGCAATAACAGTAGTTTAGCAATTTAATTTATTATAACATCGACCGTTTGTTCGGAACGTTGATTTATAATAATTATTAATTATTATTATTACGCTCTCTAACAATTGTACATAGCAGAAATGAATCTCTTAATATGCATTCTTTGTTCAGTAGGTAATTGTTTTCTTTTAGTATTCTTAGGTTTGTTAGTAAGCCGTTCGCATTGTATCGGTTTTTTTATCGTCGTTTTGTTCAATTTTCCTTTGAACGTGGAAAAATTGTAATGCCACGCGTTAAACCGAACGATTTCGTGGGGACTTTAAGCGATTACTTATTCTGCCGTTAATCTATACTTTCTTTTTGTTTTTAATATTTACAACGACAAGAATGTATCCAGCGATGATATATCTATGTGCAACTCTATCGACAACCATATGCCTTCTTCACTAAAGATTGCGTACGTGTTACTAGATTGTTTTCGCACTGCACCCAAGGATGTAAAATTTCAATGTTAAAAATATTTTTCTGATATATTATATAGTTTTATTATATTTTGAAAAAAAAAAATTGAATTGCCTTTTCATTTGATTTTGATCACCATAAAAAAATATATAAAAAATATTAAATACATACAGTTTCAGAAGTTAGTTGAAAAAGCCTGCAGAATTAGCACATATAGCTGGATTTCGAATTATGCTTCCCACAGTTGTCACTGCCGTAGGCTGAACTCTTCTTTGCAGCGTTATCTGCAATGAAAAATATTGTTCTTCATCAAGTATTTCCCTTTGTGTAAAAAAATCTTAAAATCACCAATCGACAAACCACAACAGTTAGATCCAGTCTGTATGCCGTAGCATTCGGCGTCTTTTTGGTGCAGCAATAGCAGCATATTGTTGTCACGCGACTTTCTCTGCTTGCGCTCTTGGTGATGACCAGCACTTGGACAGACTCTCCTTCCGTTTCCGTTACCGCTGTACAGTGCTTCTCTTGAGCCATTGTGACTCCTGCAGCCACTACTGGCTGCGGTAACGCTCCTGCCGTTATTGCAGGCTTTATTTTCGTTACCATTCGAAGATTTAGTGCCGCCGCAGTGCAGTGTAGTCGAACAGTCCCGGGGCTTGCTTACGGGCTCACTTGAAATGCGTAATATTTTAGTCAAATGTTTGCCCGGCTCCAACAACACAAGAAAGAAAATAAAAATGTCGAGTGTTACATGGTACTGGACGGTGGACAGGGCGTGCAACAGTTTGGAATCGGCGAGCATCGCAGAACCTTGAGCGCCTCGACGTTGAGCGACGAGACGCCTTTCAGCAAAGCGCGTTGAATCGCGTTCTCGTACTCTGCTCGCTCCTTCACGATCCTCTCGTTCTCTTTGCGCAACTCTTGCACCTCAGCCTCCAACTGCAGTCACACATAAGTATATTCAGCGCCAGAAACGTATCGCTTAATTGAAGTTCAACGTAGTCGATATACATACCTCCGCGCAACATGACTGAAGTCGTTCCTCCTCTGCGTGGACGGTCGCCAGTTCCGCTGGACTTAGGCTTCCGGGAGTCTGCTTAGCGAGAGCGGCTGACATGATGTGCGAACGGCTCTGACTCCGCGGGGAGATCAAACCGGCGCTCTGATGATGCTCGAGTTGAGCGCTGCGCACTGACGACGGAACAGCCGACTGATGTTGCTGGTCGTGGCCGGTACTCTGCGCGCTGGGAAGGCCCGACACCGCCAACAACTGTCCCGTGTTGTCGAACATCTGACCGTTGCGCTGCGTTTTTCACGAACGAACGCGAGATTATTCGCGATATATGTGTCAAAATAAAACAAAGTCAAATCTTAATAAGGAGAAAATTCATCGCGACTTGCCATTTTCTCGTTCATCGAAGAGTCAGCCATAGACTTGGCCGCTTCACTGCTTGTCAGCTGATCCCTCAGCATGGACGACTCGCGGCGGCTCTCCTTCAGAGAGGCCATGATCTTGGCTAGCTCTTGATGCAGGTTCAGAATGTCCTTACGCGACCACTCGATCTTGTTCTCGACGAGGCTAGTCCACTTGCGCGTCCGGTTCATCAGCTCTACCAGGGACAGCTTGTAACGATTCGCTCGATTGAGGATTCTGATATATTTTGCGGCAATTAAGTAAAATTGACGCGGATATACCTTCAGCTCGTGCTCGAGGTTCTCGCTGAGACTCGTCAGCGCCAGATTGGCTTCCGACAGATTATGCAGCGAACAGTCCAGCATCTCGTCAACTCGAGGGTCTCTGAACAAAACCAACTCGTCGAAAGACTTTTTTCATGCAATGTACTAAAAAAATTTATTTCGCGTGGTACTAACCCAGTGCTAGGAAGAGCCTGCCCAGAATAGAGGTCTACAGGCCCCTCGTACGCTACGTTATCCTCTGGCCCTTCCAAGCCTGATCTAAAAGGTGTCCCCCTACCACGATGGTCTACGGATCTAGAGGGCGTTGATGCATGAAGGTCCACGGGACCTCCCATACCTGACCGGGACTCATGTAAATCCACAGGTCCTTCCATACCCGATCGCGACTGATGATCTACTGGACCGGACCGTGAATGATGGTCCTCAGGACCGTCAAATCGCAAATTATCCACTGGGTCGGATTGCGAATGATGATCCACTGGGTCCGATCGTGAATTGTCCGCAGGGCCGGAACGGGAAGTGTTGTCCTCGGGCCCACCCATGCTAGTGTTATTCATACGAACGGACTTGTTCGTACCCGCGGTGTTATCCTGGGGACCCCCCATACTGGAATCGTTCATCCGAACGGCCTTGTTCGTGCCCGAAACATTGTCCTCGGGCCCATCGTCTGCACCACCGCTCAGACGAGGTTTAGTAGTTGTTCTAAATATAGTTTTCACGTAGAGGATTGAATGCCCTGTGTTAGGTTTATGGTTTGGAATATTACCGAGAAAGTTTCTTCTTAGAGGCCTTTTTGAGCTCTTTGCCGCGAATCGGGGTGTCCTCCGAATGGCAAGACTTGTTTGGGATGATCGAATCATTGCTTGAAATACCTGTTCGGTGAAAGAAATTGATGATGGATATTCATAACTTATAAGTAAAGATCGTTTCAAAATTATCAACCTTTATGAGTTTCTCCGAAATTTTTACTCATTTTTGTGATACTTTGTCTGAACTGTTATTAATTAGATTGAGTTTTTTTTTATCTTTTTAAGAAGACTATAATTTACTTAGTTGGATAATTAGTTACACTTGAAAATTTAGAAAATCGACTGTTCCCATCTTGGTTTCCTTTGATACAACCGTCAGCATAAGTTCAGCCTAGTGAAATCGGCTGCAACGCCGATCATTTGTTTTTATTCTAATAAATACTATTATGGTACGGGTAATTTTTTTCGACGTAGGAATAAAGTACTCAATAAAGTAAGGTTTTTTGATGGAAATACTTTCACTTAGTTTTTATTTCATGAAAGAATATATAAGAATTTGTTTTATAAATGAAAATCTTAATGCAAAAGAAGGTTTGCGTGTGAGCGAATAACAAAAACGCACTCGCGCGCCACGCGGCAACTATAGATCGTTCGCTCACTTTGAATACTTATTCGAACAACATAACAATCGTATAAGTCTGATATTTATAAAATTAGATACATGTATGCAGTAGTCTGTTTTATGGAATCGACATCTCGTAAAAAATAGGATTGGAACTACTGCCTTATCTCTCATTACAGAATATTTTGTGTATAATTTTTTTCTTACAAAATCTACAAAAAAAAAACACAAGTTATACGCCTCTGACTTTCGTTAGCCTAACGACAGTTTTAATTAAAAACGATGGTCTAGCACAAGAGTGTCTACTTTTTTTCATTACATCATTTGTTGTACTAACAAAACTATAAAAGGACACTCCTCGTCTGCTTTCTTTTTTTCTTATAAAAAAGTTTATGTATGTAGTATATTAAGTTCGAGGTTTATATGATCACAAGCGTTACGCAGCCTTTTTGGCCGGCGGCCTGAAAACGCCGACAACCACGGCGTGATCTCTCTCATAAGGTTCCAGGGTGATCTGTTCTTGAGGTTTCAGTTTGTCAGCAACGAGCTTCTTCACCTCCGCGGCGAAGACAGCTTCTGGCTGCGCTGTCGAGTCTATACAACTGGCCTGTAATGCAAAAATATTGTTTAAAATAACTATCTTAATTATTTTTACTTAAACATTTAAACAAAATAGAAGAAATGTGCGCAACAGGCTTTTAGAGAAAATAAGAGAAAAATTAATAAATTCCATATAAGAATACCCATTGCAGATTACTTTTGCATAACTGTTCCACTGAGTTTAACATAATTGCTTAACCCAGCTCTACTGTATGCTTAATACGTCGAATATTAACCATATGAGTAGAATAGTTACCTTAATTGAAATAACAAAATGACCTCCATTCTTGAGGAAATATTGTGAATTCAAAGCGACGATTCTGGCTTGATCAGGCTGTGCAACATCTGCGAAAACTGTGTCTACCATACCAACTAACATCCTGTATTTGTGTGGATGTCTGGCATCTTCAATAATGGGAATAATGTTCGTTCGTTTTTTGGCTACATTTATTAGATCTCTTCCTGACCTATGTGAAAATTCCACGGCATATACAAGACCCTCCTGAAATAGTATAAAGTTTTTGTTGATAAACCAAGTTTGTAAAACTAAATATTAAAATTGTGTAGTAGTTATAAAACAATGTATGACTGTCATTAAATGTAAAGATTAGATAAACTAAAAATTTGCAAAGTAAACAACAATCAATTAATTTTGCAGGGCTTCGACACCAAACTGATAAAGTACACCAGCTTGGCTCTAATGCCTGCATATGGAACAAAGCGAAGGCATTAATTGCAATTTTAAATAAAAAAAAAACTAAACTTACAGGTCCAACAATATCTGCAACATGAGAAACAGTAGTACCAGAGGCAGCGCCGAGGTACAAAACCTTGCTGCCTGGAGGCATGTGAATTTGGTCCACGCCACCCAGAATGGCAGCTGCAAGTTTCGATCTGAATGGATTCCAGACTCTGTATTCAACCTTTTCTCCATTTTCCGGTCCCTGTACAAAAATACAGCAATTAGGAACATGACACATTATATCACATTAGAAATTGAAGTTTAATAAAAAATGGTTGTGCGCAGCAAACTTCATAAACAAAATATGAGAAATTCATTTTGCTAATACACATCTACTGCAAAATACTTTTGCATAACTGTTCCACTGATTTGAACGTGTTTGTTCAGACCAGCTCTACTGTATGCGTTTGTTAAGAAAAAATTTGAACATAAAATTAAATTTTACCTCAACACTGATTCTCTTCTCTCCATAGACTTCAGATCCAGGTACTAAATTCAGAGTGACCAGAGCATCTTCTTTTCCTCTGGCAATAAACACTCCCTCGTGACGATGGGGCTCAATGACAACTGTTTTGCCACCCTTGAATCCACCACCACCTCCTCTACCTCCTCGGCCACCTCCTCCACGGCCACCTCCACGACCTCTTGGGGTGCCACCACCACGTCCACCACCGCCAAATCCACCTCTGCCACCACCACCAAATCCACCTCTGCCACCTCCTCCACGTCCTCCAAAGCCTCCTCTATCTCCTCCACGGCCACCACCTCTGCCGCGACCTCTAAATCCTCCACCATCTCCACCGCCACGAGGTGAAAATCCTAGAAAGAACAAATATATTTTAATGGAGAAAATCAAATGACATATTCGAAGGTTAAATATTTGAAGTAATAATATTGGTTTGTATGCTCTCGTTCACCGGTATAATACTTAGCATGTAAACAAGATAGCATACCCAGAAATGCTAAGAAGTACACTACCTCATCGACATACCTATATTACCCCATGATTAAACAAGTAGCAAAATTGATTTTGCAAAGCTTCCGACACCAACCTGATGAAGTATATCAGCTTGGCTCTAATAGTTTGCATTAATACTTCTCAATCTGATTGTATTTATTTTCTCTACATAGATGTAACTGAGAAATATTAAAATAAGTCAATTCCGAATAAAATGATTTTCTACAAAAAGACTAATCGCATAAACATGAAATTTCACCAAGTAAAATACAAAAACAGACGAATTGACGATGATTGTCACCGACCCACGTGACAAACCACGCATTGCAGTTTATACCCTTACACTGACATAAATGTTTGTTTACATCTATCTCAAAACAAAACAAATAAATTGCGCTTTCAGAAAACAACAAAATTACGCACTATCAACAAGTTTTTCATTGTTAAAATCAACAAATAGTCGAAAAATTAAGGTTAGGAGCCAACGCGGCATGGGCTGCGCCTCATGCCTCGTGACTCCAAAATAACAAATAGTATGTTTACAAATAGAAATTGAATGAAAATAATGAAAATTGAAAAAATCGACGAATCTTACCTGGTTTACCCATGATTTGTCACGTTCCCTTTGGCAAAATGTTTAAATTAATAAAGTTGCGACGCAAATAGCACACGCGGAACACGTGTGCGCGACCGCGTTGAGGAGCTGAGAAAAACCATGTTGCGGAGCGTCGCTAGAATTTCCTCACTTCCGTTGATGCGCTGGTGGCGATCTCTGTTGGCTGTATTGCTTCGACTTATCTCGATATTCAAGTTTCATATCGGTGTTTTTACTGTCTTGATGTAATTAAACTACAAAATATCAACTTATTCTGATTAACTAGTACTAGTTATTTTTAGTCGAATATTGGTTAGGTTAAAGCTCGTATAATTCATCTGTATTTCTGATGTCTACAATGCAATGGGATAATGCACCGAAGCGGAAGTCGACGTTCGATACTTTTGCACAAATCCTCGCATCTCTTTTGGTAAGGTAGGTGCCTTGAATTTGAAGATTGGAAACAAATCAGGAGTAGGCAGTAGGCACAAGTGCAACAGTTGCATGTCCTTGTGTTATTGTGCCGGTAAACGAATAATTGTCAAAAAACTGTACGGTGAAAAGGACTAGCTGTTATCGTTGGCACTAATGCTATAATATGAAGTAAATATTATCATATTTTGATAATTGATTTTCCAATCAAACTAATGCGTTTATTCTTATTCGCTAGTTATTTTTAGAGGTTATTATTTACGTTGCAATAAGAGACAATTGTTAATAAACGCTATATACAGCAAAAGATTTTTTGCGCACAAAATTTACAGAGCTTCTACTATTTATGTAGTTTTTTATATTGCCCTTTTACTGTATAATATTCCATACTTCTATTGTAAAATTTTCAGAATAAAATTAAATTTGTTTATAAATTTAATAAAATGGTATAAATTTAATGACAATGGAGCAATATATTGTTGTTATTAAAAAACTGTTATTAAAGTCACATTTTACTTATAAGCCATCTTTATTTTATTGAATATAATTTAATACCTTTACCTTTATATTGCAGGATAAGTGTTGATGGTTTATTAGTATATTTCCCGTACGATTACATATATCCTGAGCAATATGCATACATGCTGGATCTTAAACGAGGACTCGATGCAAAGGTTGTGATTCTACACAGAAGTTTTATTTAATTTAATTTTTGAATGATTTTTTCAATCATAATATTTGCAGGGTCACTGCCTTTTGGAGATGCCCTCGGGTACGGGTAAAACGATAACACTGCTGTCTCTAATTGTCGCCTACATGCTAGAACATCCTCATCAAGTAACAAAACTTATTTATTGCTCACGTACTGTACCTGAAATTGAAAAGGTCATAGAGGAATTGAAGAAGTTAATAGACTATTATGAAAAAGAAACCAAGGTTTTACCAAAAATTATTGGTTTGGTACTTAGTTCAAGAAAGAACATGTGTATTCATCCAGAGGTAAAGAACTTTTCATCAATATATTTCTTGAATGTGTTCAGATAAACCTAATTCATTTTATTGCACACTGATTTTTAGGTCAGTAAAGAGAGGGAAGGTAAAATTGTAGATAGTCAGTGTCATGCTCTCACAGCTTCTTATGTGAGAGAAAGGCATAATTACGACGAATCCACGCCAGTTTGTGGCTTCTATGAGACATTTGACATAGAAGGACGAGAAATGATGATGCCACCTGGTATATATTCCATAGATGATATGAAAGAATATGGCAAAGATAGAAATTGGTGTCCTTACTTTCTTGCTCGATACACGGTAGAAAAAAAATACTTGATATATCTGTTGTTACAAGTAACATAAAAATTTAATTATTTTATTTCAATTGTTTTAGATAATGCATGCACAAATAATCGTCTACAGTTATCACTATTTGCTTGATCCAAAAATAGCAGAAGCAGTATCAAAGGAACTGGCCAAAAGTTCAGTTGTAGTCTTTGATGAAGCTCACAATATTGGTTAGTTATTATTATGATACTTGGACAAATTTTTAATATGTGTAAAAACTTACAAACAGTAATATTTGTTCTATTATAGATAATGTATGCATAGATTCAATGAGTGTCAAACTAAATCGCAGAACAATGGAAAAAAGTTGTGCAAATTTAAGTCTACTGGAAAAGACTGTTGCAGAGTAAGTTAAAAAAAAAATTGTTAATTACTGTAGATAAGCGATTGAAAAAAGTTAATAAAAAAGACTGAATTCTTAGAATGAAAGAAGATGATGCAAATAAACTAAAAGACGAATACAATAAACTAGTAGAAGGGCTAAAAGATGCGCAAGTTGCTCGAGAGACTGATGTAGTATTAGCTAATCCGGTTTTACCAAACGAAGTCTTAGAAGGTATGCATCAAATACAATTTTTATATTTAATCCCGGAAATTTGAATGATAAATTTGTATCTTTTTTTTTCGCAGACGTTGTACCAGGTAACATCCGCAAAGCCGAACACTTTGTCGGTTTCCTCAAGCGTTTCGTCGAGTACCTGAAAATGCGTCTACGAATCCAACACGTCGTTCAAGAAACACCAGTGACGTTTTTGCGCGACGTCCAAGCGAAAATTTGCATCGAACGTAAACCCTTGCGTTTCTGCGCTGAACGCCTTGCCTCACTTCTTCGGACTATGGAAATCACGGACCTTACCGATTTCTCACCTCTTATTCTCGTAACACATCTTGCAACGCTTGTAGCTACTTATACCAAAGGTTTCACGATTATCATCGAGCCATTTGACGACAAAGCACCTACAGTACATAATCCCATACTGTACTTCTCATGCCTGGATTCGTCGATCGCGATGAAACCGATCTTCGACAGGTTTCAATCGGTCGTAATCACATCGGGTACTCTCTCACCACTGGACATGTATCCGAAGATTCTGAACTTTCATCCTGTTATCATGTCTTCGTTCACAATGACTCTAGCGAGGCCTTGCCTACTTCCAATGGTAAATATTTTGTTGGATTATTTATTATTTAAAAAAAAACATAAAGTTATAAGTATTTGCAATAATTTGTTGCCAGATAGTTTCAAAAGGCAACGATCAAGTTGCGATATCTTCAAAGTACGAGACTCGAGAAGACGTTGCAGTGATAAGGAATTACGGGCAATTGCTGGTCGAATTTGCTGCTAATGTTCCTGATGGCATCGTTTGCTTTTTTACTTCGTACTTGTACATGGAATCAGTCGTAGCTGCTTGGTACAAAACTTTTTCAATGCATTTTTGTATGAATTTGTATTTCTATTGGTTGCTCACTCATCTATATTTTCAGGTATGATCAAGGTATACTGGATCAGATTCAAAGGTACAAACTCATATTTATTGAGACGCAAGACGCGGCCGAAACCAGCCTGGCTTTGTACTACTACAACAAAGCGTGTGATAATGGTCGAGGCGCCGTTTTGTTATCAGTTGCGAGAGGAAAAGTTTCCGAGGGTGTAGATTTTGATCATCATCTCGGAAGAGCTGTGCTCATGTTCGGTATACCCTATGTTTACACACAATCCCGAATTTTGAAGGCACGTCTGGAGTATTTAAGAGACCAGTTTCAGGTATTTAGGTTTTATCTTTGGAAAGTACTGTACAACAATGCAAAAAGTTATTTATAATTATAATTAATCTTACAGATTAAAGAAAACGACTTTTTAACATTTGATGCTATGAGACACGCAGCTCAATGTGTCGGTCGTGCCATCAGAGGAAAAACCGATTATGGTATTATGGTTTTTGCGGATAAGGTAATTCAATTATATCTGATACATTTTATCTTCTTCATGAATTCAGTACAATTGTAAAAAAATTTTCTGTAGAGATTTTCTCGAATCGACAAGAAAAGCAAGTTGCCTAAATGGATTCAAGAGTATCTTACAGATAATCTTTGTAATCTGTCTACAGAAGAAGCAATACAGGTAAAGAATTCATATTATCAAGATTTCGATTTTTTCGGTGTAGTTTTCTTTAATTTCTTTTAAATAAATTTAATTTTATTCGTTAGATATGCAAAAGATGGTTACGTCAGATGGCCCAACCATTCTCGAGAGAAGATCAACTAGGACTCTCGTTATTAACACTAGAACAACTACAAAATAGAGAACAAGCAAAAATTGAAGAGCAGGCTCAACAAAATTAGTCGATCTACAGTTTGTGAGGTATACAAAAATAACTTAACGGTAATTGAAGTTTTGGACAACAGAAATAGGTTGTATACTATTTGTCTGTAAGGTAAAAAATGTTGAACAAATGATTGCGTTGAAAAAAGTTTAATAACAAAGTACGGCAGCGAATTATTAACATTAACAGTGTAAAAAATACAGTTATATCTATAAATACTATATTAATTTAATATCACCAGCGCACGAGGATTAGATCACCTTCATCGATGAGGTAATAGCTTAGTTCTTGTAGTGGCTTGTCCAGCGGTATTTCGTCTTCGGAAACCTGTGTAAAATTTTACGTGACCATTAAAACAAAGTTTTTTATACAGTATTTTTTATTATTTATCCAAAAACTAGCAATACTTGTAAACTTACATTAGGCCGGACGAAAGAGAGCGTCGGAATTTTACCGTTAATTCTAAACAGTCTTTGAACAATACCCATTAGCTTTTGTACATCCATGTTTTTCAGTAATTTCTTTTTTATGCTTTTAATATTCGGATTATCTGGACACACAAACTCTACAGTTATAACATTTGACGATAGTTGGGTACTTTTTGTTGATTCTGAAGTGTCCGGCACTCCGTATTCTGAAACAATTTTACTTATTTAGGAAAAAATTTATTTTTCCAATCATAAAATAGATAGAAACCTTTTGAAACCTACTCTCTACTAATGCAGGGAATCGTGGATGATTTGTGATGAATTCTTTCCTCTTTAAAATGTCCTGCTCAGAACTTCTCCATCCTGAGGCAAATAATTTCAAATAGTCATATTCCGCTCCTCGCCTTTCCGATGGTATGATTTCTGTTCCATTAAAATATTGCAAGGCTGATATTCTGGCTATCACTAATTGTATTCCTGTCTGTACGTTTTGCTCTTTTAAAACTGGATTTTCACGAAATTTCAAATCTTGTAGTCTGTGAAGTTTTTCCAACTCACTTATAGATCGCCACTAAACACGTTAATAACAAAATTATAATTACTATGCTTTTGATTTATTCACTTTGTGTATGCATGTATTTATAATACTTACGTCTCGTATATTGTTATTAGATATGTGTAACTGAGTTAAATTAGGAAACAGATGAGATTTATCAGTGGGTTCAGTGGTAGGAAATCTAATATCTTCAATTTTGTTTGAGTTTAAATTAAGACCCTTTAAACTGCAAGTAAATGATGATATTTGTTATTAATTTTTGCATGACAACAGAAAAATTTCAAGGATTGTTACTGACCATGGCAGTATGCCCAATTTCAAAACTTCATTCCAATTAGAGATAAGATTATGTTCCAAGGATAATTCAGTCAATTTCATAATATTCAAACTTTCTTCTACTCCACTTATAGTTTCAATGTTGTTATAAGATACTATAAGTTCCTGAATAGATGGAAATGCTTTGAGACATTGCATTACTGCCGGCCAATCATACTTCATTCGTCCCATAGTTAAATGCCTTAATACTGGAAAGGCATGTGCATATATTTCCATTCCATTTTCAACCGGTAAGTGGTTGTCGCTGAAAGTTTATTGTGATAAACATTTACATGAACTTAATTTTCTTTAAATTAAAATTAAATTATAATGCATGGAGTTCTTTTACCTGACATTTAATTGCTGTAAAATCTGCAATTCTGTACAAATCTCAGCCACTACCTTCCAAGAATTTATCAAATTATGCGATAAATCTAGCTCTTCAATCATTGAGCATAGGGCAGCCAATTCACCTGGATAGCCTGCACTACTTATACACTGGGCTTGCATACACACTATTTTTAGTTGGTCAAATTTACTCTGTTTTTTGTTAACCTTAGAAAATCCAACCATTTCTACAAATGGCGCATTGATAGATTTTTGAACACTGGCTATAGAGTCCCTATCAATGCCAGCTAGTTCGTCGTCTATATAGCCATATCGAACTTTAATGGCTTCAGGGCACGATATTCCAAAATTGGCTTTGCCAGGACGAATAAAGGAGCCTGAGGTAGGATGCCTGGAAGTATAGAATTGTTTAAAATATTTTAAATATAATTCTTTGAAAAGATTGTAAGTAATTCAAAAGATCATTTGTTGAAATGCATACAACTCACCAAGTCTCAAAGTATTTTAATCCTTCATATGTACCATTGTGCTTTCCTCTGCTGGGATCATCCCAGTCAATGCCTAACCATTGTCCCTTTGTGTTACCCACTGTTCCAACATATTTCACAGTACCTATGTGACCTTCACAGTCAACTCGGCAGCCAATACAGTTTCTATCTTCTACCATTCTATAAGAAAAACATTTAAATTCAAAGACTTATTTTTACCTGTAAAAAAAAGCAAAGAGAGCTCTACTTTTTGGAGTTTTTTCAAAGCTTTATTTAACACAATAATTGTCGCAAAACTAATAGTAAAGTAAATAGTCTATAAAAATCAGTATTGTTTTTCATACAGACTATTCATTCTTGATAAAATATGATTATTTCTTGCCCAATAAATTAAAAAATAAATCGTTTTAAAGCCAAAAAAAGAAAGTTTGATGACAAACACAAAATGGAGCAGCAATGGTCTAGATTCAAGTATACGATACTAAAAGTACCGAAATATAGATTGTTTATTTAATATAAACACAACATTGACAATAAATAACCGATTAGAACACTATTTTATGTAAATAAACAACTTTAAAGAACCCGAAGCGGTAAAGAACCTAACCTCAACAAAGCAAACTCCAAAACTGTCACAACACAAAAAGTGCACACATCGAATTAGAATAAAACTGCAAAAAACCAAAGGCGCCTGCAAAAAAAATTAACGTCGATCGAAGGTACTTACGCAGTAAACTAGTTCCTTTCTAAAAAATCGACTAACGGAATAAAAAGTCATAAATGGATATAATTTGAGATGAGAGTTACACCACCACCGTCCGACATCGTCATATGTCGAGTCGACACTGTCGTATTCCGACATGACATACACACAGAACTGACTGCGGCATTTGTGTATACCTGTGTTACGTCCGTGTATCGCACAATATAGTGATATAGCGCACGTGTAATACGAGTTTACTATTTCTCCATTGATCATTACAAAAACGACACGTGCGCGCGAATGTATACATATATAGTCATGTACAGGAAATATCAAATGATCAAGCCGTCGAGGTGTGAAGTTTTTATGTATAGTACAGGGAAGGATAAATATTATTCAGTATTTAAAGAGACGCCCGAAGTGTATATATTTAATATATTGTATTAAGTACGATTTGAAATAACAATATATTAAGCTATTTAGAAAAAAAAAAATATTAACTCTTTCTGTGTGCGCTTTTCAATAAAATTTTTAGCATCAATTCCTGAAACTCGCCGGTCAATAAATCAATTTATCGATTGAAAAATAAAATTCTTTAATTAAAAAGTATTTATAGCCATTTCAAATTACTGCTTCCCTCATTTCTTGAAAATTAGGATCGATAAGTTCTCAATAAGTACACTCATTGGAAGTAAAAATAAGTTATGTTTAATGTCCAAGTCTTATGTGTATATGTATAAATTTCAGAAGACAACACAATTCCAATACATTGTCTTTCACGTTTGGTCGATCGCAGTCCTTTGATAGAAGTGCGGCGCCAACTCTACAAGCCATTCAGGCCTGATGACAGTCAACTCTCGCATATACGTTTTGTTCGTCTGCACTACTTCGCCAAAAAGTACCCTGTGAACAGAAAAACATTATAAGTCTTTTACAAAACGATACCATCGTAATACCGAGAAATCGAAACTTTTAATACGAACCACTGAGGCTGTTCCAAAGTATACAGGCAACTATTCGGATGAATGTGCAGATCTTTGCCGCCTCTCACGGTCTTGTAAACACCGCTGTAGTGCAAGTAAGCCGCGTAAGGAAAGAGTCCAGCAGTTATGCATTTGAGTAACAGCTCGACGTTACCTGCAAATCAGCGTGTCATCGTTAGAATCATCACTCCTAAGAATTAACGAAATGAAATCAGAAACTTACCTAAGCACGAAGACAGCGGTATTTTTAGCTTCTTTATCAATTTCCGCATTTGCGTGCGGATCTCCGTGGCCCTCTTAATGGCCTTGCTGTTAATGAAATACTTCTGACACCAGCTGTTGGTCTTGTATTTCTCGTAAGCCGTGTAGACATTGAGTAGAGTCATCAAGTCGCCCTCCTCGACTTCGAACATGCGATGGGCCACGCGCGCCTTTATCGCCGCTTGTCCACTGTTAGGTCTCACGAATACGTTCTGGACTTGGAGCATCGCCAGAATCGTCGTTATTTCGTTCGAGCAGCCCATTTCGCCTTTATCGACAGGACAAACAGAATTATTAATCCGCGATTTGTGCTTCTATTTTTAGCGATCGACGCTGAATTCTCAACGCTGTGTCACGCGAAGCAGAAAAAAAGTTATTACCGGAAGCAATGAGGCACTTCGCGAAGACAGGATCCAACGGTATTTCCGCCATGGTCATGCCCACGGGATCGGTGAGCTCGCCGTCGTTGTCGATGGCTCCAAGAGCGTAGAGCAGCTCCACGGCTGAGAGTAAGCTTTTACTGGGCGGCGACGATGGAAAATTGAATCTCACGACGTTGTCGATGCCCAGAGCCTTGAGTTGAAGTACCGCAGGGGCGAGATCGGCTCGCTGCATCTCCGGAGGTGTCGAGGCGATCAGATCGTTGTAAGCTTCCTCGGTGTAAAGTCTGCGTTAAGATTAGAATCTCT
This sequence comes from Nasonia vitripennis, assembly GCF_009193385.2. Lineage (NCBI taxonomy): Eukaryota > Metazoa > Arthropoda > Insecta > Hymenoptera > Pteromalidae > Nasonia > Nasonia vitripennis. Next base: position 8,194,740 of record NC_045759.1, read on the forward strand.
GTGTAGTCGCGGATGCGGTCGTTGAGTATCGTTATTACATAGCAAGGCTAGTTACCTGTAGGCTTTTCCAGATCTCACTCGACCAGCTCGACCGGCTCTTTGGTCAGCGGAAGCTTTCGATACCGGAGCTACTATGAGGCTGTTGGTGTGCGTTTCGATGTCGAACCATGGGAGCTTCACAAATCCGCAATCGATTACTGAAAATAGTACCTCTTTGTAAAAATTGTTTTCTTTTTGTAATACAGAGATGAGTTAAATAGTCTGCTCACCGTAAACTACGTTGGGAATGGTGATCGAAGTTTCGGCAATGTTGGTAGCGACAACGATCTTCCTACTGTCGTTCGGAGTTCTCCAGAAGACTTTGAGCTGTTCGTTGTTCGGCAGCGAGCCGTACATCGGCAGAGGCATCAGCTTCACTATCGAAATAACAAGCTAGAATATTTTAAAAAATCGTTCACCTTTCTTTGTACAAAAAAAAAAACTGCAATACTAACTTTTTCCCTCCTTGACGACCTTGGCATGTTCGTTGAGCAGCGATACAGCCCTGTCGACCTCCTCCATACCGGTGAGAAAAGCCAGTATGTCACCGGGTGCCTCGGAATCGTTGATTTTTAGAGCCGTCTCGACGACCGCCTGAACGTAATCGGCCACTGGTTCGGCTGAGTAATAGATATCGATCGGATACAGTCGACCCTCGACACTCAAGATCGTCGCCGTGTCCTCGTCGCGGTTTTGACTCGCTGAATTCGTGTTGAAAAAGTCGCGTAGCTCCTCGGCGTCTACTGTAGCTGACGAGACTATCAGTCGTAGGCTCTTTCGTTTCTGAAATTTTTAGCACGTTTTAGGATATACCTATATACCATTGAATGTAATTCAATCTTTTTATTCAACTTCGTAAACAAACGTTATCGCATCAATGCAAACAACGACTCTGTACGATTACGTACTCTGAGTATTTTCTTGAGCAGACCCATTATGATGTCAGTCAGCATTGTTCTCTCGTGCACCTCGTCCAGAATTATCACGCTGTAGCTCGTCAGTAGCGGATCGCCCATCATCTCTCGGAGCAGAATTCCTTCCGTCAGGTACTGAAAATACAAAAAGGAACGTGACTCGGTGTAATGATGATTTTGCGTGTATCGCTACGATTACGTAAAAACGCATGTATATGGAGACTTAATCTTTTGCCATACAAAATCTTGATTTGGAAAACTATTGATTATAAGAGAAATAGGGCAAATGCGTGATTTACATCAGTCAGTATGGGAGTTAAACGTTTGCCGCCGACTGTTTGCGTATGCGCATGTAAATCGATATTAAAATTGCGGGCAAACGTCAATTTGCGCGCGTATTTCGTCGCCTTACTTATATTCGAATACACTATTACTGTATAGTTAGTATAGTTATATGCTCTCGGAACTACTTAATAATACTAACGGAGTCAGAGGTTACTCGCAAAGCTGCGAAAAGTCGCCTACGCTGATTTTATTGTGAACTTGTGGGATTATTATTATCTCTTGGTCTTCGAACCCGCCGTTTAACTGACGTAAAAATGAAAATTTGCACGTCGATTGTTCGCGTAGAATGAAATCATAGATGGTTTATGGCCTTCTTAAAGCAATACGATCATAAATCACACCTTGAATAAAATTAAGAACGAACCGATGATGTTGATACTGAAAATAGGATCGGGATGCACTATTGCAGCTATATAGGCGACATTCGAATGCAGTGCATATATAGCTAGTGCAAATGCATCGCATATTACAACAAAATTGAACTATACATTTTTATATGGGTCGTTAAATATTTTTACACGCTTATCAATTGTGATACGATATTTGACCAAAATATCGCTCGTCCGCGATAAGCAGTGATAATACACGATTTGAACTTCCCCCCATTAGATCATCCACGTATTTACATTAACAGGAAAAACGCGAAGAACCGTACGTCATACCCTTATCAATACGGATACGGCTGAATTTAAAAGAATTTAGAAACTAATTGCCTTATCATCTTCCGATGGTAAAACCACGACGGATGAGAGACGACAGCTCGTAAAAGCGTAACAATAGCGACTTAACCCACCTTAATCTTGGTCGTCTCGTCAGTGCAGTCGTCGAAGCGTATCGCGTAGCCGACATCGGCGCCCAGTATGCAGTTACGCTCATCGGCTACGCGACTCGCCAGGGACGTAGCCGCGACCCTTCGTGGCTCTGTTATGCCCACGATCTTCCCATTCGCTGTCCATCCCGCCTCCACCAGATACTGTAATCAGAGAAATGCGAATAATTCAAATTTTTATTATGTAACACCATCACAAATGCGATGATAATGTAAAAGAGATTAATGAATTATTATATTTTCTTTAATTTTCAATGACGTGTGTCAAATGCCGATTACGATCGGTTTTCTCATCGCGTATTGGTATATGGAATGATTAGACTTTAATGTTTCTAATGACAGGCGGACATTAAGCCAACGCACAATCGTATATCGTGCAATTAATCTTAACGTCTGATTAGAGATTGAAGAAAAATACATGTACAGCAAACGTCGCAGTTGTATAGCAGCTCGAAATTCAATTAATCGAGATTAATATTCATGCGCTAGCCCAGAACCTATACGTCTATGCTATATAGTTCGGAGCGTTTCCTAATACGGCCACACCCGCACGCGGCTGCCGGTCGAATAAACTTGTTATTCCTATACAAGCGATGACTGATCGCGTATAGTCGAAAAATCCATTGTCGCTTATTTTCCCTTGCTTTTGTCAACGTTTCACTCATCGGTACGTGCATGCGTGCACATACATTTGAATTTTCTTTTATTCCCACGGGTGACTAGTTTATCTTCGAAAAAAGAAAAACTCTGTACATTGCGCGATTTCACGTGCTTTTCTATCGCCTTCGAATTGTGTCGAGCGGAAGTCAGTGGAGTGACAATTTTCAGCGATAATCGCTGAACCGAGCGTTATTTTTTACCGCCTTTTCCAAACCATTCGAATTATACGATTATTACAGCGGTAAAGGAAAAAATAATAGTTCATCAGCTAAAAGCTTCGTTCTCGCATTTCTCTCTATCTCTCGCGGATAAATATTTACACTAGTATGAGTCGGCGATTGACCGACGCTTTTGCGCGCCAAGTACGAATGTGTATTATGGATACAAAGTCCGTGTAATACCGACAACATTTACACTAGGCCAGCCCTGAACCACATAACCGCAAGAGCCAATGACGCGTATACCGATGATGCACAAAGCTGCGACACGCTCATGTGGTAGTGTAAAAAAAAAAAAAATCAGCAGGAAAAGTGCTAGAAAATGAAAAGCGTGTGAACACGCGGCTATTTTTATTGTTTTATTATCCTGAGCGACGCTGTGAGGTCGCGAGGAGCGTTATATTGTTCTTCGGAACATAAACGGGCAGCTAATGCGCTCGACGCGGTTTATTAGGTGAGAATAATCTATAGGATTAATGTTTTGTGAAAATTTGTTTTCGACGATAAACCTGTGTGTCATTGAGCGTAATTCTTGGCAATGAAATTGTTATCGCGATGATGATAATGAAAAAATTCTATGCACATATGGGCTTCCCCCATTTAGCTTCTATATAATCGATCAAACGTACCTGTAGTGTACTTCATAGATCCATAAAGAAAGCAAAGCCCTCGAAAGACAGACACGTGCGTCTGTCTGTATACATATATGCATACTCTTGTAGTTAATATACACGTGTGTACGCTCGACTCGCATATTGTAAAAGTCAAACGAGCGCCGAGTCTTTTTCTCTTCCATCGCGAGTCCGCGTGTTTTAATAGTGTCGTGTGCGCTGCTCTGGTGATTAATCTATATATTGGATTATTATCGCGACGCAAAAAGGGCAATAACGACGTGAAATCAGCTTACGCCATAAGGCTAAACGTGCGCCGATGCGGCGCGAAATACTCGATTTGAAAGTGTCCATCGTGTGTATAACCGGTGCGGAGCTTTCACTGCTTATAGGAAGTCGTAAAAATTGACGGGCTGATGTCTGATATCCGCTGTATGTGTGTACATGTATATAGAATACTTGATTTTGCAAAATATACAAAATTGTTGGAAGCGATGCGAAAAAAAGGTTGACTTGAATTCTTTATTAAAGATAAATACGATGAATATTCATCGCTTGATTTTCATATCTCGAAAGTAGCGTGTTTTGTCTGCTGATTATTGGGAGACAATATTTAATTAATTAAATGCGCAGCTGGGATTCATAATAGAATTAATTCAGTTTTTAAATGAAATCATTTAAGAATAAGAGAATCGTTTATTGCCGTGAATTTAAAAAACTTTAACTATAGTGGCGTTTAAATTATTATCGTAAAACACCCGATACTAATCAAGTTATGGGAGACAATTGTTCTCAGGGTTACTCCAATTCCAGCATTCTGACTAGTTTTGTGTTGCACCCGAAGAAAAATAACGCATATAGAAGTGTAATCAGTCGATGTTTATCTTCACGTGCGTCATCTTACTTGGCTTTTATTATAATTATAACAAAAGTGAATATCTTGATTCTTGGGGAAACAACAAGTTTCCTGGTAACGCTGATAAGGGCTAAAGCTAAACTTGTAGATTAGCCGTTTTTACGCTTGGCGATATCGACATCTGCGTTGTTATACTTTATTTAGAAAAAGAGTCATCGTAGAGATAACAATACATTTTTTTTTGGCAAAGCGTATTGCAATATTTGAGTTGTCATGAAAGTCAAGGTGGGTAACGTTTCTAATAAACAAAATAAAATAACATAATATAGTTTAAGATATGGTGTACACATAGATACATTGTTATCTCTAAATATAAATGTATTTTATGAAAATCTTGATTTCAAGGGGATCAAGTGCTAGTGTGCCCAACAATACTTCGATGTAGAATAGAGATAAATGCAGTACACGTGTTGCGAGTAGTTGATGGTAATCATATTTTCAAGGTTTGGTTTTTCATAATTTAAAAATCTTCGTCGCAAAATTGCTACTGAACATGAAAATTTGAAGACTATCGACGATTCCTTCAACAATCGATCTTCAATAACACACTACCTCAAAATGAGATCGATCGAATTATCTATAAATTATATACCATGTATATGTATTATGGAATTTCAATAGAACGGCGTTTAATTTTCACAAAGTGGATAGATTTTTTTTCAACACTTGCAAAATAAACCTTTCATTTTACTTATCTCTTTGTTCTACTTTGACGGCAATACGTATTATCGCGTTCAAAATACAACCTCCGGTTCACAGCGCACACCTATACAGAAATTAGTCCATAGTTATTGGTCGGCTATTATCACAAATCTATACTCGTGTATTTTTAAAAGTATAGCTATAGTTTTAATATGTACTCTACAATGGAGCGATGTTATCGTATGCGGAGATCACTTGGAAAATTAAGAACATTTCTTCAATAATCGATTTCATTTTTTTATTTATAATGCTTAAAAATAAGTGAAGCAAAAAATGGGGTAAAGTGGCAAAGATAACGTCAGGTATATATACGTGCAAGATAATAATGAATATGAGAAGCTGTTCGTAGAAAAGCTGGTTTATTCAGTTTATAAAAAATACGAATTACAAAAAGCGTATGCATTAAAAATATATGTATTTCAGCTTTACATCGAGTTTCATTACCTGCGCACATTTTTCCTCTGATACACCCTTGACATTCATATAGGTGCTTGTTATTTTCTCGCCCAATTTTCTAACAAGTTCTTTTTCTTTTTGCATAAATTTATAATCTTAAACTTAATAAAACAAGAATTAAAGATAATTTAAAACTCTCATCAGCGAACCAAAATATAATTATATAATTATTATATTTCAAAATTGGTTCTGCTTTCGTTCGACTTTATAATCAGACGCATTTATAAATATAGAGGCAAAAAATTCGCATATCACGAAGAAAAAGTGAACGATCAACCACAACCGTTATAAATCTGTCTTATATCCTAATACACACTTCATTCGGTACACGCCATACCCTATCATTAGTATAAACCAATGCGATTACGATCACACGTTTGCTATAATATAATAGTCGCTGCACACATCGCAAAACCATATAATTAAATACGCTGAAGAAGACAAGAAAACGCAGATTAGTATAAATCGGTGATCGATATTCACACGCGGTCGTGTGGAAAAAACAAACCGAGATTTAGTTGACACGTGAGCTAATTCTCTTCGCTGCAACGCCACAAATCACGCACACGCACGCAACATCGTCGTCTATTTTCGTACGGTTGTCTAAAGGAAGAAAAAAGAAAAAAATCGAAGAATAACGCGCCGGAAAAAAGGGAGCATGGCCGCGCAGCTTTATATTTGCCGCGACTTTATGCTCTACAATTATATATGTGTATGTGTATTCTATAGAAGCATACGAAATATATAGATATATATATGTGTGTGTGCGTGTGTGTGTGGCGCGCGCGCGTGTGTGTATGTGCTTCGACCCTCCAAAATAGCGCATTACGTCAGGATCATTAGGTATACATTCCCGTGAGGCACATCTGTGAAAAATATATATGAATCATACCACACGAGCGCGGCAAAATCGAACGATGCTCATAATCGCGCATCAGGCGACTATTGGGTGGGAGAGAGAGTTCAGTTTTTGTACCTCGACGGGTGTCTCCCGAGATTAAACTTTTGTGATGAAATCCCCGGACGATTTAGCGCTGATGCGCAAGAGCAGCGGCGTTATTTTTTTTTTTTTTTATTGATTCTGATGATAATTCATCGCGTTTTACGTGTACTTTAGGTCGATTATACTGTAATCGATCGTTTCTTATAAAAATATATATCATAGGTCGCTACGTATCCATTTACGTGTTAATAACAGTCGAGTGCAGTTGTTTTTCTTTGCATCAAACAATGAGTAATTGCTTTTATTTATTGCGCACTTCGCGATTTCGTGGTGATGAAATTTTCGGTGCACTATACGTGAAAATAAAAAATCAGTGGTCAACGTCGTTGTTTGCGTTAATATATATATATATATATATATATATTTCATATCGGTAAAATAGATTTATATTATAAAAACGTTGTACAAGCTCAGACATGACGTATCGTTATTTCGAAAAATGCTGTATAACACGCGGCGTATATTAACTTTATAAAATTCACTCGGTCACAAAAAAATTGACTTTCACAGCCTTATGAATTCGTGAAATACACAATGTATGGACAATCGATATTTCGGTGATGAGGTGCATACTGCAAAAGTCTGCAGTGGAACGTCTGCGGATAGGAGAAGTGTAGAATCCATTTATAAAAATAGAAAAACTGGTTTTACATTTTTCAGCTGCTTACGATCAACTTTCACGGAGTTTTCACATACACGCGACTTACAAGCTATTAGTAGTGAAGTTTTGCATCTCGTTCGATCTCATCATGATTCCGGTGGATCCCTTCAGCACATATGCATAAGACTCGAGGAAATGAAATTCTGTTAAGTAGACAACAATCAGCGGTATGATGTAACCGAACCATCTGAGTACCCTCATGTACTCCCACAGTCGATCTAGGAATATAGCTATGAGCAAGTAATCCATTGCTGTATGGAAATTAATGAGCCTCCAAGTGACGGTGACTATCCAAAAGAATCCAGATCTCATGATTTCACTCTGTCTTATGTAAAGTTCCTCCTTCATGATAGGCAGAGAGCTGTCATCCGTTTCCAGAAGATCCTGATACAATGAAATGTACCTGTTCCATCCGATAGAAGCAATCATGAGATGTCCAGCTACTAGGAGAATGTTTCGCACTACTGCTCTGAAGCGCAGCCTTTTGTAGATTATTTCTGTGTTAGTTTCTTGACTCTCTACGCAAGGATAAATTTTGCGTAGCTTTTCATATCCCCTGCGAGGTGGATTCCTCTTGAGGAAGAAGAAGACTCCGACCATCAGAGCTATGCATCCCAATGCATCGCAGATTCCATCTATCCAGTAACCAGCAGAGCCCACATCAGAGCGCTCTCCAGTTATATGCTTTCTTCTCCTGGCTACATGTCCATCCAAATCATCCAGCCAAGTTCTAAATTCAAATAACAGGACACCCCATCTTCGATCGGCTAAAGAGCTGCTGGCTACGCAGTGTCCAGCTAACATTGCCACTAGCACATGGAATGCACTGATCATGTTGGGAGTTATCCATAGCCAGGTGGTACTAATGCCCAACATACGATCTATCACTGCTGCAAGAGGACTGAGAATATACAAATTCGGATAGTCCAATAGCAGAGCTTTCACTGTCACCACGCAAAATGGATCCACATCACATGGAACTTTGCTTTTGTAAGTCTTCTCTGACTTAACCGGTCTGATGGAGTAATTTTGCATACGACTGTAGAGCAAATAATCCATGAAAATCAAGAAACAGCTAAAAGCCATCAATGAAACGAGCAGAACTCGGGCAGACTGAGGTGGAAGCCACATCTTGCTCTTCTTTATTAGTAATTTATCAGTCCACAAATTTGTATGGATACAAATTGAAGAAAATTTCAATAGCAGATGTCAATCTTCAATCAGCTTCTCATAAGTATGTTATACCCTCTTGTAAAATATCACTTTAATACTGCAGGCATTCCCTTAAAATTACCAATGCCATGTATCAGCTAAGCATCGTTATAAAATACACCACACATAAGTCAGCGGAACATGCTACTGTTCCATACGTTAGTACAGCTTAACTGCCCTGTCATCACAAACTGTTTAATAAAGGCAAGACGATTACTGCAGGAACGTTGAATATTTAAATTTAGAATCACTATCCGCCGTGCAACGAACGAATCACACTTCTCAAAAAAGAATCACGAGTGTGGTATAAAAGCGTATAAAATCACACGTGCCTCTTCCTAATCAGTACACAGTGGTCGAAAATCAGCGACGGCAGATCGGAGCGAGAAGAAGGACAGGAAGAAGAGGAAGAGAAGTATCACGCAAACACCGTGTATAGTAGTCAGTCGCTGACTCAAGGCACACGGCTCCTTTCTCCATGCCTGGCTTTTACTGATGTAGTATACGCCGGATCAAGGTCAGTAAACTCCGATCACAACAATGAGTCTCGCCGATCTCTTCTCGCCTCTTCGGACATCAGCTGCTTCGCTCGCATATTGTTTACGTCGTGGTATATATATTAACAAACGAGCAGATGTATATACACATGTGCAGTGGATGATGAAATACGGTATATGTGCTGAGGTGTTTGCGAGCAACTGCGACGAATGCCGATCGCCGACTAAACTATCCGAGAGCGGCGGCTTTCGAAAGTCTACTGAGCGTCCCGCCGCGCGCTGTCTCTCTCTCTCTCTCTCTCTCTCCCTCTCGTTTTCGCGAAACAGCGCACACGCGCACGACTCGTGATGCGTGTATATACCTATATCTATATCTGTAATTCCACTACTACTACGACGGAGGCTATGAGTTTTTACAGCTGAACGAACGTCGGCGTGCAAAAATGATCATCAACAGGCGAGTTTTTCTTTCTCCCACCGTGCGACCATGAGCCCTTCAATGCGGGCGCCGCACTTGATGCAGCAAACAAGTTTATAATATGCGGGACCCAGGGGGGGAAATTTAACTCTGTGTATATACTTAGTGTAGCTCTCCTGAGATGCTCTGGTATGTCTCGTGCGCATACGCTTATTTTATGCTTTTTTGAGACCGGCTGCTGATGCGTCTTCGTATTCGATTTTCTTGAGCTGCACCAACTTCATCTGATGTATGGCTTGAAAAATTCTACACAAAATCTTTTGCACTGCGCGTACGTATAAGAAGTAGACCACTTGACAAAATCAACGTATAATGAAAGATAAGAGAATACTTTGCTCATGCGTGTTCACGTCATCTTGATATACTTCAAAATAATCAGAAAAATATATGTATAAAGTTGAAGAAAAATGCCGTTCTGTCGCAGATAACATACAGACAATGAGGATAAAAAAAGATATAATTTACGATTTCTTACAGTCTTCTCAAGGCTGTGCGAATGATTGTTAACGATGAGCTTCGCTAATAAAATGCTGCGTGAAAGATGTAGATGTGGGATTATGCGATTTTCGACTACTTGTATGCTTAAAGTTTCTGTGATGAATGAATGGAACGAGTAAGTGCCGAAGAGCCTTGAGTTCACCAGAAGTAGAATTTTGATAGCCAGTTGGTGATGGTCATGAAAGGGTAGATGAATTTTCAGAAATTCCCATTAATTCCTAGAATAATAGCATACGAAATCAATTCGGCTTTTTCGAAGGAATCGGCACGTGTGGCTTGACGCAAAAAATAAACAACTACTTCGAGTTTCCGGCTTTGGACTATTTTCGGAAATTCGTCAGGCTCCAAGTACTTATTACTCGTCACGACGATTTATACATTTTTGTAATACAGAGTTTACTTTACAATAGAAGAGAAAAGAACACAGCCGGATTTCAATTCTTATTTCGGCTAACTTAAAAAACAAAAGAACGAAAAATAGAACGATGACGTCAACGCGAAAATACCTCCTCCTCCTGTTCTCCGATGGCGCGACACATATCACGTTTTTTCCTAAAATTCCCACAGTAAATACAAATGAGTTCGTGAGAGTCGTTTTGTTTATGCACAAAAATAAAGCAACAACGTTTTACGAGCATAATATAGTCGTGCTTTTATATTTGTAGACTGTATGAATAATGTGCTCCATGACCCATAATTTTACAGCCGAAACTATCTGAATTATTGGAGCGGCGCCAATCGATGTCGGGATCGTGTGAGATCGTTAAATGGAAGATGTATACCTTCGAGAAAATAATATTCATCCTCGTTTGCATTCGAAATTGTTTTTACCATTTTCGATTATCCATATGCTGTACCTAAATATTTTTCGCGGAATTTTCGCGCTGATGGTAAAACGGTAAGATCTTGTGACACATTTATTTACACTAGTCATTTGTATCATATGAGTAAAATTATTTGCAAGTAAAGAGAAATTCTTATAACATGTTTGAAATTCATGATTAATTTAACAAAAATAATAAGTAATAATAACTATGTGAAAGTACAAAAAATGTTATTTACCTGAGGTATTTGAGTGCTCTTTCCACATCCTGTTTCTCCAACCAGCACAAGAGTTTGAAACTTTTCCAACAGGTAAATAATGTGACTTCGTACTTTGTAAATTGGCAGTCGCTTTCTTTGTAAATCAAGGGCTAGCGAGTGATTGGCATTGTAGACAAATTGCGTAGACACATGTGCATCGATGTCAGCTTTATCTTCTTGCCAGGTATTTTCTCCTGCAAAACGTTTTGGAAATAATTGATGATTATGAAAAGTAACACTAAAAGTTTTGTTTTTACTTTGAACTTTAACAAAAGACTACTTCAGTTATACATAGGTCTTATAGTTGGGTCTAACATTTAATGATGCATAATAAATAAACACATCTGTATATAAGGACGATTCTTGTATGAATAATTTATAATCAATTGTTTGTAAACAAAACCGGGGGAAATCTGACCATAACCTCAAATAACGTAAACAATACAAAACACTAACCTGGCGCTAGAAATCTTGGTTTTCCACTCATCCCCTCGTTTATGGAGAAAGTGCTTATGACATAATTAATCACCGCACCATATGATTATGAACAAAAATACTTCTGCAAAATAAATGTAATCTCGAGTACTGTTTTTTTACAAACACGACATAAATAAATAGCATTTCAGGTTACGCAACTGAAGAAGCCGGCATGATAATGTCCGCGCAGTTGGTCGCACTGAGCGAGCGATCGATGACTGATTGCGCGGTAAATATGAAAATTAAATTTTTTCATTTTAATCGTAACAATTAAGTTACTAATATACAATATAATTTGTATAAGGAAATATCTTTGGTATTTGATATTTGTTGTATACTATTCAACCGGTTTGATGAATAAATCATTTATGTTTGACGCAGGTTTCTAGTAACCCAGATCGAGTCAAACTATAATACGTAGGTATGTATCTACAAAAATAGGGTTGATACATACCGGATGATGTGGGCATGACGTAGCAAAATTATACTTGAGTGTCGCTCAGCACTGGCCATGAATGTATGCCACAGACGTTTTTCCCCGCACGTGTATTCCGCATACATGAACTATGATATTTCGAAAATGTTGAAGTTGAATAGTCATTCCAGAAATCATAATTTCTCGTTAAAAATATAATTTTTTATTTGCCCTTTCTTAACAAAAAAAAAAACAAAAAAACATACGTTTACAATCCAAACTCAGCGCTTATTATACATGAGAACTGAAGCAAAAACAAGAACAGAAATCGAGTAAAATAATTCCAAACAAATCTCTGAAAACAAAATAAATAAATCACCCCCCGATCAATCAAGTGTGAAAAAATATGAAAGGCAAGAAGGGCAAACAATCCTCGATCAAATGCGAGCGATCCCTTCGTCACACATGAAAATGAATTATTCACGAAATACCAACAACAGACGTCGTCGACACGTCGGGCTCTCTATCGTGTGAACCAAAGCGTTTCTCGCTGCTCGAGCGCCGAAAAAGTTCCTATTCTGCGTCGAACATGTTGCTCTCTACAGCGGTGTTTTTACCAATCTTGGCTCTTTTGCTAACGATCGATAGTTTGGAAGTCGTCGGTGACATCGAGTACGACGAGTACAAGGAGTACGTCCTGCTGGTCTCGGACGTCCAGGAACATTACAAGGCTTCCAGTGTTATCCTCATCTACGCCGGTGACGACGAGAGTGAGTATACTTTTCACGAAAAGATAAGCGCGGCATAAAAGCAGCTAAGCTTACTCGTTACATTCTTCAAAATGTCAAAGGCATCCACACAACGACGCTGATGATGCGCCTGACCCGCGAGTTCTCCTCCAAGTTCGTCCTCTCCCTGACTCTGAACTACACCGACCTGACCCATCACTACGACCACTACCGTACCCGGATAGTGCGTCCTTTATTCGTCGTCTTCCTCAACTCAGCCTCGGAGATCCGCATGTTCCAGAAGGTGACCCGCCGCTCCGAGATATCCTATCCGTTCTGGCTGGTGATCTTCGCCAAGCCGACGCTGCGCATCTGCTACGAGCCCACCGAGAACTACTTCAACGTCGCCTTCGACACGGAGATGATGGTCAAGTGTCACGGTGACCCGATCCTCAGGGAGTGGTACTCGCTCAAGGAGGACAGCATCACGGTTCACGATCTGGCCCACTGGGACCTCATCGGCAGGCTGCAACCGAAGACTACCAAGTCTCTTTACGAAAGAAGACATACCCTGGCTGGAAAGAACCTACGCATCGCCACGGTCAAGGTTCGGTATCTCATTATTTTCTTTGTCGCCGTTGATCACTAACCGAAAGCCCACCAGGATTCCCCGTTCATAGCAGCTCAACAGGGTCCGCTGAGCGGACTCTTCGCCACGATTCTGCAAGAACTGAGCTCGACCCTGAACTTCTCGATGACGATCGCTTACAAGGAAGTCAGTTACGGGATCTACAACGAATCGACCGGGGGGTGGACTGGTGGGATCGGAAGACTCGCCAGGAAGGACGTGGACCTTGGCGTCGCCGAGTTTACCATGACAGCTCAGAGACTGGACAGCGTGGATTTCACCCTGCCGATCATGCTCTCGAGGAATCAGCTCTACATGAGGCAACCAGATGGCTCTGCGCTTCAGTGGTCGGCTTATTTCAGGGTGAGCTAGGGTATTGATTTTTCGCTGCGATTTGCTCAATCGACCAAATTTCGACTCGACGCTTCGTTTATCAGGTCTACACGATCGACAGCTGGATCGCGCTGCAGGGGATGACTGCACTGACGTGGCTCGTAATCACGTACATGAGGCTGTTGATAAGGGAGAAACCCATACCGCCTAATCACTTTTCCGAAAATTATCTCTCCATCTGGGGAATATACTGCCAACAGGGTCTACCAGGTATAGCGCTTCTTGTGGCCATTCTAAGAGGCGAATGTTAATATTAAAAAATACGTACACACAGAGTTTCCGAGCGCATCTCCCATGAGGATAGCCTACTTCACGATTCTCGTCTCGGCCGTTATCTTGCTGGCTGTTTACTCGGCTTGTCTGATTAGCTACCTCACCGTCACCAGTCCAAGTCTGCCGTTTTCCAATCTTGACGAATTCGCCAAAGACGGAACTTACAAGCTGATCGCCTTTCAGCAAAGCGCCGATTACGATCTGTTCGCGGTAAGCTTTCTTTTATTCATCAGCGTTTTCACGTGAATGATTTTATCGTCTTTTCAGACTTCGAAAGACTTAGTACTAAAGCGGATGATGAAGCAGATGCTCAATCGCGAATATCTACCCCGAACCATGATGGCTGGCTTCAGGAAGGTACACGCATCATTTATCATCCGAACGAGCTGACATAATAGTTGGAAAAGTACACGAAAGAAAGTTTCGATTGTTTTTTTCTTTTTTTCAGGCTTGCGAGAACAAGATCGCGTTCTACGCGACCGAAGCCGTGAAGACTCAAATCAGCGCGCGAATCCCCTGCGACTTGGTTTATCTGGAGTCGGGGAGGATCGATAGCCTGGGTATGACGTTGACGAAGAGGAGCCAGTACACGGGTGTGATTAACTATCAGTAAGTCCATCCAACTCGTTTTTCTTCTCTCGAATCACTTCGATATCAATCAGAGTTAAAGATGAAGAAACGAATCGTTTTTACGTCTTCAGTCTGCAGAAATTCAAAGACGTCGGCATAATGAACCGACTGCGCTCTCGAGTCTACATGAAGGTCACCCCTTCGGACAACAAGTACAATCCGGTGAATGTACGCGGCATCGTGACGATATTGCTGATAATTGGGATCGGTGTCGTCGTCAGTATTATCATACTTATTGTCGAGATACTGATCTATCGTCTTCACAAAGGCAGGGAAAACCAGAAGCTCATGTCCACATGCAAGAACCAGATCGTCGTCACCAAGAATGCACTGATCAGTCGTGAGAATAAAATCGCTATATATAGATAATACATATGTAGGGTTTTTAACTTGTAATTTTGTTATACATATATCTATAACTCGTTCCGGAAGTTATGCTTGTTCTGTTGTATTGAGCTTTCAATAAAATGTCGATTTCAGCAACTCTAATTAAAAATAATTAGAAATGTATATAATAAATTTGTGAACCTCTTAAGCTGTCAAGCAATTTTGAATATTTCGACGGCGAAAGCACGAAAGACTAACATTTCGTGACAAACGGCGCATTAATATAATTATGCACATGGTAAACGGCGCGCGTGTGCTGCGGCGAACTTCATTTGTCCTGCAAGCACATCAATGCATATCAAATTAAACAGATTTCCGCGGATAATGAAATATACATCATTAGGCATCAGTCATGTGCAACATGGCAATTCTCGATTCGTTATTTATCGCCACATGGTCACCTGTAAAACTCGTGTAAAAATCACCGTTTCACTTCGTTACAAAGTAACGCGCAAAGTGTGTAATGTTACAGCAGTGGAGCTTGCAATAAGATGTGAATACTGCCGATATGTTGAAATTACTCTGTCGACAAGCCACCTTCGTACTGTTGTTCTCCATCGGAAATAGGGCATTGGAAATCGATCCCGAAGACTACGTACCTTTTTTGTCGGACGTGCAGGAGTACTACAAGTCTTCTGGGATAATTTTCCTCTACGACGATGACTCAGACTGTAAGCTTCATTGAAGTTCATAATAGTACTTATTACATCTAACAAACTATATTCGGAACAGACTTCCAAACGCTGACCAGTCTGGGCATCTTCTTCAAACTTCTCTCCGATCGTGGTATCCTATCCCAAGCGATACGCTTCTCCAAGATCCGCGAGAAGTACGACCTGTCCCGCAACGTTCAGAATCTCTTCGTCGTCTTCATGACCTCCAGAAGGAACTTCGACAACTTCTGCCTGGCCACTTGGGATCACGACATGTCCTACCACACGTGGCTCGTAATATTCGCCGATTCAGTGGAAGCCGAGGTCAAAGAGATATGCCTTAAGCCTTCCGGCAATCCTTTTCACTTAGTCTTCAATTCGCGAATGATAGTACGATGTCACAACGAAGACTGGATCAGGAAGTGGTACTCGCTACAAGAGAATCAGACGGAAGTTCTCGACCTGGCCAAGTGGAACAGGAAGCTCGGCATCAGTTACAAGAACAAGAACTACTACGAGAGCAGATACGATCTCATGGGAAAGACCATCAGGATTGCAACGGTATAAAAGGGTAATTCGTAAACTATGCTAATGCAACTCGTTAACACAATTGTTTGGTTTTTTACTCTAGCATACGTTCATGACGTCGAGTACGAACGGTAAAATGAGCGGCTTTCTGGAGGACATCCTGCAAGAGCTGGAGAACTTCATGAACTTCACTGTGGCTCGCGTTCGCGAAGAAGACGCCTTTGGAAAATGGGACAACGAAGCGCATCGATGGACGGGTCTCATTGGATCTCTGACCAATCGCGAAGTCGATCTCGTCGTCGCGCCGATTACCATCAACAAATTTAGGTTGAGGTTCATTGACTTCACGATGCCACTTTTACTCTCAAAGAATCGGATTTACATAAAGCAACCCGACGGTGCCAGGGTACAGTGGTCTGCGTACTTTAAGGTATAGTTTTTGAAAAAATTACATGTATTCCAATTACACGACACGTTGTTTAAATTCGAAATTTGTTTCTTAAGGCATTTAGCATATCTTCGTGGTCTTTTATTGCTCTGGTACTAATTGCCGCGTCTCTGATGACGGCGCTTATCAGACTCATAGTTCACGAGACGAAAGTTTTGCAACTGTCTTTGAATTATTTATTGGAGAATTTTATCCGCGTTTGGGGCATCTACTGTCAGCAAGGAATACCAGGTATATAATACCTTTGAAATTGAAGAAAACACTTATGGGTGAAATGTGCCACTGTTATAAACTATTAATCTGTAATTACAAATAAAAGAGTTCCCGTCTTCAACTTCACTACGACTGGCCTACTTTACAATGCTGCTGCTCACACTAATCATTTGGGCTATCTATTCAGCTTCAATCACGAGCTATCTCACCTTTCTATCGCCCAGTTTGCCTTTTTCCGATACCGAAGGCTTTGTCAGAGATGGATCTTATAAATTGATCGTCCTTCAGAATAGTAGCGATCAAGACATTATCTTGGTGATCTATTTTTTATAAATGTTATTTATTGCTTTACATTAGAATCTAAACTTCAAAATTAAACTGTTACAGTCAGGCTTGGACCCTATCTTGGCAACGTTTCAACCGTTGCTGAAAGATCTCGACGAGTTGCCAAAAAATCCTCATTCTGGATTTCTCCAGGTACAGTACATGCTTATACATTAAATCAACGTAAACAATGAATTTAAATAATTTTCTCAACATAGGTCTGCAACGAAAGAGTTGGATTTTACGCTAGTGAAGCAGTCCTCAAAGGGGTGAGTGGCTACATACCGTGTACCTTGACTTACATAGAAACTGGCCAGTTCGAGTGTTTGGCATTGGCTTTGAGAAAACGGAGTCCCTACATCACGTCGATCAACTACAAGCAAGTAGCTGGAATATCTAAAAAATAATTACATTATAACGTTAAAATAAAAAAAGCCGATTTTCATTCCCGATTAAAGCTTGCGAAAATTGGAGGACAACGGCGTGGTTAAAAAGTTGAACAACTGGTATTTTCACAAAGTGGACAATGCGGTCGAATCGACTCATTCGCCGATCGGTATCTGGGGAGTGGCACCGCTGCTGACGATTTTCGCAACTGGATTGGCTCTGTCGAGTCTCGTCCTGCTCCTGGAATGCCTGTGTCTTCCGAACGGCAAAGTGGCCCATGAGACGAAAAATCGACAGCGTGTCTTTTACCCTAAGTGATGACGGTATTGATGATAATGATAATATTCACGATGATAGTGATAATAATCAGAATGATGAATAAATAAGAATTATAGTAGATACGAATGATGAATGTTCGACATAATGATAGCTTGCACGTTCGCGCGAAGGTTCGTGATTCATCGAAAATCGATGCAGTTTTATTCTTATAGATGCATATGATTTCAGCAAAGTGACATTCTTGAGAGAAAATCAATTACGCGCAAAAATATTGAGCAAATTAAACTAACAAGTTACAACTACTTAGGTATCGAGCATATTATGTAAGTATCAGCGAAAGAAATCAATAGACGAAGCGTTACATAGGTGTATTCGATTTTATTTTTCACAAGGTACACGACCTGGCATTGTTTACAATATCGCAATTACCTTATTTAATTCCTTATAGTTTTTTTCCAAACTACATCCAGCTTACCTTTCCGCTTTATCTCTTATTTGCATTAAATTTATAACTGCCTTATCGCACATACTGTAATTCTTTTTTTTTCATCATTAGGTACATATGTATATGAATTATCATACTTTCAATGGAGTCAACAACATATATATATATATTTATTTGATAATATATGTATACATAAGTATCGTGTAATGTTCACCATTATTTTTCTCCCTTTTTATGTATCTCTTACGCGAGTGAATGCATTGCATCTGTCTTTTATTTTTATTAGTTTTTTTTATCTTATGTACTTATTCTAGAATTATAATTTTTCCTTAATCCCTTATTCATCACTCATTCCATTTAAACGTTGCTCGCTCTTAATTGATATTAACGCAGCTTACGCAAAAAACTTTTACGGTCCTGTCGCTCTTTTTAATTATTTTTGTCCGATACTTTCTCTTTCTAATAATTCTTATCGCCTGTCAATCAGGAATGTTTTTGTTTTTCTTCACGACAATTGGAAATCATTCGTATAATGTATCGCGCTTGGTGAAAGGTTAGCCGAGGAAATTAGGCCCGATAAAGTATGACGCAAGGTTTGATCTTTTGTTTTGCTGCTATATATTTATATTTATTTTTTTCTCTCCCTCTCTCCAGTACGCAATCACATGAACTTTGTCAAAATGATGAAAGCGAAAGTCGTTTTCTTTTTATATAGAAATTCTAATAGAAACACGAACCTCTGAAAGAAGGACATCCCCGCCTTAAAATACAAAATGATGCACATTATGCTTTTATGAATTTTTTATAGGTTTGCCTTTTATGGTCTAAAAGGGTCTAAAAAGTTTTTAGTGTTTCTATGAGATTTCTTTTAATATGTATATATATCTCGCGTAGACATTTTTCTTATCTTCCAACACATTGCGTTCATCTGCGCAGTTGTATGTGGATGACTAAATCGAATAAAAAGTTTTCTTCATATAAAGAGCCTTTAAATCGATTAAAACGTGTGTATCATTTTTTTTTTCATTTTTCATTATCTTTACGGGTACATAATCATTCTAACGGACAACAATATAATGTACAAATGCTCATTTCTTTTTTTCGTCGTATCTCCGCTTTGACAAATACGCGCAAAAACTTTGTATTTTCATCCTCCTTGAGTAGCGCTCTTGCTGTTATTCGTCAGAACTCAAAAACAATTAAAAAAACGACATATACAAACTATAATCATTACTTTTGCTTATCGTTATGTATAAATTATTTCGCATAAAATAAACTGTACTTCAAAAAGCCCGATATTCTCTTGGAATAAAATGAAAAAAAACGCGTATACTTCTGAATTTCTTCTTTGCATTTTACCGCAATTGAAAAATCGCCTGTTTTTAGTACCCTACAAATCGTTAAAACTGTTCTAAAGAAGCTTCTTCGGTTTCTCTCGCTCTCTTATCTTTCAGCTATACAAAAACATGATCATACAAACAATAGCCGAAAGCAGCGATAAAACGCAGTTATTAAGTTTTCCAAGATGACAAGACGGTTAAGTTGATATAAGGGTATTTTCAATGCATTCTTATACTCCTTTCTCTTGTTTTCACACACCATTTTTTTCTCTCTGCAGAATATTTTTCACCAGCTGCAAGCATTCAGTAACCGAATTTAATGTAGTAATATAATAATCAATATAATTATAACAATGTGTACGACACTTAACAAGGAAGAAAAGCCTATACTCGTTCCAACGGCTGCGCATATAATAGTTTTTATTTTTAAATTATTTTCTTAAATAATCGCGCAGAACTCTTTGGTTAAAAATTTCTCTCAAGAGACGGGCACGCTCTTGTTCGAGAGATTTCCACAACTGTATACTTGATTCGAAAGTGCAAAAAGGTAAAAATACCGTTAAACAACAATACTAAAAAACAATCAGGAAGTCCACATGTCGAAATAAGTCTCATCGCGGTATTTTGTCACTGGATATGGAAAGGTTGTCGTTAACATGGAAACAAATTAAAAACCGTCACCTCTGATCAAGGGAGTGTAGTAAAAATATCGATGCACAGCAATGAAAATAGATCTTTGTACCAAGCCAGCGCGTATTCATACGACTACAATAATATATGCGCCCGTCGAAAAGATAACCATAACACCGAGTCGCAGCTCAACAGGTATAAGCATCCCCTATTATTCTGTAAAGATAATAACGCAAAGTCTATATATTGTATCGATAACACCAGAAAAGCAACTGACAATCCGCGAGTGTATAACAACTGAAATGTATACGAGCACAAGCTTGCGTCTGACCTCACACTGACACGATCTACTGGTCTCTCGTACTTCATCACCGCTTATTCCATTGATAGCGAAGACAACAGTGGTACACTCGATAACCACTGTGCTGTCCGATAACCACTGTGCTGTCCACACCATCGGAGAAAGCAAGCACCGATAAAGTACGAACCTTCGCATAACTCCAAGCACTCGTTCACTCACACCCGGTCGAATCTCTCCCTCTTGATTAATCGTTAGCAAAAAAGTCTCTCACGCGCGCGCGAGCGTCCTACAGTGGCTTTGTTTATTTCTTGGTTATCGTTATTGCACACAAAAGTATATATACTTTATATACGCGCATTGCTTTTTCTATTGTTTCTCCCGCTCCTCTCTCAGCTTTCTCCCTCGCGAACTATAACTCTCCCTCTTTCTCTGTTTGTTTTTTTTTTTTATGAAAAAGGCCCGTTGAAACTTGTGCGATTGCGTGTGTATCGGTTTTCTCATAATTGCGTTGTATATGCATCTGGCTACGTATATAATATCTCTGCTCGATGACAAAATGTATCATTTTATGCATTATGCGCCCCTCCCCTATATTTACAGTGTAATAATGCTTTCGTATCCAGCGCAACGACGCTAAATTCCTCGTGAATTATAATAATGACACACATTTCAGGAGGAAGTCACTCTCGCGTCGCTCGGAATACAGAAAAATTTACAATGCGCGCCTCTACGTCCCGCACATCGGGGAGGGAGGACAAATCGCTCGCTCTCTTACATATCACACAACACACACACACACACACACATACATATCAGAGATAATAGCATCAATAATAATAATAATAATCGTAATGATATAATAATAATTTTAAAAAATAAATCCGCGCTCTTTCACCGTTCACTTGAGGTCCTCCTCGAGCAGCTCGTCGATCTGGCCGTCGTCCCAGTCGTCTTTGGTTGTGGCAGACTTCGCCTGGCCCGGTACCACCTCGTAGTCCTTCAGCTCGGCTTCCAGCTCACGCTCCCAATCTTCTTCTGCGGGGAAGAGACACACCGCGTCTTGTGAGAGAGAGAGGACCGATTCGGGGGGGGGGGGTTTACGAGGTGCGAGTTATCGAGAGTTAAACAAGGATCGAATAGCCTTTTTCGTTTTCGTTAAACAGGGAAGGGTATATATCCGATCGTGCAACCATATGCGTGAGTTATATATTCAGCCGTAAGTCAGCCTGAGTTTGTGGTGGTGCTTGTTAATTCGTGTGTAAGTGTTGATTTTATAACAATGAAAAAAGTCGCGCGCGTAAGTACAAGCAGCTTATTCGCCAACGAAATACATCTTGTTATATTATACGCAGTTGCACAATGCATTATTAATTTTTCTTTATTATCTTGCGTCTCGACGGCATAATAATATATGCTATGCATAGCTCTCGTAATATTATTATAATATATAATAACGCTAGAGGTGATAATTTAATTTCATCAGTATTATCGTTTGCTGACAAACTGTCTTTTTTTTATCGTATATAATATATTATTCATTATATTGCAGTGTACCGACTATATATTTGTTTGCACTATGCTTTGAGCTCCTTTTCACTCACTCTCTTGTCCAATGCACGCAAATATGTACACAAGGCGTGAGCACATAAGTCTATGCATGTTTAAGAGTAACGGTATGTATACACAACATGTATATATATATATATATATATATATATATATATTTATTTATTTATTTATATATATATATATATATATATATATTCATCTCTTTTCTCGTGAGTATTATTATACTGTGTCATGTCAGCGTGTTGGTGTCTTGTTATATATTGTATGGGCGACGGAGGAGTGGAAACCAAAGAACGAAAAACAGAAATGAAAGAAAACGTAGGAATATGGCAAATGATGAGAGATGTAATAATATGAAGATGCAGTTTTGATGGAGATAGCTTTGTTTTTTTTTGTCCTTCTCATCGAGTATACGTATATACAGCTTTGATACACACTGATTAAGCATACAAATTGCGAAGGAAAGTTTTTACTCTATATGTCCAGCGATTTTCCATCATTGCGCCTTTCGCGAAAAAATGCTCTACCCGCGGCCAACCCTTGCTACACCGTGTCCTTGGAAAAAAATTAACGAAGGTTCGAAAACGAAAACAAACTCTCGCGTATATATAATCCGATCTATACTCAAGCTTAATTGCGCTTTCATCGATCGATCGACGCGTGAGACACGACTGTTTTTTTTTGCTCATCTTTTCTAACTGTATATTATACTTTTCGTATATAATAATTCAAGACAATGTAATATAACACGCAGTTTTTAAGATCCAACAGTGAGAGAGGATCCTTTATACTCATAATTGACTGTTCGATCAAAATATATCTATAGAAAAGTTCGCGCGCGAAAGCTAATTCATTTTCTTCTCTTATATCGTATCGAATATACTTACGCGTTCCAATATCAACTCGTCATCAACAACTGTCTAACGTCAACATGATCCTCACGGGGCTGCAGATAACGACTTTGACAAAAAGAAGCTGGTGTGTGTGTGTGTGCACAATAATAGGTGAAATTTTCTTTATTCCCTTTCCATCAGCGGCAATATCCTTTGCAGCGACTCCCTTCCCTTTCGTTATTATCCTCGTCCGCTCGTAATTATAGAAAAAGGCTGTGTTACAAACCGCAGGCGCGCACGTTTGTTTTTTTATTATCCCCTATGCTTAGTTGAATTTTGAAAATTTCCCGCGCGACGATAAGAAGAGAGAAATAAGAAAGAAAAATTTTGGATCGATGTCCCACTTTTTTCTTTCTTTTTTCTCTCGTCGTTTTGCTGTTGCATCGTACGTGCGCGTGAATATCTACGAGTTCTTTTTAGTCGAATTGAGAAAAAATCACCGCATTGTCGGAGGACCTGCGGTATTACAATGGCATGTTTATATCCCGTATAACACACGTATTGTCATTCAACGAATTTATTCTTTATTATATGTAGTTCTTTAATAGGTACTTAGGTATATACTTAGATGTAAGATTTTTATATTTTTTTTCCTTCACTCCCCTTTAGACGTAATGTTTAATCTTTTTACTTTTATATTTTTAATTTTACATCTTTTTTATCTTTATAGTTAGTTACTTATGCCCTTTTTTTCTGTCACTTTGCGTGTTTCATACTCGCTTGTCCCGGTTCTTGGTTTTCGCTTCCTATCATCGAAATCATACGGATGTATGCTCGACTATTCTCGCGATGTAATTTATAACTTTTACAACACGAAGAGAATAATTTTTTTGTTTAAAGAGCGACGAGGTATTAGTTTGTTTAAGTATCATCATTTTAAATATAATTTTCTTTTATTTACGTTATCTTTAATAAATGACGAAGACAGACAGACGACAGACAGACAAACAGACATTAGTTAGATATCGGTTGAAACATATCATCGGCATCGATGTTTTATTTATTTATCTTCTGAAACTTCACCGCCACAACTTTCCTATGCGTCCGTGTTACGTGGGTTTGGTTCGAAAACCGTTTTTTGCGAAAATCGTACGGAGGATCGAGAGAATCGCGCTCGAGCAAAATCATATAATCGCGAGAAGAATAAAGACCTCTTCGTTATTTTGTCCGTAAATACTCTTGTTTGTATGTACACAGCGCGAAAGAATCGAGTTTAAAACTATAACATTGTCGCTTATCTCTTTCACGTTATACACTTCCGCTCTCTCACTCTCTCTCTCGTCTTCCGGCTTCTCTTCTTTTTTTTAACGCTTTCTCTTTTGTAATCGGCAGTGCTATACAAGGATGCGTGAATTTCATATACGTTAGGTACAATTTTTTTTTTAAATGGCTTGCCCCTTTGAAAGATACGTGTATGTACATGTTGCAGCACAAGGTTATTGATTCCTTGACACTTTGAGCGCGAGTCGACGATTTTCCGGACGATTATTGTTTTCTCTGAACTCACTCTCTATCTCTCTTTTTCGTATTTTCTCATCTAGTTATAATGATTTTTTCCCCTTGTGATAGCTTAATATGACGATGGAATCTTACGTGTTCTTTTTTTATACAGATACAATATAACGTCAGCGGCATTTCTCTCTTCAACACAAAATATTCAAGTGTATATATACTCGTCTAATTACATTAAACCTATATTTATATACTTGTTTTTTTTTTCATCGTTACAATTATATCTTATACTGTAAAACATGGTTTCATAGAGATATATATTATAGATAAAGAACGGAGATCCTTTATAAATGACTTATGCATCGCGACAAACAATATTGATGAAAATGCACGTTAAATGCTCTCAAGGCAATAGTCGTTCTCAACTTGAAACTATATAGTACGTAAATATTCATGGAATTTCGACTGCCTATACGACAATTTAGGAATGCTGAATAAACATGTATGTAAAATGCTGGTAAGCTACAACAAGATGAACTAAATCGATATAAAATCGATACTTCCATTGTCACATAGAATCACTAATCGTTTTTTATTATACTTTTTCTCTTTTAATCTCTAAACTTTCGACTCGACCGACTTGAAAACGGTTCGACGCCCGCGATCGATTGCAAGCTTCTCTCTCGTGTTTTATTTTTGCCCAGTGACACCGAGAAACGCGGTATCTACTATGTATGCTTTCGAGTATCAGAAGAAATGAGTGCACACGTGACATCGACGTACGAGCTATCTCGAGATTAAGAGCCATGAAAACGAGATGATGAGCGATGGGTGAGAAAACGGAAAAGAAAAACGACGTGTTCTTGGTGCGGAGGTCGGCTAAAGAGACACTGTCGGCTGTTCTTTCTTATTATATAATTTTTCTTTCTCTAGCTGTAGCTTCGTTATATTCCCTCATTCGAGTTTACACGTCTCGCTCGCTTTCCGCTTATGTGTTATTTTTTTCTCTTCGCTGTTCTCCTCCTACATCTCTGCGCTCTGTATTCTCGTAAAACTTTCTCGCCAAAATTCAGCTTTTCTTTTAGTTGCTTATATCGCATATGTGCATAATTTCATAATTTCTTTAGTTGTAGCTTGTTTTCTGTTGTTGTCGCTAATCCGGGGATATATTCGTAATAGTTATAATACTTCAACAGAAAGATATAAGAAGGGGGAGTGTGCTAGTGCTCTGGGTAAATGGTAACACGGGGAACGAATTCTCCTCTTCTTTTAGGCTGTTGACAAAATAGAATGAAAAATCAAACGTTTAGAATACATAGTCATCAGGAGACGCTCGACGTTGTGTGGGTTTGTTCTTGTTAAAAATAATTTGAATAAAGGAATAAGAGGTGAGCGCTTGAGTCAGATTTTGTGTAAATACTTGCTACTAACTTTAAAGGTTCAATTCATCAGTTTTCAAAAGAAAAATGCTCACCTCTTTGAAAGAAGTAGTATAGAGTATACAGTGTTTTGTGCTCTTAACTAACGAATTATGAAAACAAAGCTTATAAACACAGTCAACTCCTGTTCTTCTTATCTCAATCAACGTCATCTCAAAAGAATATAACAAACGATAGACATTCGCGTGTATATATGAAAGAGAGCTAATTCATACAGTTTCGCTAAGGTGCAATGGATGAAAAAGCGTCTAGGCAGAGTCTCAAAAGCAAGATAACGTCGATATAATGTAACACAGGGGACGTATAATTTATATACCAATTACTCTCTGCTCAACTAAAAAACAACAAAACAAAGATAAGTAAAAGTATAGTATTATAGTATATAACAAGGGAAACAAGACAACGACACTCTGGCTCATCAATGATACCAGTATATTCACAGTGTGTAGAAATATGGCGATAATAACGATGACATCGTATGGCTTTCGAGCTCATTCGTGTGACACGGAAGGCAATAAGGAGAGAAAAAACATCGACTATGTGGAATTGTGAGCTTGTGTATAGGTGATCGTGATGGTTTTCGAGCTTACTTACAGGATTTCGAGCGAGAGGTAGTGAAATGGTTTTTCAGTCGGACAAGACATGTTAGTAATACTCACGAGCGTGCCACGAAGTTGCCATATAGTAGCTTCGCTGCGTACTCTTTTTTCTCGTTTTTCCGAACCCTTCTCCACATCGACGGTTCACTGATGCATTTTTAAAGCCCGCTCGTCGATATTTGGTACACATTGAACACCATAAAACTGTCTACCCGTGGAGCTTGCGGATTTGAAAAAGCATCAGCGAATCGGCGACCTCGGCGAGCTTCCGAAAAAGGAAGAACTCGCGGGGCACCGAGGGCCAGCGGTCTCCCGAGAGACAGCGCCATACTGACCTTTGCTCTGGACGGTAAGTTTGCTCACGGCCTCCTTGACCTGCTGCACCTCTGACTCGGACTCGTCCTTCGTGGTCGGTGCGGCGGACTTCCTTCCCTCTTGCTCGGACTTTGTGGCTCCAGCTGCTCGTGTAATACAAGACAACAACACTCACTACGGCTAACTACTGCGGGCTGATGAAAAGGTCAACTTTTCGCGTACGCAACTGCTGTGCGTTGCGTACGTCGTTGTGTCGTAAAGGTGGCTCTATATTTACAGGAGGTGCGCGACGTGTGTAATGACAGGCTTTAGGGGGGCGATTACAGGCTCGTCGAATGAGCTCTATATACACCGCAGTAGGGGCTGCACGTGTGTGTTTGTATAATATAAGTACGGTGACTGTACATGCTAACATGGGAGCGTTTCTGTCTGTTGATTTGTTTGTTGTATAATGTCGTGAGTAATGCGTACTGCGTCGCGGAGAGACGAGATCTTTTAGGGGTTGCATCCGTTCTATAATAAGATCTCGAAACTCGGACGAGCTCGGGGGGTGGTCTCATATATTATGTACAAGTCTCTCGCTCAATCACAAATGAAATAGTATAAAGAAATCATAAGAAGCACATCAACAGCTATATCATCCGGTAAAACGTGTCTCTGCATAATAGAACTCAGTGCTTGAAATTATTCAAACTACAGACTACAAAAAAAAATAAAGGCTCGTATACAGTATCTTACAAATGAGAGAGTGACAGTGACTCTAAGATGCGCCGATGTATAACAGTGAGAGTAGAAAAAGTTGCGATGCGAGCTCGATGCACGTAGCACAAACACAGAGAGATAGAGAAAGAAAATACATCGTATAACTGGAAATTGATTGTGTCTGAGCTACAAGTCGCAGCTCTCGTCTTTAGCCTGAGCATCGGAGACGCGCGTGTACAGGAGGGGCCTGTGTATACGTGTGTTTACCTTGGGTGTGGTCTACGCTGTCGCTCGATGCGAGCTGGCTGGGATTGCTTTCCGTCGACTGGTTGGCCATAGCGTTGAGTTCGTGGCTCTGACGCAGTAGGGACACCCGGTAGAAGTAGTTGCGCCAGAAGTTCTCCTCCGATATTCTGCGGACAAAGAGAGTGAGAGAGGGAGCGATAGAAAGCTTGTCAGCGACAGGCTGGGCGTTTACATGAGCGTTTAGATGACACCTCCGTGTTTACCCAGCTCAATTCTACCGGCGGATGTGTATCCTTCGACTAGCGTTTCGAAACGTTCTGGCTATTCGTACGGGAAATGATATAATAAGCCTTATATTTTGTCGCTCCGACGAGGGTATATACCGCTTTAATTCGATCAATTAGATCCGAGCGAAAGGGAAGCAATTAACTTTCTTTTTTTTAACGTAAACCGATGCTGCAGCTGGTCGAGTAAAAAAGAAATGCTTTTCCACTTTACAGCTTCTATTCCCCGCTTTATAGCTATACTACTCCGTCGCCGTCTATTGCTTCTCTCCCTTTGTTTCCCAGCTCAGCTGCAGCGCGCTGAATTTAATTATCATTTTCCTCGAAGACAAAAAAAAAAAATAAATCAAGAAAAAAAAAGAGCCCTTTTCAATGAAGCGACGAGGATAAAAGTACAATAAAATCGACACTCACACTTTGGGTACCAGTTCGAACCTCATGGTCTCGAGATTGGGATCTAAGGCTAGTGTTGCTTGTGCCATCGGCTGAACGGCCTCGAAGTCCCAGGCGAAGTCGACTCCTGGCGGTGGTGCTCTCACGAAGTTACGTCGATCCTGTAAAAGGCGTGTGAGTATAATAATACGACGATATTAAACGCGCTAAATTTTCCCCGGGGGCGCGGTTTCAGCGCGGAAAATTAATCGACTATGGTTTTATGATCTCTGCACTGGCTTTATATACGCGCAGCCGTTATTGTATCGCGAAACTCAATTCTCGTGCATGATTGAAACTTATGTCGCGATTCCCGCTTTGGTTTGCTTTTCATTACGCCGAGCGCGCGCGCGTTACGGTCTTTTTCAAGAAGAGTATAAACAAGCTTACGTGCGCGCGATAACTTTTTTCCTCTTTTTTTTTGTAAAATCGTCGCCGTTGTGCGTTTATTAAAAGTTTTTTCCCGCGCCGTGTATTTTGAAATTTATGCCAATTAGCTCGTTGCGCGTTATATCGCGGCGTTAATGAAAGCTCGAATAATAACCGACGCGACGAGGGCATAATTCATCCTCGAAATTCATGTGGATTTTGGAAATTCGCGAGAGCCAATAGACACGCGAGAGAGAATCCTTTCACGCCATTCAATTCGGAAATGAAAAACGCGCGCATTTCGTGTGTATTTGCATAAGAAAAAAGCTTATTGGAGAAAAATGAGTCACCGCGTCTCTCTCTCTCTCTCTCTCTCTCGGCTTTCAGCCGATTATACGCATTTGAACAAATTTTTCATGACGAACAACGATTTCATCGCTGCAAAAAGTACAGGATTAACATTTTGTACAATTGCCAATATAAACCAAATAGAAAAAAAAAATTACTCACGGTTGAGAGGGCCAAGCACTCCTCGCGCAGAGCATCCTCATTGGGTGCGCCGATCCACGGCGCGACCGCCTCGCCCTTCTCGCCAGATTTACCCGCGATGAACGCCTCCTGCTCCTTGTTCAGATCAGCTATCAGTCTCTGAAATCAAAAATGCACTGTATTAGTCATACTCTCTCATTTTGCTTTAATTCACATGGCTTAACAACAAGCAGTATACGCATGCGAGTTTCGCGAGACCTTGGAAGAAATTTTCGCCTCGCGTATAAGAGCTACAATGTATCGACCTATTTTTTCTAATGATTGTTTACTGTTTCGCTGTAATGGAAAACAGTAAATCCCCCATCTTCTTCGACACTTTAATTATTATATCAACGAGAGTCGATATAACAGATGCGCGCAACGCATTTAAATAATAAAAGAGACTGCAGTCTCCCATTGTTCGCGCAACGCTCAAGGAACGCGCAGCAGAGGCTATCAGCTCCTGGCAGACTGATAAGTGGAAATCCGATTTCGAATTGTCACGCTTTATTCGCTGCTCGGAACTTTGATTAGTTTCTCGGCTGCAACATCCAGCGCATTATGCGCGTAGTTCGAAGCACCGGAGACGCTATACTGCAGCGGCGTAAGACACCTTCGAGGAGAGAATATAGTCGAAGCGAGATTGTATCGCATTATATATAGTTCGCAGCGCTAAACAGATGTTCTCGTTTTCTTTCAGAGCCGCGCGCGTATCCCTCGCAATAAACGTCCGCAGGCACTAATGGGACTTTATGCGCGCGCGGATGAGCTGTCGAGTCCAAATTGTGAAAAGTTGAAAAAAAAAGTTCGTTTCTAGCTTCTGTGCCAGGAATGTAAAACGTATACGCGCGTATATGACGTTATAACGTAATTTGAGAGCGTCGACGGGTACACACACTCGCGAGAACGTGGATATTCGTCAAAGGCGTATCTCGAATTCGATTGAACGCGTTTGTTGGTCCGGCAAACGCAATAACGGTTGGGAATTTTCACTCGTGCGAGCTGGCTGTCTATCTATCTCTTTGCAAAGATTGAAATAGCTTTTGGCTATTTTTAATATATTCGAGAATATATATATATATATATATATATATATAACCTACTGACCTCTTCTCAATTTTCGTGTGTATCGAAAGCCCGAGTACACTGCTGTTTCTCGGATTTTATTTGAAAAGCCCCCTTTTATCCGACGAAAAGCCACGTACACAGTATACATCATCAGAAAGACGGTTAATAAAATCAAGTCACATCATCCCTATACTATATCGTATTTTAAAGCTCACTTCCGATCTCACTAGGTACGTATACCGTCCTAAAAATATACGCCTCGGGACATTCCTCCAGTTGCTGCGGAGCAAAACAAGAATCGCCGCGCTAGGATCAACGTACCGCCGGCAATAAAAATAGTAATTTCCTTCGAGAAGTAGCGCACGTCATATTGATCGGCGAAATCGAATCTAGAGAGAGAGAGAGAGAGAGAGAGAGAGAGAGAGAGAGAGAGAGAGAAAGAGAGATGATGACGCAACGCGGGATTTTCATTCTGATGGTACAAAGCTCTCGTTCTGCCCTCCCACGCGCTTTCTAATCAGTCGGCTCTTCGTCTCCGATCGCGATTTATTTTTACATAGGCGTACATATACATCAGGATATTTTTGAGTTTTAAAAAAAAAGTGCGTCCCAATTGTTCGAAATGAAAATCGCGTTATAACGTAATTTATTGCTTATTCTTCATCCCGCATATCTTGGATTACGGCTCCATTAAAGTAAATCGCATTTTATTAAGCTGTTTTTAAAGCCCGACCGGTTAGCCGCGCCGCGGGGGTGGAGATTGCCATCGCGACGGCGACGACGTTCCGGCGGAGCCGCTGCATTTTCTACCCGAGATGAATTATTTATCGGCTCCTATTTCAAGCGCATATATATAACGTTTCTCCGAGACTTTTACTGCGCGCGATGTATGTATAGCCTCGATAATAGATCTCGACGGGCCCATCATCTTTTTTTCCATCAGCCAACGCGTCAACTTCGAATTACGAATCTCGAGTGTCTACCACAACGCTAATCGAGTATACGGCTCTCACGTTTACTCAAAAATTATAGTCGAGCAACCTTCCCATCCACGAGTATACTTGCACAGCCCTCTCAGCCGTCGCGGTTACCATCGCACTCGACATGTCCACTCGACGAGTAAACACAGACAATCGTCGCGCGCGCGCGCGATAAATAAAAAAGAGCGAAAAGTACGGCAAGCGCAGAAAGCGAGGGAGAACAAATCAAGCGATCATCGATCGCCGGTTTAACCCAATTCGCCGATAATCGAAGCGAGTATGAGGAGAGAAAAAAAAAGAGGAAATATCTGTATAACTGGAGAGAAGAAAAGTGTGTTATACGTGTGCGTAGAGGAGCTTACCTGACGCACGTCCTCCTCGATCTGGATCTGTGGGTGACGAAGAAAAGTCGTCGTGATTATTCTCGCAACCGCCGCGCAGTGCGGTTGTAGGTATGCATGTGTACGTGTATGCGTTGAAAGAGGGAAATGCAGCACAGCGCGACGGCTGTTATGTCCTTGGGGACTTATTTGCCGGGAGATTTCATTTGGACGGCTGATGAAAATATTGGATGACGGATGTCGAGGGGGAAGAGATTCTCTCTTTCTCTCTCGAGCTTGCGGAGCTTTTCAAGCGCAGAGGGGAAGAGAAATGAGCTGTTGCATAAAACTGGCTAGCATAGGCGCTTTGCGCATATTGCTCGGGATTATTAAGGATTATTTTCCCCTGATGTGCGGGTGAGAGTATAATAAGTTTTTTTTTTTTGGGAATAGATCTTTCGGTAATCTATCAAAGCTTTGATTTGTTTTTTGAAATTCTGTGCGAAGCACTCGATACGCTTTTTAACGCATTTAAACTCCGAGCCAATCGTTTACAATTCATCGGCAACTACTCTCCACGCGAGCAATTTCATAAAACCAACAAGCGAGTAAGTCTCAAAGCCGCACGAGAGGAAACAATTTCACCGGGATACTCATTTCCCATCGATATGCGCATCGGGAAAGATCCAATCAATTTTCCACCATCAAAAGCCAGCTCGTAAAGCAATTAGAAAAAAAAGCGCGCAGCGCTGCACGTGCGGCCTGCATGTCCAAGTAGAACAGCGCCGAGTTCGGTCAGACACGTCCACGTAGACATATATATTCGCGCGGCGTGAATTCATAAACTTTAATGGCGTCGGTGGATTCTCTCTCTGCGATACTTTCCTGTACCACTGTGTAACTCTGTGCTGTGTACGTGTATGTAGGAGCTTTCTGAAATAGAAAGAGCAGCGTATGCTAATGAACCGCGCGGGTTAACCCGGGCGAGCTCATCGTGGGAACAACGCGGGGTGTATAACTCGTGCGCGCGCGAACTTTAAATGGGGATCTTTAGCGGTGCCAGTGCATCGATGCACCGCGAGAGAGTTATATATATATATATATATATATATATATATATATATATATATATATATATATATTCGACTTTTAACTGGAGTCTTCGTTAACGGCTTTCGCGATTGAATTACCGCAGCGCGTGTAACGTCGGAGATTCAATTTGGAATTTCGTACGTGCGTATATGGACTACCTGTGGAGGCAAAAATAGCACACTGACACTCGATAAAAGGGAGTAATAAAGCGGATCGAGAAATAGCAACTCGGTGCGGCGCAAACAACAGTATTTATTAATCTCTCTCACAGTGTGTGTATACGGCTATTTTATACACGCCGTTTTAACGTCTCTCGGCGCAAAAATCGCCGCGCGTATATCGGCTGCAATCTCGAGCCCCATAAAACACGCCTCTCTGCCGGCGACGTATTATATCTCCCTCCTTCTCACGGCGCGCTTATTCGAATTTATCAATCGCAGTGCGCGCGACGTGTGACTTACTGCTTCGGGAGTAAAGCTCGTAAAGCTGTCGGTTTTTGGAATGCGGGGATAAACTGTTGTAAAAAGTGTCTGTTTTTGTTATAAATCGTAATTTTTTTATTTTAAGATAGAATACTTGCGAGTACGTGAAGAATGAAATTGAAGCTTTACGGAGTACCCCGGCGTCAAAGTCTACGTGTAAGGGAATGCATACCAAGTGTGTGTCTTATTAAATTCAACGGGCGTCGAGGCTCGACGGCGCAAATCCACGAGGGGATGCTTCGCACGACATGGTGTCTTCCTCTCTAAACTTCTATTGTTTAATTTATTTCTCTTTTAAAGTGTGCGTTATACTCTCTCGCGCCGTTATTCATCCGAGAGTAAAGAAGAAAAGCTCGTTGCAACAAGCTCAATGAGCAAGCATATCTCCACATGCATCGAGTCGGTCTCGCGTAAGACATCGCAGAAAGTCATGAATCCCCGTGTATAATCGAAGCCGCAGTAGCGCCGGTGATGGAAGTCGTCGTCGACGAGTTGGCCGCGGCTGAATGTGGGTCAGAGGAGCGCGCGAGAGCTGTCCTGACCTACATGACTCGCGGCAAGTTGTGACGTCAGGCCTTACAGCGTCGCCACTGCGGCTTCTGCTCTTTGGTTATTTCAACTGTGTTTTTTGCTTTTTCTCCCCCTTTTTTTTAAGAAGAAGCAGAGGCTTTCGATTGTTATCGGTACAGGCTTTGCGGTCGGTGGTATTCCGTTTTGGCGGGAAATTCGAAATCCCGGTTTCCTACTCGTTCTTTTTCCAAAACCTTAGATAAGTGAAATTTTTTCTTTTGTATCTCGAAAATTAAAACTGTTGCGTCGAAACGAAAAGAGGGTCAGGCTCAGCTTCGTCTTAAAGAATTTCGCAGAGGTCGCACGCGTATATGCACAGGTTCATTCCGGATTCACGAACCGGTTAATTTTAACTCTAAATCAACGACCCTCTCGCGAAGTCTCTTTACCCCTGGAATATATCCAGTGTCAACGTTTACACACTGTATATCCACATCCGCAGCTATATAGCGCGCCAGAAGTTTATACAACAAACAATTTCGAGCTTTAATGGCGAAGAGCTTAAAACTTGAAAAGCCTCGAAAAACTTGTCTTCCGGGCGCAGTTATTTGCCAAAAGCGACAAAGCAGATTAGCGCAAACTCCTAGAGATAGGAGAGCAAGTCTATATGTATATACACTTGTTGTGCAGCGAGAGAGAGAGAGAGAGAGAAGAATTAGGCGTCGACGCAATTTTCCCGGGGACGTCCGATTAGCCCAGTTTCGCGCGCACCTGAGCTTCTTTAATGGATAAAGGCATTCCTCCGCAGAAATACTCGTTATTCGGACAATTAAATGCTGCAGCGCCGCACGTCTACGGTTGCTGCTTCCGCGAAATCGACTCTTTAAATCGATCGTCGAGTATAAACCTCGTTTCAATTTAGCTTTAATGATGTAGTATTGTATTATTTCGAAAAAAAAGCTATACACTGCACTAATGGCCGAGAAAATCAATCAACGTACAGCACAGCGAATCCCGTAATCTTCAATCTCGCGAGGAAGAATGTTTCAAAGCGTATACGTGCGCGGCCCCGCGCGCGCACTTGGCGAATTTTATTGTACTTTACGAGCGCGCAGCAGTGGCAAGGGAGAGAGAGAGAGAGATATTTATCGCCGCTGGCCTATCCGGCCTGATTTCCAGCGCACGTTTTCGGATTAAGCTTCGCGTGTATTGAATTATGTGCTACTCAGATTTATTTCTCTATTATGTTATATCTCGTAATAATATTGAAAAGAAAAATAAGAGAATGACAATATGAGAGAGAGAGAGAGAGAGAGAGAGAGAGAGAGAGAAAGAGAGAGAGAGAGAGAGACAAAAGAAAATCCGACGTGTTTACACGCTGAAAACAAACGCAGTCTTATCTATTTTCTCTTAGTATACATTAGCCAGGAAACATCCGTATCATTATCGTAAGTGCCAGCATCCATGCACGCGTTGTGCGCAGCTGTATACGCGTCTGAAGCAAAAAAAAAAAAGAGGAGGAAAGTCGAGCGCAAAGAAAAAAAACGTGTCTGTGTCCTGCTTGCTGATTCATCGCATGCTGGAGGCGAGACTAAGCCAGTATAGAAGCTCCTGTGTGTGCAAGCGCGAATAAGCTGCGCGCGTTCGTGCTTGATCGCTGCGAGCTTTATACCTACGTATATCTATCGCACAAAAGCTGCCGAGAGAGAGAGAGAGAGAGAGAGAGAGAGAGAGAGAGAGAGAGAGAGAGAGAGAGCTATAAAAAATGAGAGAAAGTGCTGTTGCTGTGTGTATCGATTTACCTGATTGTTCACCTGCGACGTTGTGTGAGAGAGGCAGAGTAGTGGTGTGCGGTTGTCCGTTGTGTCGTGTGCGTGTGTTTTGTGTGTCGGACATGAAATAGAAAGAGAATTTTGGTTTGTTTAATCGTTGCGTGGACGTGTAACCTTTTATTTTGGAAAAAATAGTGTTCCTCGTTTAGGGAGTTTAAAAGCTCAAAGACTGCGGAACTACATGTGTATGCGGTGGCTTGACTGTGAGTTGAAATACGTTATCGAATTTTTTTTTGGCTCGTTTCGCGTCGGCTGACCAAATCGAGGCGGTACTACTTGTGCGTATAGAATGCAAGGTTTGAGTGTGTGTTGGTTAAGCGCACGTATTTCAACCGTTGGCATATGATTAATCGTCATTTCGTTTATATTTTCCACGGATAAAGTATGTAGAAAATCTCCCACAAACAGCATCTACGCGTTCTCTGCTCAACCCCAGCTAATAATAACATTGGCAAAACGAGACTCAAAAGGCCAACGCCGAGAAAGTCGAGCTTCGTTAAAAAGAAAAACAAGACTTGGAAGCAAAACTGTCCTCCTCATTACAGAAATAACAGCGGCAGCGCGTGACTAGCGAAACCAGCACACACAAAAGCCCTCATCGTCGATTTCGTCCATTATCCACGAACTCTCTCCACATATTCATGCACACACACGCGCACACACACACATACATGTCTACGTGTATGTGTTCGACCCGGTACATAACGAACGTCCGGCCGCATATATGTGTTTACGAGCGAAACTTGCACATGTGCAGGGCATAGAAGGAGGCCGATACACAGACGTGCGGGAGGTACGGGGGTAGGGACGAAACGAGACGAAAAATAAAATGCCACTATCGATTTTGGCACCTCTTCGCAGCGGCCTCCTGCGCAAGGATATCCGACTATCGACGAGAGGTTAATTCGATATATGTGCGGGCTAATGTACGCAGAGGCTTTTGCTGCGGCCCTATCGTGTCAGGGATTTTGAATTCCTTTTTTACCAAAGGAATTATCCCGCGCGCGCGTGCACCACATGCCCCTGTCTCTGCCCTTGAAAGGTCAAGAAACAAGCGCTGCGTGGGCGTCTATCTAGCCCGGAGTCGAAAGGAGGATCCCCAATTAGGGATACACATGCGATACATCGTTTCTATATCATTCTTATCCGTCTACACACGATTAAGCTTCTTGATTATTTCCTCAAAGAGAAGCTCGCGCGCTCGTCAAAGCTGAAGCATCAATTAACTCGACGCGAGCGTTTTGCGCGCACGACTTCTCTCGTTATCGTTCCCTCGACGTCGAGCTTACAATGGGGGCTTTCCGCAAAAGCGCTGCACAACTTGTTTTTCCTGCTGCGCTATTCGGTATAGACATATAGTTCGCGATTATTGTGCCGAAGCAATTAGCCGGCGGTTTTGTGGTGCCAACCGGCTTGTTAAGAGAATTCCTATCTCTGCAGCACAGAGGCATATCTTAACCTTTTGCGCATAGCTCATATCTGATGATATTTCGAGAAAATTCGGAGGAAGTCTACGCGTCGTTGCAAAAAGCTCGACACGTGTATATACACTCGTAGAGAGCCAAAGCAAGCAAGAGAGAGAGAGAGAAAGAGAGAGAAAGCACGAGTCGAAGACGCGGCGCGCGTAACTCTCTGCGCCCCTCGAGCGCCGCGCGAAAGCTCGATCAATACCAACTGTCCCTATTCTTCGGAGGGGGCCGCGGCGCCGGCAGCGCTGCTCTCTCTCTCCGATGCTCGCTGGTCGTGATCGCGCCGCGGAGACGATGAACTAGACCCCGTTTTTCCCTCCGCACGCTGTATACACACACTGCGCTGGAATTTAACCCTGATTTCGGTGCTGTATATACGTTTTAGCTCTATACACAGGCCTACTTGGCGCGTTCTTTTTTTCAAATCGAACTGCTGTATAACATTATACGATATGCTTTCAGCCTTTGGGCAATTACTCGCAGCCTATCGATCCTTGCGGGTAATGACTTATACGCGTTGAAAGCGAAGGCGTCGTCGTGCACGCATAATTGATGCGGCTAGGGAGGAAAACTTGCGGACGGCTTGTCTCTATAGCTATAATTGTTCGAGTTAATTGACGGGAGAAGCTCCCTGGTTGCGTTGCGTATTAATAAACCGGCGGTGCCAGCGGAGTAACTTTTTAATCGATACTATATGGAACACGTGCTGCGCGCATCGGTGTAACGGTTGCACTTTGGAACTGTGTATAGGGTAATCTGATAACGAATGTATTCACTCCGTGGAGCAGAGCTTTTCTTTGTTTCGTATAATAAAACACCGCGTCGAATGCGATATTACACGCGCTGTGTACTGGATATAGCCCGAGAGAGGAGATAAAATCGTGGCGTGAATATTTTAGGCGAAAAACGAGCGTGAAAAGTCGATTAGCTGATAAGGGATCTTAATCCGGAGCTTATATACCGATGGTCCCTTAAACGGCGCTTTATTTTTCCCGGTTGAGCCTACATCGATCTCTCGAACGCTTGATTGGTTGCTCGGACTATTAACGTCCGAACAACAATATATAAAAAGATTTTGTACACATATAAGAAAACGCGTACATCAGCAACGAGTTCGTCCAATTCCTCGCAGCAAACAGCGACAACGAGCCGGAGGTAAGATTCTCTCGACGTATACCCAGAGGAGCTTTCGCGCATACATCTTTCACGTCCGTCCGAGTTTGGCAATCAGCGGAAAGCCGACAAACTCGATTAGCCGCCATATTTACCCAGGATCTATAATTCAAGCCTGAAAACCCGTAAGGCTGAATATCGTACGAAAATAGTCTACAGCGCGGATTCGCTTTTCTTAATAATATCACCGCGATGAAAAATTTCTCTAGACATGCATTTTCCGCAGCGAGAGGAGAATATAAAGAGCGATTGATTCGGACCTCGAGCGCCGGCGCAGCTCTCTTACTCCTTTAATTCGATTTGCAGAACAGGGACAGCTGATCGTCTCGCAGCTCGATTTTTCGCGCAATTCTACTGCGAAAACAGAGAAAGAAAAATTAAGACATCTCAGTAGCCGCATCGAGTCCTCGGAATCGAAAACAACAAGCAGCCCCAACGCGCCTCGGAGCTTATCTTATTCCGAGCAGACACTCTCTCGAATCCTCGCCAGGCCTGTGAGAGGAACATCAGGGCGTCCCCTTCGCTCGTGGAGAGCGACACACTCGCTCCATCGATTTTTCTGCGAAGCAGAGAGAGGAAAGCAGCTATATAACACGGGAATCAAGATCGCGCCGCTGCGCGAAAAGCCTCTCGAGGATCCTCTACTTTATATATACATCCCCTGGGCGGCTGTGTAGCACACGTGGGGGAGTTTCACTGCGTGTGGAATTCGGACTCGATGTCGGCGATTAGTTTTTCTTTCTTTGTTGTTTTTTGAGAGAGCAATTAATAACGCTATGCGAGCTGAATCTTGGATATTCGCGGAGCGATGGTATAAAAGAGGGGTTTAGAGAAATGCAGCGTCGATAGTTTCGAGCAGGGATAGCAACGATTCTGCTTATCTGCGCGTATTGCAGTTTCTAAAGTCGAAGGAGAGAACTTTGCATATACTTTCAGTGTATAATGAGGTTGCTTTATTCGACTTTGGATATTCGAATATAAGACGTTGTGAACATTTTTAATGCATACAGCTTTACGTTACTGCGCATTCTTACTTGTATAAACGGTCGAGCTCTTTGCATACATACTCATGAACGTCGAGTCGAGCTAGAAAATAATAAAGCTAAAAAATTATCATGTAATTTCTCAGCGATTCCGGGCATAAAGCAAGCTTTAACGAGCTTTTCAGACGTCGCGCTGTAAAAGTTTCAGAGCTGATATATTAACGAAGTAAGAAGCGCGTTGACGCATTAGAACACTTGTTTTTCAGTGCATATTCAACTGGAAACCAAAACTCGCATTCAATAGAGAGAATTTTAAGGGCTTTCAGCAATTTCTTCCAAGGTACCATGGAATAATTCATCCGCAAGAGAGAGACATTGGACTCGGTTGGACCCTTCGCGCGAAAATGAGGAAAGGTTGCAGCAGCATACATATATAAGAATATCAAGAGTAGAATGAGGAGCTACTCACGTTTTCCTCGACGGTCTTCTTGATTTTAGCGCTGGCCTCGGCTACGGACTTGCCGGCTTTGTTCACTGCGCTGTACAGGAAGCCGCCCAGGCTCTTGGCGCCCGCGAGCGCCTTCGTCGACACTGCAAAATTAAGATAGACCCGGTGGCTGCGTTAGTCTTCGTTTCTCCGCTGGGGATAGCTTCATCTTTATTTTATATTGTACGATGTATAGTAGAGAGACGAATACGCTGTATAGTCTTTTTTTTAATTTCCTTTTAGCTCGTTGTGAAATTCGAGAGCGAAAAGTGTTGCTTTGAAAAAGCCGAAAGGGGATTCATAAAGAGCTCGTCGCTGCGAAATGAGAAAGAGCCTTTGGGGTGGAAGTAATTTTTTTTAAGTTTGCTGGACGAGTGTAAAGTGGAATTATTGTACTTGGATGTAAGTGACATGCAGTTGAAACGGTCGGGCGCTATTCTTACACTGTCGCTCAGAGAATATTAGACTTTATGCGTTTAACGTGTGCATTTAATATACTTTTCAACTGTACTACACAAAAATTTTGGAAAATGATTGAGGTTCAAATTTGTCAAGAGAAGCGAAATACGCAGTAATGTTGGCTATAGCGACATCATTCGGAAGCAAGAAAACGAACTATATTGTCGTCGACGCTATACGCGGACTCACCGGATGGTCCAACCGATGCATATCGATCTCATCAAAAAGCTTTTGAAGATCGAAATACCCGGTATTCATAGAGGCGTCGTCGTATATCCGAACACGAAATGCAGCGCTTCGACTGTGAAAAGAGAACTCGACTTTCTTTCTCTCTCTCTCTCTCTCACACACACACACACACACACACACTCGAAAGAGTCACACACTTTGCTTTTACAGTCGACGCAGCGGTGAAAAAGCAGTCGTATATAGCGATTGCAAAAACTTTTTCATCGAGCATCTCTCTCTCTCTCTCTCTCTCTCTCTCTCTCTCTCTCTCTCTCGTGTTTTCTTTTTGCAATTTGTTCGGTAAAAAGTTGGCAGTCGCGCTTTATATACTTCATCTTCCGTGTATAAAAGCCAAACTTATATACCTGCACTCGTGTTTTTGCATCACTTTCAGCTTTTAATTAAACTTCGCGACGCAAACGACTGACACAATTAAAATTATACTCGCGCGCGCAGAACTGCTTATATGTGTGAGCGGCAAAGACGTCTAAAACGTCCACACACTTTTCTTCATGATGAAATAATTCGTTCTTGAGTGTTATTACTGACGTACCTTTCATATGAAAATACTTAAATATATTAGTCTGAGGTATTATCAAAGGTGCCTACGCGGGCACGCTTTTTTTGAAATCCTGAAGAGACTAAAAATAAAAATCGGTTATTCGGAAATCAGAGCTGACTATAGTTTCTAAAGAGAAGTATAGATGTGAATAGATAAAGATTAAAAAATGCGCTAATATCATACGTTTTTTCAAACCTATAATATGTAGCTTACTTTTTCTAGCAGGATTTTCAACAAGCTGAAAATTTGAAGTGACTAAAAGTCGTTAACTAGTTTAGGAAATTCAAAAAGAGTACGAAGTTTTTTTAGCATGAAATGCAAATTATTTTTGACATAAAAAGTTAGATCAAATCTAGGTGATCAGCAGTAAGCTAACTTTGCTAACTCGATTGAGCTTAACTTAAACGCATTAAGTGTCTAATGACTGAGTAAATTGAATGTACATAAGAAGGGTTTTGAATTGATTAAAACTAGCTACGTAAGCTATGTAAAAAAATCGAAGAAATCGTAGTCTAAGCTATATTAATATCTTTTGGAAGTATATAATAATAAATGAGATGATGCAAATAATTACACTGTTGCAGATTGTCAAGATGTTTGTCTTCCTGTACTATGCGAAGCCTTATACTTGCTTCAGTTTTAATCAGACTATCGATCCTCCAACTAAATGAAGTCATCATCAGCTAAATATACTTTTTTTCAGGAAGTTAGAACAGCCAAGGAATTGACTCGTAGTCTTTATTAAAACAATGATTTTCCCATCACAACTTAACTTGCATCATTTCTTTCATGATCATAAAAAGTTTACTCTAATTTATGAGCTATGCACTCGATCTAAGAAGCATGCAAAGTAGCCTTCAAAAATAATAAAAAAGTTTATGAAGTAAAACCACTATCTTTTTCATTCCAAATTTCAATAAACGAATGCAAACCACTAATTCCAAGACAGCCATCAAGAATCAATGTGCGACAAACTCGCAATTTTCATACAACCAGCTCGAAAACTTGTTAACAAGACGAAAGCACTAATTCCAGAAATACGTTCCCCACTAGTAAAGTCTACTTCCCCCGAAAGCTTCGCCGCGTATAACACGTGCGAGAGCACATAACCCAATTAATTTGATTAAATTAGCATAAAGGGACGCGGCTGACGCTGGTGAAGACTATTCCTATACAGCTACGTTCTAATCTTCATAAGTGCAGAGTTAAAATAAAATAAATCACGTCCTCTATCAATTCCATTCGTCGCTTTAGCAACGCGCCAAGCAAGCGAGTTTCTCTCTCTCTTTCCGTGTGTCGAGCATTGAAAAATTCAGGCAGCACAGAGCTTCGCTCGCAGGCAAAACACACAGACAGGGTGTCTAGCCCTGGGGGCTGCACCTGCTGTGTGTGTCAAGCTCACAAAAGCGAGCGCTCCGCGCTACACTCGCAAAGTGCAGCGATGAAATAGCAAAGTTTTAGCGCATAAAGAAAAGGTGTATATAGGTATAGAGTATTATATATATATAAGTGAGAGAGCAAAACCTACCGGCGCCGAAGGCCTGCTGTCCGTCCTTGTCTTCGGTGGGTGTGCCGGCAAGACTTGCCGGTCCACTGTCGGCTCCGCCGGTCGCGCTGAAATCATCGAGCACAAAGGGCTATGAGAAAATGCACTTTCAAGCGCGAGTCACACAAGCAATGACGACTTTGGCTCTCTAAATCGTATATTTATAATAATACGCTCGTCGTTGTTGTGTGCACACATACGCATACTCTCTGGCAAAGAGAGGAGCAGGGGCGGGTGCGCGAGCGGGGAGAAAAATTGGAAAAGTGGAAATTTATATTAGAGCCAAGGCCGGAAAATTTGCACTTCAATTTTCTACCCGCGCGCGCTCGCGCCCCTGGCTTTCACGCTCTCTGCTAAATTGAATCTCTCGCACTCGCTCGGTACTATACACAGCTTCATGTATACATATATGTATAAATTGAGATATATAGAATATTATATAAAATGTGCACGAAATAAAGTGTGCAGCGCGTGTACGTACGCTAGATAAAAAGTGACTAAAAAAATGCAATCTAGCTCTCTCTATGCTGAAGCTATTATTATATGGAGTAGATGCGTATTATGCGTATATGGCATTCGAGTCTATTATGACTTTATGCGAATAATGTATAGAGATTTCGCTTCGAGTAGAATCTTGCGAACGTAATCTAACAGCATCAATTATTCCAGTACTCAATTCCACTCGAAGCGAAATCTCTCACTGTACAACGCACGAGTATAATCCCTCGCTCGTTCACTCAAAAGGTGTCAGCGTAGCATCGGTCTCTCCTCTCTCTCTCTCTCTCTCTCCTCTATACACACTTCCAGAAATACAGAGGCATCATCGCCAGAGAAGTAATCGGAGAGAAGATACTCTTCTCTCTCTCTCTCTCTCTCTCTCTCTCTCTCTCTCTCTCTCTCTCTCCCGCAAGTATATATAGCTGTATACGATAGCAGCCCGTCGCGGCGAAACAAAGTCGAGCTTCGTTCATTAATAGGAGTATCTATATAGCGGAAATCTCTCGCGCTTTCGCACTGATGATTACGAGTCCGAACAATCCATTTGTGGCGACGCCGGTGCCTTTCACACGGCGGTATATACGACTTTGTTTCTCCCCGGGACCGGGTGTACGAGCGCACAATGGAGCCAAAGACGTGGAAGAGAGAGAGAGAGCGAGATTAAGAAAGAGAGATACACAGGGAGTGTAATGATTGACATCCGGAGCACGACGCAAAGAG
Source organism: Nasonia vitripennis (assembly GCF_009193385.2). Taxonomy (NCBI): domain Eukaryota; kingdom Metazoa; phylum Arthropoda; class Insecta; order Hymenoptera; family Pteromalidae; genus Nasonia; species Nasonia vitripennis. The sequence goes on from NC_045759.1 coordinate 8,238,578, forward strand.
AAAAATGAGACAATGGTAATTTGATATATCGGAGACGCACCGGGCTTATATGCTTTATTCGATTAAACGTGGAATTTCGTTTGTTGACGTATGCGTTTAGCAGGTTTTGTTTAGCTTTGGAACAAAAATTGGGTATTGTACAGAGGGGATGATAATGAGTAAGGAAAAATCAAAGTGTTCCGTTTTGGTCCTTTAGCCACGTGACTTTGTCAAGCGAATTAAATTTTTGATTGAATATTCAAAAGATAAGGTGCATTTTAGGAACGCGACGCATCGCCTCGACTTCATGAATTCCATTATCATTGGAAATACAGGAAACAGGACAAGGACAGACAGCTCTGCCGGAAGTTTCTCGTGCACGAGTTTTACTCGCTGCATCCCTTTTCTAACAGGTGACGCGGCGACAAGATTAGACGACGTTTCTCTCTCGTTTACATATATTCTGTAATACTAACTAATGCAAAAGCGGCAAAAGTTGATAGCGGAAAAGCTAGTGATATTTTCGATATTGATTCTGTTCGAAGAGTTCATACACGCGCGCGTCGGTTTATTGTATATAGTTTTATGCACGTGTAGGACGGGAAACTTTTTTATTTTTTGTTTGAATCGAAAAAGTATAAATCCGAAGGTATATATAGTTTTTAATGCAATTATGAATTATAATTTGTGTATACGAAAAAAAAACTTTAACCTACTTATACTTGCGAGAAGTTTGAAACAATGCGCTGGAAGTTATATGAAATGCATTCGAAGGAGTACATCTGGTTTACAGTGCAAGTAGACAGAGAGCAAGAGGTTGGATGTATTAAAATGTCACAGGTATAGTGTGCATATACAAAAATATTTCTGACGTTCTTAAAAGATGCAAGTTTTTATTTACTATATTTTAGAACGAGCGACTTTAAGCTTATTATCCATAAAGAGGGTTTTCAAATCTTCTACTTTTGATCAATCTCCATAGACTTCGAAGAGATAGAGTGTAACGAATAAAACAACGTGTGGGTGATAAGAGGACAAATGAACATAGACAAAAAAATAATAGGCAAAAAATTGAAGGTACACACCAAAAATTCATTCAGAAATGGTGATGTCAGTCGAATGAACTTGGAAATTCTTAAAGTCAAACGATGCAATCATATAATTGCAAAACTCGACTTCAAGAAACCTTCCCAAAATGAATGAGAATTGAGAAAAACGTGAGAGATAGAGAAACAGAATACAGTATAGCATAGTATAATAATAATAATAGTAATAATAGTAATAATAGTAATAATAGTAAAAAATAGATGCAAGATAAACTCGGAGATAATATAATAATAAAAAACCCAGAGATCAATCAATACCGAGATCTCTCAGAGGCAGTGTACAGCGGGCCAAAGTATACAATAAAAAGGGGGGGGGTATAATAAGGGGGCTGGATGGGCGGCGTGTATGTACACACAAGACACCTCGGAGAGAGACACAGAGAGAGTACGGCTGTCCGCTGTCACGTACCCTGCGACCCACCTGCTTGCGTCATCGTCTTTTACGTGTTCTGTGCTAGCCGCGGCGGGATCCCGCGTCGCCGGTTCCGCTGCAGTGGGGTCCGCCGCCTGTTGCAGGCTGGGGTCACCCTCGGGGGCGGCGGCTCCGCCGCGATTCAGCCCGGGAATGCCGCCGCTCAGCCAACCGCTCATCGACGAGGCCACCTGAGACTTCACGCCCGCCAGCATCTCCAGCTTGCTGCTGCCTTTTGTCGGGCTGAAATCAGAGGAGATAAGAGGTCAATGCTTTTGGCTTATATCTATTTGGTGTAGCCTTGCGTTGTGTATTTTGTGTCCCTGCGCTAGAATGCCTGGGGTGTGAATATTTTATGGACATTGTTTAGGTGCTAAATGAATGCCCGCTTTTTTTTATTTTAGCGACAATAGAGAGGATAGACCGTCGGTGTTTGCGATTGCAGTATAGAAGTAGTTCGGTACACGCTCGGACGTGATCGTAACGGCGCAGATAGACTTGTCGCTTGTTTTATTGACTACTCGTGCGAAATTCGGTTTCTGCGTATAACAATGCAAATAAACCGTACGCGGCAATCAAACCATCTGCGGCATTCAAGTGCACTAGTATGCTTTCTCTCTGCGCTGTGACAAACAACTTTGTTTGCTGGACCCATTTGGGTGTTGGTTTTGATGTAAATTTACAGGGGAACATGCCGTTGCGTTTATTGTTGCTATTGATTGGTAGAGTACGCAACGATTGCGAATATTTCTGGAAAATCTTGAGCTTTTGATGCGAATTACTAATTAAAAGGCTATAATTTAAAACGGTACATCTGCGTCTTAAATTGTCGTGGAAGAAGTTCAATGACAAGCGCTAAACTGCTCGGTGCCGTTTTCCCAAACTACTTCGCACGGTCGAATGCGCCTAAGCGCCGGGATTAATTAATATGAAGTAATAGAAAACAGCGGAAGTTTATTTGTGCAGCAAAAGTTGCGAGAGAGGAGTAAGAAAGTTTTTCTTTTCACCTATATATAGTCGCGAAAGTAAAGCAACGATCCGTAGTCAAATGATTGGATGGATGAGCCTAATTTAAAGTTTACGGCGAACACCCACTGACACAATAGCTTCGGAGTAGTATAGTGTACGTCCGCATCGTGACGCAGGTGCTTGTTTACTACTATGCCATATAGACTACTCTACATTCGAAAATACGTCTGTATAAAATGATCATTTTTTGCAGTGTTTAAAATATGACTAATGCCACAGAATGGGAATAAGTAATTTATTTACAGCAAATTGAGTTATACTGGTGATTTTATTGTATGCACTTTATGACTAACCAAAAGAAATGATTATATGTTCATTTCAATGATGTGCAGAACCCATGCAAAGATTGAAATGTTCATTAAACTGATACCGATTTATCTCCTCCGCAGTCGCTTTAATGAATTTAATTTTTTTTTTGCTTTGAATCTGATAGCAATACATAAAACTAACAAATATGCACATTAAATTAATGTGTTTACAAATAATATACGCATATAAATAAATAGGAATTATATGGCATGTATTGTAATTAATCAAAATCACCAATGCAATTGCTTATTACATGTCCAATTCGATGTACTATTGGCTTAGGTCAAATAACACGCTACGGTTTAAATGACTATAATTATTCCCAAACAGCGTCGTCAAGCCGATTAATAATAATTAATCAAATAATATTCTAAATATCAAAAGTGCATAATTCCATAATTAATTTTCATCGAGCGATCAAGTTGATCGTTACATCTATAGGTGCTTCGTATAAGCCATAACGAGTCCCTTAAATGCAGTTATAAAGTGCATCAACCGTGATGCACATACACAAAGTATCAAACGTAACTCGAATTCACTATTAAGTGTTGAGTAATCCAACTAGCGCGGTAAATACTCTCCTCTTCTCTATACAGTAATCTATGGGGGTTTTCTTCGATTCTATTCAATAGAATTTCTACAAACTATATAGTTTTCTAGAAAATTCAATCGATAACGACCATCATAATCTCATTAAAGCTAGCCAGTGACGTGAAAGACCGATCACGTGTCTAATATTAATACTTGATTACAATAATAATCGATGGCAACGAAACAAAAGCTAAAAATCCACGCAGTATAATGAGAGCGACTATCGACGACTCGCGCACGTGCATTTTTAAACGTCGAAATTCGTCATTATCTGCTAACGCGTCTACTGCAGGACAGTAGCAATCAAAATTTTCAATCAAACTAGAGCTAACAATCCGACACCAGATCATCAATTAACCATCAAACAATAGCAGCATATCAAATCCATAAAGCCCAAAACATCTCGAAAACGCCCAAAATCCCAGCGCGACATCAATCTCAAAAAAAGACGCTCACCGTCCGTTCCAGAAGCAAAAAAAAAGCTGCGCGCGCGAAGAGCCGCTGGATCATCGTCGCAAGCCAACTGTCAAGGCGAATCGATCGAAAGCAGCTGCTTCTGCACGGCTGCAGCACGTATCGCCCACCCACGCGGCCGTCTTTCACCCCCCCCCCCTCCTCCAAAGGCTGCAAGTGTCGCCCCCTTCCTATAGTACTATTGACAGGTTCTCGCTGCCGCAAAGAAGAGGGAGGGGGAGGGGTGTACATCAGATATTATGCGCCGCGCGAGAGAGGACCAGAGCCGAAATCGTTACTTCAGCTAGCACTAGCCAGGCTGACACTACTGCATCGACTATTTCCGCTTATACGATGATTATACGCGCGTATAGCCGATGCTCCTTTTATCGCGTGGAGGGAGGAGAATGTTCGGCGGAGATAGAACGAAAATTAAATCGAGGCGGCAGCAACGCTATAATGCTGTGTATGAAGAAACTAATAACCTAGCTCTCTGTTTACCGCCCGCCCGCGCGAGCTCGCGCACTTTTATCTGACCCAGAATGCAAATTCTTCGCTCTCTTTCTCTCTGTACGCCGAGATAAATTTCGCGGCTCCGCGCCGCCGATATTATTTAATCAATAAATAATGACATGTACCGAGAGAAAGAGAGAATGTATTCTCTCTGCGCGGGGAGAGAAAATCAATATCGCAAACAGGCGGATTATATTCGCGTGGAGAGAGAGAGAGAGAGAGAGAGAGAGAGAGAGAGAGAGAGAGAGAGAGAGAGAGAGAAGAGTCGTGTATCCGCAGCGCTATAAAAGAGAATAAACAAAAACTCGCGCGAAATTTCTCCGCGGAACTGAGATACCGATAACAGCGCTGCGCTATCATCGCTTGATTGATGGACGACTCGCTGCGCTGTAGATATATACTCGTATACGAACGATTCCATTACCGAGAGACTCGCGAGGAGGCGGCCTTGAGACGCACATCCACTTTGGTTTTGTAGATATACACGCAAAAAAAAGCGTCGTACAACGAAACAAACCGCTTAGGACCTCGGCAGCAGCGCAGGCATCAGCTTCTCTCGGCCGATCAATACGCACGGGGGCCGCCGCCACCGCCGATATACCGGCCCCGCAGTTGAGTCTACAATCTACATCGCAGCCGCACAGCGATACGATCTTTCTCTCTCTCCCGAGAGCTTTTTTCCGCTCATTAATCTCCGCGATTACGCGTCAAAGGATGCGCGGCCATATGACGAAGAAAAGCTGCGTAGTTGAGAAAAACGAGCAAAGAGTTTGGTCGTTACGTCGAGCTCGCGCGCGAACCGAGAGAAATATCGATTTTCTTCCAGGGATAGGAAGGGAGAAAATTGTACACCCGCTGCACACGCGAGCAGCGCAATCGGAACACCTTTTCCTTCCGCTCGTTTTTTCGCCTATAAGTCCGGCCGCTTTTCCACTGTATCGAGAGCGACGATGTGCTGGCATAACCAAACCGACGGAAAATGTGTGACTCTGTCTCATTCGGGAGGGTTCGATAAGCGAAATGAACAAGCGGATGCGCGAAAATGCAGCGTATCGATTGCTGGAGAGGAACTGGAGTACGCACGCACTCCCAATCCCATCCTGGCGCTGCCATCTTTGTCCGGTATTAGCAGACGACAACGGCTCGGAATGAAATAATCCTTCTTTTATTTCGTGCGCGGGTGTGAGTATGCTGTATTTACCTGCCAGCCGCTGCCTGGTCGGCAGCCTCGGGATCGGCGGGCGGAACCTCGGCCGGTAGCTCGCTTCCGTCCTCGGCCTTCTTGCCCATCCAGTTGGACACCTGGTTCGTCAGTCCCGAGAACATCTTGGCTTTGATGCTAGTTTTGCTGTCAAAATCCGTCGCTGCTAATGCTCCTCCACTCGGCTATACGCGGTGTAAGCGCAGGTGGCCCCCTGCGATTCTAGCCTCTTTTGCGTCGTCCGTATAGTTCTTCTACCCGGACGCAACGCTCACACGGCCTATATCCTATATAGGTACTTACTGCACTTTATGTCGGGAGGGAATATAAGACGGAGAATGAGAGAGAATGAGAGAGAGAGAGAGAGTGAGAGAGAGAAAGATAGAGAGAGAAAAAGAGAGGAGGAAAAGGTGTGCTGCGGACGAGGTCGCGGTTCGACTCGCGTTGAGCCGCCCGACGAATCCTTTTTGTTTATCACACGGTGCTCGGCTGCCTTTTTTTTAAGCTCAAAACGACGACGAGCTTATTCGGCAGATACAACGCGGCGGGATACGATTGCGGCTGCACTGGTAGATGCTGGCCGACAGGCTTTCTTCTACTACTGCTCTCTCTCTCTCTCTGGCTCTGGTAGTAGCGCGCGCGGGGACGGGGACGAGGAAAAACACGCACTACCTACTCGCGAGAGCTGGATTAGGCTGCGCGCGCAGATCCAGGCGGCGCTGCGCGCGCTCCCCCGCGAAATTTGATTCTTGTCTGTATGTAATGTATTTAATCGTTTGAAAGTTATTGGTTAACAATTTAGTCTTTTGAAGCTATAAGCATATGCCATATTACCAAACTCGAGTAGGGTACCTAGTGTAAGTAGTAATAAGCCTGGATTGGCAAGACGATCGATACACAATACTTACGCGGCTTATCTTGAATGAGGATTAAACTGAAAGCAAGTGAAAGAGACGTTTTGAGGTTTTATTTGGTTTTTATTATTGAGCCTCATGCGAGTTCAAACAAAGAATGATTGCATTATAATGTAATACAAAAAAAAAAAAAGAAAATTGAAGAGATACTATGTTTCTACTGATTTCGATTAATATAACTCGTTAGAAATGCAAAAAAATTTTGACAAATCGTATAAAAACATCAGTCGGCGATTATACATCTAATTCTCCTGTAATCACAAGTCACGCTCGCAGAGGACTTCCAAGTTCAAGTACAATTGAGAAATTGCTTTTTTTTATTTACAAGAGAGATATTGAACGCGTTCAAGATCGTGTACCTTCGTAGCCAGTTTTCTTTTGCTTCAAACTGATAATGGCGCATGATGTTACGTCGGTAGGTATTTCACAACGATAGAAAAAAAAATAAGAATGAATAATAAGAACACCGGCACTTTAGTTTCTAGGTGCTTGACTTGTGTTTCCGGGCGCTATCGGCATTTCTCCACTTTGCGTGGTCTCTCGCTGTGGACTCTGAAATGTTCAATAGTGTTACTTATTCCGTCGTCTAATCGACTTAATTCGACGCAGTTTAAGAATCTCAATAGATACTTTACCTTTACTTGAATTTGATTTTTCAAAATCGCAGCCCTTAGAATTAATAATCTGGTACGCCGTCTATATTCCTTGCCTAGACTAATAGACTTTTCAAAAGTCGTGCTACGCTGATCTACATCTTTGGCGTATAAAATCTGCAATGAAATACAACGTTGGAACGAATGTCAACGGGAAAAATCATTAACAAGAGAAGAATGTTTTTGAATACCTTATTGTGGGAATCGATTCGAGCTTGAATTTGCCCATCAAGTATCAGTTGCATGAGTTCGTCTTCTAAAGCTGCAACAGTCCTGTTGAATGCCGTCGCCATGCGTCTCATATCGGCACTGAGATAAGGACTGAAGTACTGTATTAACGCTCGATTTCGGATTTGAAGATACAACGTGTTTACGTGAGGTGCAATGTACATATCTAGCAAAACATTGTCCTTAATCTCATCCAATAATTTCAAACAAGAGGCATACTTTGATTCATAAAATTTAAATATGATATCTCTTAATTGGGGTTCCAATTCTAAAAACAGCTTAAAAGAGCTGCTGAAAATAACTTGCTTTTGCAACTCATGCCTGAAAATAAAATGAACATACATTAATTTACAGGATTCTCTGACACAGAGAGAGACTCAAAATACATAATCCACTCACCTGTCAAAGGTAGCCAAAGCGCATAATCCACCATAAAGAGCAACATTTCCAGGTGACAGAATTTCTGGGAAGTCACAGTGATCCAGCGATGCTTGTAAGAACAACTTAGCTGCCGACTTGTATTTTTTTGTGGCAAGTTCAGCCAAGCCTGCAGCAACCTTCAATTTTGTTACTATACCTTGACTATTATCTTTCCCGTGAACATCAGGGAAATCTGGTGTGTTTTGAGCCTTAGTAACGTAACTTATAACGTGTGTCCAGTTTTGCAGGTATATAGAAACTTTCAGAACATTCCAGCACATGTTTATAACATGTTTGCCACTAGTACAATAGTCACGGGCTCGAGAATAGCACTTGAGTGCATTGCCTAGATCACCACAATCCAAGTAATGATCGCCCAAATCATCGTGGCCTCTTCTTATGCTCTCCTTGATAGAGTTACTCTTGTAGTTCTTAAGATCAGTGTCAAACTTCTCAAGTTTCATTGCTGCTTTCTTCGAGCGAGTATCTACCCACATTTGATCAATGGTAAATATTTCTTGAGTAGTAGACTGAGCTGCTACATCCGGCAAGCCAGGAGTACTCAGTGCTTGGGCTGCTTTTTTGAGCAATATTAAATAGAGTGATACGTTAAAAGTAGTCATGACATAGGTTATAGCCATCTTTAAGGCTTCAATTCGCAGACTAGGACAATGATCTGCTATGTAAATCAACCTGAAAAGTTTTGCCCGTCCTGTGTATTGGTTTGCGTACGACTCCAAATCCTGCAAAAATATACCATCAACCATTAATAGAATACTGTTTTTCGGGTGCTAAATTTCGAATGTATTCAAAATAACAATAGATGTCAAGTTACAAACCAATGTCGGATTTTCAACAATATACGGCTCCTCCTCAGAGTTATCATTGTCCTCGGCAGGTGCATCGACCTGCATAGGTTCAACTGCATTCTGCTGAGCAAACGAAAACATATTTTTCTCTGGTCGAAATGCAGCAAGAGAAAATTTCGTACGAGGATGATGCAGCCTCCTCGTCGGTTTTCCTTCAAATCTCCAACTACACGGGCGAGCTAACCCTATTTTCGACAACCGAAATTTTACGAATCAGACATTTTGCTCTCAAAATTCTAACGTTAGCACGTTAATGATCGCGAAGAACTTTACCTGTTTTAACAGCGGTTTTTCCTTTCTTTTACAACTGGTATCGACAAGTGCAGTTTTAACATCTTAGTTTGTGAAATTTACGCCATAATTGCAAGCCTGGCGGAGCCTCTAAAAATGTCAATTTTTAGCCTGTGTGGATCCTTTGTGGCGCCCTTTCAATGACGCGAAGATCGTCCTTGCGCATGCTCAGATCGCGCGGCCGCATGCGTATATATACATATATATTCACATAAATTCACACACCACGCGTGCATTCACAAGTTGCGTCCTCTGCATAAACACGCATTTCATAAACAACGTTGAGACGTTCTACTGCTTGTTCTTGAAATTAATAAAAAAAAATGACAGGCCTTTGATATACGTATTTAATTATTGGCTGCTCATATTTTTAAGGTGAGTAAATGGCAAATGGTCAAAATTGTGTGATTTGTAGAATAAAATACTACTCTGTAGTGTATGAACGAGCCTTTCTAACCTGTAAGATTTGTAACAATATTTATTTACAAATCTATGTTATGATGTAATATCAATTATTCAAAAAAATTAATGATTTCAGAGTTGTCATAAGAATCTAAAATGTTCGTCTTAGCTGAAATGAAAGACACAGTCAGAATACCACCTTGGAAGTTCAAGAAAAAGTTGAATGATGCCATTACGGATGAATTGAACAGAAAGCTTTCCAACAAAGTCTATTTAAATGTTGGACTGTGTATCGCTCTAAATGATATTACAAAAATAGAGGAATCATATATTTTCCCTGGTGATGGGGCTTCGCACACAAAGGTTATTTTCCGATATATTATTTTTCGGCCTTTCATGGAAGAAATTTTAATTGGAAAAATCAGAAGTTGTAATATGGATGGTGTACACGTTACACTAGGCTTCTTTGAAGATATTGTTATACCACAGCACAAGTTACAGTATCCGTCAAGATTTGACCAAGCAGAGCAAGTGTGGGTTTGGGAATATGATACTGGTGATGGCGACAAACATGATCTGTTCATGGATGTTGGAGAAATCATTCGTTTTAGAGTGGTAAAAGAAACATTTACAGAATCATTGCTATGCAATCCACATGGACCTAAAGATTCTACTGTAAAAACAGAGTCTGAAGGTGTATCACCTTACACATTAGAGGCTGCCATTGATGAGCCTGGACTTGGACTTCTCTCCTGGTGGGAGAATACATGAGACAATTAATCACAAAATAAAACACTGTAAATAAACAAACCATTTTATATAGACAACTACATTAAATAAAAAAGTTTAGATATTAATTGTTATAAACTGCTTTCTTATATTTAAAGAAAACATACAGTTATTTTTATTTAGTTAAATACAACTATTTTGATATTAGAAAATAGTTTATTCATTTAATTTCTTTTAAATTATTGGTAATATATTTTTAATTATCATCATATACTTTTAAGACAGTTGTATTTTGTTTTAATCTACATTTGAATTGCTTTTAAAATGTTTAAAATGTTTAATCAATTTTTATTTATCAGATATGATTAATAAAAAAGAGTTTAGAATGAAAAGTTGTATTTTTTTCCATGATATATTGAATGTTATACCTATACAAATATAGATATACTACACTTGCATTGTTACCAGTCAAGCCCCCGCATGACCGGTTTCTTAATCCCTTCCCTTCCACACCTATGCTACTACCTATATATATATATGTGTGTGTGTATATATATACTGTTCACCTGTGAATCGGGATATGCATGTCCCTGTTTGCACACCAATGGCGACGCGCGCCCAAGCGTACACAAATCATGTGGATGTAAATACCTGTACTGATTAAATAAATATTTAAAACTATTACAATGTCGAGACTTATTCGTTATTTTGTAATTTAAATTTTCAATAATGAAATTTTTTATTCATCAAATGGTTACGATATTTTTCTATAAAAAATGAATAGTTTGAAAGACAAAAGTTCTGTTTATCAACATGAAGAGCAAACTTCTGGATATGTCAGAAATGAGAAGAATCCTGTGGATGAAGAGCATGAATGTTGGGCCAGTGATAGTGGTTCTAGTTCAGGATCTTATTACTCAAACAGTTCAAGGTAAATTTTATTTTTCTTGTTATTGTAAAATACTAAGTATTAAATATTTACATCTGAAAAAAATTGCAGTTCAGCTATCGAATGGGAATCTGAAATAAGTCCATCAGGAGAAGTTTTTTATATTGAATCATTATCAGAATCATTTTCTGCTCAAAACAAAATTTGTGAAAGTAACCAATATATTTCTCCTCCACCTGAATTGACTCGGCGTAGAAGCACAAGAGCTGGAAAATTGATACGTTTGATAAAACGTAAGGAGAGTTACAGGCACAGCGTGAGAATAAATGGCTTGGCTTCAGAATTAAAACAAAATCATGAGTCCATTAATAAACTTAATAAACAAAGGGAAACTGCTTTGGAAGATTTCACAAAAGGAGAAAAGTACATAGTTAATATTTGGATAGATCCGGAAAAAAGACATAAGCTTGGGAGACGGGCTACAACATGTGAGGCTTATTTAGGAATTATTCCACGAATAGCATCAGACAAATCAAAGATTATAGTAGCTGGATTTGTACCCGATGGCGAAGCTTTAAAGAGTAAAAATATTAGAGTAGGTGACTGGCTTCAAAATATAAATTCAAAGGAAATCAATAATCACAATATAGATGAAATACTTTCTGGAATTGTTTCTCCAACAAGTGTAAGATATTAAATTTTGTGTCTATATAATTGAAGCTATTCAAAACTGCATAATTGTTAATTAATTTTCTTTGCAGGTGGTTTGCCAATTTCAAAGGACATCTGTTGAAACAAATTATGAAAATTCATCACCAACTATGAGTTGCCCCAATGTGGGTCTTTTTTTTTCTTTAATAATTATATAAGTTTTCCATCAATTTGTATTCATGCTGAATTTTAACATTTTAGCAATCATTATTAGCAAGACAATTAGTTGATAAAGAAGAAAGTAAAATTCTCATGGATTCTTTAATAAAAGACTCTCTAGGTGTGGTCTGCATGAAAATCACAGAATTTTCAGAGAATGACACAGACTTGCAGGGTATATTATATTCATTTCCTAAATCAAAGAATAAGAATGTGCACTCTTTTCTTTCAACAACAAAAGGAGCATTTGTCACATTGAATCATATGCTACCAGATATTATTGGACCTCAACCTGTTAGGTAGTATAAAAAATAATGCTGTGCTAAAATTTTAAATATTACCAATATTAATTATTCTTTATCATGTCTAGTACAACTGTGATGTCTTCCAATGGCTTGGCACACATTATCTATTTTTGCTATGAAGAACAACTGTTACTGATATGTATACCAGACAAATGGTAAACAATTTTTAAACTTCATAAACTCAAATTCGTTTTCTTCTAATTGTATAATGTCTCTTTTCTTTATTTAATAGTTGTAACAAACAAGAAGCCATGGAACTTTCAAAGGATATTGTATGCTCTTTGGCTTTCACAAATGAAAGTGTACCCAAGTGCTTTGAAATAGAAGATAATCACTTATATTTAGATCACTTCTTTTATCTTTTCTTTTCTCGACTTTACAAAGACAAGCTCACAATGACTAAAAGTAGTTCAGAAAATCTGAAAAACAGTACAAATGTAGATGATATAAGGCAAACTGATTTTAACTTCTTATTACCAGCTGTCCAGTCAATAGAACTGCCAAGAGATGCTCAAATACAAATTGATGCAGCTCTGACTGAAATGGAAGCAATGGATTATAGAGATTGGGTATTTTTATTTTCTACTCATTCAGCAGTTTTTAAACTTAAATAATCTTGTGTTTTAATATTTGCAGAATCATGACCCTATGGAATGTCAAAGATTATACACAATTTTAGGTAGTTGTTTATACCACAAAAGATATCTGCTTGGATCTCATCTTCCTGCTGAAGATCTTGTTCAAGTGCATTCATTTTTAAGACGACATGGTCTGATCAATCTTATGAATAGTGAACAAGTTAAATCTCTTATTGTTTGGAAAAGAATATATCCTGCATCCTGTGTGAATAGAAAAATAGCATGGGAAGAGGATAATGTTTACCCATTAGCAGATAGATGGTTTTTACTTATTGTTGGATATGGACATGATCTGCTTGTAGTAGTTCTTGAATCAGGGGGTTGTACAGCAGTGTAAGATTTGATTTTTTTAAATAATATCTAATTTCGTGGGAAAAAAATTAAAAAATCGATACATGTTTTTTTTATTTAGATTTGAAGGGAACTCTGGTCCAGATATATTCTATGTCGAAGAGGCTCAAGAAACTCTCAAACATATCAGGAAAATTGGTATATCAATGCTGGCAGAAAAATGGATCAATGCCAATGCTAAACCAGAAATCATTACACCACAAAAAGAGTCAATGTCATCAAAAATGCCTTTAAGTATTGCTGAAAATCTGGTTGGTTTCATTAAGACAAATCAATCTAAATCTTTGAGTAATTTATCTTCCAATACAATCAAGTCTACCTATGACAATACAAGTTTTACAAAGAGTAGAAATTATGAAGAATCTAGACTTGAACTAAATTCTGGTATACATTATTTTTATCATTTACTTTAGAAGCAAGTTTCAACAAATTTGACTGATGGCAACACTTTTAATTTTAGCATATTCTTTAGAAACTCGAGATTCTCGAGATTCACCAAGTCAAGATTCACTCAGTCAAGTTAGTGAAATGAGTGATCAGGCTGCACCAATTTTGGGAAGACGAGCAACAAGAGAGAGAACTAATATGATAGCATCAAGACATTCTGATGATAGTGATTCAGACCTAGATGTGAGTATATATACTTGTAATCAGTATTATCTTTCAATATACTCACATTTTTTAAATAAAAATATAATTCATTTTAGAATGAACAACTGGGTATTTCTGATATAAGTAACATTCGAGAAAACCTACTTAATCAAGCAGAATACATTATACCTAAAGTCATTACAACAGGTGACAAGAATTCTCTACTGTACTATGTTCATATAGATTTATTTGAAGGTATTCTTGTCTCTTCAAAACTAAATCAATTGGATCCAGAATTCCTTTCAAATATAAATATCTGTAGCCAAACTATTCATAAATTATTAAGTGATACAAAAAGATACAAAAAATTGTTAAGTCATGATGCAGGAAAAGCTGTAATAAACAAAAGTTTAATTGCCATAAAAGAACATGGCATTCTTTTTGAATGGGAAAATTGTATATATTGGGTAGTTGGACGATTATACACTACTCCAAGACCGAAAGAATTGTATATATGCTATCAAGATTGCACACCACAAAATCTAATTGAAATGGCTTTTAGATTACAGTCCACTCACTATTAAATAAATGTATTTAGTTTTATTATAAAAATAATTATAACTATATTTTTTACTTTATACAAAAATAAATATTTATATTTTTAAATCAATATTCTATATTTATGAACCTATATTAATTCTACAAATAATTTTAATACTGCTTATGAAGATATTTTTAATTTAAATAATACAAATTTTGCTAAGCAAATGAAGAAAATAATTTAAGAATTACCTAATCTTAATTTATTTTGAAAGCAAAAATATTTTTACTGCTCAAAAATGTGCTATAAATTATGGAACAAGTAAATTAATTTAGTAACAACTGAAATCAATTTTTTTTAATTTTTATTTCCTTAAGCCAAGGTCTTACAGCAGTATCAAATGAAATGAAGGAGTTTACAGGAAATAAGTTCTTGGTTTGCGTACACTGAAGGTAGGCATACTGCTGCTGTGTTGAATACGTTTTGGCAGAGGGAAACGTATCTTGGAATCATGGAATTGTTTGACTTGTGGCCTGCGGCAGTTAGCAGCTTTTACAACTTCCACCTTAATAATTTGGATAGAGTGAGCTCTAGCACGATGGCGAGCACCCATGTCTCTGTAGCACTGAGTTACAGCACCGCTAACAGACAAATCACGGTATTCACGGTACATGTTATGTGTACCAGACCTGGAGTCATACCTCAGCCAGATTCCAAAGTTCTTAATCTTGATGGGTGATTTTTCTGCGATCTGCAATAGTAATACCAGATTTAAATACACAAGTTATAGTATAATACTATAAAAAAAAAGTACCAAGTATTATGAATTACCTGCTTCAGGGATACAATTTCACCGGTTGATTTCTTAAATTTCTTAAGTTGACGTAAGAAGTACCAGAACCTGGATTTGGCAACAATTGCATCTGGAGCAAATATCCTCATTTTGTAGAGAGGAGTGGTCTTCACCTTCTCTGTGGGCAGCTGACGCCCAATCACCTCGTACTCCTTCAACTATGATCATGATTTTTTATTAAAATAAGGTCGAATTTTTGTACACGGAATACCCTATTTTTTAAAATGATATTAAAAATATTTAGGATTAATGTTTTAATTAGAAGATCAGTTTTTATATTAGAACTTGAATAATACAAATTGAGATGAAGATTAAAAAGTGAGGTTAGGAATGCACAATAATAAAACTCCTATGTTGCTTGAAGAGAAGTAATTTTATGTATGCAGTTTATTTGTTGCATTTAAAATACTTCCAAAATTATTAATATGAGCTTACGATATTTCCATTTTTGTAACATTATTATTGAATTGGTAAAGCAACACATGTGAGAGCTGCCATGCCAACAACATGTCGAAACGTGAGACCAATATTTTCGATTTTTAGCCAATAAAAAAATAAGTGGCAGTAATCAAAATAAAGCTTAAAACATAAGGAATCACTTTTTGCAAAAATTTACCCATATTTATGTCGAAAAATGGTAAAATTTTACTTACTTCTCCCTTGGCCTTCATGATTCCGTCGGTCTTAAGTTAGCCAAACCGGAAAAAGAGCCAGATCCGGAACTCAGTCCAAGTGGCGCCTTTTTTAAATTTCGTACACTCTGTATGTTATATACTATATATCGTTTTTGAAATTAGCATTAAAATTTTAAAAATTGTACAAATGATATTTTTAAAAAAATTTGTATTCTTTTAGAATTATTTATTATTACATTAAAATGAATAAAAAAAGCAGTAAATATTGAAACTAAATGTAAGAGGCTTATACGACGTTCGAATTGAGGAAATAAATCAACAGCAATAAGTTTTATTAAAATTGGTATATTAATGTGTATTAACATTTTTTTTTCAATTGAACAATAAGATAGATAAATGGTAAAAAAAAGTTTCGGATTGCACATGGTGAAATTTCCATTTTCAGAAAAATCTCAGAACTTTCAATTTCAGTACTTTCATAATTACTATACGCAATATCTGTAAAAGGGTATTATATATAGATAACAATTTATATGAAAAGAGTATGATTTATTGCAAGTATAAATTAAAACACATAAAATATTTATACTCGTGATATATAAAGTTATAGGAATAATGTTGCTATAGATGAATAAAATTTGCATAAAAATTCATAAATCCATCAATTTATTTAAATATTCCTATAGCATAAAAAATTAATCACGTGTATCCACAACAGGCATATACTTGTCATAAACGAACTGTATGAGATAAAATCATTTTAAACTAGTTCTCAATGTAACGTATGGTAGGTATGTATCTTATATGAATTTTTATTCAAATATGATTTGTAAAAAACGACTCCATAAACGTTCTATGATAATCTGTATATAAACGTTAATCTTTCGAAATTGAACTAGATGTAAATTTTCTAATTTCTATTTTTGATAACTATTGGCTGTTTTATTTTCATTGTTCTACTATCTTCATTATCTTCATCGTCGTCTTCCGTTTCTTCTTCTTCCTCTTCCTCCTCTTCCTCTTCCTCCTCTTCCTCTTCTTCCTCCTCTTCTTCCTCATCATCTTCCTCCTCTTCTTCTAGTTCTTCCACTTTTCCTTGTACTTCTATTTCTTCTTCGTCATCTTCTCCTTCTTCAACCTCTACGACTTCTACCTCCTCTTCCTCATATTCTTCTTCTTCGCTTTGTTCTTCATCATCTTCCGTTTCATCAACTTCACTTTCTTTGGCAATATTATTATCATCACCTATACGAGATGCAAGATTTTTGCTGATATCTTCATTATATTTTTGTTTATTTTCGTGATTTTTGTCCAGCCCAGTTGTTTGCGATACATAATTTCTGACCTTGAAATCTTCCCTTTCCTTCACCTCTTCTTCTAACTCTTCATCTGTTTCCTCTTCCACTTCTTCCTCCTCCTCCTCCTCCTCCTCCTCTTCATCTTCCTCCTCCTCCTCTTCTTCCTCTTCTCCTTCCTCCTCTTCCTCTTCTTCTACTTCTTCCACTTCTTCATCGTCTTCTTCATCTTCTTCTTCGTCTTCGCCACTTTCATAATGCTCTTTTCTTTGGTTTCCCGTCTCCACTCTGTTATTGCTTGATATTTTATCCACATTTTTCGGTTCACTTTCATCACGTTCACTCGACAAATTGTCCTGGTTGCTTTGTTTAAGTTTGCTTGCAGCTTCATTTTCAAGTTGGTCATTCTCTTGGGATTCCTAAGTAAAAAAATTAGAATAGAGCATATTAGAAACAGTTATATTAGTTGAAATATGATAGCTTGTTATACAAACATTTTTAATTTATAAAACCGAGTTAAATTAATATTAATATAGTTAATATTTAAACAAAAATTAATTATAATGTATTATAGTTAGGCCATTGCACGTTCTAAAAAATAATTAGTATTTGTTTATAATTAAGTTAAAAGAATGGTTTATAACTAATGTCATTATCATTAGTATGTAAAAAAGTACTACATGTGAAAAACTATAAAACTCCATAGATTAGCAAAAAATTGTTTAATTTGTTAGCAGCCTTTGTTAGTGCAAAGCTAACGAAATTAAATAAATAAATGAATCACCAAATAAAAAAAGATTCCGTAGTTTCATTTGATTCTGTTGGTTATTTTAATATTTTCTTACAGCTGCTACCTGGTCAAGGCTGATGAGGGAAAGTGTCATTTTGCCAGAAAGAACAACTGGGACTTCCACATTTTCCTCCTCTTGTATCTCTTGTGTTTTCGAATCTGTTACAAGCAGTTCGCATTGTGGAGGAAGAGAACCTTCCAAGTAAATAGAAATCGGAGGTGACTTTTCTTCTTTTTCTTCAGTGTGACTGAAAACAAAAAATTTCGTCAAATCGAAAAATTTTCAAAGATTAATTGATGTATACAAAATAATGGTTATTTTACCCATGAGATGTAAAGAGAACTGGTGTTGTAGGCCTACTACATTTCTGTCTACCTTCGCAAGATGTAGTCATTTCCATGTTCAAAACTTTCACTGTAGGTGATGCTTCATGAAACTCTTCAAGCTCATTCTCATCTTGGTCATCTTGGACCTGATACATTTCAACAATTTGAATGTTACATTATTTGATTACTGAACAATTTAAGGAAAATAAGAAATAAATATAAGAAAATGCTCGGCATTAGCATGCTAAGTTAGAAAAAGCTGAAACTCTTTTATGCAAAAGTATAAATGAGTTCAAAGATACAAAAACTTTCAAGTCTCAAAACAAGTCAAAGAATTTTTTCCCTGTGTATGCTTTCTATAAAATGAGCGATAAATATATATTGGAATATGAAAAAATTCCTTAACCAAAAGCAGCATCAAACTACTGGTTATTTTCCAGCAAAGAGAGCGACACTCTCTAATGATAGGAAAATACCTTTGAATTGGGGCTGAGCCCAGCTGCCAGACCATTAGACTTGGGAGCTTGATCTACTTGTTGAAAAAATACGAAATTATAACAAAAATTACAAAGTTTGGATTGCCAATATCTCCAATTCGAATGCTACTGCAAATTATAAACTATATTCACATTTGAAACCCACCTTTTTTCCTTCAGGACTTACATTGATATAACATTAATAACATCTTACAACTAGGAAATGAGAAATAATAAACAATAAACTTAAAATATCTAATAACAGTTTTATTGAATCCTTTGGATTACCTATATTAATAATTAACAAAAACTTTGAGTATTCAAAAAATATACTACTTCTATGCAGGCCATATAATTGTAAAATTTTGAGAACAAAAAATAACAAAAAAAAATTTACGTGATCCAAATGTTTATACGGATGCATATAAAGAAGCATAAAACGTGCGCTAAAAACGTGCAGTTTAACGAGTTACGGAAATTGAAAAATTAAAAAAAAAATGGCTTGCTTCAAAAACTCTCATTTAAACCTTGGATTCTGGCGTGGGGGTTGTACAACTGATAACGGTACGCGATAAGTTGCTCATTTGAACAACAATTCGTTCCATAGCTGCTTCGGTTTCAACTAATCGTCGTCTGAGTTGATCTATTTCTATATCACCAGCCGCTTCTTGTGTTCCAGCAGCATGTACATGTCGGAAATTCGTTTACAATTTTGAGTCGCAATTGGAGTATAAATGACAATGAATAATTTTCCCACAACTTTTAGACTATTACATTATTTTATAGAAAAAGGAAAAGAAGCAACTTACGTTCTTGTAACTCATCAATTGTTGGAGGTGGTTCTTCAATTGGGGTTGTTGGCCTTTCGCGCTGCTCAGGTTGTCCATTGACTGCAGTTACAGCAGCAGCAAACACTTCTGGATTAAAAACTAGTTTCTGGTATTCCCTTTCAGCTGCAGCTGTCGAATATTCTGGCCTCATTATTTCACTATCAGCAGTTTTTCTTAAAACCTGAGAATGAATTTATATAAGTATATTAATTTTTATCCTTATAATTTTATTAGAAATTAAAAGCTCTCAAATCATCAATCCAAATTTAAGCGATTCATAAGGTCGTAGCAGGGAAAACTAAACTTGTGGAAATAAAATGAAAAAAACAAGCATGTTCACAAGAGAGTTAAAGAAAAAGTTAGTCAAACTCAAGAAAACAGGGAGAACAAAATAAGTACCTGCAGAACTTTATAGAGGAAAGATACAACGTTTCCAATAGTATAAAGAGGCATGATGATTCCCATAAGTACCTTTGAAATTGTATAGAGGAAAAAGATAATGATTCCTATTGTATAAAGTGGCATGAGGAGTCCTAAAGATCCGTTTCCTTTAGGTGCCGCAACCACGTGGCCTGCACCTCCCATTGGTGGTCGCATTTTCATGGGTGCTATGTGGTCAGGTCTGTCTTGAATTCTAGGCACAATGTGAGATGATGGAATGGCTCGACCTCGCTCCCTGAGAGCAGGGTGGTAGCTTCCAGCATGAGGTGGGGTTTGGCGTTCTTGCCTTATAGTACCTGTAACAGAGATGTATTTTAGTAAACGTACATCATGACCTTGAAACAATGGATTTAACGCATTGAGGTGTTATGATTATGTAAGCGAATGGATAGATTATTTTTATCAAGACATCAGAAAAAATACAGAAAAATTGTTGGTTTTCTTTTCTGAAACGGTAATAAAGAATGTATTTCGAACTATGACAGTGGCTCTAAACCTTGTGCTTGCCAACTGTTATGTTTTTGAAGTTGGAAATCTGCCAATCACCAAATGGATGCCTCAAATTTACTGTTCACGTACGCATGCATGACTAACTGGTCCAGAATGGCTTATCTGTTGCTTTAGCGTGTAAATATTTTCACTGGAGATTAGTTTTTATCAATGAAAATCCTATTGTATTGAATTAGTACAGGAGATAGAAAAGTTTGCTAGTCTTAAAATAACTTGTTATTTGCGGAGGTATACAGAAGAGAATGCTATTTATTAGTTTCAGAGCTGGTAGCAAGTTAGAATTATGATGCCAAAATTTGTTAATAAACTCACACTGTATCAGCTTTTGAAAATAAATGTCTTACTATGTGGCATCAAAATATGATATCTAATAAGATGCGGTGTCCCTAATCGTGACAATGGGACTCCGAATTGCATTTTAAGGCACAAGGAACCGTTGAATCCTCTAATCTCTTCTAAGACCTGCTTATAAGATTTCTTTAATCGCTCTTTTTCCGCCAAGAATGAGGACACATCTATGCCACATCTAGCTAGCACTTCTTCTCTGCAGAGACTCGCGCTGGATGGAGTCAGTTTATTGAATTTGTTTCCTGCAATCGCATCTCTCACGCGGGGATCAACCTGGTGATGTCTTATGATATTGTGGCACAGCTCTTGCATTATATCAACAGCAGTTACGTCGCTCTCAAATATCACATCACAACAGCCTATAGTGAATATCGCAAAAAAAGATACGAAAGTAAAATAAAAACGAACGTAGGCGTGCTCAAAATAAAGGACATATAAACAAATAAATCAAAGTACAGTTATATAGGATATTAAAAACGTATTCTCACCGGAGCTGTCCGCTGAGTGTGGTGGATTAACAGACCCCGTGAGCATCGGGTACAAAATTTTGGGCCACAGCATAGCGAAGCATCCCGCTACGATCGCGATGATTATTGCCGTCTTCCGAGGGCCGAACTCGGTCGTCGTCTCCGTCATATTGACGTCCTCTTCGTGGGGTTTGCAATTTTCGTAGGTTTTCGCGGAAAACGCAGGAAAACTTTGTTACTGTGTCGTTGCGCTGCTGCTGACGCAGAGCTTGTATTAATGTTAATTCGAATCGCCGTGAATAGTTGCGTATAGTCGTATTAGTCGTCGTACGAAGTTCGTCTCGGTATTTAACGCGCAATATTCGTCAGGCCAACTTCCCCGGTCCCATCGATTTCGCACGGGCAGAACAGGTTGATGGGCTGCTGCACATTTAGGATGACGATGATCTGCCGCAGGCGATGAGGGCCCGCCCGTCTTCTTCTCTTCACCGCGTCTCTTTCGACAACTGCGTACGTATAGCTACTGGAGCAGAAGAGGCTTCGCTGCCGCGCAAGATCAGTGCTGCATTCGCGAATCGCGACCCCCCCAGCAGACAGCTTCGCGCAGCAGCAGCAGCGCCCACACGCATGTATTTCTGGAAAGAGCCGCGCGTCGTCTGCTATCTCCTATACGCGTGTAGAGTATAGCTCACTATCTACACTACTGCAAAGGCATATCTCTCTATGCGGACCTCGGAGAGGCCGCGACTCGCTGCACACTGAACTTTTTAATTATGCACACACGCGGCTCGCGACAAAAGAGCTCGTTATTATACTTTGAATAGCGCGAAATTAACCAACGACACGCGCTAGAGGCCGGCTGAATAATAGCTTTTAGCCGCTGAGCTTGCGGGATTCGCGCGCGCGTGAGAGAGAGAGAGAGAGAGAGAGAGTAAGGGCTATTTTTAATCTCGCTCGTTTCTAATATACACTTTGCGGACATTAGAAAAGGCCAAACCAAAAATAGCGAGCCATCCTATAGGCAATGTCAAATCTTCGCGCACGCATTATACACACACGCGTCACGCAATTTTAGCGCGCGCCGGGCATAAAAGCTCTCGCGGACGCGCGACTCGCTGCGGTGTACAATATATAGATGCATGAAGTGTCGCAATTGACTGTTTAGCCTTGCTCATGGGACTTGACTGACACTGGGTTCAAGGAGACGCTTCTGCGGATACTTATTATAGAAAGACTCGGAGAGACACTTGGGAAATTTTTCGCTTTGCGCTTCAGTTTATTATATATTAGTCTTCTTCAACATTTTTTTTTTTGTGTAACGAGGTTTTGTATAACGATTGGCTCTGCTGCTATTACTTAGTGTATTTATACAATGAGACGACACCCTTGGGGATAACTCAGTTTGCAACGTAGGCTTATTCCGGACCTCCGCGCTGAAACAAAATTTTAATAATGAAACAATGATCGACGTTGCGTAACGAAGACAACAGGAAAGAGGATGAAGACTAACGTTGATATATTCTATTTCCTTGATATCGATCGGTCTTCTTTGGAATCTCAAAGGAAGTTGAAAATCTTCGATGATCGGCAGTACGACAACGTTCGGTCCAGTTGCCCCCTGCTGTTTGCTCGAAGCAGCCGCCCCTGCGCCAGATGGAGCTGAGGCTGGTTTAGCTGCTGCTGCTGCAACTAACCAACAAAATGTTTAGGATTCTTTTCGTACATTTAGGGAAATGATTGACAATGAGACAAAAAAATGAAGATCGAGTACCTCGACTGTTTCCTCCTTTACGGAATCTTATAAGCGGCACGTGAGCCTGGACGACCTGGAAATAGAATTTTTATCGAGTATAGCAAAAGTTATCTTAATCTATTACGTTTGATACGGTTTATTGGGGGTAAAGAATTAAAGGCTTAATCAACGAACCTTCCAGCCTTTACTCGCCATGGCGTTATTTACAGAATTCAGTTTCGGGCAGATGATTTGAAGTCAATTTCATGAAAAATTATTATGTCAACAACTTGACCCGTGATGTCTGACCCATAATACTGACGGAATATTGGACATTGCGCGACGAGCTTTGAAAAGCTCCCAGCAGAGGACGCTGGTTGAATCTACAGCTTTTGAAATCAAAAGCTTTTTATTTGAATTTTTTCTTTTATGCATGCAATGAATTGAAATAAAGAATAAGTACATATATTATAATTTTTTTCAGCTAAGTCTATTTATAAAACAATGATTACTTTCTAAACACTTTGTATACTTTAATTCTAAAAATTAAATATTGAAGGTACAATAAAGATGAGAAATTAAATTTTTTTTCATAACTATTGATATTTAAAATATATTTTAGATATTCATACAATTGACAAGGATAAGGGTTGAGGAATGACAATTTTTAAATAACAAGATGTGTATTTATGATTAAAAGATGGCTTTTCTTTATTAATTATTAAACTAATTGAAAATGAAATATGTATTTGGTGTTTTGGTGGCTTATCTTACGTAGGAATGATTTATAATTAAATTATAATTAAAATAAGAATCCTAACAACAATGACAATTTTTTATAATACAGTAGTGTCAGGAGGGATGCACACGCGTGTGCCACATAAAACGTGGCTTCTTTGTTTTTTCCTAGAAATTTCGAACATTATATTACATGTTGTACAAGTAACGAGTTTCTTAATCGACTTCCTCCATGCGCGACGCATCATCCTCACCACCCTCCAGGGGCGGCACCTCCTCGGCGACTTTGGTTTCTTCGGGGACAGGCTCTTCCTCGTCGATTCCAAGTCCAAGCTTGACCATTCTGTAAATGCGGGCGGCATGAACCTGGGGCTCGTCCAGACTGAAACCAGACGACAAGAGGGCAGTCTCGAACAGGAGAACGACCAAGTCTTTCACAGACTTGTCGTTCTTGTCAGCCTCAGCCTTCTCCCTCAGAGTATCAATGACTGGGTGGTCAGGGTTGATCTCGAGGTGCTTCTTGGCTGCCATGTAACCCATGGTGGAAGCATCACGGAGAGCCTGAGCCTTCATGATCCTTTCCATGTTGGCGGTCCAGCCGTACTGAGAGGTGACAATACAGCATGGAGAGTCAACAAGACGGTTGGATACCAGAACCTTCTCGACCTTGTTGTCCAGGATGTTCTTCATGACCTTGCAGAGGTTCTCGAACTTGGACTTGTCTTCCTCGTGCTTCTTCTTCTCTTCTTCGTCTTCAGGCAGCTCCAAGCCCTCCTTGGTGACAGAGACCAGCTGCTTTCCGTCGTATTCTTTCATTTGCTGAACGACGTACTCATCGATGGGCTCGGTCATGTAGACGACCTCGAAACCACGCTTCTTTACTCGCTCGACGAACGAGCTGTTGGCTACCTGCTCCTTGCTTTCACCAGTGATGTAGTAGATGTGCTTCTGGTTCTCCTTCATCCTACCAACGTAGTCCTTGAGGGAGCACGCCTCATCACCGGAAGCGGACGTGTGGTAACGGAGCAAATCGGCCAGCTTGCTGCGGTTGGCGCTGTCTTCGTGGATTCCAAGCTTGATGTTCTTGCTGAATTGTTCATAGAACTTCTTGTAGGACTCTTTGTCTTCGGTGAGTTCTTCGAAAAGTTCCAGACATTTCTTGACCAAGTTCTTCCTGATGACCTTAAGGATCTTGTTCTGCTGCAACATCTCACGAGAAATGTTCAGAGGAAGATCTTCGCTGTCGACGACTCCCTTCATGAAGTTCAAGTACTCGGGGATCAACTCTTCGCAGTTGTCCATGATGAAGACACGACGTACGTACAACTTGATGTTGTTCTTCCTCTTCTTGTTCTCAAAGAGATCGAAGGGCATACGCCTTGGCGCGAACAGAAGAGCTCTGAACTCCAATTGACCTTCTACAGAGAAGTGCTTTACAGCCAGGTGGTCTTCCCAGTCGTTGGTCAACGACTTGTAAAATTCACCGTACTCTTCCTGGGTGATGTCGTCAGCATTTCTGGTCCAAATAGGCTTAGTCTTGTTGAGTTCCTCATCTTCTTCATACTTTTCTTTGATGGTCTTCTTCTTCTTCTTCTTTTCCTTGTCAGTGTCTTCCTCCTCATCTTCGCCGACATCCTCAACCTTGGGCTTTCCATCATCTTCTTCCTTCTTCTCCTCCTCAGCCTCAGCTTCGTCGTCGCTGAGTTCCTTCTCACGCTCCTTTTGTACTACAAGTTTGATGGGGTAGCCAATGAACTGGGAGTGCTTCTTGACGATTTCCTTGATCTTGCTTTCCTCCAAATACTCGGATTGGTCTTCCTTGAAGTGGAGGATGATCTTGGTTCCACGTCCAAGAGGCTCACCATTGTCTACCTTGACAGTGAAAGATCCTCCGGCGCTGGATTCCCAAACGTACTGCTCGTCATCATTGTGCTTCGACACAACAACGACTTTGTCAGCAACGAGGTAGGCCGAGTAGAAACCAACACCAAACTGACCAATCATAGAAATGTCAGCACCAGCCTGGAGAGCCTCCATGAAGGCCTTAGTTCCGGACTTGGCGATGGTTCCAAGGTTGTTAACCAAATCGGCTTTGGTCATACCAATACCAGTGTCGATGATGGTCAGTGTGCGGTCATTCTTGTTGGGAATAATCTTGATGTAGAGGTCCTTGCAAGCCTCCAACTTTGTGGGGTCTGTCAAAGATTCGTAACGGATCTTGTCCAGGGCATCACTGGAGTTGGAAATCAATTCTCGGAGGAAGATTTCTTTGTTCGAGTAGAAAGTGTTGATGATGAGGGACATCAACTGGGCGATTTCAGCTTGGAAAGCAAAGGTCTCAACCTCTCCTCCTGCAGTCTCCATTTTGTCAGTCTTAGCGTCAACCATCTGTAAAAACAATAAAAAAAATCAGTTACTAAATTCACGACTCACGCCGCGCTTATAAAAACAATTGGAAAATCATTAAATCCGGAAAATAAATTAACAATACCCTGAAATTTTAACAAAAAATCGATATTGCATCATCCTGCATTTCCAAAAATGATGAAAAAGGACATTAAAAAATTAACAAACACAACAAAAGACCGTTAACTAGAGCGATGAAATCAATAAAATGACAGCCATTCCGTGAATCACTACCCCGCGTGAAAAATCGCCGTTATCGAATTTTCCAGCAAAAGCCTTTGGCAAAAAACGATGTAATATCTAGTCACGATTGCAAAATTAACCGTAGAAAAAAATGTCGTATCCTATTTGCAGAAAAATCAGCTTTTTACTCGAACAAAAAAAAAACGTGCTCAGCGCCCGCCCATCGGACGCTCTCAACTTCGCGCTGAGTTTTCTCGACGATAAAACTGTTAAATCCGCGAAACAATCGGTTGGAAATGTAAAGAAAATCCTTACCTTTCTAAGTTATTGTAAAAAAACGTCAATCAAGCAGGATCACGATGAGTAAAAATGCTTTCAATCACCAGCACGGGACGCAACTCTCGGTGGTACTCGTTCTTATGCGGCGCGCCGGTCGGCAAACGACTTTATATACGGCCTCGTGCACCGCGTCTCGAACCTTCCAGAACCTTCTAGAAGCTTCCAGAACAATTCGCTCTAGCCGCAAACCGGCACTTCCGTCTCTGCGTCTACCGGCTCGGCTAAACGATCGCGATTAAAGAAACCGATCAGTCGCGACTGCTTTCTCGAATAAAAGAAGCTCGAAAAAACGTTTCATGGCTTATTTCGCTGTCCGCGAGGACGATAAACGCCGTCCGAGTCGCGGTTAATTCGGCTCAGTTTGAGCTCGCGCCAAGAGTTGACTAGCGCTGTACTTCCGGTGGCGTGGCCGCAGCGACTACGTGTGTCTGCGCGAATGGGACGCCGTGTGGGTCTTCTCGGGGGAAAATGAATCAGCGAATTGCCGAGAGACGTGTGCGGATCTCGGAATTCAAAAGTACATTCGAGAACATGCATAGGATTTCGTTGACGCTATTCGCTTGCGATCGGCCTTTTGCTTATTTATTACACACGCTGTGATACGCCTCATGAGTAATGTTGACTCGTTTCTATTGATTTTTTAGGTAAAAGTATACGATTTTAAAAAACGAGGAGCACCTGTTATTGTGTAATAACGGCGGGGCTACTCGACTACCGTGAAGTAACTTTGCATAGAAAATTGAATAACGCTGATAATTTTTTCGGCAAAGAAAAGCGATCATGTTTTTCGTCGCCTCTTCGGCATTTTTAGTACCGGGGTCCGATTACCCCGAATTCTGGATTACCATCGTCAGCGCTCATTCTCCAGGCTATCCAGGAAGTGGCGCCACCTATAGCTTCTCGAATGATCAGAGCCGCATGGATGGAAACTACTGCAGCGTAAAGCATAAAAAAAATATATCTGCGTGACTGCAAAAAATAACTGGTCGTTGCGTAGGAATTTCGGGATATAATAGAACGAAAAATGAAAGAGACAGAGAGAACGCATGTTACAGTTGAAAAATCTCTTTATTCAATTCCCATGCTCGAGCGCAATGCATGTATTAAGTAGTTCGGTGGCGCACATGGTGCGTATTTCCGTGGAGCATATAGCTATACATATAACGCGGCATGGAACAATAGACGAAATTCCGGCCGCCGAAGGCGGAAATACCTTTTTTTCACGCACGGCGCACACATCCTTTAGGATTTTCCCAAGTACGTCGAGCGATAAATAGACAAGAGCGAGCGCTCACGGTTGCAAGTCTTTTTATCTGTGTGTGCATTTTTCCCTTGACGAGCGGCGCTCTCGAGATATGTTTTCTTCACTGTGCGAGAGGTAAGTACACAAGTAAGGTAGGCACGCATACATACACTTACAAGCGCCAGTCCCCGGCGGAGCGCTCGTTTTATTGTAAGATCGTGTGGGAACCATTCTCCTATCTCCACCGAGCGTGTCTCCGTAACCTGCACCTGAAAATTCGCCTTTTTTATTGACGCTCACTGCGCGCGTCCGTACGCTCTCACAGCAGCGAGCAAAGCGTGAAAAGAAAGGATGTCTTGTTCAGTGACTTACGTAATTATGAATTGTCAGTTATATTTGTATGTAACAAAATAAAATAAAAAAAAAACGTACAAAAAATGAAACAACGTGCACAAAATTTACACAAGCGTATAATGAAAAACAATAAAAAATAAACATTACAACAAATTATATACAAAAATTCAACAATAAATACAAAATGTTCGAATGAAAGAAAAAAAAAGTATAATGCCAGCGATAAAAACGAGCCGAGATAATTCATTCGTTAATATGTAGGCATTCGAAGGCTCGCTTGGCATTGGGCGTACATTTGAAACAAGAGAGATACGTTCGGTACATGAATCACGCACACGAGTGTCTTGCGGCAAAAACGCGTGCGCGAAGCGTAGAATACGTAATTTTTTCTTCCGAGAAATTTCGCCTCCTCCGTCGTTCTGCTGCTTGTCGCGCAACATTGAATCAATTTGCGAATCGGTCGAAGATACACGCAACTCTCTCTCTCTCTCCATCTTTCCGTAGCGGCTATTGTCCATGCCTGGTCGGTTTAATTATATATGCGGCCGAGTAGTTTCCGATGTGGTTGTTGATATGGCGAGGATCTCAACTCCGGTAACCTAGCTTTATGATGTACAACCAAACTCATACAGCTAGATAACCAAAGAAAATGTCCGCGCCAAGATCTTGTTAAATTCGACGAACTGCCGGTGGTCATCTCGTTGAACTACGGCTGCTGCTGCTGCTGCTGGTACCATCACCTGCGTGTGCGTCCCACCTGGAAACAAAGATAAAGAATTAACGACTTTCAAGGCGAACGCGAGCGCGCGCGCGCACACACACGACTCGTGTGCGGTATGTAATTCGATTACTCAGCGATAGAGAAAGAGACAACGCGTATGTTTTATAAGGCAGACGGTGAGGGTAATCAGCACGTATTCATGGATTCATTGACACGCGATTGCGTACCTATTTACCTGTTGAATACGCAACAATCGCCTTTATCGGGCACGTGACAGCGTTCGAGCTTTCTCTCTCTGTCTCTCGTTCTTTTTTCTTCTCTCTTTGTCGAAAACAAGGCCCGCGTGCGCGCACGGCGAGGAGAGCGTTTTGTGCTCGCTCGAACGGCACGTCTCTGCGCGCAAAGGACTCTCTCGCGCGGCCAATTACAGACTTCGGCGAGGCCACGAAAACCTTGTAGTTTACTAGGTCGACCGGTCGCTCGTTGTGTACATACGTGTGTGTGTGTGTGGCACTCTGCTCATTTCGCAACGACGGCCATTCGGAGAAAGTTTCAGACTCGCGCCGTGTGCTTTTATTGCTCTCCGCGCGCATATATAACGTACGTATACGTGTCTTTCTCTTTCGAATTTATGTAGCCAACCGTCGTCGCTTCTCGTCCGTACACCGACAATGTCAGAGCAGCTAACGAATTTGGCCAGAGGACAAAGAGAGAGTCGCGAGTGGACAAAGGGCGACGCGCGGATTATAACGGCAGGATATATAGCTATCTCTCGGCGCGCGAGTCATACTCTTTTCGGCGCACGTGCGCGCGATTAGCCAGAAGAGCGAGCGAGCGAGCGAGAGTGCGAGAGAGAGAGAGAAAGAAGAGCGATAAGCCGACTCTGCTGCAGTAGTGTACGGAGATAAGAGAAACGCTCGAGGCGATTTTCCGTGCAAGCGACGCGATCGACGACGAGGAGGAATAAAACGCCACGTTGACGCTGCCCGCAAGAGAGAGAGATAAGCGCGAAATTCCATGCCGTTGCCATGCAGCGGCGTGCCAGCAGCTTGGGCGTGAATCAACAGGTGGGCGCGGACCATCAGTGTGGAGAAATCTTTGCTTACCTGCATCGCGGCGTTTCGAAGACGACGTTTAAGTACGACGATCCCTGCTGAGTAACCGTCGAGAGCAGCCTCTCCATCCGATCTCCGGCGAAGACTGGTCCGTGCAGGCACTGCTCTTCTCTTCGCAGAGGAGAGAGAGAGAGAGAGAGAGGAGAGAGAGAGGAGAGAGAGACGAGACGATCACTAGCTCACTCACTGAGAAACTGGCAGCGTGGCCGGTCCGGCCGCGACAGGCTCGCTCAGCGGCAACGCGCGCACCTTTCGCGTCGGACCTCCCTCCACTCGGCTAGCTCTGTTCCCATTGGCCCGTTCAAATCGTCCGCCTGACGTCAGCTCGAACAGCGCCGCGCGAGAAACGAGTTTTCGCTACCTCCCCCCAGTTATATACATGTGTGTGTGTACTCGGCTTCTCTCCTCTATACCTGTTTCGAGCCTCTCTCCTTCTCTCTCTCTCTCTCTCTCTCTCTCTCTCGCGCGCGCGGACAGCGCGCAGGGGGATTATACGCGAATACTCTCTCTACCGTCGCCAGGTAGGTAAGAGGGAGAGCGAAAGAAAAAGGAAAAAAGGAACGCATTCCAACGACTATAGCAGGCAGGTATATAGTTCGGGAGAGACGTTTCTTCCCATACGCTGTACGCGCGAGCAGCGAACATCCAATGACCCGAGAACTTGTACATTATAAGAGAGAGAGAGAGAGAGAGAGATTCGATCTTCTTTTGTCTCTCCTGCGCGCCTAGTCACGCACACACACACATACACATACGCACTAAGATAAAAAAACCGCGCGTATACCCGCGTTATTGTCGTTAGGTACTCGCCGAGAGAGGATAGGATATTACACCGTGCGGAGGAGTTATTTGCTATGCGCGAACTCTCGCGCACGCCCTTGGGCTTCCGGCGGACGCGGCGCGTCCTTGCTGCGTGCGCGATGTGCAGCTCGTTCGCTCACCCCTGTGCGCGCGCGTGGAATTTTCGAGAAAAGCATCGGGGAGAATATAAGAGCGAGGAATAGAAAAAGAACTTTTATTTTAGTCCCTGCTGCTACTGCTGAGATTTTTCAATGAGAAACCGTTAACGGGTCAGATCTCTTTCTCTCTCTCTCTCTCTCTCTCTCCATAGAAACAAGCTCTCGCACCTGCGTGAGACTCGTCCTCTCTCTCTCTCTCTCTCTCTCTCTCTCGTTCTCTCTTTCTTACAACGTCTTATATAGAACGCACACAAGGCGGTCCCTCTGCATCTCCTGGAGCCCCTTTTTCTCTTCTCCTTGTGCTGCCGCTGCTGCTCCCTTTTCGCGGTTGCTGCGCGCGTTATATCTACCTATATATACGTATCGAGAAAGAGAGAAGAAAGCAGAGATCGCAGCCCGAAATCATCGGGCTTGCAGCAGCCCGCAATTGAAGTCTCCGCACGCGCGCTCGGTTTCTTCGCTCTCCCCGTGCGTATAACCTATACCTCGTATACTCTGTATCGCACGCATACACACGGCAGCTGCGGAGTGATACACGTGTGCGAATGTACAAGGTGTATGTGCGCGCGGATGATCGCGGCGCTCTCTCGACAAAGGTTAAAGTCCTTGGCGCACGAGGAAAGACTCGGCGACGCGCGGCGAGATGATGTCATCGCTGCTACCTACGCTCCGCACGTATATGTACATAGCGAGCAGAGTAGGTATATAATATAGCGACTTTCCCTCGGAGAGTATTAAATAAGCGTGTACACGGCGCATACTGCTATACACGTACATTCGCTGCTGCATCGGAGCAGAGTAGTGTGCAATAACGATCTCGCTGCCGGACTCATCTCTCGCGCGCGCGCGCTGTACGCGAAGGGAGCGGA
Organism: Nasonia vitripennis; assembly: GCF_009193385.2. NCBI lineage: Eukaryota > Metazoa > Arthropoda > Insecta > Hymenoptera > Pteromalidae > Nasonia > Nasonia vitripennis. The sequence continues at coordinate 8,270,493 of NC_045759.1, forward strand.
GAATTACCGGTTATGCAGATGCTGCTGCAGCGGCAGCAACCCCCGGCTCTCTCTCTCTCTCTCTCTCTCCCTGGTGAACAAAGGCGGGAAAGAAAGTCCCCGCTTATACGTGTGCAGAGGTACAACACGCGAATTATAAATCGCGCCGCGGCGGACTCCCTACTCTATTTCCAGCCGGCGATCTATTTCTCTCTCTCTCTCTTCGCTTTGCTCCTAAAAGGAAATTCTCGTCGGAGAGAATTAAAGAAGCGCGAGTAAAATGGCCGGCTCTGTCTACGTGGCTGCAGCACAGCGGAGATGCTGCTGCTGCCTTGTATAGTTTTTATTTCTTCTCCTCTCTCTCACACGCGGGCAGGTAAAGCAGGTTAAGAGAGATGGCGAGCGCGCGATAGCAGAGAATATTCGAGTTGTTTGGGCACCCCAATGCTTTAGGAGGGCTTCGGTTATAGCTGCTCGCACACACACACACTCGAGAGAAGAAGAAGGAGGAGGAGGAGGAGGCGGGGGATCCGGCTGGTCAAGCCACATTCCGCTGGCCGAACCCTTCGTCGCGCGCGCGCGCGCGTCTCGGCCCTTCTTTCTCCCTCTCTCTCTTTGGCGCAGCTTCTTCTCTCTCACTCTCTCTCTCTCCTCTCGTCCGTATACCTGCGCGCGGCTCTGAAAAATAATACACCGACGGGGCCCTATGCGTGTATATGTATAAATAAACTCTGAATTTATAGTCGAGCACGACGAGAGTCCAGGCGCGCGTGTGTGTGCGCGCAATATAAAAAAGCGTCCGTATATCTCTCTCTCTGCGTAGCTCGCTGGTATATATACGGAATATTCGCCACGTACGCACATGCAAATGAGAGAGCTGACGGCAGGGCCTGAGAACGGGGCCCGACGCCCACGCTCGTTAGCCGCCGCGGGGAGGTGCGCGCTCTCTCGGGAAAAAATGCCGTGTGCGAGCGAGCGAGAGAGTTAGTGGAAAAAAGGTAAGTTATAAGGAGGAGGAGGAGGTAAAGAAAGACGGAATGTTTTCTCGGCTGCTGCTGCTGCTGCAGGACGAGGGCGAGATGGAGCGCGCGAGCGCGCGAGGGAGGAGAGGAGAGAGAGAGAGAGAGAGAGAGAAAAAGAGCCGGTCAAGCGACCGGCTGGCCTTGGTTTCGAGCGTGTCGAGACTCGCCGCTTAGATACACTCGGCTTCTTCGTTCGATCTTTCGGAGAGCCGCCGAGCACGTTTCTCAACTTATGTATTTCGAACCGAAAATCTCTCTCGCGCTTTTGTGCGTGAAAGACACACTCTTACTCACGGGTGAGCCGTCGACTGGAAAAATTCAACCCAAAGGCGTATATGGTATACTAATATTATACAGAGATTCCCTGTACTAATACTTCCAGGTATATCTACAGCTGAATCCATACGTAGAAGAAAGAGCGCGCGAATAAGGGGTCAGAGAGAGGGGTCAGAGATGCCGGTCTCTCCCCCTACGCCGCAAGAGAGAGAGAGAGAGAGAGAGAGAGAGAGAGAGAGAGAGAACTTAACCTTGAAAGCATCATGATTCGCAAATCGAATGTATAGCCCCGTGCGCTCACGGCAGAGAGAGAGAGAGAGAGAGAGAGAGAGAGAGAGAGAGAGAGAGAGAGAGAGAGAGAGAGAGAGAGAGAGAGAGAGAGAGAGAGAGAGAGAGAGAGAGAGAGAGGAGGGAAACAAGGTATAACCGCGCGTGTGCACAGCATCCTTCTCTCTCTCTCTCTCTCTCGAAACGGAGAGACAGGAAATTTCACTCTCTGCCCTCGAGCATCTCTCGGGAACTTTCTACATGATCCTTTTTAACGCGAACAATGCGTAAATCACGATCATGCCCCGCGCGCTCGCCGCCGAGGGAGAGGAAGAGACAAAAAAGGAAACGAATGACACGTACATACGTACACGCAGTGTGTGATGCTGTATGGGGAGAAAGATGCGCGTGTATTAGAGAGAAGAGCGAGCATTCTACATTTTCTACAAGTCATTTGAAATGATTAGAGCGAGGAGTCGAGAGAATAGAGAGTGAGTGGACCGCGATGTATAGGACGATGGCATCGCATATCAGCTAGACAGGTATTATATCGAGGCTCTCTCTCTCTCTCTCTCTCTCTCTCTCTCACTCGGATGCTTCTAGATGCGTATGTGAAAGGTGGACAAAAAGTCGGCGGCCCTAGTGACGACGTGCTCGAATTCCAGGAAGGACAGGGCGCCGTCCCCGTCGATGTCGCTCTCCTCCAGGACTTTCTGACAGACAGTGGACACCTCCTCGTCGGTCAAGCCGCCACGAACCAACTGCTGACACGTGTGCTCCAAGTCGTTGATACCCACCACGCCGTCTTCGTCGAAGTCTGCGAGGAGACAAAAAAATATCACGGGCTGCGTACGAATCTCTTCGATAAATATAATAGCTTACCGTAGATCCTGAAGGCGTAAAAGACCTTGAGGTCGCGAGGGGCGTGTTCCGAAAACACGGACATCATCTCGAGAAAGTCCTCGAAGCAGATGCCGTCGTCGTCGCAGATCTGGCCGGGGTCCAGACTCGTGCGAGTGAACACCTGGCCTATGCGGTCCCTGAATGGGTTTTCCTGAGTATATTGGAACGTGCGTTTGAATTAGTATCATGCGCGAGTTTCTTTTTTTTTTTATGCGAGAGAATTTTAAGCGCTGAAAAGTTTATTTTATTTTCGTTCTCGGCGTAAAAGCGGGATACCGGTCACGCGATGCATGAAATAACTTAACGATTTATAGCCGGGGAATATTTTGCGAAGTAATTTTATCCGCGAAAAAAATACATCTCGCGCACGTTTCGAAGCTGCGTCTTTTTCTCGTATAACGTATTATATACGATTTGCGTAAAAAGGAGGTAAATATATTCATAACGTCGATGCTCTTATTACGCGCGGCACAATACATCATTCTCGCGAGATTCAGATAAAGCACGATGTATTTCTAAAACGATGCAGGTATTACGATTCTCGAATGCCTGTACGCATTATAATATGTCGCCGGGCGACCGTTATAAGACTTTTTATACGCGCGACTACTCCTTCCAAGCCTCTATTAAATTTCGTCAATGTGTAATAATACACGAAAGCCAATTGTGCCAAGAAAAACCACGCTTTTTTCACTCGACTCCTTAATTACACGTCTGTGCAGGCTCCGGTGTGGCATAATTATTTTTTCGAAAAAGTACACTGCACAGCAACGAGTACGGAGTGAGAAAAATTGAGAAAAAACACCTTGAGCTCCGGTATTCTGGCCAAATAGTCGAGAGGCAGTCTTAAGCTCGAGGCCTCGTGCGGTGTCATGCTGCGTGGAACCATTCCGGGATCGGCCATCTCTCGGAAGCGCTTGTGCAGCCTGCGAGACATAAAATATTAAATTTCGGCGAGATTTTACACGCTCGAAATCCTCAGCTCATTTTAGCTCACCTCAGGATCTCCTTCCGCGTAAAGTACGTGCAATCCTGGTAATCCTCGAGCTGTTCCTCGGAAAAAGTCGCGACTTTGTTTCCCATATTTCGAGAGGGAATATTTTCTCTTTATACCTGAGAGGCGCGAGAGATCTGCTGCTGCAGCCACGTAGCGGCGGACAAAAGCCACACTGGCCATATAAGAACGTGTAATTCCGATTTCCGTTAAGGGTGCGCCCGGGGCACCACACCCCTCGTGTGTGCCACAAGGACGACACAACGCACACCTATACCTGTATAAATGTGTACACGTGGAGCAGAGAAAAAAAAAATCACGTCTGTGTGAGTAGTGCGATGGTCGTATACCTGCGCGCGTTGCCTGTACATCCCCAACGCGCTGCTGCTGCGCTGCTCTTGCGGGCTGATGCAGGGAATGGCGCGATGCGGCAGCGACGCGCGCGCGAGAGAGAGAGAGAGAGAGAGAGAGAGAGCTCGACATTTTAGTCGGATTTTTTTTCTCTCTCCCCGATGGGATGCGTGAGATGGGAATGCGTTTTCGGGAAAAATTATGGGGAGCGTCGAGTGGATTTTTTCAGCCGTGAGAAAATTTATCTGGATGATGATGAGGTTTTACGGATTGACTTGGAATTGGTTTGTGCGTGGCTTGTTAGGGATCGTTAGATTGTAATGTGGAGTTGGAATATTCGTTTTTTTTTTGTATTCATGCTGCATCTGAAATTTAAATCATATTCCTTTTATATTATAGATTGCTATTTCACATATTAAGTATCTACGTTCACAGATTGTGTTTTTAAACAAAAATAAACGTAGTTTTTATTTTTTTTATTGAAAATCTCGTTTAACAGTATGCCAATAAGGACATATTTTTACTCATGAATCATTTTTTTTTTGAGTTTTCAAACATTGCCTTCTATTTAAACACATTTTTTTCATAATCCCAATAATATAAATATAGCGAGTTAACTCACAATTGTAAGGTGGTGCGCAGTGTCAGCAGATTCCAGTTTCCTTGCTTTTTTTCATGACGTGGATGAATTATTTTACTCACTCCTGTGTGCCTCTAAATAGAAATTAAAATATTCCTTTTTCTAATTGTGCTTGTCTTTGTTGAAATCTATACGATATTACTTATGATCTTTAATAAATTATCATCAATCTTCTATCAATTTTCTTTGTCCCCTTATCAAAATTTAATCGATTCAAGTCTTCATTAAATATAATCAAATAATTACTGTATTGCATCCAGCGGTTCTTTAAACCAATATCTATTCGTTTTTAATCTCTTAATGCGTTTCATTGTTATAAGTACTTTACAAATAAAACTGGTTTCTCACACGTAAAGCATACGAAAAGCCTCAAGCGTGTATATATATATATATATATATATATATATATATATATATATATATATATATATATATATATATATATATTATATATATATATATATATATATATATATATATATATATATATATATATGTGTGTGTCTATCAGATTCTATAGTCCACGCACACATCGCTGTATAAGTATATTAGCGCGCAGACTCGGCTCTCGCGCGTTTTCTTTCTCTCTCGCACGGCTGCGCGCGCAGGCAGCCGAAAAAAAGGTTTCGCTAATCTAACCTTACCTCTCGCTTCAACTTATCGCGGTTTAGCCGATATGACATTTGTGCACTCGAAACATGTGATAATTGAACATCCTATGTCCGCTAGACTCGAAAATAATGAGCTTTGTAATTCATCAGTATCACAGGAACCAGAACTTTCCCTCCTTCAATCGACCGGAAGTTGTAGGTTACTTCAGCTTAAACGGCCAGGAGCGCGAATATTCGCAAGACTTGTCGCAGCTCAAATATTACACTCGTAATCCGCACAGTAAACAAGAGGTCGATTTTGATCTGAATGAGGGACTAGACCAAGTTATTAGAAAACCGGCTAATCTAGATGAGAAGTTAGATCACATACTGAGATGGATTGTCAACAATTACAGAACAATCAGAGCTAGTCCAGAGTTGAACAGATGGTTGTATTTCAAATCTGTAATCTGTACTGATTTTTGCCTCTGTTCTTTTCATTTATGTATATATTTTTTTTGTCAAGGTTGAGGCCTGAATTTGTATGCTTCAGAGGGTTGCTGACTAAAATTGTCTGCACACCCTTTGAAAACAGAGATGGCTGGATCATATGTGCAATGAAATTTCATGGGACCATTTACCTGTTTGCATTTGACACTGAGGAACAAAAGTGCAAGAATGCAAATCTCACAAAGAAAGATCTTCAGTTCATGTCGTGGGGTTTCAAATTTGAGCAATATGTACTCTCAGGTAAAGGCAGACTGAATGAATTAAAGACCAAATCATGCTTTGCGGCTTATTGATGTTACATTGATGTTGTAGACTCGCCAGGTAGCTCTCCAAAAACAGATGAGCCTGTAAACGAGGCTGAGGAGTTTTGTTGTCTGTTCTCCACAAAGTTAGGACATAAAACATTGCTCTATGGAGCAGAAATGGATGGGGTTTGTTCCAGAGATGTTGTGAGAGAGCCAGTTAACTGGAAATATTTGAAGTTTGTGGAGTTAAAGACTAATAGGGTTATTAAAAATAGTTATCAAGAGCAAAACTACCGCAGAAAACTTTTGAAATGGTGGTGCCAGAGTTTTCTTGTTGGAATTGATGAAGTTATATATGGTACAAGAACAGATCAAGGCAAAGTGTTTGAATTGGACAATGTCAAAGTAACTGAGATGCCAAAAATTGCTAGGGTATATTAATTTTATAGCTGTACCTAATAGATGATTTAGCATAATATAGTATTAATTTTATTATTTTTAGGCTTTTTGGAATGCATCAGAGTGTATGAACTTTTGCAACGATTTTCTGAATCATGTTAGAACTGTTGTTACCAGGGAGTACAAAGAATGTGTTTACAAATTTGAATACAAATTAGGTGAAACTATTGAAATGCAAGTGTTGCCTAGCACATCAGAATTCTCATTTTTGCCTGATTGGTACATCGATCAGGCAAATCGAATTATTCAGACAAGTCAATTAAATATTGGAGTGCAATAATAAACTTGAAAGGTAAAAAATACTTGAAACACTTTTATCTTTGTATGAAAGTTTACTTAACTTTAAAATGAATATGTACATATAAATATATAATTACAGGCTTTTTCCTAGTACTTGATTCATCGCTGCCATTTCTTGTTGGGACATAGGTTTCAGCATGAGCCCTGGAACTGGCGGATTATGCTCCATATCTCGTAATTCATTCACTTTTACTTTTAAGTCACTTCTTATTTTATTAATCTCAATATCACATTGTTTTTGATCTGAAAAATATTTTTATACAATTTTTTAAAATCTGTATTATGTTTAAGTAATACAAGATAAAGATTGTTTTCATAATAACCTTCTTTTAGTAAGTCCTCGGCTGCTTTTGAATTCATTTTCAAAAGTAGTGGGCCTACGGTTATCCATGTCTTGTCTCCTTTTTGTTTTTGTAATGCTCTCATTCCTACTCTGTCGTCATTTCTTCTTTTATCAAGAGCAACAACTTCTTGTCTATCTGTCAGAATCTCTACACCTTTCTCTTCAATTTTCGAAAGATAATTAAGCATTTCTTTGTGTTCATCCATTGTTGTCCTGAAAAATACAATTTATTTTGTTGAGTGAACATTTAAAAGCAATATTTGAACATGATAAATGGGGACATTTATTGCACATTACATTAAAAGTTCTTATTAAGACAGTGCTTGTCTCAAAGCTCTAGTTTTTGCAGCATCTCTGCTTAGTTGTTTTTTCCAATCTCTCCTTTTAAGAGCCTTCCTTTTATTTCTATTTACAAATCTAATGGCATCTACATCATCGGGCTTAAAATGTGTTATTCTAGCAGATTCCTTTTCTGCCTGGCCTAATCCTCTGCGATCCCTCTTTAAAATGGTCTTTACCGGATACTTTTGACCTTCGCCATCTGGACCCAAGCCACCTTCTTCATCCCAGCCTGTATTCAAAAGCATTTGGTATCCTTTGTTTTGTTTTGGTATTCCATAGAAAGTATTAGATATTTTTGGTTTGGTATTAAAAACGTGTAATGTAGATGTTTCATGTTTATTCCTCGAAGATTCTTTGAAAAATATCTTGCAAGTTTCACAGTAAAATCCTTCTTCATTTTTACTTCCTGTGTCATAAACACTATTATTGGCGGAGTTCTTATCTCTTTCAATATTAATTTTGTCATTAAGACTATGTTCTTTTAAAGAACTTATAATCTGCAGGTGATTCTTCTTTGCTGCTAAATCCATAGCTGTCAATCCGGATTTGTCTTTTGCTTTTAGGTCAGCACCAAGCATAAGGAGAAAGTTAACAATGTCAAAATGCCCAGAATAAGCTGCAGACATTAGTGGAGTCCACCCAAATTGATCCGTCACATTTACATTTTTAGAATTAAAATTTAATTTGATAAAGTCAATGTCAGCTGATTCAATAGCCTTGAATAATTTGTTCACATTTGTTTCCACGTTTTTAACAATTGTTTTTGAACTTTTACTAGAACTGTTTGTCACTTTATTGTCATTTTTTGACTTTGATTTTTTGGGTAATGATTTTCTTTGGCTCTGTTGTGAGATTATTTCGTCATATGCAAGTTTTGCTCCTGTCCCATCAAAGGCAAGTTTAAATTTATTTTGCTTTTTAGTCTCAACTGTAGGCTCATTTCTTTCTTTGACAAAAGTTTTGAAACGTACTTCAGAACATGTAAGTGCAAGGTTGTTTATGGGGCGGGACATTTTTATCTATTGCATATATCGATAAGCAGTTACATTAAACAAAATTACTTACGGAATAAAGCTACGGTATCCGTAAGATTCTACAAAATTAATTAGAATACTTTATAATATATCATTTCTTGTATCTGTTGATTTACAGGTTAGAAATTTATCGACTATTTCGTCAAGTTCATACTTATATTTGATCGTTTACGTAATATTCCTTTATTTCTTAATCACAAGTGGCTTAATTATACTAAAAACAAATGATGAATAGTACTTATTTAAAGTTTATATTCCATAAACTCTTTTTGAAGGTAGTGCAGTTTGATGTGTCTGCTGTGTGTATACGCTAAACACCTGAATATAGCTGAAGATAGCTCTATATTGGTGGCTATATTCATTGCGCATGTACTGATATAGTATCAAGGCGCCAAAATATGATTTAGAACACCTTGCATACAAGTGCAATTTCAGAATAAATCAGTAGCACCGATTCAAGAAAAAGCCACAGCATTGTTCAATTTCATATTCTTTATTATATAATAAACGTGACAAATCAGAACAATGTTATTCTCAAAAAATCAACAAAAAGAAAAAAACAGATATGCATAAAGTTGTAAAAAAAACAAACGTAAATTATTTTCCTTCTTGTGCACTGGAATAATTTTGGTAATCTTGTTCGCTGTATGGTTCCTCTTTATAATTTTCTTTATTATCTATGGTATACTGTTCGTTTTGTAGATACTGCTGATCTTGTGAATACTCCTGATTTTCCGCGTACGACGGATCGTTGAAGTATTCTGGATACTGAGCAGGATCATACTGATTATATTGGTTGTATTGTAATTGATTAGCATAGTCGGATTCGTAATTTTCCTGATGTTGCTCAGAGTAATTTTGTTCTTCCACGGATCGGTTAGCGTAATTCGAAGACGCGTCGAGTTCCTCGTTGCTTTTCTTGGAGATATCTTCGTCGATTATTTTTTCAAACGATTGTCGCATCTGCGGGTTGAAGTCTTTGTGCGTACGCGCGTTGCTGTCTTCAGGCGTCTGTTCGGAAGGTAGGATCGTTTCAGCTAGTTCTCCTGGAATAGAAAGTTTTGTAAAAAAAAAGGACTATGCACCGAGGGATGTTTTCGTTTGTTGCAAATACCTGCGTTTTGTTCTCTGAGTTCGATGGAATCCCTAATTTTATTCGATAGATACTCTATGTTGTTTTGTAGATTGGCCATTTCTTTCCTGAAAAAAAAACGACCCGTTTCCTTGAATCAAGCGCTATTCAAGCTCGCGATACAAAACGAATAAAATATATGAAAGAAGAAAATTACGTCTACTGTATCAAAGTATTGAGAAAATAGCCATGAGATCAATGAAGATAATAGAGAAAAAGTAGCATATAAAATAGAGCAAGTAAGTATATACTACGAGATAGTATGAATAGATTGAATATAATAATGAATAATTTCTAAATGTTTATATATTACTATAGAGTTCTACGATAGGCACCTTGGAGGGGGTTTCCGATTGAGCCGACTTCTTTTTCGGTATTACTTTAACTTTGAGATCAACTTTAACACGACGCTTCTTGTGCGAAGGCAAGGCATCAGTCGTGTCATTGTTCGCATCGTTATCATCTTGGTCGGCGACCCCCCCTGCTAATACACAACAAAGCTGCGGTCACGCATATGAAAATGCCAAATTTATTACGTCTACGTGCGCTTGTCTACACTTTTTGCTCACACACACACACACACATAGAGATTTGGTGAAGGTGCAGTTGAAATTCTACTGTATACATATAGCTATTGTATATTATAGTTGATTATATACACACAAACATATGCAGATGTTTCAATTTAATCGCAGGTAAACAACGTCTGAGTTGGTAAGCTACCGGCGAGTAATACATTATAAGTAGTGCAAAATTGAGAAAATTGTAATATCAAAAGTTCGCATTTGAAAGTACAAATTGAATGTATAATACACGTTGATAAAGAGAAACAAGGTCGAGCTGTGCTTGAACAGTAGAAAAGCACAACTCGACGCAAGTCGTCGAAAGAGTGTAGTGAAAATGAAAGAAGTTCGCAATTCATGTATAAGTCTCTGTCTTAGATAACGCCAAGGAAATGGTACTTGTGTTTCTGGTCGTTAGCTTCCAAGCGCTGTGTGAGAGATTGGCATTCCGCCGTAAGGCGCGAGACGAGCGAGGCCTGTTTGTTCAGGGAATCTTCGAGACTGGCAACCGTTTTAGCTGGGAAACGCAACAACAAATCGCTGCTGTTAGCCAATTTTCACGAAATTGACTAATTGCAACAATAAGTTAGTAGCCCTGGCACATGCTAGGCATAGTGTCAGTGTACAATATATACATGCGCCGATGTCTCACACGTGTTGTCTCTTTATATATATTTGTTATATCTCTCATATATATATTTGTACATGTTCGAAAGCTCAAGCAGACAACTCCTTTCAGGTCTTCTATATAGACAATATACCTAACACAGCCACATCAACATCACAAGTGAGAGAGAGAGAGAGGAAGAGAAAAAGCAATTGCTGTCATCGCTCGGCTGTCTCACCCTGCTTGTTCTCCAGATCGAAGATCAGAGAGGCCAGTTCTTTGTCCTTGTCGTCCTTGGGTCTGTCTGGCTTCACCGGGTGCGAGCCTACTCGTGTCTCCTCCACCAGTCTGCTCATGTTGATCTGGAATATCGTAGGCAAGCTCGTGTTTGATCGATCTGCGTTGACCGTATATATATATATGTATATAGGCATAATCTTCAGGTACTCACCTCTTTTTCCAGGGCAGATATTTCTTCGGTAAGCCGAAGGTTTTCGCGCCTGGCGTGCACCAGGTCGGCGTCAGCTCTTTCCAGGCGCATCTTGTACGAGCTGATCTCGGATTGGAGCCTGCTCTGCTCCTGGCGAGCTTGTCTCTCGTTTCTCTCCGATGCGAGCTTGACAGTGGCCACCTCCTCCTGCGAGGCGTCCTTCTCGGCTAGCGCTTCGTTCAGTTCTTCCTGCATCTTGGCTGTATATAACGGAAGACAGCGATAAGTCATAGTTTGTATTCCATCGTCAAAAATACAACTCACAGATCTTGTTCTGCATCTCCTTCTTCAGCTCGTCGATGAAGCTCTGCTTCTGCTGCAGTTCCCTCTTCAGCTCGGCGATCTCTCTCTTCTGTTTCTCAGCCTCGAGATGCGACTTGCTCGCAGCCTCCCAGTTGGAGGCGTTCTCCGCGGACAGCTGTTCCATCTCCTTGCTGTACCTTCTCTCGACCTGCTGTTTCTCCTCGATGATCCTCCTGTTGGTCTCTTGAAGCGCCTCCCTCAGCTTCTCCTGTCTTCTCTCCAGCTCTTCCCTGAGCCTCCTCACCTCGGCTTCGACCTGCGCCTTCTCGTACTCGACCTGCTGCGCGACCTCCACGGCACGTTTACTCTTCACTTCAACGTCGGCGTCGCGCGCTCGCTGTCTCGCCAGCTCGCGCTGCAGCTCGTCCGTCCTCGCCTCGAATTCGCGCTTTTCTCGCAAAGCGCGCTCGAGCTCCAGATGCAGCTGCGCCGCGTCGCCGTCCTTACTTCGCTCTGCCAAGCGCTCGAGGTGTTCCTGGTTCTCGTCTCGAGCTTTGCGCAATTCCAATCGGGCTTGGGTCAGCTGGGCTTCGAGCTCGCTGATCCGAGACTCGAACACGATGCTCGGACCCTCGAGTAGACGACGGGATGATGGCTCGCGTCTGACATCGTCCGCGGCTTTTGCGCAAGTGTCGTCGTGACCCTCGAGGACGTTTTTGAAGAAGCTTGCCTTGTTCTTGTCTTGGTGTAAGGCCTTGTTCTCGGCGATTACCTGTAATAGTTGCTGTGTTTATTGGTATCTGCTGTTGTGTAAATTATATAGGTAAGACGCCAGGCAAAATCTCAGGCGAAATTTATTGCAAACAATTATTGTTATATTGAAGAGAGCGGTATAACGTATAATGTTACACACACCTCTCTGACGTTCTCGACGAGTTCGGATAGCTTGTCTCTGCAGTAGCTGGACTCGCGTTCCAGCTGCTCGATATACTCCTCCTGGCGCTGAATAAAGGACGTTAATTCAGCTGGAGGTACAGCCAGTTTCTCGACGTTGCTGTCAGCGATAGGGTAGGTGCTCAATCGGGACGAGTAATACTTGCTCCTAGTCGACGGATCTTTCTTCGAAACGTCGCTTATGACACTCTCAGCGTCTCCGTCGTCGACTCCGTTCTTGTAGTCTTCTGACTGATGCTGAGGGATGTTCTCTTTGAAGGCCCTTTTACCGAGGCTCAGTGGTCTGCTATGGAGAAACAAAGTCCGATAACTCAATAGGCGTTTCTTCTCCTTGCTTTTAGACGTAGACGTATGTAAGAGTGGATCATTACGCGATAGCTATTTTCGGCCCGTACGACTCGGTCAGCAGGTACTTGAGCTTCGAGACCGCTTCTCTGTAAGCGATCTCCGTGTGATTCGGAAACTTTCTTCTTATCATTTCCATTTTGTATGTGCCGTTTGACTTTCTGAAAATCTTCATACGATTGGCTATATTGTGAATAATTACTCTCGTGAATTATTATTATGATGAAAGAAATTCAAATGACACAGTATTATGCAACCTTTTATTCGATTTTAAATGCGCAAGTAGATGCATACCGATATGGGGGGGGGGGGGGGGTCGTCGTCGTCGTCTTACCGTGCACGGAACAATCTACTTGCACTACGTCTATGAATCGAACTATGCGTCTGATTTGAATATTCGCGTGATTACGATTTAAATTTCTCAGAATGTTCCGAACCCAATTATTGCAAAAATATTTATCCGACAACAATAATCCTTACTTTTTATAACGACCGAATAAATAATTTTATGCACCTACGTGCAATACGTCTACAGAGCAAGCGTGTTACCGCAGCAAATAAGTCCTGATTACGTACGAAAAATCAATACCCAAGTGAAAAGCTCGGTGCATTTCTGAATCACCTGCGGTCGGTGACTCACACGCCGGCTCATTAAATATTAATATTCGGCTCGCCGGCCGTCTTAACAGCAGAAGGGCGACGAACAAGTGCGATAAAAAATAAATTCCATTTTTTTACAAAATTATAAAAAACGATACTAACAAAAGCGCACACAAGTTGAACGAGCTTTTTTCTTTTACCGCGTCTTCATTCGCCTGGGCCTATCAGTTACGCCGGTCGACTGTAGTCCGGCAAACTCCGAGTAGCCGGTCGCCTTTCCCCTGTAATGCTGCCTGAGCCGCTGCAGCTGCTGCCTAGTCGCAAGTTCGTCGAGGGTAGGGAAATAACGCGGTAGAATCGACGAGCTTACACCACTACCGCAGCCGCGAGTGAAATGCGATGGGAAACCAGCGCGCCATCCACAAGCGCTGATGGCGTGGTAGTGATGGCAGCAGCTCAGCGGCATCGCCATGGCCCTTCCACTGTCCGTCCGTGGATCTTCTGTCGAGTAGACTAACTCCAGTGGAAAATCAATGGGGCCGGCCTATCGGAGCCAGGCGCGGGGCGCGAGCTATCGCGTGCGCCGCCCGGCACCGCGTGTCACGACACGCTATCAGCGCGGCTCAAACTTTGGCCCATTAATTCTCGACTTTCATCGTCGTCTACACTCTTTCCTCTATATATTCCCGCCGCATGGAATGCCTACAGCGCACTTACACGCTTTTGTCTTCGTTCGTTTGACGACGGAAATTAGTTAGTCGCATGAGAAAGCTGCGGCGTACGTGTACACTTGGCTATAATTGGAGCAGAGTTTCGAGCTACTCTCTGACTAAATATAACGTGCATTTTTTCTACAGTCGCATGGTTTTAAGTATACGGTGCCTTATTGTTTTAATGTAAAAAAGATTCGTGTATTTTTTTGAATATTTACAATACAAACCGTCCCGGTATGTGTTATCACAAATTTTAGCTGCATAACAGAATAATATCAATGAGGTGTATCACATATGTACGTTATCAGCACCTAATACAATTTATAGCTGAGATTTTGTTCGCTTAAATGAACTATAGTAAAAACTATAATTTAAAAAAAATTCACACAACGGTGTTAAAATCGGGCTCTATACATCAACGAGTCACACTTTCGCGTATAAAAGTGATCGTTACTTTGTAAAATTACATTTTGAAAAGCGTTATTCATAAAAGTTTCTTTAAAATATCAGATCCAATTGGTAATACAATTGGTTAATGCATTAAGAGAACAATAAAAAGTTTAATATCTTGAATTAATACTTCGTAAGAATAGATCTTAGGACGTTATTATGCACTAGCGTTTATCGGATTCTCTTCGGTTTCCTCCGACTCCAAATTGCTGTAGTCTGCAGTGGCTCGGACGACGCTGTTCCCGCACGTATTCCTGCTGAGCGTCATGATAAGGCCGAAGACCGCAGCTCCGCCGCACACGAAAGACAAAATTTGCTTGTAATAATCCGTGCAGTCTGTCGTGCATCGCCTGAAACGCGAATAATTGGATTAGTTTTAATGCGAAAGTTTTAACTAGATAGATAATCTATACATATATGGTAACATTGCGTTTGTATGGGTACGATTTTTTTCTGTTCTACGAATAGACGCGATAGATTGAGCTCCGAACACGATTGTACTTTTAAAATCGATTTGGTCTACCTAATCCGGGTCGGAATAATAATGGCCTATCTAAGTTATGATCTTTTGTCACGTGACGAAAGTAATAAAATTTTAATACTTTTCTCTTTTGTTTTAAGGATTTTCGGAAATCAAACGTTCGAATTCGCTTCAGACATCTATATATCAAGCTCGATGGATATTTTATCGATAATACCCGAGAGATACCACTTGACATAAAGCGGGAAATATATTCGTTGAGTATAAATAGCGCAGCAGCTAAACGATCGGATAAATGTGTGTCTGTTACCCTAAACACGCACCTTGTAGTGGCATGGAATTAATATAAATCAAAATATGCGACCACGATAAAATGTCGTATAACTATCACTGTCAAAATATTAAACTAATGCAATTGATTATATTTTTTAGGCCATGCCTCAAATAAAAAATACGAAAATTAGTCGAACCAAACTTGACTTAATCTACTGAAAAATAACTCTTAGACTTATGAAATGTCAACGTGAAAGTCAAATACTGCATAAGAATCATAAAATATGCGTCGATACTCACATGTACTGAATTATCATAACGGCCAGTCCATTAGAAAGTTTGTCAGTGAAACTCATTACTCCATAAACAAATGCTCCATTTTCTGTGCTGTGACCAATGTAATCTGCTGTTATGGCAAGACTAGTCACAATCATCATTGAACCTCCAGATCCTATGCACACAACGTGACGTATTTTAACAATTGTTTTATAGTTGTTTAGGACAAGGTAAAAAAATTAAATGTGCAAAATTACCTAAGAGTAATGATACTGGATATATAAAAAGGCTAACAAATTGTTCACCTTTACCAAAAAAGATCCAGGTGCAAGCACTGAGTCCCATTACTGCTCCAATTAAATATGAGCCCTTTCTACCTAATTTCGCATTAATGTAATTTATAGCTAATGAAGCTTTAAAGCTACTTAAGTACATTATAAGAGGTATAATGGCCAGAGAGGTAGCTGGCATTTGCAAAGTTTCATGCAAATACAATGGTATATAGGTCTGCGTCAAATTTACAAACAATCGAGTAGGCATGTAAATACATGCTATCTGATACAACTCCGGATCTTTAAATATAGAAAATGGCGTTTGCAGCTCTCTTTGCGACTGTTCTTGTGAGACTCCGGCTGAAAATAATTTTCACTCAGTGCTACACATACTGTTTGTTTTACTAAGTATTTAATAGACTTACTCAAAGCATCTCTTGAATTATTCTCCCTCACAAATATGTGGAAGATAATTGACGATAAGACACCTATGGACATTCCAATCAGAACAATCTCCTGAAATTTGTATGCATCATTTGGGCCAATTTTATCAGTTGGGCTTTCGCTAGTGATGTGGAGCACTGCCCATGTTACGCAATACACAAGAACATTTGAAAAGACTGTAAAACTGTACCTAAATTCGAAGACAATTAAAACCTTGTAAGTGTTTTCTTTTACACAATCAAAATATAAAGAAAAATTAAATAAGTATTTTACCTTATAGCTGTAAGAGCTGTACGTTCTAAATCTGAAGGTGTCAGATCAGGAATGAGAGACAAATGAGATATTTGGACTGAAGCCCAACCAAATTGAAATATTATTACAAAGGCTGCATAATATATTAGCTGTGCCCATTGATGTGTTCTTGGACTGCAACCAATGCAGTGAGAGAATATAAAAGGAAATGTAGCCACCACGCAAATTGTTCCTGCAATCAAAACATATGCGTGAATTTCAACAGACAGGATAAGAAAAAAATAGTGGTAAATAAATAGAAAAGCTTACCCATTAAATGCCAAGTTTTTCTTCTACCATATCGGCACAACCAAAAATCATCATTTTTATCAGAATGCAAACCAACAAAAGGTGTCGCAACAGCATCTGCCACCTGTCCGATTAATAAGACTACACCTGCATATGCAGGACTAAATCCAAGCACCAGATGAAAATAAACTAGCAAATAAGTGAACCACATTGATGCGCAAACATCATTTAAAACATGTCCCACTCCATACGCTAATTTGGATTTCAAAGGAACTCTTTGAATTTCTTGCTGATTATCGTTAGTCTCTGCTGATATATTATCCATTTTTTAATTGGCTTTGTTTTTAATTATTCTAAAGAAAATGTTGCATTATCTGAAAACAGTAAAAGAATTTTTTTATCATATCTATTAAAAATTGAATCTACTTTAGCAAATTAGATATGAATATAAGTTTATTAACTAACCTTATGTATAATATTTTTTGATCACCAATATTGTGTACAATATTTTAACTGCACATGTAAGCAGTAAAATTAACTAATGACTTGGTATTTTGTGAAACAAAAGGTAAACTGTGTAAATACAAATGTATGTACATATTTTTTAATAATGTGCAACTACAATAATAAACCACCTACTCTGTTACATTTTATCTTCTGCTAACATGTATGTATACTTCCCATATCCATACTAGTGTAGTATAGTTTACATACACATATGTCAAGTATCACAGACTGAGTCATGTGATCACGTGAATTATTGTTGATATCCAGAAACCCACTTAAGCACATATGAGAATATAAATTTTAAATAATATATATATCATAGCTTGTTATTTAAACAAAAAAAATACATGTATATTACAAACATACTTGGAATAGGAGTGCCAATGCGTTTAAAATAATTGAATTTAAATACAATACACAGATTTTATTAGTTTCTTGTCACAAAATTTTATTTGATATTTTTATAATGTACATATGGTTTATCTTGAAACAAAATTGTAATATATTTTCATGTCAAAAAAGATATTGATCAATTTCTACATTTTTCCAATATAATTCCTCTGACAATGAATTATCCTAAATTATTTGAACCTTGAACTACATGCATATTTACATCAACATAATAACAGGCATTCGGTACAGTTATTGTACAAGGTGTAACTTATATTAAAATCAAGTTTTGCCTATACCTTGAACGAGAACGCACAAAAATACTGATCGACTCGACTGGAATAAATATATGAACATTAATTTAACGAGCTTCATTCTCTTTCATGAAAAAATCAACAGGTTGCAGTGTAATATAATTTTGTCAATCAGACACTGAGGGACGATCTTGAGTTCAGGTAGAACTGATGTCCAGAAAACAAGAATGTGAGTATGTAGATACAAGCAGCTATCCAACAGTTGTATGCATTTCTTGTGAATCCGCTGTCTGCTGCCATGTAGAAGTCTTCGGGTTTTTCAAAGTAGCTATCTTCCAGAGGAAGATCTTCAATCAGGGCAACGCTTTTAATGTAAAAGAAAATGCCCATTAAGACCTGCAAAAATAAGATTTATATCATTTTTGCACAGCTACGTCTCGTAAGAAATTCATATTATCCTAGCAAATCTTTTATCCAAGCCATCTTTATGTGCAAACAATTTCATCGCACAAATAATAGAGTTGGTAAAGTGCGCAAGTTCTTTGCATAAACAGCTTGCAAACTATTTCCTTATAATCAATGCTCCAAAAAATGTGCATTGAATATTAGGCTAACATAAAGCAAATCAACATCGCACATCAACCAGTGGAGAAAGCATTGCAACTGATCAGGATATTTACTGTGCAAAATGGAAATACTAGCTCTGACAGAAAGGTTCTCAATAATCTCCACAAACTAAATGCAGATTGAGCCAAATGAGCGATCTTATCAGTTTCTACATGTGATAGGAAGAAAGTCATAGTAAGCAATAATCAATAGTAAAAATTACAAGTTGAATGATGCCCCAGACGGAGATGACGAGACCGCAAAGGGCGTACTTTGGACCGCAGACCTTCATGGTTACGATTTCCTCGACTTATAGCCCGTCGACAGATTTCTTGCACAACAGCTCTCACTGGCTTCGATGAGGAATTTGCATGTATTTTGTTGCTCCGAAATCACTGTGCGAAACAAAAACGCCCACGAGCCGAGAGGAGATCAGCGGATCGGGTCATATGATTACTATCGATTGGCGCGCCACTTCAGATGGCTCGAGCGAACTTCTCGGGGGGCGGAGGAATCACCTGAAGTTGCTCGCGCTCTGGTCCTCCGGGTTATTTTCTTTCGCAACCCAATCCTCTCCTATATGTAACCCACGCATATACATATATATACATCGCACACTATAGATATACCCGGCGTGTACTACGTCACCATTGTCACCAATCAGCTCGCTATATACCTATGCGCGCTTCTCGCCAGCTCCTCAGTGTGATTCATATGATGCTTCTTGCTGTTGCCAGCCCTGTTGATTCATACATAGGATCATGGTTGACCGACTTGGTTAGTCCGGAATCTTTTCGTACATTTCTTTTATTTATTAATCCTTTGGCTCGTTATTTTTATTGCTGGGCAATTGCTCGGATTTTTTTTACTTGACCATCGCCTATTTGGCTTCTGGTCGGCCTTCATTAGCCCGATCGTCTGCTTTGAGTGACACCAACTGTCACCTAGTGAACTGGTTTTTGACAGCTACTTGCTTTCTCTATTAAAATAGATGAATTGCTGGGGATAGAGTTTTTCAAGCAGATTGGGGAGCTTTTGACTGGTCTTGCTAATTTTGCTTTGTGTTCTTAATCTTGCAGTGAACAGCGAGGCCAATGCCAGGAGGATTGCAATGGTGGAGAACTGCTTCGGCAGTTCAGGTCAGGTAATATAACTTGGAGTAATTGTTCAGGAAAAATTTTGCTCAATTCTAGGTCACTGTTTATTAAAAGAGTTCTAGCTATTGGCTTTGGAGGTGTGCTTCTTGATGATTAATTTTCTCATGAATTTTGTTTCATGCACGTGTATATAGCCTCTTGCAGTTTCGGGCAGGGTCCTGGTTGGCGAAGGTGTTTTGACAAAAATGTGCAGAAAAAAACCCAAAGCGCGACAATTTTTCCTTTTCAATGATATACTGGTCTATGGAAACATAGTGATAAACAAAAAGAAGGTATATTGCTCATTCTTCTGTAGCTAATATTTTGATAACAGGATTATTGAATGACACATGTTATTCTTTTGTATTGTAGTACAATAAGCAGCACATAATTCCATTAGAGCAAGTCAAGCTTGAGTCATTAGCTGATGATGGACGTAAGTTGATAAATACAGCTTCTAAACAATCCATACAATTGATGGTTTAACAATTATTTTGTAAATTTTCAGAATATAGAAATGGGTGGTTAATAAAAACAGTGACCAAGTCATTTGCTGTATATGCTGCAACAGCAACAGAAAAACAGGAATGGATGGCACACATCACAAAGTGTATTGAAGATCTGCTCAGAAAAAGTATGTACAAGACCAAGAATTATAAAAATTTTGTTACTTTATTATATTACACACTTTATGATACATTTATTAACTTTTTAGGTGGCAAGAAGGCTGTGGAAGTTCATGCAGCTGTTTGGGTTCCAGACAATGAAGCAACAATTTGTATGCATTGCAATAAAACACAGTTTACAGTTCTAAACAGAAGGGTAACTATACTTTACGTATGCTGATGTTCACCAGTTTTAAATCAGTGAATACAATTCTATACTCTTCTAGCACCATTGCCGACAATGTGGAGCAGTTGTATGCGGTCCTTGCAGTAACAAAAAGATGGTTTTGCCTGGTCAAGGCAATGGTAAAGCTGTAAGAGTTTGCTTACAATGTTATGATGCAGCTAGTAAGGTAAAATCAACAACCAGACCACTAACAGATGATAACAAGGATCAGCGTAACTCTGCAGATAGTTCTGGTGGCGATAGCTCAGGTGACGATGATGACACTGCCAACAAAGAAGAAAATCATGATGAGGTAAGATTTTTTGTTATATTTTAGTAAATTTTTCGAATCTTGCGTTTATTTTAATAATTATTATATTGATGATTTCAGCCGAAATTTTATTCAAGTCTGGTTCGATGAATTAAGCAATTAAATAAAATAAATTTTAGTAACACGAATGTTGACAATCATCTCAGAACTTGAAAATCTCGAAAGATCTTGAATGTTAATCGGCTGTTACGAAATTTTGTCGATTAATACTTTTTTAATTGTATATGTACAAGAGTTGTTAATTGCAAGTGGCCAGGTTTGTATAGACGTCACTTGCATATGCCGTAAAATTTCGGATATGAAACAAAAAGCAGTAAATTTGTAATAAGTTAAAACTAAGAGGTAAAAAGACAATGCTTCGTACCTAATTTTAAGATTGCCACTTTGTGCCTTTCTAAAGTAGTTGGCTTTATATAATATACATATTGATTCAATACCTACAATTTTCCATTAGCAAAAGCAGAAGTTATTTGTAACCGACGATTTCTGCAATATACATTTATCCAAAGATCAAACGATATTTTGATAGCCAAATTTAAAAGTATTCTTATAAGAATTTTTTATTGTGCAAAGTAAGGCTTTATTTATCTAAGAACCAAGGAAATATACACACTCTGATATGCAACGAAAGACTAAAAAATAACTTGTTGGCCAACGTTTATGTAATTAAAGTAGAACAAGGAAATGGTATATTTTTTGGTTTAATATTAAAGAACATTTTTTATAATCTGAAAGCACGTGTAACTTTTGTACATTTAATGAATACTATTTACTACTATATGTAACTTTTAAATAATACATGCAATACTTTATATGAGTAGAACAATGGTTATTTTTCATTCAAGTACTGCACAATTATATTTTGTTCTGCATGCCACAATCTAATTATGTGTATATAAGTTTTATTTTAATAAATTAAGATTTTTTCTAATTTTGTTTCTTTCTTATTATTTTTTATAAAAAATCTAAAATTACATTTTACTTTATTTAACTGTACAGCTAGATTTATAAAATACTTTATATTTTATTGCAATATATTGAATTCATGTCAAGCAACTGGTTCTTCTCCTAGAGGCTCCCTTGTAGGATCTATTCTTTCTTGTGAATTGGTATCACGTTTTTGTAAAAGTTTTTTATACCTCTCCACTAAATCACCTATTGAACGCCTCTTATTACTTCTTTGTGACACGTTTTCACTTTCTTCCAGTTTCGCCGGTTCAATAGTAGAATTCATATTTGGGTTCATTAAAAGAGGTCCTTGTGAAAATTCTTGACTTGAGTTGCAAGAATCCATCAAAGAAATGCAATGCTGTTTCGACATCAATGGTAGCATAGAGTTTCCTGTACTTGACATCATCATCATTACACTTCTATTAACTATATAAAAAAAAAAAAATATATATATATATATATATATATATATATATATATATATATATATATAATGCATTATTTATTTATTTAGCAAATTAATGAAGTTTTTTAATAACAATTTATTCACCTCTGTTATCATTTGGTTTGCGTGTTGAAAATATTCGTGAATATTTGTCTACATTTTTAAAATTAGATCTTTGAAGTTTTGATGGTGTATTAAACCTTTGTTGTGTCATGGAAAATTTATCACTACTTGTTTCATGCAGTGTAGAATCATCAAAATTGATTCTTTGCACAGGCATGGGTTTCTTTTTCAAAGCATATGCACTTTTTTCATTATTAAATGCATGTCTTGAAAACAGTTGTTTATGTGCACCTAAAACAAAAATTAGAAATTGAAAAAAGAACATTATAATAAGCCATGCCTATAATTTATCAAACATTTAATTTTTTACCTTCTACAGGAGTTAACTGTAAATAAGTTTGATAATTGTTACGCTCTCCTTCATAGCTGTTTATTTGAATTGATGGAGAGGGCATAAAAAGAACTTTATCAAACTCAGGTATGTTTGAAACAGAATTTTGTAATGCACTTGAGTCATCCTTTTTAAGTTCATTTGAAGTAAAATTGACAATTTCCTCATGGAGCGTTTGAAAATGATTAACAGCTGTTTTTAAATCTTTGTTGCTCATTTGAAGCTGTACATTACATTTTGAAAATTCACTCTTCTTTACGTTTATGGCATACTTTTGTAGTAATAAATGGAAGACAGAAAATAAATTTTGCAAACTCAAACTATCCTTGTGATACAAATCATAGAGAAGTACCTAAAGAGGTTGAGTAATATATATTATCTGTGTCAAATAAATTAGTTGATATTTATTTCAAGAATAAAAGTACCTGCTTCTCTGGTGGTATTAATTTATAAATTGGATCTGCATTGATTTTATCAAAGTTTGATGAATTCAATGTCAATGAATTGCCTGCTAAGTTGAGCACAATATTACTGATATAATTTATGAGATTGTCTATATCTTTCAAAGTTTGGTAATCATTTTGCAATACATTTGCTATATTGTCATTCAAGTAACCAGACCACACTGAAATTACACCATACATAAGTTTGCAATTAATCAAGTAAAGAATCATTGATTTAAAGTTTTCAAAAAATACAACTTACTGCTCATTATTTCATTATCTTCAGGGTTTAATAATTTTTTCTTTGCTAGATCATTAACAGGAGCATCAACGATAACTTGCTTCACTTCTTCTTTTAACTTCAAAATTATTGCTTTCAATTCATTTTGTTCTTGACATTTTTTTCTACAAAATAAATTACAAAATAAATATATACAATCATGGAAAAACTTCTATAAAAAATAGACTTCATACTTTTGATAATTCTTTTCTGCAACTTCTACATCTTCCCTTTCTTTGCTTATGTGAGATACGGTCTCATGATGGTCTGCTGCAACTTTCTCCAAAAATGATTTAGTCAACTCCACGCATGGGCCAGCCTTTGGTGCAGTTGTTAAAGGAGAATTATATTCTAGAAAAAGGTTTGAAATAATAAAACTTTTACATTAGCATAGATACAAGTGTTTGGTATTTTCTTTACACACCTTGTTGTAAATATGTGCGAAGAACAACCAGAGAAAATTTCCACATTATCAATAAAAATTTGGATCCTCTTGCAAGCAACAAGTGAGAAGCAAATATTGGTGGAAAATTCAGATCAGAGTTCTCATTAGCGATAGCCATCAGACATTCCCTCACATCATTACGAAATTTGTTTTCTGTTTGTTTACAAATTACTGGCCAATGAACTTTATTTTTCACATTTTCTTTGTAGTGCACACTCAACAGGTAAAAAGATACTTGAATGAAACCTGTAGTATTGGGTTTATCGAACATACCCTAGAAATTAAAAATCGTGTAGTGTATAAAAAATTGAGTAAACAAATAAACTGAATTCAACAAGGATGCATACCTCCTTGAAATGTTTTTTGAATTCATCATTAGGCTCAACGAATTTCGTAAGCAAGAGTACATTTTTGTGAAATTCAGCTGATACTCTGTGCATTTTGTAATTATATTTATAATTGCTAAAAGACGCAGTATTAACACATTTTTGTTCTATTTATTTATTTATTCATTCCACGATATTTAAACGTCAGTAAAATTTGAATGACAGTTGCAAATAACCTGTAAAACCGTCCATGTATACCGCCAAAACGTCAAGCGCAGTACTTATATATATATATATATATATATATATATATAAAAGGGCGTCGCATATATACATGAGGATCAGCCTTATCTTGTGATGTATATAGGCGCATACAACAAAATATGGTTGAAATAGTTGGACAACACAGTTATTATGTATGTACAAAACGTTTAATTTTTATTGTTATTTTTAAAATTTATGAAGTACAATGTAGACAGAAAGATACATCATGTACACACTGAATGAAAAAAATCGATTTACTTTTAAGTTCATATGTTTGAAGTAATATTTAATAAAGCAAATAATTTATATCACTTTAATAAAAAAAACTTTTTTCATTACACTAGAATATTATTCCTTAGTAATACAAATAAAATAAGTTTCATTAAAAATATTAAGCTACAAAGTCAAGGGGTCTGTTAAATCCACCTTTTCTGTTCATGTACTGCCTATACTTTCGTTTTAAAATTACATGAACAGCTCCTGCGTCATTTCCTTCAACTTTCTTTCCTTTTGTAGTATCAAAACCACAGAATCCCATGATCCTCATCATCTGTTGCTCTTCAGGAGTTTTACCTTGCAAATCAGCCTCTGCAAGAAAAATAGAGAATTAACATACGGTTTATCATGATTTGCATAATCTGAAATAGTAAAGATAAAGTTTTAAAAACAAACCTGATACAGCTGGTCTCTCTGTGTGTTTGATTTTGGGTCTAATAGGCCTTTCCCTGTCTCGAGATCTAGATCTGCTGTAAGATCTTCTGTGCCTATCGCGCTCTCTATCATGTTCTCTGTGTCTGTCAATATCCCTATCGCGGTCTCTTGATTTTACTCTGTCTCGATCAACGGATCTATAAAAGCAAATAGAAATCTAAATATTTTTCTATTTTATAAGTGTTATACCAATGGCGTATAAGAAACGTTTTGAAGATGATTTTGACTAACCTTCGTCGACGTTCTCTGGATCTTCTTCTCCGACGATCTCGATCACGTTCTCGGGATCGGTCGCGTCGTCTCGGAGACGGGCTTCTACTACGTCCCATAACTGTTGATGAAATCGATAAATAAAAACAAGGGCTTATTTAATTGTACTTAACCTTTAGGTATTATCTTTGTTTACGTACTCGCTGATGGAACGGGACGGGACGGGAGTAGAACATATAGAACTACTGACAAGAGAGCTGTGGTTTGGCCAAGTTTTCTCTACAGAGGTCGCTGCACAGAAAATAGGTATGTTCGCCTTACTAGATAATCGAAAATAAGATACAAAATCATCTTTCAGTCCGGAATTGTTATAGTAGTATGTTGAGGCTAGATAAAAGATAGTGATCTGTGTAGACCATCTGCGAAAGTATGTTTTCACGTGAACGTTCCTAAATTTAAACAGCAACACATGCTGCATGCTGCTGTATAACCTAAATGTGCGGTGTGTTTTTTTATGTACAAAATAGAAAATATTGCTGTAAATTCGCAAAGTGAGATGTTAATTTATTAGTGTTGAATTCTTTGATTATTTACATATTTTTGGTGTTCAATTATGACGAACAATGATTTTCATACGTTGGATAAAATTCAACAAACTATTAAGGATTGCACAAAGAAGCCTGAAGTTTATTTGAGGTATTGTAGATATTTAAATAAGCTCTTTTGTAATTTATTTATTGTTTTCGTTGATAATTTTACGATTCATTACTTTTATTACAGTGTTCAGGAACAGATATCTCAAAAAGTTAAAAATGCTACGAAAGATTTATATGACTTGGCTTTTAGAAGAAAGTCTGCCAAAAATTTAAAATCAGAAGCACTTCCAGAGCTTATTGTTAAAGGCTTTGATGTAGAACAAATTTGGCAGCAGCTTGAACTTGAAAACAATGAAGAATTTGGACGACTAAGTTTAGGAAAAATTTCCAAAACATTAGCAAGTAAAAAATCTTGGGTTTTACCACTGAAAGTTCATCAGGAACAGGATGTTGATCAAAAGGAATCAGAAGCATCTGAAGCTGAAAGTGAGCAAGCAGATGAAGTTTTATCAGAGAAGTCAGACAATTCTTCAAATAAGGATGATAAAACCAAGCCAAAGACTGTAAAAAGTAAAAAAAGAAGACGAACTACAGAAGTTGATGACAAATTTTTCAAATTGGATGAGTTAGATGAATATTTACAAAAAGAGGATAAAAGAGAAATGAGTGAAAAGAAGAAGAATGATGACAGCTCAGATGAAGATAATGAATCAATTGATTTATTCAAGAATTTCTCTGAATCTGATAATGACGATGAAGAGGAAGATCTAGGAGAAGATGAAATCAAAAATGGAAAGTCTGTTAAATATGCAGACTTTTTTGACATCCCTGTAAGTGACGATGAGGAGGAGCACAGTAATAACAAACAGAATGATGATGATGATGATGATTATCATGCAATGGATGATGATGGTTATGACGACGATGAAAGGTTCAACGATGGAGAAAGTGAAGGTGAAGAAAGAAAAAGAATTCAAAAAGGGCTTCAGAAGGAGAAAAAGCAAGTTAAATTTAATCTTTTGGAAAATTCAGATGATTCTGATTCAGCAGACAATTCAAAAAATAAAGATGACAGTAATGAAGACAGCTCTAAAACTAAATCAAGCTTAGAAGTAAGGCAAGAAAGATTGAAAGAAAGAATAAAAAAATTAGAAGAAGAAGCAATTTCTGAAAAACCATGGCAATTGAAGGGAGAAGCAAGTGCCTTGAACAGACCACAAAATTCACTTCTTGAAGAGTTTGTAGAATTTGATAGTGTATCAAGACCAGCACCTATTATGACAGAACAGACAACTATGAAATTAGAAGACATCATCAGGAAGAGAATCCAAGATAAAGCTTGGGATGATGTTGAAAAGAAATTCAAACCAGTTGAAACTCCTATGGAATATAAAAAGAAATTGATAATGAATCAAGAAAAGAGCAAAGAGAGTCTAGCACAGATTTATGAAAATGAGTATATAAAGCAGAGAGAGGCTTTGACCGCAGAGGATAAAGACGAGCAAGACAAAGAAGAACCTTCAGAGCACATTGAAATAAGAGAAAAAATGCACTCTCTATTTAGGAAACTTGATGCACTATCCAATTTCCATTACACTCCTAAACCAGTAAGATATTTTATAAATTTTCCAAACAAGCTAACGTTCCGCGCTTCTATGTTAATGTTATTTTTAATTTTCATAGGCAAAACCAGAAATCAAAATTGTCAGCAATGTACCAGCTATTAACATGGAAGAAGTGGCTCCAGTTGCTACAAGCGATGCAACGTTATTGGCGCCAGAGGAAATCAAATGTAAGCCTATTAAAATACATATTATTATAACCTTCTTGTGATAAATTGGGTGTCCCAATACTAATACGATATTTCTTAATTAGCTAAACACAAAGGTGAACTGATTGGCAAATCAGAAAGAACCAAAACAGACATGAAACGTGCTAGGCGGAAAAAGAAGCTCAATCAACACGCGCGCGCTGTAAATGAAAGCAAGACATTAGTAAGCAACGTTAAGCAAAAGAAATCATTAAAGAACACAGTGGCGTTAGGAAAATTAAAGGCGCGAAACGTCATTGTGGATGAAGAATCTACTAAGAAGGATGGAAGATCTATGAAATCGTCGACAGCATTCTTCGCTCAATTACAAGATCAAGTTGAAAGTAGTATTAAAGCAAAGACGAGTACAAACGTTTCTAAAAAAAATAAAAATACAATATCTGCTGTTAAGTTAAAGTTATAATTTTTATATAATTTAATAAAGTAAATTTTTTTACAAACAATTGTAAAATTTGAATGGCTTGATTGTATCATATTTGTAAGTATACAATTCTCACTTTCTACTGCTTTCAATGTTTTTTTTTGTGTAAATATAAATAAATTGAAGTACAACTGATGTTAGATGGAAAGTTTATATTCTTCTTGAATAATATACACATACTAATACAAAGACCATTGTCTCAAGTATATGTATAAAATGCAGACTCACTTTTAAAATAATACTTGAGCAAAGCTCACAATTTTTCACACTATACAAAATTTGTAAAATACTTGTTCAATTGATGAATAAATTCGTGTAATAATAATGCCAATACAATTTTCTTTCACAACACAATAGCGTTAACAAATTCAATCGTTTCTTGGCTTCAATTTGTAAACACTCGCTACGAACGTAGCAGTAAAATCATAAAAATGCAGTTCATACTACTAGTCAATGATGACTCAACTAATGAGTCACTATTTGTTGATAACTAACTTGCCTTACATAGACCAAAATTTGGTCAATTTTTTAAAACTATTGCTATTTATTTTAAAATAAAAAACGCATTCAGTATTGTGCATTTTCACAGTTTGGTGCATTAAAAGAGAGAGAGAGAGAGAGAGAGAGAGAGAGAGAGAGAGAGAGAGAGAGAACAAATTTTATACATTCTCGTGTGAAAATAATCTCCTTATCGAGACCATGACGATTGCACTGTTTATAATTACAAATACCTAAATTAATATAATTGAGCTAGTTATCCTAATATTATTTTGTTTCATAAATGAATATTAATTCAAGAATGTAAAAAATCCTTTGTTATAATATATCCCACTTGTTTTTCTTGGTACATGCATCAAGCAATGATCATTTATGACTTTATTTTGGTTTGTTAGTGCCATGGTGCATAATAATTCCTTACTTAAAATACTTTACATTAATAAGTAGCAATAACAAGAAATTCTTGAATATTTGTCATTTATAAAACACGATGAGCAGTGCTTTGAAATTAAAAATCCTCGAGATATTCTTTTTTGTCACTTCATGTCAATTAAGTCGTCTAAAGTAACCACTTTAGTTAATATAAATGAATGTTATCATGAAGTTGTCGTTGCTTCCGCTAAAATAAGTTCCCTCAAATTACAAGACTATCGCAAATTTTTTCATTTTCCATCCTCTTACTGGTTTCTACTTTTAAAATCAGTATAAATATTTTTCTTGACACTGAAATGAAAAAACTGTAGTCGATGCATTTTGTTTTCGTCTTGAATAAAAAAGTCATACGTCTTGACTGAAACAACTCAGACGTACAACTTGAACTCTTTGAATCTCGTGTGCGTAAACGAGTGCGTTTAGCTCATTCAAAACTTGCATTGAACATGCTTAACTCTTGATCTTGGAACATTTGTAACATATCAGACAGTTCTTGTGTTTGGGGACCAGGTGCACCAGTTGCAGCTGGATGTGGAGCTTGCGGCTGTCCCGCAACTTGTGCATTCGGCTGACCGCCAGCATCTTGTGGCGGACCTTGATGTTGCTGCTGTCCTTGCCAGCTCCACATTCCTGGAGAAATCATCAAGTATTAAAATCACGGAACGAAATTTTTAGAGAGATCGCAGAAAAACTACATCACACAAAATTACCTGTATTATTATTAGGCACTGTTGTAACTGCATGGTACTGGGCAGCTGGTGTTCTGGCTCCACTACTTAATTGTGTATATGTTGGTCCACTTGGAGATCTTGATGGACTCGACTGACTGTATTGATAGCCCTCACAAGACACCGGCTGCTGCTGAATAATATAAATTATCAAATCATTTTATCATGTATATCCATCAACTGAAAAATGGAGTGCTTACTTCGACACATACCTGCCGGCCTATGGTTGACCAATTGCCAGTCGCTTGTTGCACAGCTGGTGTTGGTGACGTGTTCGCCGCAGGTTTTTGAATTCTATTTAGGACCGACGAAGATGTATTTTGTTGACCAGGCGAGCCGTAGGCTATAGGCGACTGAGTCGTTTCATAGCCCTGGTACACGTTTTGCGTACTCGACGGTCTGGCTTGTTGCGGTGGTGGCGCTGGTGGTCCTGCAAAAAAAAGGATCACAGTTCAGTAAATCCATCAGTCGTTATGGTCTTTCATCGAGAAAACGAAGAAAAACTCGCCTGTGCCCGGCATACCAGGCGCGTGTTGCATCATGTGATGAGCTGTGGCAGCGGGATACATGGGGTTGCGTGCTGGATGTCTGTCCAAAGAGTAGTCCAGTCCAGGCTGGCCGTACGCTGAGACGACCTCGTTCTCCGGTTGGACTTGTTCGCCAGCACCACCGGTACCACTGTGTAACGATCTGAGCAATAAATAAGAGCGTAAAAACAATACACACGGGTCTACGAGATAGCAGTTTAGACGGATAGCCGTTCACTCACTTATTGGTAGTATTCGTGCAGACGATATATTCAACCTCATCCGTGTAGGGGTTGAGGAAGGAAAATGCGGAAGTTCTGAGCCATACCCAGTCACGGTTCTTAGCTCTAAATCTATACATTACAGATAGTACTTGGCCTTTAAGTTTTAGGACTGAAAAATGAAATGACAAAAGTTAGTTGGACGGTTTATTTAGACAAAGATTGCAGTAGTCGATGAATATTTACCTTGCTCAAAGCTTTCACGCATATGAGTGTGGTCCTCGGGATGGAAGAACTCGTAGCAAGGATGACCGAGCAGTTCAGACGGCGTATAGCCTAAAATTGCTCCTACCCTTTGATCCACGAAAGTAAATTTACCTTCCACGGAATGGCGCGAAATGAATTCTACAAAATTATAGAACGATTACACACAAGCGTAAGCAAAATCAAAGAAAAAGTTTTTTATGAAATTACCATTGTTGCTACTGGATCCAGCC
This sequence comes from Nasonia vitripennis, assembly GCF_009193385.2. Lineage (NCBI taxonomy): Eukaryota > Metazoa > Arthropoda > Insecta > Hymenoptera > Pteromalidae > Nasonia > Nasonia vitripennis. The sequence continues at coordinate 8,301,466 of NC_045759.1, forward strand.
AAGTCGTTGGTATTGGGCGTGCTAGTGACTTGCAGTCGTCCAATCGCAACGAGGCAATAGTGGATTGAGACATCGTCGCCGACGCCGTCATTGGATGGAACTCCACCGCGATCAGCCATGCCCACACCTGTGGGTATACACGGGGGAACAAAATCACCTAAGCACCACGAAAGGCATGATCGGTCAGTATGGATATAGGATATTATCGATCGTCACTAGAAAATTGCTTGAAATATACTTTACAAGTACAGCAGACGCTTTTGCGTGCAATAACGTCTACGCTGTGCGGATGTTTTATTTCGTCCCGCGCACTAGGCAGCGAGCGACGAGTACGTATATTCAAGCACAGTTTAATAACATGATAAATATAAAGACCAATGAGTCGATTATATACAATATCGATAGCTGGATGGAAAGGAAATACTAACCGGTGGGTGGCCAATTTTTAATGTAACCAGTGCAGTGCACGACAGCGTAGCTTTGTCCATCCCTCGCTGGTGGTCCCAAGGAGTTCCTCTGCTTCATGCGTTGCAGACCGTGAGCAGCAGCCATGTCGCCGCTCGTTTGAAGACTACCGACCTTCATGCGGCAGATGAAACCTCGTCTCGAGCCCGTGCACAGGCGAACCGAAGCTAAGGAGCAAAAATTATTATTACTACAACATTACACATAGAAATCGGTAGAGCACGTCTTATGTAACGAAATAAAGACGTCAATCATGTGCATAGCCACTACGCGTCGTATAATTTTCGATAACTCAATTGTCTTTGCAAAGTACCGTTGCACAACACAGCAAACTTATCCCCGCAATTTTTGCATAATATAAATAAAAGATTCTTGAATAATGCTTGTTTGCGTGAATCGTCACGTAAAGATAAAGAGAAAAGCGTTGAAACTAACATTGATGGCCCTCCTTCTTGACGGTGCCGGTCTTGAGATCGAGGACGCGACCAGCATGCTGTGGCTCAGCGGTGCTCAGCTGCTCCCTGACCTTGTCCGCGTCGTCCGGATGGACCTGGTTGTAGAGACTGGTTCCATACCAATCGCTCTGGGAGTAGTTGAGGACAGGTGCTACCGAGTCCGAGACGTAGATGATGCGACCGGTATCGCAGCTCACGACGAACAGGAAACCGTCGGCAGCCTCCAGGATAAGGTGCTTCAGTTCCTGGTCCGTCAGGAAGGACGGTTTGTACGTGCCGTCTGTGCTTGTGTTGCCGGTGCCTGCGTTAGAAATGAAAATGTGTTAAAATTCATCGATATTTACGATAGTCATTCGATTGTTTGTTTAGATTTACTCTCAAGTTTCTGCTAACTTTCCCAGTTGAGTTTGTTTGATTAATGGCCGGCTTTGAACTATTAATATCAACCCAACTATAATCGTTCTAAAAACGCATACACGGAGAAAACCAAATTAATAAAGTTTTCACCAACACTCTAAAATAACGACGCATCAAAGTTTCTCAATTACCGCAGCAGAAGACAGTCTCCATCCAGTAATAGCTTTTTAATATATAGAGAGAGGCACATCAGTCAGCGCTCCGAAATCGAACCTCGAAACTTCGGGTCCCGCTAACGAGCTTATTACAATATATTCTAGACTCGCGTACGCCGATAAATCATAAAAATCAGCGCGACTTTAAAGCAGAAAGAATACTTGTACAAGTGTATGTTATATACAGAAAGTGAAAGCAAAAGCGCGGGATATATAAAACCAAAAAAAAAAAAAAAGAAGAAAAAGAGAGAAGACATAGAGAGAACAGAAAGAACCAAGAGGGGTAAGTATCGCTCTACAAGATCGGAATCGCCAAGTAACCCAAGAATCGCACGGGGGTGGGAGTCTCTCTCTCTCTCTCTCTCTCTCTCTCTCTCTCTCTCTCTCTGAAGATACTATCTCGCTTGCGCGAGAAATTCCGGGAAGGCCGGCGGTGCTAATCTCGTGTTTTCATCGCGTTTGACCAAACACACACGCGCAACTGAGAGCGCTGCAGAGATTGACTCGTAAAATCGCTGTCCCCGCGCGCGCTCAGCCTGGCAGGCAGGTAGCAAAGGCAGGAATTAAAAAGAAGAAAAGTCGGCAATTCGTATTCAGCCGACGTAAGCAAGACCAAGCCGGCTATAAACAATCTTGGAGCCCTTCACCGGAAGCGGCTTCGTATTCCAGCGTCGTCTTTCCATTTCCGAACTCTCGTCGTCTGCTGTCTAAGCTCTAAAGTAAAGTCTCTGTGTAGTTAGAGGTACAGATATTCACCTCGGAGGGCCTTCATGTGAGCGACGGCCATTCGCAGGATGGTGAGCTTGTCGGGCTTGCGGGCAAGGGCCGAGCAGGTCGGCACCATGTCCGAGAGCTCGGTTATGTAGGCCGTCATCTTGTTCCTCCGCCGCCGCTCGATCTCGCAGTGGTTCTCCCGGCTGTGAAAAAAATGAAGCAACAAATCAGTACCTTATGTATGTACTGTATATACTCGACAGCTATATATATATATATATATATATATATATATATATATATATATTCGCCGACCGCGCGCGTTGTTTTGTCCGGGAGAAAGAGAGAGAGAGAGAGAGAGAGAGAGAGAGAGAGAGAGCGCGCAGGGGTCAGAGGTCGCGCCGACCGTTGCATCCGCGACCTCTCTCTCTCTCTTTATGTATATGAATTCTAAAGAGCGATCGCGGCGCCTTTTTTCCGCGAAGGGCCGCCGATAGTAAGAAGAAGAAGAAGAAGAAGCAGAAGCAGAAGCAGTCCCGTTACACGTGAAAATAAGCAGCCCTTCGTCGGCTGCGTGCACAAGTGTGTGTAGGAGACGGCGAGGAAAAGAAGAGGCGCAGAAGAATAAAAAAATATCCCGCGCGCGCGAGCAGCATCATCACGCGGAAAAGCTCAATTAGGCTGAGGGTCGCGAGGTATAGGGTAAGAGAGATAGAGAAAGAGAGTGGACGACTCGTCTGCGCGGACCGTTCCCACGCTGGGATGTACAACGTAGCCCCGCACACAGGTGAGTATGTTGCAGTGTATGTGTGTGCAGTGGGGGTGTATATACCGGTGAAGAGGCGCACATGGCGGCGAATCACGATCGCGAAACGCGTCAACGACCCAGAGTCCTTCGCGAAATCTTGCGCGCTCGAGGCAAGAGAACTGCGGCTCTGCGCGCTCTGAGCTCTCTGTGTATGTATGCATATATATATATGCAGTGTTTCTCTGCGCTCTGTGTGTGTGTGTGTGTGTGTGTGTGTGTACGTGTACATGACAATTTTCTCGCGGCCGGTGCTACTGCTGACACGCTTTTCCGCGTTATGCGCGAGTTGTATGTGTATAGGTATAAGTATAGTGGGCTTATTGCGACACGAACGAGAGAGCTATGTCGACGCCGTGGTGGTGTTTATGTGCGACACGCCGGCGACGAGCTGTGTGATTATAATATTATATTAGTAGTATTTTTTTTACCTGGCAAATCGCTCCTTGTCCTGCATGTTGTCGTCGTCCATTCTTCTGTACTTGCCCGAACTCGGGTCGTCCTCATCTGACCTGTTGGCGAAATATTGGTCGTTAGTTTATTTTGGAACTGCTTTTTTAATTATAATAATTTTCATACGAGCAAGGGTATTTTTTATATTTGGACGTATACGTCCTCTGTGCCCTTGGGGCATATGAATCGCTCCGATAAAATTAAAAACGAAGAAAATCAGTTTTTCTTCTGCATGACAATGTATATTTAACGAAGCGCTTAAATCCGTCTTTTTTGTGTATGCACATCTTTTGTAAATATGCAACATTCAGCGCGATATGATAGGCGAAAGAATGCGCTCATTGATTAATTAAGCACCTGCGGTGCGTATCAAAGAAAGTCGAGATTGTGTTTCGATGGATTTCAGACAAAAAATTTTTTCCAGAAACATGTATTATATTGTATAAAGTCAAGTTCTGGCTGGGAGTAAAAATAGAAAAAATTTTTACTTTATCAAGAGCGGAGAAGTCGTTAAAACATGTAAAATATAAAAACTTTGGCAATAAAAAAACAGCGACGAGTGATAAACAAAGTTGCGATAATGCAGAATAGTATATAGATTTGTATTTTTTGCTGAACCGATTTTTCGAATCGTTGATTGAATAAAAAATTGTTTCTTAGGGACAAAATTAAATAGGTACAAGGAAATTTTTTTTGTTCATTGATTACAACGTTTTATATTCTTCACCAATGCGATTCTCAGTCAAAAATCAAAATCATCTCCCCAGTACACCCCAACGAACCATCCACCAAATCGACTACTCGAAAACGCAAAGCATCAGCCAAAAAAGAGCGAAAATAATTCACTATCGCTCGTACACGACATAGCTATCGCAAAGTGCATACGCGACAGTCAGCACGTGGTCGCATTTATAAAAGATCGAGACGCTCCAGCTCTCTTTATACATATAGTATACCAGCTCAGCATCAAATCTTCCTACATCATCATAATAACATCGTGTTTTCCGTCCTCTGCGAAATCCGTGCGCCGGCGCACGTATACACGCCGATCTCGTTAATACAAGAAATCGACTTTCCTCTCTATCTCGTTATAATACAATTAGATACACCGGGCGAAGCATGAAGTTCACCGAAACGAACGATTCGCGCTTATAAAGTTATAAGAGCTTTAATTAGTTTCTTATACGTCAAAGTTATACACAGCCGCTCATTTACTCACACACGCACACACACACGAGCGAAAATCGTTGAGATTTCATCAGCCTTTCATCAAATCCAGCCCGATTTTCCCTCGACACTCGTAGAGCTTCCTATTTATTTACATTTATCTTTACACGCGCTTCTCGGAACAACGGCGGGCGTCAATCCGGATCGTTTTTATGCGGATTCACCCACTCGATATCGCACGCAAGAGAGAGAGAGAGAGAGAGAGAGAGAAAGAAATTCCACAGCATTTGAAATCTCGCCGGTGCGCGCGCGCGAAGATCAAAGCCCTTTTCGAATTTTTCGAACGCGACGGCTCACGCAACGGGGATTACGCAATCACGCGCTGATGATGATGCCGATGATGCGCATAGAGCCCCGGCGTAATCTCCGCGAATTTGCAAACAACCTCAAATCTCCGCTACGTGCTGAACTCGCGGCGCGCGAGAGCTAGAGAGAAAGAGCGCGTATAAGTACGCGCGTGCGTGCGGCCCGCGAGTTCCCGCGCAAACAGTTCCGCGTGCTATTACCGCTCTCGCGGATTTTCAAATTTTTCGCGCCACCGCTGCTGCGTATATTTTATGCCGTTCGTTCGCGAGCTTTATATATCGGCGATATGGTAATCAGCGCAATCGCCGATCGCTTCCGAAACGACTCGATTCCGCTTAGCGCGGCCGAAAAAGTAGCGCGCTCGAGTATGTGTATGTGTGCATCAACAGAATGTTTTGCCAAGAAGATGTGCCCGATCGACACGTGCGGCGAGGATCGGCGCAAAACATCCGGCAAATATCGCGTCAGCGCCGCGCGTTTTTCTTTTTCCGCTTTTAACGACCGCTGCCGATCATGACGCGTGGCATTGCACACACAGGTGGAAGACGACGTACTGGCACACGGCGCGTGTGTACATACAGTGAGAGAGTGAGAGAGAGAGAGAGAGAGAGAGAGAGAGAGAGAGAGAGAGAGAGAGAGAGAGACGGATATTCGCCGCATTTACCTACGTCTCTTGGACTGAGCTTGAAGATCGGCGTTGGGCGGCAGAGGCGGAGGTGGTGGCAGCTGGTAGAGGTGATGCTGGGGCGACAGGTCAGCCGGATAGAGCAGGTGAGGAGCGGTTCCGGCTGCAGGGGGTGGACCCCCCAGCTGGTATGGCTCGGCTGCTGTCGCGTAATCGGCGTAGGGGCCCGCGCCGTCCCCTGCAGCGCTCCCGCTGCTGCTACCTGCCCCGAACATCCTTCCGAGATGCTACGCCGGCCGCGTTGGGCTATCTTAGCTTCTTTCTTCGGCTCAACATTTACACTCACACTCGTATGTACGTAAATCGTACCGCTGCGCGACCGCGACCGCGACCAGTCAGCACCCACACTCGCCACTGACTGATTCTCTCTTTCCACCATGGGAGCTACATTATGTGCCCGAAGCTTGTGCTCTCTCTTTCTCTCTCTCTCTCTCTCTCTCTCTCTCGCTCGCTCTCTCGCTCTCCTCGGCTTCTCCCACTATACTACCTACTGCTTACACTACTACCGCCAGCGCAGCTGAATACTCTCTGCTGCTGCTGCTGCTGCTGCTGCTGATGCACTGCATTGCACTGCACCCGCTGGATGGACGCGAGACGGACACGTATTTGTGTATAGGTGTGGATCTTGTAGGACTGACGGAGATGATTTTACTTTGACCAACTTTTTGCTGTGATTTCTACTAAAATGACCGTTTGATTGTTTATTCTCGCTCGAATTATTAGCAATGTCAAGAATAATTGTCGCATTACGGTATATTTGTCAATTTTGGTTGTGTGAAAATTGACCGTAATAAAAGGGATAAGCAGTAGGAGGTCTTCAACGATTCTCCGATACGCCGGAAGTAGTCTCCAGATTTCACTCGAGCCAAGGGAAAAACTTTGAAGCGTGTAGTTTTCGCACTATTTCGGTGAAACTGGCTGAAACTCGAGGCTGATCGACCCTAGCGTAGGAAAACCCTCTGCTGTCAATCTCCTTACTCATCTCTGGTACTATATCTAGACCTTTATACCTGTACCTGTTTTTACCTCGATTTATAACGAGAACAAAATGAGCGAGTGACTTTCTATCGTGTTTTTTTTTTTTTTTTTGGCAAATGCTGGAGAGTTCATTGAGGTGCACTGATTTTTTAAATTTGTAGATAGTTGCATTGAGATAGTTACGCTGATTACGGGACTTGTGAATCACCTATCTTATTTATTCAAGTGATACTTGCCATCACGAGTGATTGAAGAATATTTGCTTTTTATACTGTTCACTGCAAGTGCAAAGAATAGTCTACTGATTTCTGTTTCCTATTTGAAATAATTTACAGATCTGTATCTAATCGCTGCTGTATATCAATTTATATCATTGAAACAATTACATGTAACGTGTGCGATTAGACATTTATCGCAAATTATTAACTTCCATTGACTTCAATTACGCGTGTCAAGCATCCATGATTATTGCATTTTTATGACTCATTGTCAATCATGTATAATCAAAATCCAGGATCTTATCTGTCATTATTATTGTAACACAGTTAACGTATATGAATTCCAACAGTTTTTATTAAAGATCCTTGATTACCATGATAAAGCAATTGACACTTGCTAATACTTTAATTAAGCAAATCCAAATCTATTTAACTCGATGCTCTTGAATTATTCTCACAATTCTACGCAATCGATAGAATAATCCATAGATGTAAGAACATCAAGCCATCGAGGATGCCTTCACTTGACACGAGTTTAAAACACAAAGAAACCTTGGCAGTTGACCTCGCATCGAAATAAACTTGCCACTTTCATTGAAATACCACTGCATTCCAACAGAGTAAAAGTACTTGACCGTCTGCAGTATCGCAAATATTTGACAAACAAATGCTCATTGTTTATACTCTCACCGAAGCAAATAGTCAATAAAATGAATAAGCAACATTATGAAAACTCACCCAATACTTTCGGTGTTCCGATTCTGCGACAGTTTACTCGCGTTGCTACCTGCAAGAAGAATATTTTTATTCAACAAACAGCCTCTCGAAGTAATGCATAGTCAAGAGATCCTAGAAAGTAGGCATAGCTCCGAAAGCTTTATCCTCGCGACACATCTTTCGCAACGAATCTTGAGCAACGCGTATATAAAGCAAGAAGGAAAGTAAAGCAAGTGCCCCGAACGATAAACAAACGTGCGAAATCCAGAAAGCGAGCTCCAAGTTTTCATTGAAGCCGCCGACGGATATATGTATATACATAAGTGTGTGTTTCGCGTCTGCATCAGCAGCAGCAGCAACACCGATGTGTGCGTGAGAGAAGAGTATACCTGGCATAGAATGGGCGATCGCAGACATTTGGATGAACATTCAGCTCGAGTATTGTGAAATGCAGCTTCTAAACTTGCCTCGATAACGGATTAATTGCTCAGCGACGTTTTATCCTCGACTCGCGCGTCTCGAAGCACTCTCTATCTCGCGGGGATGACTGTTTTCACGCACTACTCCACCAGAATCGCCATTTTGAAGTTTTATTTCTGTCTTTTATTTTTCTTTCTCTGATGTAGAGAGAGACTCTGTGCTGCGCGCTCAGTGCTGTGCTGTGCCCCCCCCCCCTGTACAGACGGAGACTCGCCCTCTCTCTCTCTCTCTCTCTCGCTCTCTCCTTATTGCGCTCGATCGTCACTCCCAAGTCCCATTCCTACGTTACCGACTGAGGGCGCGAGTAGCGGGTGTTGTGTGTTGCGACAAGCTGATGCTTCGCGGCGCTGTTCGTGCTAGCGCTAGAATTCGAATGACTAGAGTCGGGAAACACTCGATATAGTCTTTTGGTTTTGCTGGCAATTAAGCTTTTTTATGAAGTTTGAATTACTGGGAATCCCCTCTTTTCGTATGTGTAGAGAATAGGATAGTCATGAGACATAATAATATAATCAAAATAGTTAATAAAAAACTTAAGTGGAAGCAAGAATCAATATTAATAATGCTTGAAGCGACTTTAAGATTAATAATTATGACCACATTTCGCTTTTGAGTATTTCTATTATTATAAAAACATAAATTTAATAATAAAACAATAATTTCTCATGCACGCAAAATAGAAAAGTATAATGCATCCGTATCTATAACAAATTTCAGAGAATAAAAAAATTAACGGATATTACAAATAATTTTCGAACGATCCTCCTTCAACCACAGTACAATAGGTGAGTCGATGGTACAGGCTTCGCGTAGCTTCTCTAATTAGATCGGGTGTAAACTGATGGTGTACTTTGATAAAAGACCAAGCTAGAGATTCCAGAGTCGGCTCGACTTCTTTCCTATGGAAATGTCCCTTCACCAGCGACCAGTAGGAATAGTCCAAAGGATTTCAAATCCGGAGAACGCGCTGCGGCCATGCCAGTCGAGTTTGAAGACCGAACCATAGGTTTGGAAATTCGCTGTTCAAGTAATCCGTCACGTTGAGGCTTTTGTGGGCTGATGTACGGCCGTCTTGTTGAAAGTAGATTTTTGTCTGAAATATTAAATATTTGCTAGTAATATTCTAGACTAATATTAATAATTTCATAGTTTCAACCAAATATAGATCCACTTGTGTTTGAAATCTATCGTATTATGATTTTATGTAATTTCATATAAGTTAATTAAATTTCTAACAGCAGCTAATTTTATACAAATTTTACATCAGAAAATATCTTGCGTATAACGCATGCAATATATTCAAAACCAACTATTATTTACGAAACAAATTATTTACGATATGAAATGGTACTCACTCCAAGCTCCCGCTCGATGCTCCGAATCGCCGGCACGATGCTCTCGCGCAGCAGCACGAGATACTGTTCCGCCCTTATCTTACACCCGTCGACGAAAAACGGCCCAATCAGCCGATTGCCAACCATCCCCGTCCATACGGTCACTTGACGATCGAACATCCGATCCCCAACTCTCTGTCCGTCGCCGAATGATTGTCTCAACGAAAAGCTGCACTCGCTGAACGTGCATAATGCGTCGATCGGATCCGGATTCGCATTGCACTCCTCCATGATGAAAGCTTCGCAGAAGTTCATTCTTCTCTCCTCGTCGCTCAAGCAAATCCTTCGAGGCTCGCGATAATCCCTTTTGTACGGACTGAAACGTTCTCGACGCCTCGCAATCTTGAGCGAGGTCGGCGATGCGCCGACGATACTCCGGTTTCCTTGAACTTTTTCACGATTCTGTATAGATCGTGACCAAGGACGGGACAGCGCGATGAGGGAAATCCGCGGCGAACTGGTCCCTTATTTTAAGAGCACTGAGACCGGAGCAAAACTGCTGCACGAACGAGAGCCGATCTTGCACGGTGTACATACGACGTTAGGCATTTTGAGGAGTTTGAATTTATTTTGTCGCACGGGAAATGTCGTAGAAATGCGGAAGGAAGAGTGGAGAAGGGCGGGGACCTGGTGTAATAAGCCTATGGGATACTATGCAAATCCAGCTCGATTCTTTTCGATCGTTTGGATCTTATTTTTCTGCAGCTTAATTCAGGTAGATGCAGGTTTGTTATGAAACAGAAACTTGTTATATAATTTATTCAAATAAGAATTCTGTTAATAACAGTACGTTTGAATCGCAAAAATTGGAGCATATTTACGCTGTCTCTAGATTAACATAAATTTAATTTAAAATTTTTTTCAGCGTGTTTGCGTAGAATTGCTTTTGCAATTTTGCCTTCCTCGATACTCACGCTCTAATCGTTATACGACGATTCTGCAAATCGTTGAAAAATATTATTCATAGGATAACGGAGGAAAGCTCCTTTGCTATACATATATCGATACCTCTTTCTAACAGCATACGACAGTTCGAGCATATAGAGCTTATAAAAACTCGAACCCTCTACTACTCCTCATGTAAACAGCACATGCGAAGCAGATTCCAAGCAGACGCGCGTCATCGGGAGCACAGCGCACGTTCCAGATTTTCGGAAAGCGCTAGCTGTCGCATCTGCTGCAGTTTGTGAATTTTATGGTCAGCCGTAATAAAAATCGAGCCAATCTGAAAAAAGGGATGCCCCGCACCGGCAATCTGCGCTCCCGAATGAAGCCACGATCCGGGCGTTCGAGCACCGTGTCATAAAGTTGTCGTTAAAAAATCCAGTGCGATCGAACAGCTGATCGGTTTTGAGGGCTGCTGCGCTGCGCGGCTGGAAAGCTCATTTTACTCGTGACCACGAAGAAGGAAGCATCGTGGAGTGTTCTTTTTCAACTTTTTCTTTTTTGGAGTTGAAAGTATCTTCGCGACCATGGCACCAAGGAAACCTTGTGCAGTGATGTTCTGTCCCAGCGGACGCTATGCCGACCGCGTGAAGTCAAGAGAAATGTTCGGATTGAAACAGACTTGTTTATTCAAAGTTCCTGATCTAAGTGTTTTTTATACCATTTTGTTATACTATTTTAAAAAGTTTTTATTTACTGTTTACATAGTGTGAAATGTATAGTAAAAATCGGTTTTATTTGCAAGCGAGCGGACTTGAGAAAGAAGTGGAGTTCTCTACTTTACACTGCCTTGTATGACGACGATGTAGTTTGCGAGCATCATATAACTCGGCGAATTGGCGGAAAATTGCTGAACATACCGAGTGGAAGATATAGACTTGCCAAAGATGCTGTGCCAATGGAATCGGGTCGTAAAAAACCGGTAAGAAAAATTGCAAATTAATTTATTTTGTTGCATAATTTTATTATTTATATAGAACGATATTTCATTATAGTTTTTTTATACACAGGTCTGCAGCTCGGATGATAAACCTATTTGTGCAGTTGGATCGGAGGATTGGAACGATCATCAAGTGAGTTTTTTTTCTTAAATTAAAAATTTTTCGTCGTTACAATAATTAAATAATTTTATGTGTATGCTTGATATATATTTTTCGTGTCGTACTGGCAATGAGTGAAAATTCGACTATACCCGCCGTGGTCAATTCTTGTCAAGCGGAACAATCAAATGTCGATGTTCAAGACGTGAGTATAGTCAATTATCACTATTTCATATGTACCGATGATAATCAATGAATTATGGAAAGTTTGTCATGCATTTATTTAAAATTTTAGGGTTCAACTATTGACGTTATTCGATCGAGCACGCCGTTACTTCCCGATATAACTGCGATGTAAGTATTATGTTTGCTAAATAATAAAGCATATATATTAATTGATTTGTATTTTAAAAGCTCCGCCTCGGAGCAAGTTGGATTATAGTTAATACTACGTAATCAATTATTTTTACGATAAATTTTTAGGATGTCGGTGATCATTGCTTGTCAATTTTAAAAGCAACTGTCTCTAATATAGCGGATGACTGTAAGTGTACGTATTATATTTTATCAGCATATTTTTAACGATATAATTTTTATTTTGCAGAAAGGCTTGGAAGTGGAAATTCCGTTGACCGAATCTTGTGAATCACTAGAAAGCATGAGTAACGATGATACTGAAGAAATAGACGTAACGGATACTAGCGAGACAATCAAAGACTACTGAATCCATTACCTCCAAGTTGGAGTTGGTATCAAGAAAACGATAAGATATTGTTCGCGCAATTGAACGCGAAAAACGCGAAATTCGCTGTTTTGTTGAGTATCATTTTAATCTTCATGCAAAGCTAAGTTTATGAAATTTTTAGAATTTTTAATAAAAAAAATCATGAATTATACCTCTAAATTAAATTTCGACATCTATTATTTAAGGTTTTCACAGCTGATAATCGACAAATTCATGAATTGTCCAGACGAGTCTCGACTATTGCAGATTTGATTGATCTGTTCAAGAAAATCGAAGCAGTTGTAGTTTGCGAAGGATCTTCTGGTGGAAAAAGGTAATTTTTTATAAAAATGCATGCAAATTTGAATCGATGTATAATTTTAGCTTTACAATAAGATAATAATCAAATAATTTTCAGCCGATCTGACGAATGCTTCGGAATCGTTAAATCGAATAGCAATAATGCCAAATATGTGCATCACACTTCGTGTTTGCCCTGCAGGAAGTTGAAAAAAGCTTCGTCTATGAACAAAGGAGGTCGAATAAAAAAATTGCCGAGCAAGGAACAGATGAACGAAAGACAGGTAGAAATTGCGAATCATATTAGCAAATTAAAATTTTTTTTTTGTATATTTTATAGTTTATGTATTTTTTCAGGATAAACGTCTGGAAAAGATTCTAACTCATCACATGTCATTAGTTTTGGATGACTAATGGCTGCATCTAAATAAAAGTTTCGCATCAAGTTATATGTTGATTATAATCACACACATCGTTTTTCTTGATTTATTTGGCAATTAAAAAAAAATGTAATTTTTAAGTAATAAATAAATAAAATATACGAATAACATAAACTACCTATTTCTTCAACAAATATTATTTGAGCTTATCCCGAAACCAATTATATTTTCTTAAAAAAAATTAATTGCTCTATTATTATATTATTATAGAAAAAGTCTTTCTGTGCTTTGTATTAGATTATAGCTTTGTTAATAGCGGTAAATTCAAATCGCGACATAAGAGTCCGCTATTTTGCATAACGACATTACGACTATCATACAGTTTTTTCCTGTCGTTGCTTCTTATTGTTCCAGCAAAGAAATTATTTAAACGAAATCCTCATATACTTACAGTAAAAGTTTATTATCTGCACCGATTCAAAGTATTCCAACCACAATCTTAAACTCACAAAATCAATCGTCACGATGCAACAAATAAAAAGATCGATGCACATTTATTATATATCACAGCCAGCAGACGACTGTTAGTTTTTCTATTTTACAGAAAGCTCGAGTCACGTGACTCGTCTTGCAAAGGTGCACTTTGATTCGCCGTCGCGCACCGCCGAACCTTGGCCAGTCTTCTGCTGACGTTCGCGTGTTTATTACCGTCGATGTGCGCTGCGCACATTAATAACACACAGTTTTGTTTCGTGGAAAAACGCGCTGTGAGATGAGTCTTCCTCCAACTGCCCGCGACCTTCGTCATCACTGACACTTACGATGCCTGTCTGACATTATCCCCCGCACGACGAAGTGTCCCGCCATAACCTCGCAACGAGCGTAAGTTTTTTGCGAAGTTTTTTGCTTATTCTTAATGAGTTTTTTTCATGCGTTTTGGTTGAGTTGAAAGAACTGGGCTTTTTGGAAGACTAGAGGCGAGTTTGTGAGATTTGTTCCTCCGCTTGGCAGTGCAGGTGGTTGTTTCGTTGGTAGTTAACGTTTTGAATCTTTTAACGCTGTATACTGTCATACCACTACGTTCTTTTAGAAAATAACTACTTCTCTGGCGATTATGTGTGTAGACACGAGTGTCTCTATTGTTATAGATTATTCGCTGCTCACATTCTTCTGAAACTGTAAAAATCTTCCTCGATTGATTTCACTGAGAATGGCGTGGCTTGGAAATATTGCTAACACCGTACTTCAGAAATTCTTACCTGACGTACCTGGAAATCACGTGCAAGAGGTAAGGACAAATAACTATCACAAGAGACACATCCATTGTCGAGAGGATGGAATTGTCTTGTACACTCCTGAAAACGTGGAAAAGGAGAAGTACGATATTGTTTTGCACAGGCCATGCACTGAAACCTTGCATCAAGGCTATAGGTATGATGAAAAAGTATTTTTGAAATGTTTTTATCAATGTCATTTATTTAAGCATTCGTATAGTGCAATATTGAATCACAAATTTTATCATTTGATACTGTATTGTTTACTGAACTAGTGATCAAAGGTTTATCAGTCTGATAAAGATAATATTTATACTAATAATATAAGTGTATTATTGACTCAGTATACGTCTCACTATGAATTATCAAAATTGTTAAAGATAACAAGTAATTTATTTTCAGTCTGTTTCGATCCGATAATCTAGAAGAGGCAGAATCTAGATTTATTATTTACAAAGACAGAGTCCCAGTTCTCATGAAAATATGTCGTGAGGTATAGTTCTATCGTAAAATAAGTAATGAGATATGTATTATTTAAATGAGATAAATAATATTGATTTGTATTTTTATAGATAGGGAGTGTTAACAGAATACAAAAGCTATGCGATACATTAGTAGAGCATCCAACATGGAATTTGGCTCATATTTCAGCTCATCTATTGTTATACGATGCTTTCAACCATGATGTTGTAAATAGTTTATTAAATAGTAGTGACGAAGAAACTGGAGCGTCTCCACTTCAAGTTGCTATACAAACCAACAATTTACGAATAGTACAAATGTTAATCTCAGCAAAGAGCTCATTGGAGCATCTAGATTTTAAATTAAATACAGTTTACCATTATGCAGCCAATTCAACAAAAGACATCATTTTAGCCTTAGGTTCTGATCTTCCAAATACCTTAAACAGTAGAAACTCGGATGGCTATACACCTATGCATATCGCTTGCCTCAACGATAAACCTGAATATGTTAAAGCACTTTTGCTTATTGGAGCAGATGTCAATATTCCTGCATCTGAAGGTAATTTATCATTCAATCTGAAGTATTGGTATTCTTGAATGAGTCTAATTAACTTTGAACATTACTAATTGTAGGTGTATCAGCAACAACTCCAGGGTTCATTGGCGACTTTCTCCACAATCAACCCAACAGTTTAAAGACGGACGATATGAAATTTGGTGGAACACCCCTGCACTGGTCTTGCAGCAGAGAAGTCATGAATGCGCTGATAGAAAAAAATTGTAACATTGATGCTCTGAATTTCGAAGGTAGAACAGCCCTTCACATCATGGTAATCAGAAAAAGACTCGAGTGCGTGGCAGCACTCCTGAGCCACATGGCCAACATCAACATAGTCGACAAAGAAGGAAATTCACCGTTACATTTGGCAGTAACTCAATCAACGCCTACGATAGTACAGCTGTTGATAGCTTTTGGTGCGGAAATAAACGCAAAGAACTGGAAGTCCCAGAGTCCCCGTCATCTCGTCAACATAGACACCAACGACGGTCAGAAGATACTGTACATCTTGCACGCAGTCGGTGCCGAGCGCTGTCCGACCGACATGAAGGGTTGCAGTATTGGCTGCAAGCACAACGAGAATTTTGACGGCGTTGCACCGCCTGAGCCACCTACAGTGGCGCCTCGGACCGTCCTCGATCAGATGCTCTACGTATCGAGTATGGAAAAGATGGCCACTAAGAAGCGCAAGCGCACGAAAGGTGGACGGTTGCTATGTCTGGACGGAGGTGGCATCAGAGGCTTAGTTCTCGTGCAAACTCTACTGGAGGTCGAAAGCGTGCTGCAGAAGCCTATATCGAGCTGTTTTGATTGGATTTCTGGTACTTCCACTGGTGAGTACTTATTTTAGTCGCATTTATATTTTGCAAGAGTATCAGTTTTTATTTACACACTGCCTTATTAGGAGGAATTTTGGCACTTGGCATAGCCACAGGAAAGAATTTAAAGGAGTGCCAGGCTCTCTACTTCCGTATAAAAGATAATGCATTCGTGGGAAGGCGACCGTACGACAGTGAGCCTTTGGAAAATGCATTGAAGGAAACGTTAGGTAAGTGGAGCAATAGAAATGGAGTCGAAATTGACAAATAATTTTATCTGACTGATTTATTTTTCTATTTGTAGGCGAGGTGACGGTGATGGCGGACATTCAAAACCCTAAGCTGATGATCACGGGTGTTCTAGCTGATCGAAAGCCCGTAGATCTGCATTTGTTCCGGAATTACGATTCCCCGAGCAAGATTCTAAACGTTCCAGTCAGCGATAAATTTAAGGCGACTCTTGAACCGGAGGAGCAGTTGCTGTGGAAAGCAGCAAGAGCGACTGGAGCTGCGCCTTCCTACTTCCGAGCTTTCGGGCGATTTCTCGATGGAGGCCTCATTGCCAACAATCCCACTCTCGATGCCATGACCGAGATACACGAGTATAATCTTGCCTTAGAAGCTGTCGATCGTTCCAACGAAGTTGTGCCCCTGTCGTTGGTCGTTTCGGTGGGCACTGGATTAATACCTATGTCGCCGCTGCAGAATGTTGATGTGTACCGTCCTGGGGGCATTTTTGATACTGCTAAATTAGGTAAGTTACGCTTTTTCGATGTTATAATTTCGTATCATCGATGATTTTATCTTTAATCTTAAGAATACAAAAATCTACATTTGATCAGCTATGGGTATATCGACGTTGGCGACACTGGTGGTGGATCAGGCGACAGCGAGTGACGGCCGCGTGGTGGACCGAGCGCGTACCTGGTGCTCGATGATCGGCGTACCATACTACAGATTAAATCCGCAGCTATCTGCCGAGGTACCGATGGACGAGAAGAGTGACACTGTTCTAGCTGAGATGATGTGGACTGCCAAGGCGTTCATGCATGCCAACAGGGATCAGATCAAAGAGCTTGCAGCTGTCCTCAGCTCTGTTTCCGATGATTAGATGGTAAATGCAGTGCAAGGAAGTCATAGAAGGGATCAAAGAAGAGTCGAACGACGTTCGTCAAGCAATAGTTGCTTCGTGATTTTATCCCAGGTGCTTTAGGTTTGATGTTACCAATATTATGTACTTTTAAATTTATATACTAGCTAATATATTGAATCAAGGCCTTGGCATACGTATTAAATGTGCAGCTATTATATTTCCAAATATTTGATAAGAAAATGTTTACGATCAATGGTACGTATCTTTATGATCGCTAACAAAGTCTAACGATGTTAATGTTCAAATCAATAAAATCAAAAGCAATCCTTTCGGGCACAAGGAACCATGATAAAATACATAGTTACTTCGTTCTTGTATTTGTGAAATATTATGAACAAAAGGTATAAAGAAGTCGCGGTTTTTTGAATTTTTTTCCTCATTCTACGATAGAGTATCATTTGTTCATAGAATCATAATGAATGGAAATGAAACATAGGAGGATTTGTGATATTTTTCTTTTTTTAGTTCTTAATGACATATTAGTGACAACCTGCAGAAACGTTATATAATGTATTATTAACTGTTAATTTTTGTAAATCAATTTTTCAAATTGAGTATTTTTCTTATGAAACATATGTCTGCTTTAATTGTTGATATTTTAATAATTCTGTAGGTTACTCTATTATTTATGCCGCTTGAACTTATGGTATTATGTAATGCTGTAGTACAATTATTTGTATGAAAAAATTGAAAAGCGGCATGAATAATGTATCAGCTGGACATGGCATTCCTATTTACGTGATAAAACTTTATCAAGTAAACGCACATGGTTCATCTGAAGATAGACAAAGATTAATACTCAACTATTGTACATAGAACGTAGACTAATTCTGATTTTAATCGCCTTTATATTCAACATAACTAATCCCATTCTCATATTGTCATCGACACGTCAATAGTTTTCGCCAATAAAATACAAATAATGTACATAAATAAATTATTTTATTCGGTAGCTTTATTATGCTAATTGTAAATCACAGATAGATAATAGACGTTGGTTAATAAAAATTTGAATTTTTGAATCTAAGTATACACAGTATACGAGTTTTCTTTAGTTATTCTTTACATATAAATTTTAAAGACCGTAGAGTATGCATTTCTCACACGAATTTTTTTATACAATTCACAAGATCTTTATTATAAATAAACTCAATAATTATAATATTTCCACATAAGAAAAAGGACTTATTCGTACCCTTATTAAAAAAGCACAGCGTTGAACGGTCGAAAGTTGCTTCGGCTTTAAGCTCAAGCTCCAATAATGGCGCTAAATTCAAATACTTGATTTTAAGTACAGTCGAATACAAAACTTATCATCGATTTAAAATTTGAATAGCTACAATCTTACAAAAACAAAATTAATCTTAAGCAAAAGTAACCAATGTATAAAATATTAAGTATATTACAGTCAGCTGATGACTGTTTTTTGCAAAAAGCTCGAATCCCGCGACGCACAAGGGTGGAGATATTGATTCCCGCAATAGTGCGCCCAAATGTACGCTCGGGCTACATTTGTGGTGATTTTTGGCGAAAATCTCAAACTGTAATAACAAAATATAGTAATATTTAGGGTAGTTCAAGCTTTTCATTAAAAATGGCCACACTGACGCGCGAAAACACCCAAGTGTACATCCCAGCTGCGTTAATATAGACTCACCCTCGAGGCTACCCTCGCTGGTGAAACTCGGCTCGTTCAAACGTATTACTAACGTTCGCGTGTTTACTAGCGTATACGTGGGAACGTTAATAACGCACAGTTTTATTTTGTGGAAAAACGTGTATTAATGTGAGAAGAGAATTTTTTAATAGACCGCAACCTTCGCTATCACTGATAATGTGTCTCTAATGATATATTCCACGAAGTGAGCCATTATAACCTCGCAACAATCGTAAGTTTTTGCTTATTTTTGACGAGTTTTTCGATGTTGTGTTGAAGAAAGTTAGAGGAGAGTTTGTGTCATTTACTTTTACGATTCGGACGATTTAGTGTTAAAAATTATATGATCAGATAATCATCATTAATATATTTCTCGCGTTAAAAAACATCCTAGAATGGATTGATACTCGAAAAATAAACCAATTTTATTTAATTTTAAATTTTAATTTACTGTAACGATTCGAAGAGGATTGGGTCATAAGCAACAAAACGTTCGAATTCGATACAAACGTTTTAAGAATTAATCCGTCTAGATCCTTTTTTTTAATAAGGGCTTATTCATAGAACTATTTTGATAATTTTATTATAGCTAAATCATAATATTATAATGATCAAAATGTTCCGTTAACAAAACTATTTCTATGATTATCTCGAGTATATTCTTAAGCATATAATTATACTACTTCTCTGCTGATTTTATGCATAAACACGAATGCCTCGATTGTTGTAGATTATTCAGCATACCTACACCATTCTGAATCTGTAAAAACTTCTTCGATTAATTACATTGAAAATGGCGTGGCTTGAAAATATCGCTTCCAGTGTTCGGAACTATTTTGCCGATGTACCTGGAACTCATGTACAAGAGGTGAAGACGACCGATTATGACAAAAGACACATTCACGGTCGAGCGGACGGAATTATATTGTACGCTCCTGGAAAGTCGGAAAAACAGAAGTATGATATTGTCTTGCAGAGACCATGCACTG
Organism: Nasonia vitripennis; assembly: GCF_009193385.2. Taxonomy (NCBI): domain Eukaryota; kingdom Metazoa; phylum Arthropoda; class Insecta; order Hymenoptera; family Pteromalidae; genus Nasonia; species Nasonia vitripennis. The sequence continues at coordinate 8,321,238 of NC_045759.1, forward strand.
CAACCTTGTATCAAGGCTACAGGTATGCTACAAAAGTCGCTTGCGTACGTTTTTTAACTTGAAAGCGGTGGCGTTAAAATTTTAATGACTAGTTTATATTAGTGCACAGTGAATTTGTTTTATTCGTATTTCTGTACCGTTAATTATCATTTACCGTCGATTGTAGCTATCCTTATTCATAAGGAAACTTTATGAGAATTCAAGGGGCGCAGTAGTACCGCGATGTCAAGTATTCGTTTAACGTAAGATAGAATTGCAATTTTTATTATTTTATACTGTATCGTTGACTAAAGTAACGTTTACAGATCAATTATAGATCTTTTTATTTATAGAAATAACCTTTTTACGTTAATCATTATGCTGATTAACAAGTAAATTATTTTCAGTCTGTTTCGATCTGATAATCTCGAAGAAGCGGAATCTCGATTCACCATTTACAAAGACAAGGTTCCACTTCTCATGGAAATATGTCGTGAGGTATATTAATATTTTATTAATATTAATATGCGATACATAAGTAATGAGTTGTATATCTTATATTATTTGTATTTTTGTAGATAGTAAACGCTACTGTAATACAGAAGCTATGCGATACATTAGTAGAGCATCCAACATGGAATTTGGCTCATATTTCAGCTTATCTATTGTTCTACGATGCTTTCAACCACGATGTTGTGAGTAGTTTATTGAACAGTAGCGACGAAGAAACTGGAGCGTCTCCACTTCAAGTTGCTATACAAACCAACAATTTACGAATAGTACAAATGTTAATGTCAGCCAATAAGAGCTTATTAGAGCATTTAGATTTCAAAGCTAATACAGTTTACCATTATGCAGCCAATTCAACAAAAGACATCATTTTAGCCTTAGGTTCTGATCTTGCGAATACGGTAAACAGTTTAAACGCCGATGGTTACGCCCCTATGCATATCGCTTGTCTCAACAATAAACCTGAATGTGTAACGGCACTTTTTCTTATTGGAGCAGATGTCAATATTCCTGCGTCGCAAGGTAATTTATTTTTAATTTCCCTCTACCATTGACACTAAACTGATCATAAAATAAATGTTGCAGGTGGAAGGCCCCTGCACTGGTCTTGCAGCCGGGAAGTCATAAATGCGCTGATAGACAAAAATTGCGAGATTGACGCTCTGAATTTTGAAGGTAGAACGGCTCTTCACATCATGGTCATGAAGAAACGGCTCGATTGTGTGGCAGCTGTCCTGAGCCACATGGCCAACATCAACATAGTCGACAAAGATGGAAACTCTGCACTACACTTGGCAGTAACTCGGTCAACGCCTACGATAGTGCAGCTGCTGATAGCCTTTGGCGCAGATATCAACGCGAAAAACGGGAAGTCCCAGAGTCCCCGTCATCTCGTCAACAAAGACACCAACGACGGTCAGAAGATACTGTACATCTTGCACGCAGTCGGTGCCGAGCGTTGTTCGCCCGACATGAAGGGTTGCAGTATTGGCTGCAAGCACAACGAGAATTTTGACGGCGTTGCACCGCCTGAACCGCCTACAGCTGTGCCCCGGACCGTCCTCGATCGGATACTCTACGTATCGAGTATGGAAAAGATGGCATCGATGGAGAGCAAGCGTACGAAAGGTGGAAGGTTGCTGTGTCTGGACGGAGGCGGCATCAGAGGATTAGTTCTCGTGCAAACTCTTCTGGAGGTCGAAAGCGTGCTGCAGAAGCCTATATCGCGTTGCTTCGATTGGATCGCTGGTACTTCCACTGGTGTGTAAATTTTTTTTTTATTATTGTAAGAGTGTATTTGCGTCTTTACAATACGTTTATTATTTACTCGTTGCTTCGTTAGGAGGAATTTTGGCACTTAGCATAGCCGCAGGAAAGAGTTTAAAGGAGTGTCAAGCTCTTTACTTCCGTATAAAGGATAATGCATTCGTGGGAAAGCGTCCGTACGACGGCGAGCCTCTGGAAAATGCATTGAAAGAAGCTTTAGGTGAGAGTAGAGCAAAATAGAAGTCAAGCCGAAATTGACTAACATCTTTGTTTAACTAATAATTTTCATAATAATAATTGTAGGAGAGGAGACGGTGATGGCGGACATTCGAAACCCCAAACTGATGATCACGGGTGTTCTAGCTGATCGAAAGCCCGTGGATCTGCATTTGTTCCGCAATTACGACTCTCCGAGCAAGATCTTGAATATTTCAGTCAGCGACGATAAATTTAAGGCAACTCTCGAACCGGAGGAGCAGTTGCTGTGGAAAGCAGCAAGAGCGTCTGGAGCTGCGCCTTCCTACTTCCGAGCTTTCGGGCGATTTCTCGATGGAGGCCTTATTGCAAACAACCCCACTCTCGATGCCATGACCGAGATACACGAGTACAATATTGCCCTGAAAGCCGTCGATCGCTCCGATGAGGTTGCTCCTCTGTCGCTGGTCGTTTCGTTGGGTACCGGACTAATACCGATGTCGCAGCTGCAAAATGTTGATGTGTATCGACCTGAGGGTATTTTTGAAACTGCCAAATTAGGTATGATTTTCTTTTAATTTTATTTTTCTGCATTATATTGATGTTTTTGATTTAGAAAATAAAATGTCATTCTATAGCTATGGGTCTCTCGGTGCTGGCGACGTTGTTGGTGGATCAGGCGACATCGACTGACGGCCGCGTGGTGGACCGTGCGCGCACCTGGTGCTCGATGATCGGCGTGCCATTCTATAGATTTAATCCGCAGCTATCTGCGGAGGTGGAGCTGGACGAGAAGAGTGACGCTGTTCTCGCTGAGATGATGTGGACTGCCAAAGCGTTTATGTATGCCAACAAGGATCAGATGAAGGAGCTTGCGGCTGTCCTTGACTCCGTTTCCGATGATTAGTTGATTCATAGAATGATTGAGTATAGTAAGCAAGTTATCGAAGGGATCAAATGGCAGATGAACCAAGTGCGTGTAGCAATAGTTACTTTGAGATTTATTCCAGGTGCGCTGGATTTGATGCAATTGAGTAATATTCTGCAGCGAAAAGTGATTGCGTTAGGGTACTATTTATTTACAAAACTATAATGAAGAGAAATGAGATATAGGAGATTTTGTGATATTTTTGTTTTTGTTTTAATTAGATTTTAATAATGAGATATTAGTGACAACTCCTAGAAATGATACACAATATTATTTACTGTAGAGCAATTTTCAAATTGAGAACTGTTCTTGTTAAACATATCTGCGATTTAATTGTTGAGATTTTGATAATTTTATGCATTACTGTTATGTAGGCCGGTTGAATTTATAGCACACAAATGATGAAGGGCATCGATAATTTATCAACTAGACATATATGGCATATTCCTATTAATATATTAAGTAAAAGGCTCATAGTTGATCTGACGATCACAAAAAATCGAGTCTCAACTTTTGTGAAAGTATGTACAACGTACACCAGTTTTGATTCTAGAGTATTATTATACTAATTGTAAATCACATACATAGATAGATAACAGACGTGGGTTAATAAAAATTTGAATTTTCAAATCCTATAAGTACATTACGGGTATTATTAAATAGTTATTTAAGTACGCAAAGATAACGTAGAGTATACAATCACACAGTGAGAAATTCTTGTCAAGAATATGCATCTAAAGTAATATTATTATATAAGTTAAATCGACTCAACGTTCACTAGCGACAAGTACAAGTCTACGAAAATAATATATAGCATAAGACAAATTCACCACAGTATAAATACGTAACACGATTACTCCTTCTTGCGTGCACCTAGAACATTACGTAACAGGAACATTCGATGCACAATGAATTTTCCAAAAAATTACTCATTCTCCGCCATCGTAGAAAAATCACGATAATTTGTACTCCGTACTTTCAATCACTGACTATACTATATACGTTCTTTCGATCGATATCTCCTATCCATTGTCTCGACGTCTAATGCCTTCGACATAATGCAATTCATCGCGGCGCTACGTAATAAGGCGTCTGCGTCATGGACGATATGTAGGGATAAAAGGTCGCGGCAGGTTGAGCCTGTCCGTATCCGTCGATCTCCTCGTGAGTCGCGTTAACAGTGGGATAGCCCTCGGCGTAGTACTGCGCCGAGCCGGGATGATGTCCACAGCCGTGATAAGCGGCTTTGCCGATGCCGCTCGTCGCCGCGGCCGTGTAGTCGGGGTAACCCTTGGGGTCGGGGTATTTCTGTGGCTCGTAACGGGTGCCAGTGCCGGGGATGGGGCTGTCGTAGCTCTTGGACTGGAGCTCCGGGTACTTCAGGCTGTGGTGGTGGTGGTGGTGATGGTGGTGGGCTGTGGCGTCTGCGTAGCGCGGGGTGGCCTCCAGACATTTTCCTGGAAGAGACGTGGTAATCGTGGTGTATTTTGAAAAAAAAAAAAAATTAAATATCTAAACAAAGAACGAATCGCACCGTGAGTCAGCCCGTGTTGGTCGATCGTGTACTTGGCCATCTCGTAAGGCACTCGAGGGGCCAGTTCAGCGCCGTAAGTATTGACAGGCATGGGCTTGTTCACGGGACTCTCGGGATAGAGCCTGGTGTAGGCACAGTCGGAGCTGGGGTTCACGATGTCCTGGTTGCCCAGACTAGCGCTACTGCCGTTGCTTCGATGAGACGAGGAGGAGGACGTCGTCGAGGTCTGCTCGTCGGACTTTGCTTTCCTTCGCCGCGGCTGATACTATCGAGACGAGAGATTTCAAGTTTTTAATTTTTTTACCACAGGAGTATGGTGCGACGCGAGAAACGCGTCTATATTTACTTTGTAATGGGGATGCTGCTTTTTGTGCGCGCTTCTCAGTCTTTCGGCTTCTTCTATGAACGGCTGCTTCTCTCCGTCGCTCAGAATCCTGGAAGAAGCGTATTATTGAATTAATCGCGTGTTGGCGTTGTTTTGTGCTTAAAACTCTTGAAGATTCTTAAGACGAGCGATGTGAGCATTTTTAAATAAATCTTAGGTATGAGTTATATGTTATAAACAAAAATTACCTCCACAGCTTCCCGAGTGTCTTGGAGAGTTCGGCGTTGTGCAGCTGGGGATACTGATCGGCGAGTCGTCTCCTCGCCGCCTGAGCCCAAACCATGAAGGCGTTCATGGGCCGCTTGACATGTGCGCTTCGTCGTCCGCCGGCTCGGGATGTCACCGGTAGCAGCGTCCAGTCGTAGCCTGCAACGTTTTACAATGCAAGTTATTTATAGTCAAGATCGGTTAAAAATTACTCGATCTTCCCGCAGCTGTTTCCTCTCTTTGCTCTCCGCACCTGACGCATCGTCGTATAATGCTATACCATAAGGAAAAACGGAAGTAAAAGCCAGCAGCGCATCGAGTCTCGAAATAAAAAATCACGAAATTTACTTAGCGAGCTTGCACCTGCGCATTTCCTCTTCGTACACACTCCCCCGGCGAATATTTACCGATTGTTTTATCTCTCTCCGTCCTTCCGTTAGGCTCGGCCCGAGACGCGGACTTCGTATCTCTTATAACCGTAAGGTAAAAGCCGGTGTGATAGCGTTTTACGATCGTCGCGCGCACATTAGAGTGTATGCCTCGCATTGAAACTTTGTCGAAGGAATGAAGCTTTCAAGGAAATATTCAAAATAAAACAAATAAAACACACGCCGCCAAGTGTCACCCGCCGTGCAGTATATATATATAACGTTATAACGCGAGAATCCAAGAATCAGCTCCTGGCGCGACAAATGTGCCGATAGACAGTCGGAAAGAAACTACGCGTATAAGTGTCGCACAGCTCCTAATTGCCTCCGCGTTTACGGTCCAGCGAGGCGGTCCCTTTTCATCCCGTCTACTTAGTCGTAGACCGCGCTATACACGGAAACGTGTACTGGCACAGGAATAACTTTACCGTGAAAGGGAAGGACGCGTTGTCGTCGCTAGATCCTTTCTTCGTATCGCACGTGTATTATCGATATTTTTGTTGCTTCATTTTCGGAGGATCCTTTACGCGGAAGACGGGCTAATGAGTTATGCCGATGAGTTATCGCCTCTGCAGCTGCGTGTGTATAGGGTTGAGAATTGGATGATGGATATTTTCAACTATTTTTGAAATAAGTTTTTCGTTTTATCAAAAGATATGAAAAACTTGACTGGCAATGTTTGCCGGCCGATTACGTATATACACCCAATACACAGGTGCAGCGCTCTCGGACCGTCGGCCGAAAGCATATCGACTACACGACTAACGTCTTGTAGCAGCGTCTCAAGCGCACTCACGGCTCGTACATTTACCTACACACACATACGCACTGCACAAACACAAGGAGTTGCTTGTGCAGCTTTTGTATTTGGACGTGCAAGAGGTTCGTCGATAGCACAGACGACCTGTCGCGTGCCGCAAGTCCTCTATACAACGTGTATACCTATATGTGACGCGAGCTTTATAATTCCGTTCATTTGGGGATGAATTAATCGATTTTTATTGCTGCGAAGGGAAAATAATTCTGGAGCAGGTGCCTGGGGTTCTTCCGGGTGTTATATACTTTTATGGGAGGAACCGATTTTCGTCGTTCGCGAGCTGATCGGCATTTCGGGAAATAAAAACATTTTCTCAAATTAGCTCTGCGCTACAATAACGCATAAATATTATGCGAAATAAAAAACGAGAACGATCCCCAGAACTGGCCTCATCTCTCTATCCTCTTTTCGACTGGCGCAGCAATAAAATATAACTCGCCTCGCTATTTCGGCTTGTGTACTACGCGTTGCAGGGCTATAGCACAGCTCGCCATTCGACTCTATATATCAGCGCGGGTGTATAGCTATACAGAACATCAGCAGCGGCAGTAGCAGCTTCGGGGCCGAGAGAGAAAGAGAGACGTGCAATAAATATCGCGCGACGTGTCGGATTTAATTCGGGTAGTCGCGGTAATTAGTGGCCGGTTCCCGTCGCGCTCCGCTCGCAGCACCTGCTGGTCCATCGGACGAGCGAGTTGATAGCAGTTTGTTACGTGTGTATGCAGCGCATCGCCAGCGAAATATCCTATGCAGGTTATAGCGTATAATTAACGCGCGGATAAATACACCCTCGCTTATGTATATAGCTATATACCTTTACTGCTCTGATCTATATAAGCGGTGCGAACGTTTGTAATGATTTGCGAGATGTGGTGCCGTTAGTCGCGAGCTAGGCTTGATGGATTGGCGCTATGTGAGTTAATCAAGATGTTGCTGTTCGTGTATGAATAATCTGAAAAAGTTGCAATAACGCGATGTGCCAATTGACAAAGCGCGCACTTGTGCCTCGAAATTATTAATTTCCCATATAGGCGTGAGCGCGAGGAACAGAGAGATCGGATTGCCGAGCCGTGAGCTGGCGGTACTATCTATCATTCGATTCAATTTTTCAGCACATTGTTAGCCGAACTCAGTAGCCCGGTGTTCGGAATCTGAACAAAGCTTAAGAGCGTTCTCACCGATGCGGGCAGAGATGCGCCGCTCGATGCCAACTCGCGACTCGTCTATTTTCTTACTTTTGAGTAGCAGTTACAAGTACGAGGAACGTGCTGCGGATATAATATCGGAGATTACTGGCTTCTGCCGTACGTGTGTCGGCCGTTAATTAGCGTATAAACGTTTGAGCTTTTGTGTTTAATTAAATAATTTCTATAGTTCTTCATATATCGTCCAACTCGAGTCGCGAAATAAAGGAAAACGTCGCGCGGCCCATGCAGTACACATGCACATTGCACACGCACACACACAGCAGCAGCGCTCTATCGCCCGGGTAAATCCGAGCGATGGCCGTCAGAGCGACGAGAGCTTTCAGCGCCAATTAAAATGTCCTCGCTAAACGAGCGCGCAAAAGTCGCCCCCCGACACGCCGAATCGACTTTCAGATGCATCGTCGTGCAGCCGGCCTGCCTCTATACTCCTCTCACTCCTTTCTCTCTCTCTCTCTCTCTATATAGCCATTCTTATTTGCACACGTATGTACACGCGTGTATTATATATAGATTTCTGATTTACATCGCCGACTTTGTTGCTCCCGCGTGGATATTGTTTAATAATAATACGATATAGCGGTGTGTGTGCGTGTGTGTGTGTGTGTGTGTGTGTAGAGATGTGGGACTTTTGGCTTGGGGCATATTTCGGTAAGTCTATAGATGCGCCGAGAAAGAAGAATGAGTCGCGGGAATGACGTACGGTGTAGCTAAATTTCGCGAGGCTCTCGAGAGATTTCGGCGGTGAGATAGGAGTGTTGAAACGTGACTCGTCGGGATTTCGCTGCGCGCATTGTGTTCTGTCGCTCGGCTCGACTACCATATCGATGCTTTAATTAACCGTTATTATATTTGATCGGCTTGATCATCGATTTGGATATGTGTGTGCGAGCAATTAAATATCGCGATTGTGGATCTTTTCGTTTATTCTTAATGTAAAACGCAATTTAATAAACGGGAAAAAACGCTTATTTTTGGTGAATTTTTCAAATCCAATCGAACATCGCAACAAAATCTCTCACCCTGCAGCAGTTTCCCAACGGCGTCGTCCAAGGAGCTCGGCTCCCTCACCGTCGCAGCCTTCGCCTTCTGTCCTCCACCGTTATTATTATTGTTGTTGTTGTTGTTGTTGTTGTTGTTGTTATTATTATTGCAACTGCTCGCGTTCGTCTCCATCCTTCCTATCAGCGAACAAAGCGCGCGCTTTTCAAAAATCCTCCGTAACGCAATTAAACATAAGGCATAACGGTAATCGTCGATATTATATTATCTATAGTCAGGGTCGACGACGACGGAAGTCGCTCTGCACATCAACATCTGAGAGGTCCATTGTGCGCTCTCTGTCTCTCTCTTTTTCCGGCTAATCGCGTCACGAGCGATGAGATATTCTCTTTTATATAAATTACGAGCCCAAGAGACAGAGATGACGATTTTACTCCTTATCTCGGCACACGAGAGCCCCGTCGTTACACTATCATCGCCACTGAGTTACCGCGGCACGATCTCCTCCTCGTCCTAGATATATATATATACGCGCGAGGATGAGGTGAAGTGTGTACACCACTTGGCGCGGCTCGCGTATTAGGAAATCCTTCACAAAAGCTCTCGAGAGCCAGAGACGACTCGTTATATTGTACATACGAGGAGAGAAGAACACGTTCGCGAGGTAGAAGCTCGAGGCGTCGACTGCGGGTGCAGCAACACACTCTCGGGGGGAAAGGATAGATAGACGCGAGAGAGAGAGAGAGAGAGATGAAATTATATATACGACGACGGCACGTGCTGCTGCGTTCGAACCGAAGAGGGAGAGAGAGAGAGAGAAAGGCGGCGCGCCGATGGACCACCTCTTCTTCTTCTGTTATATGCGTACAGTGTATCTGGGATAGCTGATGCCGTCGCGAGGTGGGGGCAGACGAGTCGAAAGAGGTGTACCGTTCGCGGCTAGAGGTATGGCTATTAGACTCGCGGAGGTTGAGAGATTTGGGCAGCTCGTCGGATATTTTTGGACTGTTGTGAAATTAAAAAGAAAAAAAAAATAAATCAAAATTACGATTCCACCTTCTAGCCGCGAGTGTAGGACGAAGAAAGTGTATGGGATAAAAAAGCTCGCGGACAGCTCTAAAAGGCCGTATAATATGCATGATAATGGAGACGCGCGATACCCGCGCTGTATAGGCGCTACCGGGTGTTAATTCAAGTCAAACACGCGGAGCGCGAGCGCACGAGCGCATTACACACTGGGCCTCATTGTAGGATATAGAGGTATGGGAGCACGCGCCGAACGATGCTGAATATCCGTCCTCGCGTGCCGTCGTTTTTACGCTCTTTTTTTGCCCGCGATTTGAATTTCCCGCCGTTTTTCTATAAAGCTGTATGATTTATAGCCACAATTAACTCGTAGCAACATTTCAATCGAACATCCCGCGAGCGACCAGCGCCAATCTCATTAATCAGCCGAAAGATCACGCGCAAACACGAAATTAACCGCGTGAATGGCCCTACTCACACCTCGGAACAAAGCTCCTATCTCGCGCGCGAGCTTCTCACCTCTTTAGCGCGCACAACTCGCATTGGAAAATCTCCTCGACTCGTGACACGCGTCTCAATTCCCCCGACAACTGGCATCTCAGAGTCGAAGCTTTGTGCTCTAAAGCTCCGCGTTATATTCGAATACGTACATGTACCTAATATGAGAGACGTGTACCTACGCGTTGAGAGTCGAGCGCGGGCTAATTATACGCGGCGAAATTTCAATGAATGAATGAGCGAACTAGCAGAGACAGTGGCGCATACATGGGCGGATATAAACCACGGTCAATGCCGGGGCAAGAGCTGACTGCAGCCGGCTTTTGTGCCGGAGATCAAAGCACTCTCTCTAGCGCGCGGGATACGCGTTTTTGCGCCCGCTCTGCCCGATGCACTCGTTTTTAGCGCCGGAGAGTACGTTACAAGTGCTCTGTGCGGGGATTTATTTCCGAGGGGAAATTTAACGTTATCTTCGGTTACATGCGGGTAAAGCTTTAAAAATTCACGCCAGTCGCTCGCGCTTACTCAAAATCGAGGAGAAGCTCGCGACCCTCTATTTACATTCGCCGAAGGCTGAAGCTCAGCCGGCGTCGCGGCTTGCATTAGCCGATGCTTGGGTTAAACACTGTGCGCGAATCGCATTGTTCAGAATTAGCCTTGCGAAGAATAATATTGATTTCCAGGCGAAATCGAGCTTTCGCGCACATGTGCTCGCCGCATGCGATGCCTGAAAGCTCGAATACGTAGCGCGGTGTATACCTTATCGGATCGAGAAACATTATAATTAGCTGTACGTATGATAGAAAGTCGATCTCGAGCTCTGGGAACCTCGACTGCTCGCACGACTGTGTAGGAGAAAGCTTTTTCAAAATTCTTACCTATATACGTACACACGCGCGCGAGCGCGGACGGACAGAGCCGCGCGGCGATACTTGAAAGACGCGAGCATGCACCCGACAACACATGTCCAACTCCTCCCCGGGTGGTGTATATAGGACCCCCCGCGGCAGTCCTGGAGCTATTCTGCCGAGTCATCCCTATGGTGCTCTCGCGCGTGCGATACGCGGCGCTCGCGCATTAACGGACTCATTAGAGACGCGATGCTGACCTCTTGGCTCTCTGCGTTGGTGTGTGTGTGTGTGGGGAATATACTGTTGGATGGACGTTCACCTCGAGAGAGAGAGAGAGAGAGGGAGAGCTTGAGTGTGGGCTTTGGGCTGATTGATTGTGTGTATGTGAGACCTGTCGGGTTTGGATGCTTCGGTTTGCTCGATGCGCGACGGATTGAATGTTGGGTTTAGCTAGGATTTTTTTTTTAAGTGTGGCGCAGCTGCCAATGCCTGCAGGTGATTATAAGTAGTATATTGTTAATGTTTAATTTTGCATTATTTACAAAACATACAATTTATACGACACTAGATAACCCAGCGATCTCCCCCACACAACGTCGATCGAGTAATTAATGAACCCGTGAACTGCTGATACGAGCATGATCCCGGAAAAAAGATCAAACGTCCGCACCGCCCATCGTCGCACGAAAACTCTTCGTCGCTCCTCCATCGACTCTCTTTACCGTCATCCACCAAGATATATCACAGTCGATCCTCGCGGGCTCCTCTAAATATTTTTATTCCATCAGACGCGCGCGCGCGCGAGTAGTCCCATTATATCACGCGACAGGCCTTCTTTCCCATCATATCGACTCGATGACAACCACAAGTGTATGTGTATAGCCAACAAAAGGGAGCACGTTATAGGCGAGAGAGTTACGAGGAAAAAAAATGGGCCGCGCAGGTGAAGCCACTCGGTGTGTAATCCATAGCTATATAATAATATATGTGACTTCAAGCTTGTAATACATTCCACGCGCCTTCTATATTAGTGTATACACAAGTGAGAGTCATCCCGTACACACTGGCTGGTGCGTGTATCTTGAAAATCTGAAAAAATCCGGCGAACATCGCGTGGCGCGGATTTTTTTGGTGTATGCGGCTTATAAACGAGCGAACGCTTTTTTAAGGGTATAGGTATAAGTAATACTTGGTGTGTACTTAGCGGAGGATGACGCAAGAGAATTTGTAGTATTCGATGCGCCGCAGCGCCGATCGACGAATTGTCGTTTTGACGGACTTGACCGCCGGATCGGGACCTTTTTTGCTGGTTAAGATATATGCTTGCTCATCGCGTGTGATATCTTGTATGCCTACTACTATATTAGTTTTTTTTTTTTTTTTTTTTTTTTGAAGGTACAATGTTGTGATTGATGTTATAAATATATTACGTCCAGCTACTTGATGTGGCTCGATCTCACAGCACATGAAAATCAAAACACCCTGCACACAAAGACCTTTCTCAAAAATCCATCACAGAGTCCCCCGACGTCGATACGAAACTTACACCTTTCCGGAATCCCCATAAAAAGGCGCCGATCCTCCGAAAATCTCTCAGCCCTGAGAAAACCTCTCCTGAACACCGCGTGAAAAGGCCGTCAGCACGTGGATCTAGTTAGGCCCCGCGTACACTCGATATCTCCCCACTGCGGCCGATTTTTATTGCGGAAGCGGCGAGATTTCCCCAAGAGCGCCGAGAGAAAGAGAGGGATTGTAAATCAAAGAGGCCGTAAAGGCCCGAAAAAAGGCGAGAGACGTCTGCGTGGGTGACTCGTGTTTGTGTGTGTTTACAGGGAAGGTATACGAGAGGTCGGCTGGAATGAAAGGGTCGAGTGGCACGCGAATTTTTTTTTTGCCTTTAGTCGGCTTCTGTTTGGTTGCTGTAGCTATGGAAAATTTTACGACTCGAGTTGGGATTTTCTCTGCTGACTATTTCTGTGACATCAAAATTAATTGAATAACAATGAAGAATTTCTAGATCAGCCAAATCTGACTCCTACACACCTCTATAGGTATGCGGACCCGCAACACACATCGTACAGCAGTATATATATCTCTCTCTCTCTTTCTCTCCCAAGAGCGCATCGGCCAATGGGCGTCCCGAGGTTCACCTCACCGATGACCAATCCACCGCGTAGGAGCGGCTCGTCCTCGTGAGAGCGAGTGAGAGGTCCGACCTGTTGGTGGGTGGAGCGACGGCGAATCTTCCCTCCCCCTCTGCGGCCGCACACGTATATACGTTAAGTGCGCTCGCTGTACGTGTATCCATGGAAACCCACGAGCGAAGCTCGAAAATAAACGCGAGAGAGAGAGAGAGAGAGATTCAGCGTCTCGTTTAGATTGATGTGCGTCGGCTCTGCTGCACTTGCGCGAGAGCTTTTTTCTTTTTAGGTCCGCGCGATACTCGAGAGCTTTTTTTCGCGAGAATCGGTAGTGTGGGAGAGGTGAGATTGTTGAGAGGGCTTTTTCCAAGCTTGGAGCTTTGCTTTGTAAGCGACTTTGACATTTTAGATGAAGAATTGGTTTTCATTATTTTTTTAAAGAGAGCTTGAATTTGAAATGAATTAATCGATTTATTAGAATTTTGTAAGAAGCATCCATTTTTAACGAGTGTATCTTAATCGAAATATCCGTTGCTAACAAAATAAAAATCTCCTATTCCCGCACTCGCAGCTTGCAAGCTCACCTCCAATCTCATCAACCCTCCACTCCTATACCCAACACACAACAAAGCTCATCAACCAACGCAGTCCCATCTCTCTCTCTCCCTCGCACAACTCCCACACAAAAACGCTCCGAAGTGGAGCGAGCTAATCGAAAGCAACAGCCTCTCTCTCTCTCTCTCACTCGCGCTCGCGCACACACTTGTTGCGTTCGCCCCGCCCTCGTACAACTCTCGACTGTAGCCCCGGGGCGACAACCACCTCGCGCCGCTCTCACTCGTGCTCCGACCTTACACGCGCGCGCATATTATCGTCCTCGTCAGTGGAGTTCTTTTTTTTTACTAATCGAACCTGTACACCCGCACACACACGCGTCTATACTGCAAACTCGCCACTCGATCTCTTGTGCGTCGGAAATGTCGATCAGAAGAAGATTCTCTTGAGCGAAGAAGCGATATCACAGACAAGTGCGTAAAAAAGCTCTCTCCGAGATCGACGAACAAAGCTCTCGCGTAAGAAGCTGATAAGGAAGATGGACGGCACCGGCGAGTCGACCAAGAGCATCGCGTTGGCTACTGCTGCCGCCGGACTCAACGGGCTCGTCGTCGTTAACAACAACAACAGCAGCAAGCTCAACAAGAACAACAGTGGTAATGCCGCCGGGAACAACAACAACGGCGGCGAGGGCATCAGCGCGGCCGTCGCCAAAGTGCTGCAGGGATACGACTGGACCCTCGTGCCCGTCGCTAGCAAGTAAGTTTTGCGTTTCTCTGAAACTGAGTAAATTTCAATCGCTCTTGGATTTTCCCAAGCGACGCGTTTGCGCAATCTTGCCTCGCATAGAACGCCGATTGAAAAACCGAGTAAATATTCACCTACACACGTGTGCACCTGTGTCTCCTCCCTGCATACATCTATACTCTTATGGCAGTCCTTTATTTTTCTCTCTCCGTCTCTCTTTCTCGCGCCGGAGACTAAGCCGCACGTGCTAACTCAATTATGACGCGCTCGATTCCCCGCGGCCGGCTGGGAAAAACTGCGGGAAAACTGCGCCGCTTCTGTCCTCCGACGTCGGTTAACGCTAATTAGCTAATTAATGCGCGATACGCTTACCTTACCCTTACCTTCTGCAGCTGTCGTCGAGATTGTCTTCGCTGCTCGCTTATACGCCTACGTAAGATATTATATTATACATTGACTTCGTACGGGAAAACGCGCGGTTTCGTCGCAATTTTTCAACCAATCAGCGACGTTATCGCTCAGTCGAATTCCGTCGCACCTCGAAATTCCCCTGTACACGGACTGGGAATCGGGGCTGCGTAAAAATCACACGAATAATCGCCCTTATCGTCCACCCTCTCGTACAGTACATTCCCTTGCACATCGCATGTAGTTGCAGTGCAGCGGAGCTGAGAATCGACGCGACGTCAAACAAACGATATAATACGCGCGGAGCGATAAATTGTCTATACACGGATTTCCTTTGTGTGTATACGCTCGCAATGGCTGTGTTTTATCGGCGCAGCGGCCCGACTGATTGATTGTAAACGGGGGATCGTTCAATTACGCTAGTCGCGCGGTGATGTAACAAAGTTCTCGAGATTTCATTCAGACCCGATGAGTCGATTTTAAATTTGAAAAACGAACCGACGACGCTCTTTGGAATCAAGCAGAGCGAGAGAGCTTTCCTCGTGGCCATTATGATTCCTAGGAAAAAAAGAAGCACTCGCCAGAAAAACAGCGAGACCGCGACGAGAGGGAAAAAAATTAAGCTCTCGCACATAAAACCAGACGCGGCGCGCGATCCACTCCAGACTCACGTGTCAGTCAGTGCGTAGCATGGGCTCACTCTCTCGCTCTGGGGGAAAAGTTTCATGAAGTCATCTACGGGCGCGCGCGTGTTATTTTAAGCCCGCGCCTTCTCTCTCTCTCTCTCTCTCTCTCTCTTTCTCTCGCTGGCCCCTCTCGAAAATCCGATACTTTCCTCGGATTCTACCGCGTCACGTATACGGCCAGTCATCCTACCCTTTTGCCACCCGCTTCGACGATCGCTACCTGTTGCTCTCTCTCTCTCTCTCTCTCTCTCTCTCTCTCTCTCTCTTCTTTTATATGCTTCGCTTTATACGGCCTCCGTTTGCATAATGTGTTACAGCAGCTCGAGAGCGTGTTTTTAATATAGATTTATCGCGCTGGCCTGCCGCGGAAAAAAGGGCTATAAAACGCAAACTCTTTTTATATCGCAATAGCGAGCGTGACAAAGAGCGGATAAAAAAATATAAGATGCCGCGGCGATAAAAGCCAAAGTATCGTCGCCAATGAAGATAATTTCTCGCTATTCGCAGGGGATCGAACGACAAAAGAGTGGCGCACGTCAAGAGGCCGATGAACGCGTTCATGGTGTGGGCGCAGGCGGCCAGGAAACGACTCGCCGATCAGTATCCCCAGCTGCACAACGCCGAGCTGTCCAAGACACTCGGCAGCCTGTGGAGGTGAGTATTATTCGCGTAATTATTTTATAAGAAACACTGCGCACAGTAGCGTACATGCTTCCCACCATATTACCATAGACGTTCGGGACAAAAGTACACACAGGCGCGTTAGAATCTCCGCAAACGCGGAGTCACGGAGGAGTGAAAAAAGAGGCGTAGAGACGGCTCGCGCGCAGCTAAATGCATTTAAAAGCCTGCTGTCCACGCAGCCGATTCGCGAGTCCAAGTTAAATACGCGACTCGCTCGAGCGCGCAATTCGCACAAAGGTGGCGAACCGTGAGAAAGTGACATTCCTCTATACACGTGTACCACTATACGTACAACTGGCTTCTACTCGTACACTTCTGCGTTGGCTCTATATACTCCGTGATTATTTTTTTATACCTTGAGAAATTGAAAAGCGCAACCCGAGCTCGAGAAAATCGAGCGTAAGAGTTCACGCGCGCTCGAATAGTGAAAATAAAGAACGACACTCGAAGGAGGCGTGTCGCGGGGCCACTTCTAATACACACCGTAGGGTATATCGCGCTGGCCATTGTCTCGAAAGTCTCCGAACACGTGGCGTCGCGTTCCCGAAGGGTGACTGAAAAAAAGGAGGCAGTGCGCTCGTAAATCATAGACAATCGGTGTGGCCGTAATGGCTTTGTTTATAGAGTCCCGAGCGACGCGTTTGAAATATTCGAAAATTTTTACTGCTTTCTCTCTCTCTCTCTCTCTCTCTCTCTCTCCGTAACTCGAGAAAGGCCTCGTTTTTTCGTGAAATTCGGGCCCCCTGTAGTACTATACGACAAAATCTCTCTCCTCTATACGCGAGAAAGCAAACACAGCGCGTGACTCTTTCGCGAAAGCTCGCGCGAGATAAGGGGGACTTTCCAGGTGCGCTGGCGAGTCCGTATCGGCTCTTTTTTGTGCGCGCTCGCAGCTCTTATCCTAAGTCAGAAAAAGGAGGAGGAGAGAAAACGAAAGAAAAGAGAGGAAGAGAGAGAGAGAGAGAGAGAGAGAGAGAGAGAGATACCGATGCGCGTCCACGTATCCTTGGCGCGTGCGAGCCGAACCGAACAGCTGCTGTTTCGAGAAGGTAGACACACCGAGGGGTATGATAAAAGCGCCGGTTTTTCGGAAATCACAATACCTGCCTTGTACCCGCGGCCGGCGTCAGGTGAATTTTCTTCGGCGTGCGTTTCTCAACACAACGCAAACGCGCGAATACTATATATAAGCGTCGAGATATGATTTTTTGGGGAAACGATCGCAGCTGCGCTCGTTGTAAAATACACTCGAGATTACATATTTTTCAGAGCTTTAAAAACATACTGGTTCACGACGATTTCGAGCGTATTCGCGAGCGTTATCAGATCGAGCGGGGCACGTCGTATAAATACACGAGTGGAATCCGGTGATTGAAGACACGTGCGCTCGGTTTAGTGGGAATCGAGCGATGCATCTCCCGCGAACCAAGTCTTTTTTCCTTCTCGCAGGGGCTCGGTTTTTGTCGACAGCCGCAGCTCGTCTCTGCCGATTTGGCGGAGGCTTATCGATGACCGGTAATCTCGGATGCGCGTAATGGAACGAGCGAGCTTTTTGCAAACTTACTTCCGGCGACGATATACTTAATCGTGTACGGAGGGATTTTCGAAAAATCGCACTCGCGAGCGAAATCACACGCTTCGGCTTATTTTTTCTCGAAAAATCAGAGGAGGGGCACACATGTGCTTCTCATATACGCTCGCAGTCACTTACTTACGCTCGAGCTTAATCCCCCTCTCGATCTCATATTCTCTCTCTCTCTCTCTCTCTCTCTCTCTTTCGAGAGAGAGATCCGCGGCGAGGATGCGATATCAGAAGGTCTCTCGGGTCTGGTTAGTGTTCCAGAGAGTCTTGAGGGCATCTCGCTGCACAAGCGCACGCTTCCGTAGGTGCGCGCCGATGTTTGCGTTCCCATGAATATAATTTATCCTCGAGCGCCGAAAAAGCCCTTCGCAGTGGGAAGCTTATTCAATTTTTTAATCGTTCCTCAGCAAGCGTAAACAAAGCGCGTCGATGAATGAACGCGTGAACTTGCAATCTAGAGTAGAGAAAAGCTCGACTGGTCAACGGACTCGCTCTATCTCGCACAATATCCATCACTCGCTCTCTCTCTCTCTCTCTCTCTCTCTCTCTCCTCGTGTCTCGATAAAACATAACGCACATATAGCTTTTTGCCGGCAACAGATGCACCGAGACGACGACGACTTACGCGCTTGCGTTCTGCGTTTCATTACTCATCTCGTCTTCGCGAGGGTCAGCCGATTCGAGATTTCTTCATCGTGTACATATAACGCGGTGCTCGCGTCGGTTCTCACAGTGGGGATAATATGCCGGCGACGAAAAATCTCTCTCCGCGAGAAAAAAGCAGCCAGTCGCTCTCGTTTAGTCACCTTGAGCCTATACTCGTGCTTTTTTATGTCGCTTATGTGTGTACGGAGAGGGGCTTTACGTAATATGCTCGTATAGGGATTGCGGCTGGGAGGACGGAAGCTTGATGGGATTTTTTTCGAGATCGTCGAGTGTTTTCTTCGAGGAAAAGCACACGTATCCGAAGCTATTAAATCCCCTAACTGATCTGTATTACATCTCTCAGCCGTAAAATTGATAATCGATCGGTCAATTAATTACGCTCTCCTAAAAGAGATTACGAAGCAGCGGCCCTCGGTCTACATACCCAGAGAGAGAGAGAGAGAGGGAGAGAGAGAAATCGACGATGATACTCGTATACGAATCATCGTCCGACTGCAGCAGCGCGCGCACATAATAATATCGACTCTCGGTTCTCGCTTTGTCGGCGCGTCGTATATAGTCGTTCCGACGCGTGGCCCGAAAATACCGGAGATAGTAGGTCGACGCTAAACAAACGTCCGCGTCTCTGTGACTCTCGTAAACGTCCGATTCGCGCGGCGGGGGTGCCATACGAGATCGAGAGCATCTCTCACGGGAAAATGCGTAACGGCTTCTCGGTATATATAATTGTGAGAACCGGAAAGTCAACGCGAGCGATATGCGCATGTTTGCGTGCTTGATGCTTCGTAATAAAAAGAGATAAAATATTGATACGCGCGGGCGATTCGAGGGAAATTTCACGGATATTAAAGTTTATGGGTTATGGAGAAGCGGTGGCCGATTACGTTCGTGTATTGCTTCTTGAAAGCGATTAGAGATATGCGCGCAGTTTTTTTAAATATCTGCGCGTTCGAGGACTTCTCAATGGTTACGAGGAGAGCGGAGGCTTGAAAAATGTGGGTTTTCGATGAAATTCCGAACCTGTAAAATGATGCAAGCCCAATAAAAGATCGTCGCGAGGCTTAGCACCTCCCGAAAGAGAAGCCGGCTCAATTAGCGCCTCTTCGCCACGGTCAACGCGCGCTTTTGACTTTCGTTCGGTTATACGCGAGTCTCAGCCGTCGCTTCCTCTCGGTCTTACGCGCACTCGTCGCGAGATTTCTCAAAAATTAACCGAGACACCTTCGCGCTTTCAGACAGCTCTCGGAGAGCGACAAGAAGCCCTTCATCGAGGAAGCCGACCGCCTGCGGGTCATCCACAAGCGCACCCACCCGGACTACAAGTACCAGCCCCGTCGCAAGAAGCAGTCGGGCAGCTCGGCCTCCTCCTCGTCATCGTCCTCATCTTCGACGCGAGAAGTCCGCAACTCGTCCCAGCAGAGCAACAACGTCACCTTCAGCGTACAGTCTCGAGCCGGTTGCAGCCAGGTCGGCTCGCTCAAGCAGGAGGACATGAGCGTCTGCGGCGACGCGATGCTCGGCTCGCCGCAGACCACCAGCGGCTCCGTCGGCTCTTCCTCGCCACCCACGACGCCTTCCCAGGGACTCTCGCCGCCCACGCCGCCGACTACGCCGCGGGGACAGCACTACGTGCACCAGGTTCGTGCATTGAGATGATTTTTGCGTTGGGTTCTGTGTACCGGGCTGTTTTTACAAAAATCCGCGAAACGCAGCAGCACCACGGCTCGGTGTACCAGCAGCTGGACCTGGGTCCGAACCACATGCAGGCCTCGCCGGAGATGGTCCAGCACCAGCAGCCCGAGCACCAGCACTCGGGCGTCGAACTGCCGAATTACCTGGAGCTGCCGGATAACGTACCGACGTTGGAGGACGAGCAGCTGAGCAACTTGGGCACGATCAACCTCGGTATTCCGCTCAATCTTCAGGAGTGTGAGCTCGAACAGTATCTGCCGCAGCAGCAGAGCCTCCCAGCGCTCCACCAGTACGGCGGGCAGGCTATCAACAGCCCGTGGCTCTCCAACAGGTAATTTTCCTCTCCAATCTCTCGTTCTGTTCGACGAAAAATGAATTTTAATAAAACTGAGCGGAAACCCACGAACTCTGTCGCACAGGTACGACGACGACTGCGTCGAGCGACTGGGCAAACGCCACTACTCCCTCGAGCAGACCCAAGCCCAGCAGCAGCAAGCTCCAGTCGCCGGTGACTCGAACGGCTGGGACGACCTCCAGAGCCAGCAGCAGCAGCAGCAGCAGCAGCAACAGCAACGCAGTCGCGAGGACATGACGAGGTTCCACGAGCTGCAACCCCTGTCGGCTCTCCCTCCGGTCCAGTACATATCCCAGCATCACCACCATCATCACCCTCAACTCGGCCATCAACACGCCGCGGCGGCTGCTTACGCCCAGTACCGTCACTTCGTCCCGAGCATCGACTCGTGGCCTGCAAACTACTCCTCTTAGCTAGGTTTTCTGTATACTATCCTTTGTGCGCGTGTGAGTAAGTGCGTTCGCGAGCAACTATTTCGCTACATTAGCGAATCTGGATTCGTTATTCGAAGGTGCAGCTCGCTCGATACAATGCCTCCTTTGACGCGTACTGCAACCAAGTGCTCCGCGTGTGTGTGTGTCGAACGAAAAATATATAACGTAAATAATAATTATCACGTGTGTCACTTTGCGGGAGAGAGAGAGAGAGAGAGAGAGAGAGAGAGTGAGCGACATTCGCGCTGCTGTTATTTTATTGTATACACACTCGTTATATTGTTGCTTGGCAAAGAGGATCGACAGCGAGGTACGTAAGTGTCTTTTGGAAGGATAATTAGTCGCGAGGTGTGCATTGTTATTATTTTTAGAAAAAGTAGTCGTAGCTTAATTACTAGCATAATCTTCTGGGCGCACGTACGAGGGTCCGGTATGAAAATTCGCATCACACCATGTTATGATTATCACATACGGGCGCGGGTGATCAGACGAAGCGCCGAATTAGCCAAATACAGAGGTAATTAAACGAATTTTAATTATTCTTTAATTACAGTGATCCTCCTAGCATATATACGTAAAAAGCACAGCCACCCAGTGGCGCCTATATATTCACCGCTGATGAGAGGTGTAATCAATATATTATATAAATACGATTATGTTATGTAAAAGCGTAGAGTCTAAACTTAGTTCGTAAGCGCGAAAATCGGCAAGTTCGATCTATGACTATATATATATATATCTAACATAATCCATATCTCTCGATGTCGGTACACGCGCGTGTACCGTTCACATTATACACATAGCCAACTGGAGAACGAAAGACAAAAAAAAGCTCACCGAGACTCCATGACATCATTCCATGACAGCCGGTCGGAGATTTCCAGGCCAAACAAACCTCTATACTACTACTACTACTATATACCGATATACTGCTGTGTATACTCTCTTGGCGAGAGGGAGAGAAGTCCATCTAATAATATAAACTTCCCCGGTGCGTCTATGTATGCGGGTAAACCGTCGAGGCGAGGTTTATGCGATCGGACGCGATCGGCGCGCTTTTCAAATAAACCGCGTCGTTCGATTTTCTCTCTCTTGTACACACCGCACATACGCACCGATTTATATACCACTGCGCGTTGTGTAAACGGAGGAGAGAAAGACGGGACCAATTTTTTGCGTTGAACGTCTTTTTGTAATAACGTACACATATACGTAAATAAGGAAATTCGTCGCGTTATATATATATATATGGCTATATATAAATGAGAAATATAAAGTATAAGATTAAGGGCAACGCCGCGCGCGCGCAGCTTTTGTACTTAGATATTTATTTGTATACCTGAATCGCGAGAGCATCTCTATCTGTATATCGATGTAAGTGTGAAAAATTAACGAGCGAAAAGATGCTGGTAATATGTTATAACGATTTGAGAGAATAAAAAAAGTTTAATCTTGAAACTCTCCGCTCTTGTTTATTATATCTCCTATACTCCTTCATTTTGTACATTTTAAATATAAACTAGGTCAATACGAGCAGCTCTTTCGCGCCGCAGGAAGTGAGATCCCCCAACAGTCGCGCGAAGGCGATGTTTGCGCGGATGGCGGGACACAATAAAGTTCCAAACTCATAACGTATTCTCCCGCAGGATAGTCTGTACATATACACCGCGCGCTTATCAAAAACCCGCGTGGGAATGTCGCTCTAATGCCTACTCTCGAGATTAACCCCTTTGCTCTCTCTCTCTCTCTCTCTCTCTCTCTCTCTCTCTCTCTCTCTCTCTCTCTCGCGCGCGCGCGCACAGGAAGTGACAGACTAATACTCGCGACGCTGCGCTGTTTGCTCCTCTTTTTTTCTCCTCAGCTCTCGCCCCGTGTACGTTTTTTTCTTTTTTTCCACGCTAATATAGGTATACACACGTGCTGGAGATCGCTAACGAACTCGGATGTTTTTGCCGCGCTGGGAATCGGGCCGGTCTAATTTTGGACTTAAAATGATTTTGTAACGACGAGAAATTATCGGAAATGTCGTCGGTTATACATTGAGTACACATTATACCTTTATCCTATATACAAAGCGATTTCGATCTGTTCGGAAGTACACACATAAGGGGGTCGGTCGGTATATATATATATCGGTATCAGCGATATAGAGGGGCACTTTTTCGACAATTCGTCCATTCAGCAGCGCCGAGAGAGAGAGAGAGAGAGAGAGAGAGAGAGAGAGAGAGAGAGAGAGAGAGAGAGAGAGCCGCGGCAAAGGAAGCGCGCACGCGCCGAGAGCGTATAATAAAGAGCCGTAAACCAGGCGATACAGCTGTCGGCGATCAAACGGCTTATCTATATCTGTATATATACGGCGAGCTCTTTCTGTTCATTCATCGAAGATCTCGCTCTCTCGTATAATATAGTACGGCTTATCGGATGCGACCTCCCTCGAGTTTAGAGTTATATATATATATGTGTTATGTCCGTTTAGCTTGAAATTAGTGCCGGGATGAGTAGTGAGCGCGTGATTTACGTAAGAATTATTAATTGAGCGATGGGGTGATAAGGAGGAAGATTAGACGAATTTTTAAAAGTTCGAAACGGGTCAACGTACGCGAAATTCGCAAAGATCGTGTCCGGTTCGATACCGAAGCCCGACACGCCATCGACTCGCAATAAAGCGCAGTTAGTTCCAAAACAGGAAAAAGGAAATATATAGGCGCGATACGGGCAGAGCAAACATCAGCCGCGCGCGAGCGATCTATACGTACACATATGTACTATCTGACGACGTTACCACGGTAATTATACCTATATAGCATAGAGTCATATATAGGTACTTTCTGGGATAGGGCGACGATGCAGATAATGCGCGACTTACATATCTATAGAGATTCTCCACGGGACGTTATCTGCCGCGCACATCCCGATATTCGCGCTTATCGCTCTCGGACTTGATGTTTACAAAATTTTTCGTAAAAATGCCAACCGGCTCTCGAGTACTTTTGAAATCCAGTAGTCAACTTTGATAAGTCCTGCGTAAATTGTCTATATCGCGCATGTATTTACATTGCAGGAAGGATAGATATATAGGGCGACGATGTGTGAGCTGATATCTGAATAGGTGTAAAAAGTCTGGAGAATAAAAGAAATGAAAAAGTCACGCGCTTGCGTCTGCTGATGGTGATACTGTTGAAAATTTGAAATCACTCTTTTTGTCTCTCGTCTCCATTCTCCATGATTACCATCCGAGTGCAACGAGAATAATATTATGTATGTAATAAACGAAGTAATTAAAAAGCTCCATACCTTTAGTTTGAAATTCGCGGGGTTTCGACGCCCTCAGAGTGCAGCGCCGCGGACCTCTTCGACCTCCCCCTTCCCCCCGCGCACTAGTCGGTCAGTTGGTCCCGCCGCACCGGTCGCCTTTGTTTACATCATATCCTTACATCGCGGCTTTTCTTTCTCGACGTTGTGTTGTGCCATTACTTAAAGAAATTCGAGCCAGTGAGTACTTATCTTCTGCGAATGTACGTGGAGGAAACAAAAAACGTTAAAAGTAGATGCGCCGAACTGACGATTTTGATCCGAAGTTTCGTTCAGAACTGTCGAAAAACGCACCTGTACTTACTTTGTGAAGTGTTTTCGTATAAGTATACGTATACTATGTACTAAGATTCGTCTGGCTTTGGTGCTGGATAATACATAAAGTACAGAGTAACCTTGCAATTTTTCGAAGCACAATATCAGGGTTTGATACAATAACCACAAAAAGTGACAATTGCGACATTTTCGAAGGCTGTAGAAGTAAAGAGACTGGATGAAGTATGCGCACTTATTCTGCTGCTGAGGTAAGTCAAAATCATCAAGTAATCTTCAGCTTTTACATAATATATATATATATATATATACTTATTATTTTTCACGCGATCTCGAGATTAACCTCCAAATGGGTTCGCTTTTGTAAGCAGTTTAATATCGCAAAATGTCTAGCGCCCTAAGCCATAAAACTGGCAGTATAGGTTGTAAGTATACTTACGAAAAGTCGCTATGTCGGAGGTGACGAGGGCCTTTTTTGGTTCTTTGAACTTGCTCTCGAGGCCTGCTGCACTTTCTCAAGTGCGGCCACTTTCGTCGAGGTCTAATACTTACACGCAGCGGACAAAGAAGACCGAGTATATACTTATACGCAACGAGCTTCGAATCGCCCCTCCTAATACTTATAATGTCACCTATCATAATATATAGGTATTTTACGAGCTGTGCCTGAGTTGCAGCTAAATCACGCGTGTATTTTTTATGGTTTGAAACTTTTTATAGCCTTTCTTTTAATTTTTTCATAGTCCAAGCAGAAGATCGTTAACTATTTTGTTATAAAAAAATGAAAAACTCGACGAGGATTTAAATGCAATCGATCGCAAGGGGTTCGGTTTATTGCATTATCTCGGTTTCCTTCGTTATTTTACTTCCACACCTCCGCACAAGATACGAATCTTGTCCGCACACGTGCAGACAGTAATCGGAAATTACGTGTCTTACGAAATCCGTTTAGACAAAAATTTTTTGCTTATCGCCGTGTGTTAGCTTTACTCCGATAAACCTGCCTGTTCAAATTTGCGCTAAATTTATATTTCAGATAAAAAAATTGCTCATTTGTGACAGGAAATCAAAATAAGCCGCCAAAGATACACGACACACGGGTAAAGAAATGTCGTTTATTTTACTTTTGCACACCTTTCTCGTCCGTATCGGTTATAAAAATGGAAAAGAATCATAGTAATCAATAAAATCCTTTGTCTGCTTTGATGCCTTGCCGCTATGAATCCTCGATGAAGTATAGAATTGCAATGATTAATTAATTATGTTTATGAGAGATTGCATCAAACTCTGTTATATGGCTTATGTAATAATATAACATAATTAATTAAAATTTCAAACTTACGTAATAAAGTGAATTCGCAAGAGCAATTTGCAATTTTGATCAGTCCCCGTTTATGTCTGTTATAGATATTGTCATATTTTTGTTTATAACATTTTTTATTCAATAATTCATGAAAATTCGTAAATCAGTAAAAAAAATCGTTACAACTGTACAGCATTGTTATTTAATATGACGCAAATCCGTAAAGTAATTGTTAAAAATAAACACATAAACATGAACAAAACTCACTTTCACGTATTTGTATAAAATAGCAGAACATACAATGATTAATAGTTTAAAAGTTTCTTAAATACATGGGAATATTCCTTGACTCGATCAACTAATCCCAGAATCAGATCTTTGTCACCGGGTGTAAACGAGAAATTTTCTCTCTCGTGAGCAAAGAATATACCGAAGTAATCCTCACTGCGTGCGTCGATCGGCGGTGAAAAGTTTATCGATCTCATAAAGCCTTCTATCTCCTTGAGCTTGGCAGGCGTAATTCTTTGAAATGAAACGGGATTGTCATAACCCATTATGTGCATGATGTTCTGTACGTAGATGGGAATGTGTATTCCATAAGTGCCTTCTAAGCAGGTCCAAAATGTATTGATAGACATTTTTGCAAGTAAATCCTTGTTTTTTCACATCTAATAAATGTAAGTGGAGTCGAGTAGAGTAGCTGTAAAAAAGAATAGCCAATAAATATTTATGGAGGTACTTATAAATGACAAATCATAAAAATTCAATTTAAAACTTATTAGAGAATTAGTACACTTGTGTAAAGCATCTAGAGAATCGCTATTCGTGTAAACTAAACAATTTTTATGCGAAGAGAAAAATGTGATCGTTTCAAAGAAAATCCGTAACTACGTCTCTAGTTTTCGAGTGCTATTTCTAAACTAAAAAACTCCAACTCTAGGTCTCGTGCACTTCTTTGACGATAAGAAAAATAAATAAAGTGTAGGTGTTGGTACAAAACGAATTCCGATATCGATATATCTGTACGCGCCAAGTCAATATATAAATTTCAAAATTGTTAAAATGCACGCAAGCTAGAATATTCGATACCGATTTGAAGATAAATTTAAAGAAAAAAAACAGTGTACTTACTTTGTACTGTATGTCACGCTATAAACTCAATTGTAAATTTCAGTAGTGTTAACTTGACAATATTTAAAGCTGATCTTTATATTAAATTTAAACTTATATAAGACAGTCGTCATTCCCAGAGAGCCACGGCAATACTAACACTCAGACTTACACTTCGTGGACCGCAGGAGTAGCTATATAGTGCAGTGTTGCTACAGTCACGTACGAAGTAATATATACCTACACCGTATTGCTTTTCAACGATAAGCACTTTTGAAGTACTTCAAAGTATGCAGAATGTCTTTCTCTAATGTAACGTTCTTATCAAGGCTATGCAGCAACTTATACATTATACAACATTTTTTTTAATTAACTCAGTCATTATTGGCACAAGCATTTCCTCATCAAAACCCACATCAATAATTTCTGACAATTAATTTCTGCTTTCAACTTCTAAAACTCAGACACGCGCTTAGCACGCTTCGCTCGCTCGTAAAGCTTCGTTCCTTTCGTCTAATATGGGCTAAAATATCCCCCCAGCTCACCGATCAAAAACGAGAAAGAAGAAAATGTCACGCGCGCATGGACTTACAGAATACAAGCGTTGCGGCATAAATTTTGCACTGACCGCTTGTCAAAACAATCTCGAATCTACGCATTCCTATATACATATAGGTATACACGCACGCCTAATGCTTTTCTACTCGGTTAAAAGTCGAAGGTCGCAAGCTTGAAACACGAAGCTCGCTATACTCGCTACGTATACGAAAGTGTATCGCGTTGCAGCCGTGCGCGCGCGCGCGTGCTTGGAGCGATTCGCTCGAAGATTTTAACGAGGGGTATCTCGATCTCGCACTTGTTTTATTCTACCGAGTCGGCGATATACTTGCTGGCTTCAGTCCCTGTAGCTTGCTGTACGGAGGTGACGAATTCGCCTTCGTTGTGGCTGTATAGGGCTCGAGTCGATTATGAAAGGAGCTACTGCTATTAATGCTCGTTATGGCTCTTAATTGTTCGATTTTATACGCTTTCTTGCAGTAAAATCCTGCTTAAAAAACCTCCCTGTGAAAATTGAATACTTCGAAGAATTAAACATGTATTTACCCAGTATAGGAGCATCCCGATAGAGTTGTCCAGCACATCGACTTTCTCGAGAGCCGTCAGAATTTTTGACGAAAAGGCAGCACGTGCTGCATCGTTTTTTCGTTACGCGGCTCGTTTGTGACACTCGATAGGGCTGCGCTGCCGCTTCAGCACTTGCCGCATCCCGACGTCTTCATGTTTTGTGTACGAGGGAAAGAGAGTCTACACCTTCTTTCGGAAGACGGAGATTTTCGCGGAAGCCCGCGGCGTCTTTCTTATGACTGCGGCGATCGGAGGGCCTTGGATACTTGATAAAGGATGCGTTTTTACCGGTTGCTTTTATTTTCGAGATTTGTTGTACCTTTTTGTTGAATTCGAGTGCGTTGATAATTTAACAATAAGCTCGAGTGTCTGTGCTGTTAACCTTGGATGTGGAAGTTTTGCGAAGTCATGCGCTGTATTTCTGGAAAGTGTCAATAAATAAAGTGTCGAAAAAACGTAGATAATCGAATTACCTATAATGTGCGCTTCCAGGTGACTTTTATTGCGTGACTTTGCTTTTTTTTGGAGATTGAAGAAAAATGCTCACTTTGTTTAATTAAAGACGTAACCGATGGCAGAATCTACAAAGCTTAATAATACATTACAAAGAAAATGGCCAGCTGCAAGAAAGCTATATGCAGCAAGCTTTGCTGTTCGATCGTTTCTTATTTTCTCGCCGCGACTCCCGAACCCGATGTACTTACATACTTCTTGTTCGCCAAAGCTCGTGTGCGCCGACGACGCGCCGGTGTAGATACGAATCTTTCCCGCTTGATAAATTGCCACCGGAAATTCTGGCAAAAAAGCCCCTCGCGCTCTAGATGCTTAATTGGCAAGTCGTCGCCATTGCAGCCGCCGGCACACGTCGAACAGATATATTCTCGCTCTTCGCGAAATAAATGCAATACGTCTTCGACGCAGCTTTTATTTTTTTCGCGGCTTTGACACTAAACTGGCGGCTTACGCTATGCGAGCTGAAATCTGACATTTTATTCGATATATTCTCTGAGAACTTGAAGTATTTGAAAAAGAAGTATATTTATGTATTTTTTTTTGCTTTTCTACTAAACCCGATATACACATTCTCTAATCGAATGGCTAATTTTGTTTGTGTAAGAAATAGGCCTCGTAAGTCAGCATGACACATGTATAACCAAGGCAACGGAGGTTCGCACGCGATCAGTATGTTTTAAAACCGCGACACTAACGGTCACTCATGGGGGTGACAGGGTGCGACATCACTTACCCGAATTTAATGGCTTATATAACATTTTAAAATAGCTAGTGATATCTCAGTTTAAATACGTCTTAGTATGAATTGATGGTCTACAAGATCTTTTCAAAAAGTAAGCTAGAAAATAAACATCTTTTGATATTTTATTTTTATTTTACTTCCTGTATTTTGTAAATTATTTTGATAAGTTATCCAATCGTTTGTGTTATTTATTCCAGTTGAAAATAGTTACGTTTCCTAAATATTACGATCCACGAATTCAAAAATAGATTTTTATCATACGAACTATATCCTGGTAGAAATTCATTAAAAAGTTAAGTTTAATTGGCCAGTTTTATCAAATTTTAATGTAAAAAAATAAATTAAAATATTGCTAATATTTTAGTGATGCGTATCTGTAATACCGGCCGCAGAAAGATGAGGAAACCGGGGAATGGAGGAGACTACACAATGATGAGTTACACAATCTGTACGCGTCACCAAATATTAACAGAATAATAAAATCGCGCAGATTGGGATGGGCAGGGCACGTAGCGAGAATGGGAGACGACCGTACGGCAGCGCGTGTCATGAAGGGCAGGCCGATGGTAACGCGACCTCTAGGTAGACCTAGACGTAGATGGGAGGACAACGTAAAAGCGGATCTAGTAGAAATAGGACGGGTGGGTGTCGATCGGAGAGGTGCATCTTGGGTGGGGTTGACACAAGATAGGGCAGCGTGGAAGGCTTGCGTAGATGAGGCGATGAACTTTCGAGTTCCAAATGCCATGTAAAAAAAAAAAAAAAGTATCTGTAATACCACATCGGTATTATTATTAAGTTAAAAATTGTTTTTCCCTTTTTTGGCATTAAAACGTATATATGTCTTATTACGAATATTTGGATTTTTTACAATTGTAACATATTTTTCTACAATTTTTGGATTGTAACAGTCATTTGACAAATTTCAAGCAAAAGTTTCGTTTTATCATGAGTTAATGCGTTATATCTATGCATTTATAACGGTTAAACGCTTATTTAGTTTAATCGTTAATCACAACTTAGCTAAGTGTCTTAAAACTTAGCTTATTAACCGTTAACATTTCTACCAGGGTATCAGATACGTCATTAAAGATATGAAAAATCCATTAGTATTAAAGGATTTACATTTGATACGATATACGTATTTCGTGTAATGTTGTACGATAATAGATCAGCTAGCGCCTTATCATGAAGCATAATCACGAAAAAAGCCTTTGTTAAGAATCTATTTATACGTGATGTATTACAATGAGTATAGTATATACAACTTATATTACGATCATTGTTGACCAACACATAAACAATAACAGAATCAATATTGAGTATAGTTGTTCGTAATTGCAGAATCAGCAATGAAAACATGAAGATACTGGTCTACGTAATAATGTTGGCGATGTTGGAAGAAGGAAAAGTTGTCCATCCATCAAACGAAAATTGGCTGGATTCTCTCGTTGATAAGATCATAACGAGTCATAAACTATCTCAGGCTATTACTTTCACGAGTAACAAAGAAGACGTTGATATCCGGCGACGAAATTTTGCATATCAAACAATAATAAAAATGATGCCCACAGTGACGATAGACATTGCAAAACTAATGAGCTCGAGAGATAACCGATCTCTAAATTTTCCAATAGTTCGCCATCCACGAACATCGGCTCTGTTCCTAATTCTACAGAACAAAGGTAGAAGCGGTGCCTACGTCAAAGAAACGATCGACTTGTTAAATTTGTTCGTAGAATTGTCACCTGTGCAGATCCGACCTAGGTGCTTGGTAATATCATTCAACGACAATATCAGATCCTCGAACAAAGACGACATTACAACGATATTATCAGCAAGCTGGTCTTTGAAATTCTTGGATCTCACCATCCTTCGAGTAAACGCGAATAACGACTTAGAGCCCTACAGTTACAACCCCTTCACGAAACAGTTCAACGTCCAGTCCCTGCAGCGGATCTTCCCCGACAAGCTTCGCGACATGAACGGCCACACGTTGATCTTACCGATCTACAACTACCCTCCAATGATGACCATCACCGAAGTCATCGAAGAAAACCGGACGATCATCCAAGGCCACGACTATCTGTACGTCGAGATTCTCTCGAAGAAGCTCAACTTCTCGTTGAATTTTCTGCGTCATCAGATCGAACCGAGCGATCCCAGCTTCTTTCCCTTGATATTCGCCAAGCTACGCAGTGGCGAAGTCAACATGCTGGGCACGCAGTTCCTTGTCGGCGGCAACATCTTCAACAATAGCGTAGCGATCGGTAAGCTTCACTCGCAGAACAAGTTCGTCGTGCTCTCGCCACTTCTGCCGATGTCGAAGCTCAATCTCTCCCTCAACCTCTTGCTCTACCTCTTGCTCTTCCCGATCCTGGTGATCTGCTTCTGGCTGATCGCTAGACTGCTGCGCTTCCCTAAACGCCAATGGGGAGTCTTCTGCGTGTTACAGCTGCTTCTGGGCATGTCCCTAGAGCAAGTACCCCGAAGACTGAGTCAACAACTAGTCCTGCTGAACCTACTATTCGTGGGGATGAAGTACTCGTCTGACGCGTTCAGCAGACTCACTGACATCGAGCTGCTGGACGGCGATGTACCGTTCGACACTGCCGATCAGATAAGCCGATCGGGTTTCTCGATCTACGCGCCGGCTTTCCTCCAACGCCAGTCGTTCCATGATCCCAGCGAGATCATCACTCAGCTTGGACCCAAAGTCAAACCGTTACACCAACAGGGCTGTGTCACCAGGTTGACAAAGTATCGCAACTGCATCTGTTTAGCTCCTTATCGGTCGGCCACCTATCTGCTCGAGCTGGTGACTTTGGAGTACAGGAAGCCGGTGATGAAGTTATCGAAGGAGTCGTTTTTGCACGACTACCTGGCGTTCGCTTACGAGAAGGGCTCGCCGTTCGTCGACAGGTTCAACAAGATCTTGCAGAGGATGGTCGAAGCCGGTGTTCCAAAGTCCTGGACTGGACCAGGCAAGCGATTGATTTTTGAGGAGATGGAGGACCACAAGGAAGGACTTCTACTGAAGCTGCTGCTCGCGATTCTTTTCGTGGGTTACTCCGTCGCTGCTTTGGTTTGGCTCGCAGAGATTCGGTTCACGAAGAGGCATGACTCGAAACATAGATGGAGGTAATTTATATACAGGAGCTATTTTGTGTACAGACTATATGTAATAAAAACAGTGGTATAAAAAACTTTTTTAAACTAATCAATTATAAACCAACCATCACAACAATTAATCACGAGAGGGCGCAGATTACAAGAACAATAAAAAGCGTCCGCAGAAAAAGCGAGTCGGCAGAAATAATACCGTCAGAGATGCGTCCGCGCAGACGGTATAAAGCTCATCGCGATCGTTATATTATTCGAGTCTCGAGCACAGCACGCGTCTCGCTCTGCCCTTGAGAAATGACTTGCCCGCGTGCACAGAAGCTCCTTTGTGCGCGGCGCGCGGACGCCTATTTATTTATCTGTCAACAATTATGCACCGTCGCTGCTGGCACATACGATGATGAGTACATTCGAATGTGTGCGTGTACACACGGATAGGCGAACGATTAATTTTTGCGAGAGCACGTGGGCGGTCGGTATGTTTATCGGTATAACGACGGCCCGATATGAGGAGATTTTTATGTAATGGACGATTAGACGTTAATTGGCTTTTTATTTGGTTTTTTTATGGGTTCGTCTTTTTTTTTCTTGAAAAATATCTGTGTCGTGCTTTGATCGAGCTAGGAGTTTATCGGTGTATTTATTTGGTCGCATTACTGATAAGTGATAAGTGATATGTCATGGTCGACAGATTAGAGTAATTTTTCATCTAATTACCCTAGTTTATATGTGGTGTACAATTTTCGTCGACATTCGGTATTTTAATTAGTTTGACAGTCGTCGTTTTTAATGCAACGGAATCGTACATTTCAAAGTCAACGCAATAATAATGATAAGAGTTGGATCCGGCAAATAAAACTTTTTTTCATCGCACATAACGGTTCAGAAAGTACATAACAGAGTTGGCAACTATGCCGTATTCGCACAATCATTATCTTCCCATATAAATTTCGCTACTCCATATCTGTACAAGATTCGAAGTCAACGCTCCATCCAACGCTGAATTCGGAACAAAATCAGCTTTCACAATGATCTCAGAATCAAATACATCTGTCAAATCATTGTGAAAACCAGTTTCGTCTATATACTGGGCTCCTTCACCAGATAGCCTCTCCATCACGTGTCTTCATTATGATCGTTGCAACGACGACCTCTCGATGAATCCGCAAATCCTAAAAATATACGCATAATCAAAATAGCTTTTATATAAGTATTTCGATAACAATGTACGATAAGAAAAAGAAAAAGCACACGAGCCTCTCGAATCTGGACACGATCCGCTCGATGGACCCAGAGAATATTGCTCCTAATAATCTAGCTTGAAAAAGTGAGCCGGATGACGCAGGGATATATAATGCAGAGTGGTGCTCGTGGTTGGGAAAGCAAATATTATTGGAAGCGTGTATATTTCGTGTATATGAGCTGCGGTTCGTCGTCAAGCATGAGCTGGCGTTTCTTTGACACGGTCCTCTGCTTCTTATTCTTCTTCTTCCGTCTTTAAAGGCGCCAAGGAATTTGACGATTTGGAGCCATTCTCACAGACGAAAGTGAGTTGTTTCCTTGGAAGTCCTAAAACAACAGGAGGGTGTGCATTAAATATATGTTATATTACATAGCTTATGGTTGACAAATTTTAATAACGATTTAGTTATAATTTTTCATCAAAACGCTTTGGATATTTTTCACTTAAACAAATTACATTACAAGTAAATACGACTCGAAGTAAAGAAATCGCCGTCGGCTGAGAAGCGTTCGAAATGCTCCAGAGGTCACGGAAAGGCTCGCGTGGAATGCCATACTTAGCCGCACGATGACCGGTGATATTCGAGGTCTGCGCTTGTTCGTCCGAGTCTCGGTATACCTACAGCGGTGCTCGTGTGTATAGAAATTACGGCTTTGCCGTCACGCTTTGCTTCGACTTCTCGGGTTATTTAGGTACATATTTCTATGGAAACTTTAATTTTATGCGCCGAGAGCCGATCGATTAAGGCGTACTTCCTCCCTCGTAAAGTCGCGGAGGTCCGTACGGAGATTCGTGCCATTAGTATCGGTGGATAATAATTTTCATCCGAGAGTATGAACGAGGAGCTCTGTCCTCGCTTGGAAATGCGCCGATGATACCGAGAGGTCCATTATCTCTGTCGTTTGATTATGCGCGCATGTACTTGTTATCCGGATTTATGTTCTCAACGGAATTCGAGAATCGTTATGTCAACGTTGAAGTTTGCAAACGGGAAATTATTCTACATTAGTACTGTGCAGAATGTCGAAGGGGATTATTTGTGCATTTTATAGCGATTCAGATTTCAGATGTTAAACACTTCTAAAATAAAATGTCTGGAATCTACTTTACCCACAAGCAAAAGGAGGCTTCTATGGTTGGTAACACGCACCGTCGATAACGCAGCTCTTCGCTATCGGTAATGTATCGATCGCCTGACAATGTGTGCCCTACCCTATCCCCCTGTACGAAACCTGCGTTACCGACCGCGGTAAGTCTCCAAAACCTTATAATTTTAATGAATTCATAAAAATCTTCGCCTTTACATAACCTGCCAGGAAAAACCTTTCCTTTTCAACGAAACGATATTATTCAGCGAAAATCAAAAAACACATTCGTCAAATAATTCTCTGCGTAAATATCGCTTTGAAATACACATCACACGCGCCGCCAGGAGAAGAGACGACGGACGGCTCGAAAGAAAAAGCACGACGAAAAAAATCTAGCGTTGCTTAGTTGCGCAGAGGCGCTCGTGCTCTTCGAATCTAATTAAGACGAAAATAGAACGGCATGAATTAAATTCCATTAGTTCCCGGACTGAGAGACGGGCGCGCGTGTTCGCTTCTTCCTAGCTGAAACTTCTGTTCGCTTCTATTTTTTCTCGCTCTCTACTCGCGTTGACTTCTATATTTTTCATTTTTCTCGGGGATCGAGAACGAGCTACTACACATTGTTTAAAAAAGTTGTTATGCACGCAGTCACGAGCTATCGCGAATCGCGCAGTTAGCCGCGTAATTCGGCTTCTGCGAACTGCAATTCAAGTCGCTCTCGCCTAATGCGCAATACTTTATCCCGCGTCTCTGTAGCGTCGACGGGATTTCCCATTTTTTCCCGAGCTTCACAGCGAGTGAATTATTATTAAAAAAACGCAACGAAACGAAGCTATAATTCTTTGTCCGCGTATCTCGAGCATACGCACGCACAGACACGCGAGATCTCATTGAGCTGCGAGTAATCGAAATTTCGATTACAAAGCGGCCGAGTTTCTCAAGCACGAGACAAAGCGAAAAAGTTGGGCAACATCCGCTATTTAGCTCGAAGCAGAAGCAGAAAAAAAGAGAAAGAGAGCTGATAGATAGAAGGGTCAAGTCGGCGACGGGCTAATCTCTTTGGACTTTGTCACTCGGGCTTTACAATAATACGCGCGGTCGTTCCTCGCCGTCGAAATCTTCGCAAAGTCGGGGGAGAAAGCTGATTGAGAAAAAATTCTCAACCGCGAGAGAAGTGACCTCTTCGCACACGCGTGCGCTATCTCTCCAAGTGTATATATTATTATACGCAAGTGTATATATGTATCATACGCATACTGAGCGGCCATTCAGCGAGAGGCCGAGAACCATTGATAGAGCTGATGTCGACGCGCGAGGTCAGCTATTTGTACGCGTGACGGAGCCCCGCCGAGAATATCTCTCTCTCTCTCTCTCTCTCTCTCTCTCTCTCTCTCTCTCTCTCTCTCTCTCGAAAGCCGCCGGCGATTTGCGCTTCCTTTTGAACTTCTGGCCATACGCGTGAGATCGATGTTGCAGCTTTTTGGACTGAGATGGATGAAAAAAAGTATTGCGAGGTATCGAGAAGTGGCGCCAGGGTTAACGAACCTTATTCCCCGTGCGTCACGAGAGTGTAATTACTGAACCATACAGCTCGTGGTGTCGCCGCAACTATGATACTCGTTCTTTTCTGTGATTTATTACTCGATAGTCGTGTCGCGCTGGGAAACTGACGCGCAGTTTCTCGAGGGTCCATCGTCTCGAGTAAATGTAAGCAACGTATTATACAACGGCGCAGTATAGCTTCGAAAAAATTCCGCGGCCCAATTATAAACGAACTCGGTCATCGACACCCCTGAGAATGTATAGATCCATAAGTATAATAAGAAACTATATCTCCGTGTAAACCAGCTCCGATGCACGGGGTATATGGCCATTGTGTCAAACTTGAAGGCCTGGGGACACTCCCCCGCGACGGCGTTTCTTTTTCTATAATAATTACCCGCGCGATTTGAATATAACATATACGTATAACATACACATACACACACACACGAGACTGGTCTTGGAGGGGCAGCCGATCGCTTAAATAATGGAATCGCGTTTCTCGTTTTCCGAGAAAAAGCTCCGCCGAAAAAAGAAGAGACGGAGAGAGATCCTCTCACGGCGAGTCCTTTGCGGTCGTTTGACGATTAAGTAAATGCGAGTGAGAGAGGGGGGGGGAGGCTACCTATACAAGGACCTACGGGACCAGTGGGAATGGAATGCAGGTACGGGTCCAGTCCCTTCCTTCTCTCTCTCTCTCTCTCTCTTTCACTCGCCGCTGTGTATATCCTCTCTCGCCGCGGCTACTTATCCGACCAGCCGCCTCTGAGTTCAGCTTTCGATACGACGTGTTCTCCTCCTTGGTATATATATACTGGATTTTATTTTCGC
This sequence comes from Nasonia vitripennis, assembly GCF_009193385.2. Classification (NCBI taxonomy): domain Eukaryota; kingdom Metazoa; phylum Arthropoda; class Insecta; order Hymenoptera; family Pteromalidae; genus Nasonia; species Nasonia vitripennis. The sequence goes on from NC_045759.1 coordinate 8,358,224, forward strand.
CTCTCGATAATACGCTCTATGCTGAACAGCTTTATACAACGGGATTTCGAACGCACTGAAAACGCCAGATAACGTCTCGTAAGGGCCCATCGGAATGCGCTCGCGAGTCTGTGCAGAGGTTTTCTGGAATATAAGCAGGCGCGCTTGCGCTTGTCATATGCCGTAGCTTTTAAACATCTTTCGACGAGACGCCTTCGGCACATACATAGTCGCTAATCGACGACAGCAGCAGCGGCAAAAAAATCGAAGAATCCACACGTTTTCTCACGACGATCAGCACGCGGATTGAAAAGCCGGAGAGGATAAGCCTTATCCATAATGTATCGAGCGTATATAACTCGCGGCGAGAATCTCTCGCGTTCGCGCGGAGCATATAAGAAGAAGAAGCTGACAATGACGTATCGTGCGCGCTTCGCATTATTCACGCGATGGATGTGTGCGTGTACACCGCCGGCGTCGCATCAGGTATAAGCTCGAGTGTGTTAGATGTATATCTAGGAATCGTCATAATTCGCGAGATACATAAAAGCGGCGCCAGACTCGACGGCCTTGGTATAATTCGATCGATCCGAGGGTCTCTCTCGAGCTTCCTGGAATTTCGTGTGTGTTTGTGATGTACTTGCGTGAAAATTGCGAAATACGCTCTTTTGTAATCCGTACAGACTACTGGCGCCGTTTGTGTATAATACGAAGAAGACACGTCGACAGTGCGCGGCGCAATCGCCGGCAGATATTGCGGGGAGAAAAATGAGTCCGATAACCGTTCCACCTGGGAACATCCGGTCGAGTTATATATACACGTAATGTCTGTAACGTTTTGCGCGGGTTCATCCGTCATATAAACTTATACATAGAATATTGCCGGTTCGTTATAGCGGGAAATTCGAAAACGTCATGCGGGTGGCTGCGAATTAAGCGACTGTTGACCTCGCTTCCTTTTTCTGATAACTGATTGTGCATGTATGCGTGTGTAATATAAGCTCGTAACGCGAATTTGGATTCGTTCCAAAATTTAAGTATTATACAGATTTTATAATCGAGAGAAGAAAGACGGCGCCGGCGGAGCGAAAAAACTTTTCGGCGACTTACGCAACGCCGAGGGCTTCTAATCGGAGCGACTTGCGCGTATAGCCATAAATTCTGGGATATACACTTTAAATCGTAAATAAAAGAGGGAAATAGAACGAGAGCGAGTGTGTGTGTAAAAACAAAGTCCTCGGCTACAGAGTTCATCGAACCCTAGAGCCGTCATCCGCCGTAAACTACTAAATTTAGGACTGATTCGATACGAATTTGGAAAATCTTATAATAATACGATTTTTCGTTTTACTATTATACACAAAGTTATACCTCGACTGGCTCGTCAAAACGTGCCACACGTCAAATAGCGCTTTGCCGAAACTCCACTGCAAACCTATAACTACACAAAACGATCTCGAAAATTCGTGCACGAGCTGATAAGCCCCCCCTCTCTCTCTCTCTCCCCAATCACCGCACATACACACGTACGCGACGACTCTTTCGGAATCGAAATTTACCTGCGCCGGCGGCTCGAACGGAAAAGTTTGGAAGGTTCGCTAATTGCTCGCTGCCTTTTTTCCAGCTCCGAGAGTTTCGTCTCTCTTTTTTCTCTCCATTCCACACATACGCCCGAAGTGAGCTTCACAGACTATAACACACACAGCGACGCGTCACGAAAGCTTGATTGGCGCACGCAGAGAGAGAGAGAGAGAGAGAGAGAGAGAGAGAGAGAGAGAGAGAGAGAGAGAGAGAGAGAGAGAGAGAGAGAGAGAGAGAGAGAGACGGCTGTAATTTTATCTAGAAATTCGGCGCGCAAAGCCGCCGGGTATTTGCCGCTCAATAAAACGGGACCTTGGCACTTTTCGGCTACTACACACGCTTATAACGCGCTCCCTCTTTCCCGGTGTCATTGACCGATTGCGTGGATGTTAGCTATACATACGTGTGTGCCGTAACAGCCATACACACACATATGTATAACCGTATAGGTGTATACTTGCGCGCGGGCGATAACGATAACAAGCGCCGTCATCGCTGCAGATTCGAGAGTCGATTGCGCGGATTATATAACGTGACACACGGCCTACTCCCGAAATGACTAATTGCACGCGCGCCGCGTTTACGGCCGTTTAGAGCTAATTTCGAAACGCTATAAGCACAGCTCCATGAAGCTATGCGTGTACGCGCACGCGTGGGACCACAGCGAGTCAAAAAGTCGCACGAAGTAGTGTTCTCACGTCCGATGCGCGCGCGCGTGTGTGTAAAAGAGTCGAGTAGTTTTCCCCTGTATCGGTGTGTACTCACCATAGAAGTCGAGCAAGGCTGTAGTGGATCGGAGAAAAAGTTATCCTCCGCGACGTGGTCCGCACTGGAAGAGAAATAAATCGTTAAATTCGTCGTGAGTTCACTCGACGTTTTCGCGAATATATGTATAGTATAGGCGCCGGTAGATCAACGATTCCAGCCACGAACTCGGACCAATCAGGCTGAATCAAATTTCCGCGCACGTATGTGTGTGTGTGTTATCCCTTCATCCGGCGCTTTTTTTACGAACGTCGACGATAATATAATACACACCGATACGGGTAAGAAGACACTGTAATACTGATGTTCGATCGTCGCACGCGTGAAGCCGAGTGCGTTCGAGCATCGGGAATCTCTCACTCTCGCGCCGGTTCGACACTACCACGGCCCAGACGAGACTATACAATGCGAGCACACGCGGAAGAAGGGAGGATTGATTGCGGCGGCGCGGCGGCTCTAACAAGCAGCTGGCATAATCCGAGGGTAAATATACGGGAGGGGGGGGGAGAAGACGTGTGGATGGGACACATATACGTATACTGTAGGAGGGGGGACTGTGTGGTTGAGAGGATTTTTACGACTTTGATTTTTGTTCTACGATCTACAGAAAGTATTATACATTTTAAAATATTCCCTGCGCGCGTCAGCGGCTGACACGCGTCGCCTCGAAGTATATAAGGATCTCGTCGTCGAACAATACACGCGTCCGAAATCTTTCGAGCTTCGCTCATTGGCGCGATAGAATACACGCGACGTGTATACTATATACTGTATACTCGGAAGGAGCAGCGGAGAAAAAAGAATAAGGACACACTTCCACTCGGCGGAAGGAAGCAGGGGCACGTGTCTCTGACACATCTGCCCTTAGCTATATATATATACGGCACTGCGTGAAAAAGAGAGCCCGCTGTTGCCTCCCCATTATGCATCCGAGCTCCTTATAGGCACATACTTTGTATGCGTGTATATATATATATATATATATATATATATATATATAGTCGAGCGCGCGCGCGCGCGACTCTCCCTCTTTCCTTTTCGGCGCGCGCCTGTGTGAGCAGCTGTTCCTCCTCCGTATATACCGTCTTACACCTGCCTGTGGCCACCGCATGTACCAACATGTATAATATCTCGGGCGTTTTCGCGCCGAGTATTCTCCGGCGTCAAGATTGAATTCGAGGAGTATGGATTTTGAAAATTGTTGATTATCGGCTCTTACGTATGCGCTAAAATGATAATAAAGACGAGATGGAGAGAAAGAGGGTATGCGTTGCACCCCGAGGGCGCAGAGCAGCCGTTGAGAGGGAGATTCTCTCCTTTTAAAACTACAGTCTCTTTCCCGCGCAAGTTCAGACAAGCCGAGAGATACAGAAGATTTTTTTCTCTCAAGGGGGAGACACTCCTATACACACGGCGCGAATTCAAAGGTCGGAAGAAGCGGAGCGGAAGAAGAAAAGAATCGATCCAGTTTTTGATATAATGCAAGGGCTTCTCTCTCTCTCTCTCTTTTTTTCCTTGTCCCGCGACGCGGCCGTTATACAACAATGTTCTCGCGCATTTACAGTTGAAAAATTCGTCGATTCGGCCATCCCCTCTCGGGCTATATTATATACGACGTGTGGTGCGCGCGTAAAAAGGGCAGGTGTCCCCTTCGCGCACTTTGTCGTGCGTAAACTGTTTAAAATTATTCCCGACTGTATATACGCATACGGTAAATCTGCAGGAGCTGAGCGCAAGCTATATTTCCCGAGCCGATCGCCGCGTAATTATAACCGCTAAACGTAATCGCCAAGGGAGAAAGGCCGGAAGAGGTGCACATTTAATTCTTATTACGCATACACTCAGCTGTTTCACTAGCCTACATACGTGCGCGTGAGACTCGCCGGTGAAAATCAAGGGTGACGAGATAGATTAAGAGCGAAATTAATAAAGGTAACGCTCGCAGAGGGTTGAAAGCGCGCCGTCACTTATCTAGATGATGCAAACCGGGCTAATTAATTACGGAAGCGCAACACATCGCGATCGGGCGTAATTGAGGGGAAAGTCCGCCGGCGGCGGAGGTGTGAAACGCCTCTTCAAATGAATACAATTGTTTCCGATAAAAGCGCTCACGCGTTGATTCGAATCGGATCGTCGTTAAAAATAATAAATCAAGAGCGATATCGCTTATATGTATGCTCGTAGCTTGGTTTATATCTGCCGGGCAAATTAAACGTGTAAAACTGCTGTATGCATTTGCCTAATTTGCAATGAATGTGCATTCGCTGTAATTAATTGAGTGCACAGCACTTGCCACAGAGCGCAGGATTTATAAGTCTATACTGTTCGCGCTTACAACGGCTATGGTTAATTTTACGCCGTCGAGTTTCTTTTTTAAAAAAATTTAAAAATTCAATAAATACAGTGTAAAGCAACTATAGTCGAGCTATTATAATTGGGAAGTCGATTTATATGCCCGTGGGCTCCTCGATAAATAAGTAGCAGTCGTCGTCGCGTCGATGTATTTCGGGGCGTCGGTGTCCCATTGTAGGTGACATAAGCGGCGCTTCTATTTCTGGCTTACATCAGCGCGCGGGGACGTCGACCCGCCCCGAGAGGGGCCAAGCGCAGACGCCTTCCAGACTCCTCTCGCTCGATTTTCTCGATTTTATACACTCACGCGCGTCTCCAATAACTCGAGTGTATTTACTAGCGCGGGATTTTTGAATAAAATTTAGCCCACCGCTGCGGCAAAAGCGTTCAGCCCTCTGTCGATGCATCAGTCAGCTGCAAGAGAGAGAGAGAGAGAGAGAGAGAGAGAGAGAGAGAGCGCAACGCGCGAGAGAAAGAGAGGAAGGAAGCTCGAGTAATGAATGAATTAAAGCAGCGGCGGCGGCGACTGACGTCATAGGATGGATTATATAAACGGCGCGCTTGTGTGCGTGTGTATAGACGTACGCAACGTGTGCGCGCGGAGAGGAAGGAAGTTGGCTTCCTTTCCTACTGAGGAAGGCATTCCGCTCTCGGGTATATATATATATATATATATATATATATACACACACACACACACGCACGCACGCACGCACGCACGCACATGTGTGTAAAGGGTAACGTTTAGAAGAGAGTATTTATACGGGGAGGGGGCGGAAGCGTCTCGTCGGTATATTTCGGGAGAAAAGTATATTACATTCCTCGCGGAGCGAAAGCTCGAGAAATGTATAACGAGCTTGTTTTCTCTCGCGCGAGCGAGGCGAATTAGATGATAAGCCCGTGAAATTCGACGATTACAATGGCGCAACTCCGACGGAATCCGTGTTTCCAGCGATAATTTATGCTACAGATATGCAGTGTATTACACGCGTGATAACCCGGTGTATGTGTGATGTGCGCGCAGGAGAGTGTAAAAATCGCAAAGTTATAGTCTCCGGGTAAGGAAAGCATCGAATTTGATTTTCCATAGCAGGAAAAGCACGCGCTCGACGCGTGTCGCGGAGCTTTTTCCCCGTACGCTCGCGCGCATTAAGTTATCGCTCGAGGAAAAAAGCGGGCACGAATCTTTCTTCGACTATGACGCAAGTCGAGACTACGTCTGACGCACCCGTTTCTCGACGAGCACTTCGGCCGGGAAATGAATTGTCCTGGAATTTGTTTTTCAAATTTTACAGTGTATTCGATAACGCATCGAAAAAATCCGAATATAATATATCACAGCGAGCCTAGAGAGAAGAGAACAGAGCGTGCATGCATCAGTAGTCACTGGCGCATGACTAAACTGCGCCGAGCGCGCAATCGTACACACCGTCTGCACAGCATAACGAGGCTGTCGCGAGCGCGACGCGACGGCTCTCTATGCATTTGCGCAACAGGTCGGCATTGCGTATGCGCGCGTATATAACGGAGAGAGACGCGCAGGTGGCGCCTCTCTGTACACAGTATATCGTATTATATTCTCTCGGTTTTACGTTAAAAATTTTACCTGATGATAATCGTCGTCCTCGACAGCATCGTTGCACACGTAGGCTATAGATCCACCAATTATACTATACTATAAATCCGAGTTCACCAGCACACAATCCTCCCGATCTCGCGCACGAGTTCTCCTAACGTCACAGAAGTCCGTACATGTGCGAATTATCACTATACATACGACGTAGTTGTTTGCGCTCCGAGTGCCTTCGGCCAAGTGTGAGCCGGTCGTCGTCGCTGCGGGAAGTGACGTAGATCGGAAGCCCGCGCCGCCGCCGCACCGCCACCTCCTCTTCTCTGCGTGACCCACATTTCAAAAGAGAGTACACACACACACATATACATATATATACATGCTCACACAGTACAGAAGTGGGGGACCACGACGACTACGACTGCTGTGTGTATATAGCTTTCACTTCCGCGTTCGAGGACCTCCTCCGCTCTCTCTCTCTCTCTGTGTATACTCGAAATTTTCGGCTTTTCCGTCCATCACTGCGCGCGTGTATACCTATATATACGTGTATGCGGAGACTGCTGGCGATGCTGCACTCTGGTATACGTATTGCCCCGTGACTCGGCGCCGTTCATTCATCGGGCCGTACTGAATGAAACCCGCGCCGAGCGCGAGAGCTCTCGAGGTGTCCCCCCCCCCTCTTCCTGTATCCATCCCTTCTCCGCGCGCCTTTGTCGCCCTTCCTTTCTCCCGAGGCGCTGCTGCTGCTGCTGCTGCATCGCGCGACGAGAGAGGAGCTTGTGGGGGACCCATAGTGCTGGAATGCAGCCGCCGAGATGGGAAACTGGACGAGAGAGATCGACGATAGGTTGGCTTCGTTGCGTTGATTTTGTTAGCGGGTTTTCGGGGGTCGATTAGCCGGACGATACAAGGACTCGACGTTCGGAGTTACCAATCGATCGTTAACGCATACTCCAATAAAGCTTGGGTATATACAAGGCGAAAAAAAATCACACACTTTCCTCTCCGAAAAATTCGAATCTCCCTCTCGAAAAAGGCAGAGATCGCGAGAGGGAGAGAAAGAGAGAATAAAGAGCCTAATCCTCTCTCGCGTGAGAGTCACTGCGGAGCTAGCTCGCTCGCGCGAGAGTCGCGCGCCGCAGAATTTCCCACGCTGCGCGCGGAGCTAGCTCTTCGTCGTGTGCTGCTTTGCTCTATTACACACTACCTATACGTTCCTATATACACACACACACACATCGCTGATATATCACGTGCGCGACGACCATACGCGTATGTTTTGTGCGAGCCGCACTGATTGGTCGATTCGCGCACGGCACTGTGGATGAGCGTGATGAAAAGCTAGTGGTGCGAAATTAACGGAGATTTTTTTTTTATAGAAAAACTATGTAATGTGTATATCCCACAACGACATATAATTATATAAAAAGAGGAATCTCGTCCGACGCCGCTCGCGGTATGCGCGCGACGCGGGTGATGTAACGCGGATAGGTCGTCCGATAAGCGCAACTCGGCTGATAAAGGCAGATCCGCGCCGTCGAAATTAAACGTCTATCCATTTTTTCTCCGAGCTAATTATTGAAAAATCACAAGAGAAATCCGTCTATGAAGCGAAAAAAAAGTATCTATATAGCCCCTCCCGAATAACTAGAACATTACCGCGCGAGCGGCTGCTCTCTTTTGTTTATACGGGCGCGCACCTTACGCACACGCGCGTGCCTAATAATAAAAGAGACCGCCGCGAGGTCGAGCGCGCACTTTCGCCCAATATATATATGCTATATAGCAGCGCGTATAGCGCCGGAGAGTTGAACGAACCCACGTGTGGATCTCGCTAATTCTTTCGGCTCTCGAGACTCGTCTCTCTCCGAACTACTATATACACTATACGCTGTATAACGGAATGAGTTTCAGGAATCCGACATGTAGGATAGACAACGTACAACAGCAAAGTCGTCGATTGTTTTAAAAAAAGAAAACTCGCGCGAAATCGTCGATCCGCATCTCTGATGCAGCTATAGAGGCAGAAGCGTGCAAGGAACTGTATGCACCGCGAAGCAGGAGCTGCTCAGCGCGATACAATGTTGCAGCGCTAGGGTGAGGTGTATAATCAATTCGATTCGCGCTGCAATTATTTTTTGCGCTCGTCGGCGTGTAATTGGCCCTCGGCTCTCTTCCTCTCCCCTCGACGATATTCGCTCGCGGGGACGATGCTGTATCTCTATAGATGACGATCGGGGTGGAACGACGCGTTATAAGCGATTATTATCCTGATACGTGGCGAAGATTCCAGTGATACGCTTTTCAGCGGAATCGCCGTGTTTGTTCTCGCCGATTCCGATGTACCGGTTATGTACTCGCGGGTTCCGAGAAGACGATCGTTAAGGTTTCCGAGTGCGGTGGCAGTAGTCCCCGGTAAAAGACGCTTTAACATTTAGAGAGAGGAGGTTTCGAATAATAAAACGCGCTATAGTTTCGGTAGCGCCTATATATCTAATAGATCACGCATACCGATATATAGTACGTACAAAAGATCGTCGATCCAGATTCCAGAGAGTCGAGAGAGCTTCGAGTTACAACACGCCCACCGGGACGCCTCGCATCGGGAATTTGAATTTTTTGTTCGAATTCCATCGGCTCTGTACACACTTCGAACGCGTACCCGGTCGCGTAGCGTATAACGCGCTGCGTTTCTTGTACACACGAAATACCTGCTTCAGCATCATCCTCGAGATGAGTAAACTTGTCGTCAAGTGCCAGTGGTATACCGCGAGAGATAGCTATGTTAGAAGGCAGACGAGTCGTGGCACAGAGCAGCGGCAGCAACAGCAGCGACGGCAGAGCTCTCCTCGTGTAATGGCTGACGTCACGCCAGCTGGAAACAGCTGACCGCATTCCACGATAATTGCTTTGCATAATCGTAAAGGCGCTGCCGAGCTGCGCGACAGTGTACGGCTCGTGTGCCTATTTCTCTTTTTTTTTAAGGCGTGTGCTTGTACGGAAAATTTGGACGATATACCGATCGTCGCTGGTAAATATAAATCGTTAAAAGAAAATTACTTACCAGCTGGTGTACGGTAGCCTGGCGATTCATCGACTACTGGCATCTGAAACAAATCACGATTTTTCTACGTTAGCTTCTCTACGTAAACTACCACACGCTGTAAAAAAATCGGTATATATATAAGCGCGATACCGATCCACACTGTTCAAGTACTGACGTACTTGAAGCACGTGTGGCACGACCGATATCATCGGCCGGACGGACACGTATACGGTAAAAACGAAAAAAAAAATGGGGATACAGAACGAGCGTATGCGCGGAGGTGGATAAACGCGCACTACAACTATATTGTAGTTTGCTGAGAGAGAGAGAGAGAGAGAGAGAGAGAGAGAGAAAACTCTCCGCTCGAACGACTCGCTCTCGTCTCGTCTCTCTCTTTGGTCGAGCGCTGCTTCGTGCGTGCGTGCCTGGGCTTTTAAACTTTAAAGAGCCGCGAGAGAGCCGAGCCTTCTCGGCATTCCAGTGGTGCTCATTGTTCTCCGGCGCACCGAAACCACGGCCCGCTGCCGATCAGGCTTAATTTTGCGCGCGACCTTTTTTAACGATCCACCCGTCGCTCAAGGAATACGATACATCGGAGATGTTTTTTTTTTTCGAATCGACGCGTCGGAAGCGGCTAGTAGTAGCAGCATTATCTCCGCTAATTTTACGCTTCGCGTGGAAGAAGGAAGGCGCCTATACTGCTTACTCGCCGCTATTATTAGCCTCGCGCGCAGCCCGCGAAACTTCATTGTCTTTTGCAACTAGCTCTATATATGCGCCGCGCGTGAATCGGTATGTTGCGTATATGTGATACTGCGCGTCTAAGTACCTACGCACAGGAACTGTGTTTCCGCGAGTATGGAAAAAACTTATCGGTGCGTCGAGTATAGGCTGATTCGAAAGCTCTTACTCACCAGCAGCGAAGCATATACGCTGGTACCGAGAAGAGTTCGCTTTATTTTTTCCTATTATACATCACATCACACAGGCGCGCATAGTTGCGAGCTGTTTCATATTTCGCGCGTGCGCGGCGATTAGCTCACGCCTGGAAATAGCGAGGCGCTCTCATCGGCTCTCTTGCGAGCGTTTTAACGCCGAAATCGGTATCGCACGAAACTAGCTGCGAGAGAGAGAGAGAACTCGCAGAAACGCCCACCGATACGCGAGTACGTGTACAGCAAGCGCAGCAGACCATACCGTCTGGTCGGGCTCCAGACTTTAATGGCGTCATTACCCCTCTCTCTCTCTCTCTCTCTCTCTAATTAGAATTCCCACGTCGGAGTCTCTCGCTTACGCGGCCCGTTACACCTGACGCGTTTCCGATACGCATCGTGTGCGGGAGGGGATCCGATCTCGTTGTGCATTGTTATGGCTGTGCGTAGATTTTCCGAGCTTGATATACGCGCGAGTATATTTCGAATACCGATTTTATTCAACAATACCGATCACGCGCGAAATGGCACTTTCGGACAGAGGCTTCCATTGTTGCGAGCATTGGACCGCGAGCTGGCTGTATACACGATGCATCTCTCCGCCGCTGCCACAACACACACACACACGCCCGCGCGAGTCCGCATTCCTCGGCCTCCTTCTCTCCTCTCTATAAACACTCGGTCCCTTTTCATCTTTCGCGAGCTCGAGAGCGCGGCTTTTGTTGCTTTCGATTTTGTCCGCTGGAATTCGCACTTTTTCCTCGGGCTTTTAAATTCAATTTTATATCGTCTATTATAAAGGGTATAAATAACGCACTTTATAACACGCGACGCGTATCACAATTAACAAAGACGAGAGAGGATCGTGAAATTTGAATACACACACACACACACACACACACACACACGGCTATATGCGAGATAGAGAGCCGAAGGAATGCGCTCGCGCGCTGTAGAGAGCAGCGAATACCTGTTGCACGCGAGTGGCATTCGGAACCGCTGATGCAGTTCGGCGTCACGTGCGCGCGCGCGACGCGAACGCTACGAGGATGACCTTCGGGAAAGCCCCGCCGGAATTTCACTGCACCTCGTGCGATTACGCGATTCGGAGGGTGTATCGGGTTGTTATGCTCTATAATTAATTCGTTGGAATGCACGCAGGCGTTATACGATTTTTTATTTCTCCTTTAAAGCACGCGCAAATATATAGGATACCGCAACGGCGGCGGCGGCGGCGCGTCGAATGACATTTACGACGTACCGATTCCGCGAAGCTCTCTCTCTCTCTCTCTCTCTCTCTCTCTCTCTCTCTCTCTCTCTCTCTCTCTCTATACATGCGCAGATCTGCAGCGAGCCGCGCATATGTATGTGTAACGAGGCGGCGACGACTAGTCGGACATTTTTCAACGATGACTTCTCACTCGCGCACGTTATATGTATATCATACTCGCCAAGGATGATGATGCGCTGACTCGCGTTGTATATACAAAGTATGCGTGTATACGCCGGATAGGTATGAATTTTCAGAAGGTATATTAATAGAGCCGATCGAAGTTCGTCCTTTTTCCTCGCGCAGGAACTCCTCGGGTCTGCGGAAACGCTCGACCAAAATAAACGCGGCGGCTGGCGCCAGGCCAGATCTTGTATAAGAGATGGAACACATACCGACAGAGGGATTTCGTATAGCTGGGTATTGGTCTCGAGTATAAGTTCTTTTTCTCTCATTCGATATTTATACGGTAATTATGTATCGAGAAGAGGCTATTATGACCGATTGCGCAAGAGAGCTCGCTTTTGATCGCAGAGAGTTTTTTCACCTCGAGCTTGTGTGTGAAATAGAAGTACGGCGGATAAAAGCCCGTTAGATTACGAGATGAGCTTCGCGGGAGGCTTGCGATCGGTACGAGTGTACTAGAGCTTCGATACTAGCAGTGTATATTTGTTCGTTTGAATATTTTGCTCGAACGAGAAAAGAAATATCCGGGAGAGCGAAGATCGGATACTCTCGTAATATACTTATACGCTCTTATCGAAATCATTCGAACATTTCGTGCGCCGTCGAGACGCCGCGATATTGCTGCCATACATAACGCGATAAACTTTCATTCTTTAGTTTCCAACGGCATACTTCTCATTATTTTTTTTTCGCTGATATGACCCTCGCTTCATTGATAGACCGCTCGTGAATCGGCTATTTCGTTATAAAATTTTGCGCAGAAATCAAAGCTCCTCAGCTGCACAGACTGCGACATTTCGCGAGGCTGAAATAATATTATGTCGAGAGCTGGGAGAGAGTCTCGTCGACGTAAACATCGTACACCTCGTCGCTTTGGGATACGCGAACGCGCTTGTATATAGTTTCTTCTATACATCTCGCGAGAGCTGCAGGAGGCTTTAATACTGCGTGTTTATTTGAATATCGAAGGCTTGGCCGGGAAGTTCTCGGTATATATACATATACGAGCTGCTAGTTTCATAACCGATTTTCTTTGTTCTCTCGAGAATCACTCGGCCGACGATTGATCGTTGATGATTTACGCTGTGTGTCGTCGTGCAGCATTTATATAGGTCCTGTTATATTATACTGTCATCGACCCGTAATTCGCTAAACGTTTATAACGCGTCGAATCGATGTCTGTAACTTTATTTTGAAGAAAGGAGCTTTCGCCCGCAGAACTATCAGCGTGAGGCATTTCGCTAGGCTGACGATTAGGAATATGGACCAGCAGATGACGAGAGATAGACGCTTGAAGCTATAGCTATACTCGATCGATTTGACGCACACGTCACGCATTCAGATGCGCAATAGTGTCGGAGGAGAAGAGCGTTTTTCATCGTGTGTTATCGATCGCTGCATGCGGTGTAAACGATTTTGTGGAACCTCTTCGACATCGTTTTTTCATTTCGTCACGGCGACCCGCAACTATAGACGCTAAATTGAAATGCCCTCAGTCGCTCGTAAGAACTACGCACTCCGGACTATACATCTAGATTACGCTCATAATTGATGCTAACGCTTGCGCGACTCTCCGAGAGCTATAATACACGCAAGACGTCAATCTAGAAAATCACTCCATATACAAGAGACGACAATAAATAAATATACAGAAGCTGCAGCAACAACGTTACCTCACGCGCTGCGCACGGATGTTGTAACGGGCGCCTCTGCGGAATTCCCTCTCCTGCATCCGCATCTCTCCTCCGGATTTTCCTTAATCAGCTACATCCGGCCCTCCCACGAGTCGTCGTCCGGCGGACGTCCCACGCAGAGAGAGAGAGAGAGAGAGAGAGAGAGAGAGAGAGAGAGAGAGAGAGAGAGAGAGAGAGAGAGAGACTACTACTACTACATACTGCTGCTTGCTTCTGCTGCTCTCGTATACACACATGCGTGTCCTTCCGAAGGCTGTCGCCATAGCTTTAGTCCGTCTGTATACACCACTTTCACTGCCGATCGTCGAGTCCAGTGTGGGGGGCTGATGCAGCGTCGCGGGAGATTTGAAAAATAATCCGGCGTAAATATCGAGTGATTAATACAGCGCGCAGGTATGCAGTCTCGACACTCGCCGGGGGAGCGGAAGGCGCGAACTGTCAGGCACCTTTCGCGGACTGAGTAGGCCAGCCGTTCGGCTCCTCCCCTTCTCTCTCTCTCTCTCTCTCTCTCTCTCTCTCTCTCTCTCTCTCGCGCGCGCTCTCTCTCCCTCCTTCCATGCTCCTCTCTTTGCTGCTGCCGCTGCTGATCTTGTGTAGAGCTGCGCGAGAAGCGGAAGCTCCGATGTATACGCACGCATGTGTCGTTTTCAATCGCGCGCGAGAAGAGATTTTTCTTTTTTTTCATCGGAGTCGTAGCCACTGTAGTTCGATGGATACCATCGATTTTTGCAGCGATTAATCGCGTACAACGACGATGATCCAAGGGGATTATCCGGCGCACGTGCAAGCTCGTCGCCGGTCTCGCGACTTTCTGTGTATAATGTGCGAGGAGCGCAACCCGGCTATAGCTCGAAATATCGCAGACGCTTTAAAACGGTCCGGCTGCGTCGCGACCGGAGAAAATAGATACAGCTGCGCCGGCGTATGCGTGTACAGTATAGGAAAATAGAGGTCGAGCGTCGCGACGATCCGCGCGAATTCAACGTCTCTATATAGGTATGCAGCGCTGTAGTGTAACGGAGATAATGCCCTCGAGCTTTTTACCTTGGAGGAGAGAACAGCGAGCGGCTCGTATCGAGAGCTTTATAAAATATTTCGTAACGTATAAGGCAAGCTAGACTGTTGTATGTATCGAAAATTTGAACAGAGTCTGGGTGTATACCGCAGTGGCCGAATGAGCCGAAGAGCTTTTCTATTTCGAGCTTGCGAGACACCGTCCGATCCTCCTTTTGTGCAGCGACGTCGAGACGACGCAGGTGCGGAAGTCCGTCACGCGACTGCATATAGACAGCGAGACGCACACACGCGACTGCGAGGAAATGGCGTTAAGATCAACGTCTTAATAGAAAATCTTCCAAAGACAATCGATACACTGCAGTGTTAAATAGGAAAAGCCACGTACAGAGCAGAGCGAGTCGGACTAGTCGAAAATTGAATATTCTCCCGGACTACGACGCACACGAACTTCCTCGAACGTGCGCGGCATGTCCTGGGGGCGGCGCTTCTCTCTCTCTCTCTCTCTCTCTCTCTCTCGCTCGCTTGTCTATACACTACTCGCTTTACTTCCTTCCTGCGCAGCGCGTCGGTTCCCCGATAGCGCGGGGCATTCATTCATAAACTTGCCCGAGATAGATAGATAGATAGAGAGAGAGAGAGAGAGAGAGAGAGAGAGAGAGAGAGAGAGAGAGAGAGAGAGTGTCTCCCTCTCGCTGCTGCTGCAAACGCTTGAGAAATGCAGGCTCTGATGCGCCTCTGTGGGACTGCTGCTGCAGCTGATGAGGCGTTGCTCTCCGATGGTTTGTATCCGGGTTCGGAGGAGGATGCGGGCTGATTTGAGATGTAATCGTGATTTTAGAATTTGACGAAATGCTGGATTTGAGCACAATAATAAAGCCTGACCATCCAACAAATCTCCGTATCCATCCATTACCCTGTTACATCAGAGAGAACTGCTCATCTCATCGCATCGATTGTTCCCACCTCTCCTAACACGCTCACGTGTATATCTTCGCACTATTATGCATTCGCGGCCGTGTGTACGAAAAACTCGCGAGATTCTCACGCGAGACTGCACATTACACATCTGTCTCGCGGCGCCAAATCGATTTTCAATTAGTCCACGAGTATATTACCCATGCGAGTTCTTCTCGTCGAGCTTTAAAACGTGTATAATAACGGTTTGCGATCTCGCGAAGTGCCTCAGCAACCAGTTTCCTGCAGCGATTTCACGGCTGATGCTATGGCGCATTCGCGAGACGACATGATACGAAATTCAAACGATGCTTTTTTTCCAACCAGCCAACCACTCCGCAAGCTCTCATCCCTCGTATACGGACAGAAAGCGTGAAAACGCGTCGCAAACACCCACACATCAAGCATCAGGTGCGAAAGAATAAAGGCTGTCGTGTCGCTCATGAATACTAATTGAAAAGATAATCAAAGGCGCGTGAAAAAGAAGAAAATACGTGACCCGGGTAAGTTCTCAGCGGGCATCAACAAAGCTTTTCCCTACAGCCATCTCCCGGGGGATGCAAGCGCGCGATAATATTAGCTTTGAGGGTAAAAGCAGCGATAAGAGTCGCCTCGGGTAGCTTTCAAAAGGCCTGTACACAGCCTCCTCGTTGAGGGCACAGAGGAAATGCTTCATTATACGCGAGCTTGTTTGTCGCCTGTTTTTGAAATTCTTTAACCGAGCCGCGCACAACGTGTCTGTTGTCCTTTGAGATACAGCCACGTCGACGCTGTTGAGACGAGATGGCGAGATTGGGGTAGGTCATATATACGTATATGTGTGTAGAGTTGAAAGCTCGTTCTCGGTGATTTTTTTTCCTCTACGTTTAAAAGCTCCGAGAAGCGAGTTGGAGAAGAGATACACGGCAACCGGCTCCGCGGACTTGTCCGATGTACTCTCCCACTTGAGCCTGCTGCCGTCTTTCTTTCCAGGGTCACATTCCAGAGTCTCTCTCTCTCTCTCTCTCTCTCTCTCTCGGCTGACTGTATAACCGCGTCGTGAACGAACGGGACGTGCGGCTTTGTTTAGTTTCATTGCCTGCGCGTATTCTTATACGGTCTGTATGTCGAGCTGATGGAATTAGAGCGTAATTTTGGGCTGGAGCACTTTGCTAATTAATCTCTTCAATTTCATAATCAACTTTGACGATTTATACAGGACTGTCACGCGAATTCGCTCTGTGAATATTGTATGCCAAAAAACTAAATATAAAATACGTTCGAATGGAAGTAAAGTAGAGACGATTACAAGTTACAAGAAAATCACACACACACACACACACACACACACAGTCATCCCACGAAGCAAGCGCGCGTCGACTGGCAAGTGGAAATACCTCGTGTCTGGGCGGCCGAGCACGGCTGCATCTCCTTCCATGGGCCGTTCGTTCGCATTAGCTCGCTCCTCTCTCTCTCTCTCTCTCTCTCTCTCTCTCTCTCTCTCTCTCTTTCTCGACTCGTCCAATTGACGACTTCCTACGACTTCCGGCTCGCGGACGCTGATTGTGTTTTTTCTCTCTTCCTCTTCTTCTTCTTCTCTCCGTCGGACGTCCGCCGCCGATGACGCGCGCGTCGCTTCGTTTTTTTCCTCGCGTAACTGACGTAATATTACCGAGAGACAGAGACACGTACATACAGCCCTAGATGGTGTAGAAGTGAAGCTCGGTGCGGAACGAGGCGAGAAGTAGTCTCAGTCGAGCGGGCAGAAATAATGGATTTTTTCGCGTCGAGAAAATTGAGATATTCGAGGAGAAAAAAAATTTTAATACTTCAAACTCACACTTTACCGATCGATCGGCCGACTCTTTCTCTCGGGAAGCTCGAGCCAACGACGAGAGCAGTAGCCGCGCACACCACGAAACGACTGCTCGAGGGGGTGTGTGCATAATGCACGTGCGTTGCGTAATGTCGGCCAAGAGGGAGAACGAGGAGAAAGAAGGTGAGGGAGAGAGAGAGAGAGAGAGAGAAAAAAAGAGGCCAACGTCCAGGGGACGAGACATTTACCAACGGCTGCTCTCGAGGCCGAATCCGCAGACGTCTGCTGCCCCCGTTTCCGAGGCGCTAGACTCGGCTTTTGGGGTAGTGCCGTTACTCTCTTTCTCTCTGCCTCGAGGGTTGTGTATGTAGCGCTGAAAAGCGCAGCTGATACGTGGTTAATATCGCTAAAGGGTTTTTACCACTGATTATGTGGATGATCGAATTATAACAATATTAAAAAGCAATACAGTATACATCCAGCGCCAGCGAAACTTTTCCAAAAGCCCGCATAGCAGCTCTGAAAAAAGAATCCGCTAACCCTCTGCCCCGATTCCAAGCCATGCATGCATCCGAACACCTCTATATATACCTACAGTACACAGTCCTCTTTTTTTCTCTCTCTCTCTTCTCTTTTCCTCGGTCTCGAGGGGGGAGAAATAGATTTCGCGCCTGCTTGCCTTCCGCTATATGTATGTGTGCGAGTGTAGTGCGACTTGCCGCAGCGCCAGGGAAGTTCATTGCCTTTTTATCGAGCCACAATGCAGCTGTGCGCGCCGAATATCGCAATGGCCTAACGATAGTATCTCGCAGGTGCGAGAACGGTATATAGCTACAGCTGAGAGTAATCGATATCGCGAGCGATCGTTCGGTTGATACAAGGCGAATGTAAAATTTAAAGAAAAATTTAGGCTACGCTGTGTTTGTTGAATATACAATAGAAAAATTTTCAATATAATAATAGTATTGTAAGCAGAGAAATGAATTTACCCTCGAAGATTATTCAACTCACTTTAACGTCGTACAACGTCGTCGTCTTACAAGAAACTCGTCAACGCACTCGGAACATCGAGACAACCGCGAGTACGCAACACACGGCGTCGCGGCGCGCAGTCGACTGAGGGGATGAACGCTGCGGCGCGACTGTCTTTCCCCCTTGGGCATTTCTCCCTTCCTTCCTTCCTTCTTCCTCGAGCGCCGTCTTCCTGCGCAACTTTGCATATACGCCGCATCAGGAGTTGCTTCCTTTCATCCCTCGTATTGTCGAAACCGGTGCTTCGCGCGCGGTCTTGGGCTTCGCTGACATTACGTATGCAGCTCTCGTTCGATTGATTTTCTCGGAGGTGACTGTTGCTTGAAGAGAGAGAGAGAGAGAGAGAGAGAGAGAGAGAGAGAGAGAGAGAGAGAGAGAGAGAGACGTTTCGAAAGGACATTTTTTATTAATATAGTATAATAATATAATATAAGAACAGGCATACGATCGATTGCTTGTTTCGGTATGGTTACAGGCGACATTTTTAATAGACATAGCACCGATGGAACGTCGTCTCGTTCCACCATGTAGTTTTGTTGCGCGTGGAAATTGCACTCGAGTCGATCCTCGTCACACACATGAAACTCGTTCAGCGCGCATTGGTTTAATATAAACCGGTCGTATTTTATACCCTGTGCTATTCGCAAAACGTTAACAATATAATACACATGTAAGTATTCATCCAGGGCTCTGCGTTCGTCGAGAACGAGATCCCCCGGAGCGCTTTGCTTTTGAATTCGCTATGTGCCCTTATGTACAAAATTTTATTTATATATACGCGGCCACTTCATATATGATAGTGTTCTAGCAAAATAGAAATTCTATATTGTATATATAGGTATGATATACCTTCGGTGCCTCTTTATTGGGAAAGAGGAGGATGGGTTTGGAACCTCGTTATATTTGCTTATGAATCAATTTTTAGATACAGCTTGATATTTTCAATATCAATGTATTGTAACAATTATTTAGTTCTAATTATAGGTTTATGCCTCATAATTGCATTTAAAAAAGACATTATAGAAGAATAAAGCACCTCACCAAATTTCAAATTTACCACTTAAAAATTGACTTGAATTGAAATATACCGCGAAGCTGTATAAAGTACTTTTCGCCTTACATTTAGTCTCCTATAGATTTTTCAAACCCAATCTCGCATTACATTGAACGATTCGTCAATCGATCGATCAACACTCATCTCGTATAAAAAGTTTGAAAAAATCACTCCATTTGAAAAATGCACCAATTCCGGTGCGAGCTTCCATGCGGGCATAAAAACGCGTAGAAAAATTGTTCTTCTTGCATCGCATTATCTCTAGAAACTAAATTAAACACTAGTAAACATACGTAATAATACCTCACTTTCTGCTTCGATTATCTATCGAGGAACACACCATGAGAAAATATATATCATCTTGAAAAATTGACCTTTCGTCCATATTATACTGCACGTACACGCCGTCCTTGAAAAAAAATACTACCTCTGACCCAAACGACATGCCTCTCGCGCGCACATCATCGTTCAACAGTGATTGCACGTGTTCCGTTTATTATACATATAAGAAAGACGATCGGCGAACAGCGCAGTTATCAGCAAACGTTTGTCCAGCATCAGCAGCCGTTCGGAATTTGGCATTTGGTTCGGCTCTGTTCCTCGGGCAGCTAACCCAGACCTACGTCCAGGGACATCATGACCAGGAAGCCGACTATCGCGCCCCAACTGGCCAGTTTACCGTTGCCGCTGTGAACAAGATGATTTTTCCTTGTTAGCGCAAAAAGTTCATTGAGATAAATTTCGTTACATAGACTTTTGTTATGTACGCGATACAGAAATTCTCCCCTCGAGTATATAATCTCAAGTGCCGTAGCCACCCCGAAATCGGTCATAAAATCCATAGAACTGCAGAAGCTGCAGCGTCTCTCTTTCTCTCTCATAATACCTCAAACGCTGAAAGAATGAACTGCGGGGCCATTTCCCCGACGTTGTCCGTATACAATGTGTGCGCGAGCGCGGTACAAAAGAAAAGGGCCTCGTCCTCTCTAGCGAGACGTTATAGTCTCGGTGTAACCGGGGATTAAAGTCGGAGCGTATACGTATACTTGGCCTGGTGGTGTCATGGCTTGTTGATTTTGTAAATTACACGCGCGGCCATCAATTTCCAGAGAGAGAGAGAGAGAGAGAGAGAGAGAGAGAGACGAGTGCGCTGTGGGCGTTTTCGAGCATCAATCATACATCGCGGCGTAAATACCTGTCGGGCCGCAGCTCTCTTGTCTCTCGTAATCCGCCGCGGGCCTGAAATTTTCATCGATAAATTCGTCGCTAAATCCCTACATCGCAAAATTACAAAGCCCGCAAAAAAAAAAAGAATCAGAGCACACGATGCCGTACCTGCGCGCGCTCGAAAAAAGGGGGGAGAACGTTATTTCCCCGAAAGCCCGCGGGGATCTGTTTTCATACACCTTTGTGTTGTTTTCCATCGACGAGTTCCCGAGGGAGCGCGGCTGGCTCGAGTATCTCATATGTGCGTGTGTGGAGCCTGCGAGCTGCAGACGCACGAGTAAAAGCTTTCTCGGGAGCCGGTGTCTCGGCTAGATCGCACGCGCGAGCCGCACAAAGCCACGGCCAATTACAATGACAATGAGACACGGAGAAAGAAGAAGGACGAGCGCGCCTATGGGAAAGCAGGAGAGAGAGAGAGAGAGAGAGAGAGAGAGAGAGAGAGAGAGAGAGAGAGAGAGAGAGAGAGAGAGAGAGAGAGAGAGAGAGAGAGAGAACGAGCAGTTTTTCGGGAGCTGTATGTATAGGCTTTACGCGCATTTGAAGCGGCCTTGATTGCGCTCTCGAGTTTTGACGAAACTGTGTATATACGAGAAAACTATAAGCTGTGCTTCTATAATAAACAGATGTACATCAGCCGCGCGTGTATAATTAGCCGAGTGTATAGGCATAAGTACAGAGCGCGGCGGCGCGAGAACATCCCACAGGAATTCAATTCCAATTGCAAGCCGGTGCGCGATGAGCGAAGATGACGCCGCCGGGCGTTACGATATTCCCCGAGACCCCCGAGACACGCGCGTTCCCTACTCGGTTTCTCGATTTCCACTCGACTGCTCCATTCTCTCCTTCTTGAACCTTCGACCTCGGGTATACGTACTTTTAGACTCTCGTTATGCCGCCGTGGAGAGGAGCGAAAATTAGTAACGTATTTGAGACACACCTGTTGCATCGACGATGGTTTTACTCGATTCCTCCGGATTTCCCATATATTACGCGTGTTTATGCGAGCGAAAATGAAAAAAATTAATAAGCGAGGCGTTTAAAGAGCCGCGAAGGAGAAAAAAGGGGGGAATTGTGTCGGTGCAGCAGGCCCCTGTGCAACACAGCTCTCCGGTTGCGCTCGGGCGCGAGAAACGTGAGACGGAAACGCGCGCGGATGCTGCGATCTCTTCGCTGTATACTCACTGCCGGTTCCGCCGGAAGGATGTACCGTGGCGTGAAAAAGTACCCCCTATACTCATTATAATTTTCTCTGATCTTCACTCGAATCTTCCAACAGTGCGTCGACTTTCTATCGCGACTGTACCCCAAGGTCCCTCGATACAGCCCTCGCGTTCGAAAAAGAGGATCCTCGCACATGTATACAGGAACCAGTTAGCTCTCTCTCCCGAAAACCTCCGCACGCAGGTATAGGCACTCGGGCGAATATTATAATCCCCGCTCGCTGCTCTCGCGCCTTTGTCTTTGCGCGAGCTTCCGCTGCAACGCGCGCACTCGGGGAACACAAGGTGCACAATGGCCTCCTTAAGGGGGGGGGGGGGGCCGGTGGCCCCTTGGATTTTTTCACTCCTCGCCGCGAGCGCGCGATCGCTGAAAAATCGTCGCGCGTGATTTACATCGAGAGGGGAGTGCGTATCTTCTTTAAAACTCGTTGTTGCATACACTGTCTTCTCGCTTCTTTTTTTTCAACCCCCTTACTCGCCTCTTAATGCGCTGTGCTTTGGAGTTTTTATTATGTATATTGGAGAGA
Organism: Nasonia vitripennis; assembly: GCF_009193385.2. NCBI lineage: Eukaryota > Metazoa > Arthropoda > Insecta > Hymenoptera > Pteromalidae > Nasonia > Nasonia vitripennis. The sequence goes on from NC_045759.1 coordinate 8,380,428, forward strand.
GAAAGAGCGAGGTAATTGTCGGATTTTATAGGGTGAGTTTCGTACACACACGTAAGCGGCGTAGTGAATTATTGTTCCCGATTTTTAAGTGAATTATTATTGTACTGTCTCGTTGTAGGCTTTTCTGTCATAACTGTCAAATTTAGCCGCGATTTATCGCCGGTTAACTGAGAGCTCTAATTTTTGATTCTCACAAGGCTTATATACATATAGGTAAACGTTAAAAAAATAAAACAGTACCTCTGATGAGCCTCAGGGATGATGTCGTCGATAACGACGTAGATCATGGCACCGGCAGCGAAGGCGAGAGCGTAGGGCAGCACAGGCGCCGCCAGGGTGACACAAGCCGCGCCGAGGACTCCGGCGATCGGCTCGACCATTCCCGAGAGCTGGCCGTACCAGAAGCTCTTGAAGGTGCTGAAACCGGCCGCCTGTAATGGCAGAGAGACCGCCAGGCCTTCGGGGAAGTTCTGGATGCCGATGCCCAGGGCCAGGTTTCTGAAACGGAAATTGCTTTATTATACAGTATACACGTATCGATCGATCATCATTGAATCGTACGAAAAACACTCAACTATAAAGGCGCGAATTTCAACGCGCATCGGCGAAATCCGAGAACTATGCGCAAGAGCCGGTATATACGCGTGTAGAAGGAACGAGTTCTCGAGTACATTACACAGAGTCGGCTTCCACATTCCCAGCATTTTTCGCGGACGTCGTTTCATTCAGCAGCGGCGGCGGCGGCAGCCTCGACTCGCGGGGCAATGTTACGGCCGCGCTATATGACTGCCTTTGCTGAATTCCGCGACGACGCTCGGCGGCTTTGTTTATACGGAATACATGCAGCTATATATACTTCGAATACAGTAAAGCTTCGAAGTTTCAGAACGAGCCGCGGGTGTATATAATCGTAGCATCATCCCTCCCCCCTCTCGCCTCGCAATAAAGTTCGATCGCGATAAAGCCAGATATCGCGCGCGGCCCTTGAATGAAAGCCGCCAATTTCCTTCGAGCTCTTGCAGCGTCTCTTTCTTCCACCCGAGAGAGATAGACGCTTCGGAAAAAGTGCTTAAAGAGCGCTTGGAGGAGAGAGAAAGAGCTGCTGCTGCTGCTGCAGAGCGAACAGGTGAATGAACGGCTCTTGATAGCCGTGTGTGTTGTACGTGTGTGCTGCTGTGAGTTACACGTATACGGCTCGTTTTTTCGTTTGGAAGGTGAGGATTTTCGAAAGTAAAATTTTTCCGCGTCCAGCAACAGCACAGTATATTCTCACACAAAAGAGCATCGCGATCTGCCTCGCGGATGGAATCCCGGCGGCGGCGCAGCCGCTAAATGAATGACCTAACAGCACTGTACAGCGTCCGCTAGAAAGACTATACTCTCTCGGTGCATTCCAGAAGTCGCCGCCGCCGCCGATGCGCAAATAGACCCGTAGCTGCGTCCCGAACGAACCTCTCTCTGCACACAGTAGACTGCAGTGTGTACAGCAGCGAGTAGTCAGGAAGGACAAAGGCGTGCAATACGGTGTGCGGAGAATCGGTCTAAACCGCGTGCAAAAAGGCTCTCGTAGGATGATTGCGAAATTACCGGCGCGCGCGCGGATGGGCAGAAAACAAAGTGACCCAGATCGCGTCCGGCAGTGTAAAGTCGAGGAATGTTAATTCGAGCTTCTGTGAGCTGCTATAGTCGGCTTTTTACTACGTACAGTATATTGCGAAAAAGATTTTTTTTCTAATATGATTTTTGGCGCATATCGCTCGCACATGAATGAACGCGAGCGATACGTCCGTCACAGATGGATCATACATGGGCGAGAAGTACACGCGTCGTCGGCTCCTTCTTCTCGGCTACCCTCGGCGCATTCCATCGAGCTGCAGCTATACATAAGAGGAGGTACAGTTAGCCCGCCGCGACGATGCCACTCGCGTTGCTACTGCATCTCAGCTCCCGCAACGCCGCGGCGGAACGTTCAATCGGCCGAAAGAGAGAGAGAGAGAGAGAGAGAGAGAGAGAGAGAGAGAGAGAGAGATTTTCTCTCGACAGGAAACTCGAGGTCATGTCCGAAGACCGTTCGAACGTTATACGAATCAGAGCAGCCCCTCCGAAAACGAGAGACTGCACACGCGTCGCGTCGATTAGACGATGGATTAACGTTACGATAGGAATTTATGTCCGGCTATTGTCCGGTCGATCTGTGCTCTCGTTCTCGCCGGTGTCCGATTGTATTACACACACACAGACACATACGGCTGTTCCACAGTCCGTATAATATGTTAAAGAGCCGAACGAGGGAAAGTGAGAAGATCGTGTGCTGCAGCGCGAGCGCGACTCATGGGAAAAATGTTAATGCCGCGGATACACGGCTATAGATACGAAATTGGCCGCGATTGGAAAATCGTTTTTGAAATAACGCGCGAGCGGAGAAAGGCGTATAATGTGTACCGTTAAGATTGAAATTCCCGGGGGGGCGTCGAGCGAGCGCCGGCGCGCGGCGATGTATATGAATAGATTCTTCGCTCTCGGTATACTCGGAAAAGTCGCGATTTTGCAGGAATCCCGCAGCTCCTAATTCAACGGAAGCTCGTAAAATGTGTCTCTGCAATGGCTGCTTATACACACGCTGTGCATGAATTTTATCGATCAACGTATAAATCACATCCACGGATATTACGTCAGGTTAAAGCGGAGCCGCTCGCTCGTCGCGTCGCCCGAGATAAAGCGATGAAATAAAGGACGCGGCGCGTTATAAAAGCGCACACGGGGAGAGCGGAAGGAACGCGTGCGGAAGAAAGGAAGCGTTGTGTGCGCCCGTGTGTATAATGGTAGATGTGTGTGTGTGTGTGTGTGTGTGCGTGTGGGGAAGGAGAGAGGGAAGTTCCCCAACCTGTGCCGCCGCCGGCAGCTGCGGCCTCGTTGTTATAGCTAATACATAAGGGTCGACTAGCATAAAAGTGGGCTGACAATGAGTTTTATTTCGCTCTTTGAGGACTGCTCCTCAAGCGCTCGAGCTGATTTAGGATGTGTCCTGCAGGACTAGACGCGTATGTACGCTCGATTAAGATTTTTTTTCTATGGTTTGTATTAAACGTTTTACAGCTACGCTCGCGTTTTACGGGCTAAGGTCGAGGTCGATCGCCGATGTCTGCGAGCATCCGGTTTTTCACTAATAAGTACATCAAAATCGAAGCACGCGACAGTGCACTTAACCGTTAAATGCGCGAGATCGACGCTGCGGAAGCTGAAAATTCCGCGAGCGCGAACTTCAAACGCGCGTACGTTACATCCGAACGGCGGATAGCCCAGTTTCTTCGGCAGAAGACTGAGCGAGACAAGGACAGCGAGGGAGAGAGTGCGATCGGTGCACGTGTTCGCGAGGGCCGAAAGTAGCTCGCGGGGGCCAGAGCGCATCAGCAGCGGAGCTGGATCTCTTTTGGCAAACTAGCGCCACGCGCGGCATCTCCGCACACTATGGCGAAACGCTCTCTCTCGCTTACTCGCTCGCACCGGTCAACGTCCGCTCGTGAGAACGGAATGTAAGTTTCGTCGCGACTCTCTCTCTCTCCCTCTCTCTCTCTCTCCTCCTCTCGCTCTTGCGAGTAGTTTTTCCCTCTGTTCGAGCCGCATCCCTGTACGTGTACGCGATGAGCCGTATGTAGAGGTGCACGTGACAAGGGTACGAGATCGATTTTGGAAAAATCGCTAACGGATCGGTATACATACTGGCTTATCAATAAATTCATTTTTCCCGGGCCTCTGTCGCGCGCGAGAGACGTATTCGAAGCAACAGGTAGTTTCTCCGAAGAGAGCTGCACTCGCAGGCGTAATTTCATGTAAATTATTCAATTTCGCGTGAACGCGCGCTATAAATCCTGCTATGCACACACACACTCCTCTGGTTTGATTAAAAAGTTCGAAGCTACACTAGCTGCTCTTCGGAAAATCGGAAATTCTCGGAAGATGTACCTACAGCCGAGAGAGAGAGAGATGATAGTCGTCATCGACGTGTATAACGTGTATAAGGTAGACCGAGAGAGAGATAGAGAGCCGGTCGTCGGTTTGGAAAAAAGCTCGCTGAACTGGAGTGGCTGGTATGCGCGCGGGGTGACGCTCCTCTAGGAAGAGCTTCTCCGCATAATCGCTTCTCTCTCTCTCTATACACGCGTCGTCTTCGTCGTCGTCGTAATTTTAGCGACTGAATTTCAAATTCGAAACTTCTGTGAATCGTGAAAATGAAGCGAGCGAAAGCCTCTCACTCGAGTGTGTTACACGGGTATATGTGTATACACACACACGCAGAAGAAAGACGTAGGTGGAGAGAAAGAGTGAGGCCGGTGGCCCGCAGCGGCAGCAAGATTCTCTCTCTTGGTCTTAGCAAGAGAGAGAGCGAGCGAGCTGGTGGAATGCGGGACGGGCAAATCGCGGTCGGCTCGGCGCAGCTCGTTCCCATGCATTCCTTCGCCTACCCCCCCCCCCTCTCTTACACTCAGCAGCACGCTCCGCTTCGTTCCTTCGGGATCATCTCGGCAGCGGCAGCAGCGTTTCTTTTGGAAGCTGCGCCGCTGCCTCGTTATGGAGCTCGCGGAGATTTTTATAAGGCTGTGGAGAGGGGAGGGGGTCAGGAATGCCTTTTCTAATTTGGACACGCGCGCGCACGCGTGACCTGTGCCGGTCTTTTCTTTCGGGAAAGTCTGGTTATTGGTGAATCCAATTCGTATGAATGTACAATGGAAGGCCGAGTCGTGGATCGGAGGACGTATGGACATGTGTGTTAAGTATAACGGCGAGTTTGCTACGGAACGCTGCGGCTGCTGTACGCGTCGCGCATGCGTAATGCGAGCGCGCATTCCTGGCATCGCTCGCGATGCTGAAATCTCGGTATGGCTAAAATTGTTCGCAAGTCTTGGGTGAAAAGGTGCCGTTTAACTCGCTCATCAGACAAACTCGTCGAAGGAATGTCGAGCCTTAGTCTTACGAATTTTCCCCCAAAGCTTGGATCGTCGCACAGTCGCGGCGATCGGCAGCGCGAACGCCTCGCAGAGGGCGCTGCGGTTGCATAGGTACACCGCTCCTGAGAGTAGTAGGGGAACCCCCGACGAAAAAGGGAAAAACGCGAGCGCGCAAACTTCTCCTCCTTCTCGCTCATATATACACTGGCGTACACAAGCGCGAAACACGAGACGAGAGAGAGAGAGAGAGAGAGAGAGAGAGAGAGAGACAGAGAGAGAGAGAGAGAGAGAGAGAGAGACAGAGAGAGAGAGAGAGAGAGAGAGAGAGAGAGAGAGAGAGAGAGAGAAGTATCGGCATGGAATGTCACTACGGAGCTGCTGCTGCTGCCGGCTCTGCTCATCCCCCCTCCGTCGTGCCGTCAGTTCCGAGAACTTCTCCGCGAGTGGATTTGCCTGGATGATTATAAGGCGCAGGCGCGCGCTCGCTCAAACGGAATAAGATGGTTATCTTTTGCGCTCAAAGGATTAACGAGGCAATCGGTTCTTCTTCTCCTCCCCCCCTTCTTCTCTCTCTACAGACCGAGAGTGAGAGAGAGAGGAGCCAACGCCGCGAGGCTTACGATTTTCGCACGTAGAGGGCAGACACACAGCTCCGATGGCGCGAAGTTTGATTAGTAGAATGCGACCGGCTGTGGTCAGACGTTTCGTTTACGAGAATAATAAATGAAATTGCGCAGGTAGTATCGATGGGTTTAACAAGTGCTGCATTGCCGACTATACGAGCGTTTATATATCGGCACAACGAATCTTTCGTATACACTCTATGTGTGTGTGTGTATGTGTGTGTGTGTGTGTGTTATAAAGCGTAAAAACGCGAGACTATATACCACTCGCGCTTATCGTGCTCGGCGAGCCAATTCAGGCGTTTGCTAATGGCCGAAGGAAGTCGAGTAAGACGGTACTTCCGGCCTCTCTCTCTCTCTCTCTCATTTTCTACACTGCATATATACATCCCTCTTCTCTTTTTGCCGCATCTCGTTTGTTTCTCTTTCGTTTTCCTTTTTTACCGTCACACGTAGACACGTCGAGCGAGAGCTTCTCCCCTTTCAATATACAGCGACCGCGCGCAACCGTATCCTTCTCGCGCTTTTTCGCACTCGACGATACCGTCCATTGCACACTTGCGTCGCTTTTTTCTTCTTCTTCTTCTTCTCTCGCTTCTCCAGAGAGAGGTATGCGTGCACGTATGCATGATATGTGTGTCAGCGTACAGTACGCCGTCTCTTCTATGCATATTTATGCAGAACCCGACATACGATGGTGGTTACATTCGTGTATTGACTTGTTAACACCGTTCGCCGTACGTACGGCCGACTTGAGATAAAATTTCGCGATCTTCTCTCAGAAGGACTTGGAGCTTCCCGAAAGCGAGTCTAAAACTAGCAGCAGTGGTCCACATAGAAAACAGCGTCGGAAGGGCAAGGTGTACGGGTTTGCACAAGCTGCCTCCCGCGGACCCTCTCCGAAATATAATAAAAGAGCGAAGAAATCGCGCGCGAGGGGAGAAGGATCCGAGAGGAGGAAAGAAGGGCCAAGACGAGGCAACTGGTAGCTGCCAAAGGGGGAGAGAAGAGAAGCATCGGAGTAGGCGCTCTGTCGACCGGTGTATAATAAGGCGGCTGTGCGGAGAACGCGAGAGAGAAAGAGGATAACAGCCGCTGAAATGAGATGGTTTCGTCGGCAGCTTTGTCCGGCGCCATGTTTAACATAGCAGCGCATCTCACCTCTCTGATGATCGGATGGGCCGAGACGCCGCCGCCGATGGGATGGACGTGTATTATACAAATCAGTGTTTCTCTTATACCACTTCGTCGTTGCTTTTTTTTTTCACCAAGGGGAGAAGAGACGGTGTTAAGGTCGCTGCGGAGGTTGGAAAAAGTTGGCGCGCATGAATTATTCAAACGATTTTTGCAGAGCTAAGGAAGCCAAGGTTCATTGGCTGCGACTCTATAGCGTAACAACGATGATTTTGGACGAAGAGCTCGGCGTACATGCCAGCTACGATTATCTCGTTAATGGCGAACGTGCGGTTATTCGCGATTTTTTCCGACTGATATGTCCGACCGTTCGCTCCGCTGCCATAGACGTATTCCTCTCTCTGTACACGGAGTCACGGCCTTATTAGTGCAAGGCATTTACGCTCATTTGCATTTCCCGCGGAATGATGATTTAATCGTTCCAGAATTCTAATATACCTCGAGATATAACGACTCTCCTGTCTCGTTGCACTTTTTCAAAGCTAATTATAACCTAAATCGCTTGGCTATACGCGATCAGGCATAATAATCGTCGGCCCGCGCTGCAAGCTCATTCATCCACGCGTTTCTCAATGAACGCTAGCCTCCGCCTTTTTCTCTCTACGCACGACTCGATACGCTTCACGTTTTTTCCCCTCTCCTCTTATCTCGCGCGCGCGCGCGCGCGACAAAGTATAGAGCGGATGTGGAAAAAATGGAAAAACCACGCGCGCGGAGACCCAGATTCGCCGGATAAGAAAAGCGAGCAAAAAACCACTGCGCCGCTGAGTCAGAGAGCGGAGAGACTCGGTCTCCTTGAGATAAATTTCGCGCGCGCGACATCAGTCGCGACTCTAGTATATGGAGACCATTACAGACTCTGATATACGAGCAAAGAGGCACCTGTTTGCATCTCGTGTCGCAACGCATAGGTGTAATATTTGTACGCCGAGCTTGCGTATACACAGCTCAATGAAAAGCTCCTATCCCATACACACAGGCTATTAATCTTTCTCGGAACACTCGACGCAGCTCTCGTCGTAGAGGAAATTCCAGCGGAGGCCGCGAGCTGAACGCGAGGGAATGAATGAAACGTCGCGAGAGTAAAAAGCAGCAGAGGCTTTTCCTTGCAACATAGACGCAGTCCACGTAATACCAGACACGACGTCGAGGTGAGCTCTCCGGTGTAAGCGCGCACCTGTGCAGCCGGTCACGCGCGACCTAACGGAAGCCGATTTTGCGCAACGCCGCGATCAACGAACGCTACTGTCCTTTCCAAGGCGGTACGTTGACGCGTACGTGTATATAGGCATCGTACACTCGACGGATACTGTATGCCGTGGGCTTATTTCGGGAAGATGCAGATCGAGGCTGTCGTGCTTTTTCACGCAGCTGATGTATGCGACACGCAAAAATGCACATTGAAAAAATGCGACAGAAAGCTCAACTTTCCGTTAGCGATCTGCCGCGGGTAATCCGATCGATCGCGATTATGCAAGCCCCCATATCTCGCTATCTCTCTCCTTGGGATGTATTCGCGTTGGATTCCAGCTGCTCGATGTGCCATGAAATAGAAAGCCGCTTGCGGGACATTCCGCGTGCACGGTTGCAGCAGCAGCAGCTTCTCCTCGCTTTACGGTACACTTTTCACGAATTCGACGCGCCGGCGACAATATCGGCCCCGTTAGAGAGAGAGAGAGAGAGAGAGAGAGAGAGAGAGAGAGAGAGAGAGAGAGAGAGAGAGAGAGAGAGAGCCGCACTTTGTTCGTGTGTTAATTCACGTAGTTTTTAATATTTCAGATAAATCGCAGTTCATTAAAATTTCTATACTGACATCGCGCAGACTATAAAACTGCGTGTGTCATCGAGAATTCAAACGCAACCAACGCATTCCTTGACTCATTACAAAACACGTGTAGCTCAATCGTCTATAATTACAAGCTTGAAGAAAAAAAAGGAAAAATAAATTCCAGAATTTCAACCGTGAGCGATTCAAGGCACATGCGCGTACATTCCTGTACCCATACTCTTTCTCTCCTGACTAATGTATGCTTCCTCTCCAGCGGCAGCATCATACAGCCCAGTCTCAAAGCGAGAAATTCTCTCTCTCTCTCTCTCTCTCTCTCTCTCTCTCTCTCTCTCTCTCTCTCTGCCGACTCTTGGCTTACTTACGCCCGTCGCTCTCTTGCACCAGAAAGAGAGCTTATGAATGAATCGGCCTAGCCCCAGCGCGCGATTACCTCCGTCGATTATCGGTTCTCTCTCTCTGCGCGCGTCAGCGTTGTCATTCATGCATATTTGAAGAGGGCGATATACGTATACAGCACATATATAGCGTCCCACACATGTCCCGAAAATTCATTTATACGTCGCGAACGATGATTAGCATCCGTGTATCGACTTTTCTCGAAGCTCTCTTTATAATCGCGCATGTGCGAGAGTTGACGACGCGCGAATTTACGAGTTCCGGGTAAAGAGACAAAGAGAGAGAGAGAGAGAGAGAGAGAGAGAGAGAGAGAGAGAGAGAGAGGGGAACAGAGGAGGATGATGACGATGATTTTCGAGCTGCGCGTGTCCGCGCAAGCTAATCCCGACATCAGAGGGCCGCGCGTAGCTCGCGCACGCGCGAGAATTCCACAGCCAACTCGACCGGCCCCGAGTCCATTTAAATGAGCGCCGACTCTACAATGTGCGCGCGCGCGTGTGTGCGTGTATGCCCAAGAGGCGATCCCTCGAACCAACGGCTTTCTTTCGCGGTATTTCGAAGCTGGTACTTTTTTTTCTCTATTTTGTACAAAAACCTGCCGATGCGCGAGAAACCCATGGTGTGTAACGATTTTTCTCGATCTGTAAAAGGACGCCCGTGTTATACGGCCCGCGGAGAACGAGGGGATAATATAATGTATAGAACAATATATCCGCACGATAAATCTGGCTATACCTGGGCGCGAAAGAGAGGGTGTCCCTTCCGAGAATTCCGCGGCAAAAGCATCACCCACGCGCGCGCGTCTAGACCAAAGTGGCGCCGTTGGTGCTAACTACGTTCCTCATTCCGCCTTGCCTCCTCGAATTCGCAGCCCCACCCTTGTGCGCCTGCTTATTTGCGACGTTTCGCGAAAATTCGCGATGGACTCTGGACTCGTATATCCGATTGATTGTATCAAATCAAAATATTTATACAACGAGAATGTACATAGGTAATAATATAAGCGACACGCGAAGGTTCTCGCTCGGGACCAGAAAAGCCATGTCTGTTCTCCTCCGCACAAGACAGCGTGTCCGAGAGCGCGATTCGTCGAGGAGTAGGGATGGAATGCGCGGCGCCTAGGGCTCGCTGGATTCCAGGGCCACACGCTCTTTCTCTCTCTTACTCGCTCGGAAAACATTTCCTTGCGCGGAGAGAAGAGAGAGAGAGTACAGGCTCCTCGCGCCAATAAACTCTGCCTCCGGGTAATCCCCGACGCGCCTCTCCTTCTTTCTTTCTCGTAGCCGACCACCGTGGAACTCATTCATGCGGACCTCCTACCTCGAATGCCTTCGCGAACGAGAGAGAGAGAGAGAGAGAGAGAGAGGGGGGGGAGAGAGAGAAGTCCCTCTCCATGGCTTGCCTTCTCTGGACGTTACTACTGCTGCTGAGGAGTGGGTTGTGCAGAGAGATTTGGAGAGACGAGTGTCGACATCTGGCGGATCATAGTCGAGAGTTGTGAGCTACCGAAGCGATACCGAGATGTAGAGTCTGATTTGGAGAAGGTTCCTGACTTATCAAAGGTAGATATGCCGATTGGAACGATGTTTTTGATAAGGAGAAACGAAATGTTTGTGCAGGAGAAGTCGATTGACGAAATGAATCCGCGTGTATAGTTTTTAGTTGGATGTATTGTTGAATCTTTAACATCTAAATAGTTCCCCAGCAGTTGCTCCGAATGCTTGAAGAGTTTTCTACTTTATCGATCTTGGAAACGTTCGTATAACTTACAAATTGTTTAAAAAATAATATCGATGTGTTATTTCTACCTGAGAAAGCTTGATTTGAGATCTAATAGGGAGATCTGTTAATGATAAATCTTATTGTATAAAGAGGGTTACAAGGGCAAGTTTTTCTTGCATTTCAAAGAACTAAGCACAAACTTTATTACATATTGCTTAATTCAACTGCTTAAGAAACTCCCTATAATGGAAAATGATATTCAAGAAAATTCTAAGTAGTATGGTCAAGATGCTCTCAGACGCCTACAACAATACTTTTTCAACGCTCAAAATCGAATGGACATTTTCTTACTTTATGAATTTCAATAATCAACAACTAATCATGCATCGCTATAAAACCTCCATTGAACCAGGATTTTCAATCTGTACTTTTGTAGAATCGCTATCAATCGCAAGCTTATGATTTCGATAAAAAAAAAGGTAACGAGCTGAATCACGATATCAGCCACACGTAATATTCGAACACACGTAAAATCGCAACAAATTGCTTATCGTCAATATTGTCCAGGCACTTGGCTTGTTCGGTAATCAGATTATAAACTTATCAGTATAGTACAGAAGTCTGTTAATTGATTATTATTTTTAGCCACGGATTCCCCGAGTTATGGCATTTAAAAAAAGTGCAATAGAACATCTGATTCTACACAGTTGAGATTTGTTTCAAGCATCATTTGTCAACAGGATAAATGGAAAATCCAATAATTGTGCCAATTGTGCGTGATTGATTGTAATCTTATTTTTTGTTTATAGGATTATAAAAATAACTGTTTACCTAGCTGCGACAGTGAGGTAAAGTTTAAAATAATTACAAAAAACAGTGTTTGTGTGTGGACAGTATAATCAATACTTTTTTATAAAACTGTATTATAACTCAAATATACTTATATTTTAAGTTAAATAAACACATTAAAATAATTTCAGTAATAAAGTGTCGCTCAACTTTCTTTTTTTTATAACAATTTATCTTAAGAAATTTCAAACTGATTTCGCGTCATTTATCTTCCTCTAATAACCTGTTTGCTGATATGCTGATATACTCGTTAAGGCTAGTTAAACTAATTGATTGATGTATTTTCAAATGCAAATTAAAATAATATTTGTAAAATAAATTGAAGCAACTTGCTCGTTCTTAATTCGTATATGCAATAACAATATGGATATTGGTTACATAAATAATATATCCTGAGCTTTCAATAATATTGCTTCTTCCTTTGACCTCTCATCGCGTGTGTACTTTTTTGTATAAAAGTATTTTTAATGCAAAATGCTTTTAATAAAGTTAATTGTTCACAAAGTATTCTCATCCAATCTACACTCAAAGCTTACCATTTTCAATCATTCAAATCTCAATAATTAAACTAACGATCCCCAGTTCACGAAAACCAACAAAAAATCCATCAATAACGTAACCATACAACCGCACCCCATAATTGCCGTACCAAATCGGCGCCTGTGCTCCCCAAACCGCGATCCAGCATCAGCGAAGGTCGCGCAAAAACCGTTCTCGCGCCACTTTGCTCACTTAAGCGTCGTTCCGACACGAGGCTAGAATCGAGAGCCGCGAAAAAAAAATCGAAAACCCACGACCTTGCTCTCGACGCAGTGATCGTTTTCACCTAAAAGCGCGCGACTTTACGATCGCTAATTGGGCGTGTAACGGTGAATCGAGGAAGCGCGCGATGAAAAAAAATGCGAGCACTGCAGGTAAACGCACATTATACTTTAACTTACCTTGCGTTTTCAAAAGTCGCTGACGGACTGCTGCCGACCGCGCCGAAGCCGACACCCACCGCGAGACCCTCTGGAATGTTGTGCACCTGTGGTGGGAGAAATTTTTCGTTAATATCGAAGACGTGATGTCTGTGAATATTTCTTCCATATGAGCAATATCCCTCCAAGACAATGCGATGCTAATTTATGGTAATCCTTACATATGGTTCATTGTATCACACGGCCTCGTTTACGATTCAATCACCAGCTTCGCGAAGCAACGTTTACGGCCTTTTCATTACGATAAGTGTATCCAAACAGCACAATAACGCCGCGTTACGGTACTGTTATAGCTGTTATAAAGACGTGCGTTTCGTTATGTCACTAAACATACGTTTTTTTTCCGCCTCATTTTTTTTGCACCGACTCTCAAATGAGCTTAAGACGAATCCAAAGATTAGCTTGATGGAAAAGTGTACGGAAATTCACGCGAAAGTCAAGGAAACTAATTGATTGTGCAACGCGTTTCAGCCGCGTAAAATGAAGGTAAAGTTTTGCAGCGGCGGAGACAATGGAAAGTAATAATCGCAAAGCGCGCGGCTATTCGAATTTAAATGTCGGGGGTAAAAAAAATATATGGACCATCGCGAAGACACCTATAGATACCGCACTTCCTCGAGACCGAACGCGTACAAGGGCACTTTCGTCATTAATATTTTTCGTCTCATTTTTTTCTCGAACGCGTTAATTTCGCATCAGGATACAAAAGTGATTCACGGCGCGATGGCCCACACGAAACGCCTGACCATAAAAGGCTCTTGCTTTTCCTCGAGATTACTGTCCCGTTATCCCACCCACGACTTGAAAATCCGACGATGTACCGCAATAGAGCTTCGGTCTTTCCCAAAGATGTATATAAGACTCACAGTGATGGCAACGACGAGGAGCAGGATCCTCTTCCATTGGTTGTTCTTGGCCTCGTTATCGGGGTTCTCGTAGATGGTTCCCACCTCGCCGGGTTCGCTGCTCCTCTGGATTCCCGACTGCTGGCGTCTCCTCGCGTTCTGCTCGTAGAAGCCTGCGAACATTGGATCGTTTGGGGCGATTGTCACCGCAGCCCGTTCGTCATCGTCGGGGATGAATTTTATACGATTTATAGAGGGATGCTCTCAAACTAGTGACATGTCGTGCAAGCTACTCCTGCTTTTCGCGATAAAGCTCGATAGAAGATCAATAACGCTCGTTTGGAGCGCCTGTAAACGCGTATACGTTTCTTCTTCCTGACGTCTCGATTATTGTTGTTTTTTTATGTTTGTTTATTTTTATTGTTTTATACTCTTGCGCTCGGCGCGTTTTTCTTTTTTTAAGACGCACTGCACTGGTTGTTAACCGAACGGGATTTATTATGCCATTTACGTAATTCGCTATGTACACTGATTCTATACTCACTTCACTACACCACGTCTTATTATTGTTGTTATTATTATTGTTTGGTTTAATCGCGACTCTCGGTTTTTAACGGGGCGGTTTTATGGAATAATCGAGACGGCATAGAGGAAGCTATCGTACGGCCGGGTTAGGCGCTCCAAAATCACGACGAGCCCAGTCATGCAAAGTGATCCAAGTCCTAACCGCATGCGTACATACTTATCATCTCCGACAGTTAATAATGACCGTTCATGCGTGAAACTTCAGAGATTATGGGAGATTCTACGAGGAGAAAAGGACTAAAAGTGCACGTGCATTGTACACTCGATCTAAGCAAATCAATCCCCGACGCTTTTTTCGAAGCAACTCGAATGGATATCGAGAGAGCTGATAAAAGCAACGCTACAGTTTATCGCCTGTGCAATTATTTGTATCTTGGTGTAAGACAAATACAAGCCGTGATCGTTGTTTGTTGATTTGCTTAGAGGCGAGCACACCCTAAAAAATGATGCCGGGCGATTCGACGTCGTCTCGTATTGTCAATGCAAACTTTCTCCGGAGATATCGCGCAGTCAAATAAATCAGTGCCGCGAGTTCACGTTCATTATCGAATCGCCAGACACACATGTATATACGAGCGGCAAGAGCGAAAAAGACGCAACGAAGCAGAGCATGAACCGCGACTGCGTTACAAGATCGACGTTCTCCACAAGTATTATATTATATAGTCCCAGTGAACGAAAACGAATCGACGACTTTGATTTGGAGTATTAACAGTAGATAGAATTTTCATCGGCGTCGATTCGTTCCAAGCTTATGCTGTGTTTAAATGAATTACTGATCCCACTTTCCAAGCCTACGGACAGAAAATAATCATACAAAAAAACAAACATGACCCGTCCAAAAATCTACGATACAGAAATACGTATATGTAACGACGAACGGCAAGAGTAAGTAATATAGATAATAGATGTATATGTATAGTAACAATATAAACAATCAAGTTGAACCCAGATAGTAATAATACAGATCTCCATTTTCAGACAGACAGAGAGATATATACATAGCGAAAGAGAGAAAAGTTAATCAGAGAATTAGGGGTACCATCGATAACAGTGGTCGACTCGAGAACGTTCGAGGCGTAAAATTTGGCTACTGATCCCGGCCCGGCATTATTATAGTAGCCGTGCTTCGAAATCACGTCTGCACTGTCAAACTGACTGCTATCGTCGTCAAAGTCCTCTTTGTCACTCTTTAGTTTGTGAGCTGATGCCAGTCTCTGGCTAAGCTCGTGTAGCTCAAGTTTTTTGTTCGTACCGACAGACTGCATGGCTAGTAGGACATTGGGAGACTGTATGCCGAGGCTCGATATAAGAGCGTCGGTGCCGTAGACGAAAGCTGCGCCGATGAGGAAACCGATGCCCACCGGGACGAAGGCGTACTCGCCCTCGGGGCCGTAGATCTTGCTCTCGCTCGCCATCTCGATCGCCGGGGCTAGAAGGGACCAGTAGCTCGCTGCCACCATCACACCGGCGGCGAAGCCTAGGCTCACGTCCAGCAGCTTTCTCTGCGAAGGAAATTTCAAATATTATTTTCGGGTGTAAGTATACGTATCAGGGGGGAAAAAGCTCAGCGATGCATTTGCGCGCGCGCAGTCAAGGCTTCGGCGCGGGAGAGAGATAAGCTCGCGTGTGCATAGCGGAGTTTTAGATAGTAAACTGAGTAATCTTTCGATCAATTGTAAAGCGCAGTTGCGAATTGTCGTGAGAATTTATTGATCGAAGTGTCTGCTTATGCGTGCGGAGGACGAACGTTTGCGTTTGGATTGTTCGTTTGTTAAGAAGATATTGACGATCCAATGGTTTGTGAAATTTCGGTGAATCCGGAGAAGCCTTCTTGAACTGAATTCAAGATTTGGCTCAGGTTAGATTCTATCGTTAAAAATATCAATGCGATTATATGCTTCTATACTATGGTAGCGATCATCTAAAAGAAAAAAAAGCTCAGAAAATCGACTGTTAACCACGAGTTCTTTGCAAAAAAATGTTCAAACAAAAGAACGACAGTTATTCCATCCAATAAAAATCAACCCTACCTGCTTGCCGCGAATGACGACGACGACGGCGGCGCCGGCAGCGGTGAGTCCCCACGTGAGCAGGGTGCCGAGTAGGGCCTGCGTCACCGGCGAGTAGTCCTTCAGCATGTTTACGCGAGCTGCAGCAACCCTCTCTGGAAAACTTTCGCCTATACAATACACAGCACCTGTATGCGCGCGTGTGTGTGTGTGTGTGTGTGTGCGCGCGCGCGTGCGTGCGTGTGTATACGATGGTTATACACTCGCGGCAAGAGCAGAGCAGCGGCAGCAGAAGAGAAAGGCTCTTCGCGCGTAAAGCGATCGGACCCGTGTGACGGTCTTGCGTTGCAGTCGCTGCTCCTTATCTCGTCGGCGAGACCCCACCACGTCGTTCTCGTTGTATCCGCCGAGTTGCCCCGATGATGCTGCTACTGTTCTTACTTCTACTACTGCTGCTTCGGCGGTCGGTCCAGCGACGCATGGCAAGGTCGCTTCCGTCTTCTCACTCTCTTTCTCTCAGCTCTCCTCCTTTCGCTCGTAACTTGTACTGTGCAGGCGGTGGACGATTTGTTTACCTCGCATCGCTTTCCTCTCTCTCTCTCTCTCTCTCTCTCTCTCTCTCTCTCTCTCTCACTCCCCGGAAGCCAGCCCTCGCTTCTTTGCAACCGCACACGCAGGTGGGGTTATCTTATCGATTGCAGCCTGACGCAGAAATTCGGAGATTCATGCCTACGCCTATGCAGTCTGTCGGTCTTGTCTATACACGTCGAAATACACTCGGGGCCCTTTCCTGGAGGCCTCGATGTCACGCGCGAACTCGCGAATGTTAGCCACACACGTATATAGGTATAAAGGGATATCCGGCGGCACGTGCGTCGAGGTGTCAAAAAGAGGCAGGTGGCCGACGCGAACTGCTACGACACTGCACACTACCGTCGCGCGACGACGATGTGCCGTTTGCGACGCGCCGTCGCGGAAAACTAACCCACATTGTTTATCGACCGTTTCTCTGTGTGGGACTGTATATTATGTGCCGGCCCGTGTGTGTGGGATCTGCTCCGATGCTTAACGAGATGGCGGCGACGTTGCCGTTTCGACGATGCGAGGGCAGAGCAGACGACGCGGTATAACGATTGACGACGTTGCTCCGACGAGGCTTTTTTTTGTTGCTGCGCTAATGGTTTATGTGGGTTGACTTTTCAGGGCGTTACGTATTGCTTTTTGCTCGGGACTAGATCCGCTGCTCTTTTTGTGTTTACACTCACGGTTGAGATAAAATTTTTGGCCTCGCTAATTCTCGAGTTCAAAGCGTTGAAATTGGAGTTTCTTTCTGTAACGAGAGTGCGTCCAGATTTTCGGAGTTTTGAGTAATTCATTTTTCGAAAAGCCCGCCGAAAATCCGGCAACGCCGCACGAAACTCGCAGCTTGCGCATATCAAAACGAGTTCAGCGGATGCATCATCCACATCGTCAGAGCAAACATGGCGTCTGCTTCGGTAGGTGTTTTGTACACGTCGGAGCCTTCTGCTTGGAATGTGGCTTGATGACAGTTGATATTATAACCCAGGCCGAGCTTGCTGTTGATCCTTTAAACGGACTGTTGACGTTTCTGTTGTGATTATTCGGCTGAGCACGTGTAGACGGAAAGAGAACACTTGAAAATAAAGTCGTTCGCTCAGTATCGACGAGCCGAAAAAGCTGTTGTGTGCCCACCTGCGCTTTGCCTGAATCCGAAACTCGCTTTGATAGTGACGTGTATGTATACACATGAAAAATGTCGAGCCCGGTTGCTACAGATTGCTCCATTAGAGATTTGCCGGTCGTGCACCTAGTTTGTAATGCTAGCTCGGGCTTTTTGCGCTTCGCCGGCCGCAAATGACACACGCGTTTTTATTCTTGCTTTCTTGTTTCACTGCTCGTCTAGCTTAGTAGATCATTTTTCTGTTGGTCGGATATCCAAGGTTCTCTGCTCTGCGTGTATGGCAGATTTTGATTTTGTTTAAGTTGTAAAGCTGTTTGATTGTACAGGATTTCACTTGTTGCACACTTTATGAATCTAGCAAAAATCGGTTAGATTTGCGTTGTACAAGAGTTTGGATACAGGTAGTATTTGGTCCGACCAGTGTTGTTTATTGACATTGCTGTCTCTTTGATATTTTTAATGCTTGCAGCAATGAAATAAACTTTTATTACATGTTGCATTAGTTTCTAAACTTTTATTTTTGTGTGTATTAACTTTTATGCTCGAACATTGATTTGATAATATTTTGATAATATATTTGCTTGTCATTGTGTTTTATAAATATGTATTTATAAGTTGCTGTGCTATAGCAAAGAACTCTTTTCTAATCGTATCATCCTTAAAGGTGCCTCTGCTCATGGATGACGATACGATTGCTTTTGGAGAAGAAGATGAGGCGCAAAAAGGAAAACTTACGTAAGATGCCAACACTGTGAAGTTAAAAAAGTTTTATAAAGAAATTAACATCAAATAATATAATTGTAGGCATCCATATGTTACAATGTTCCATTTGGGCTTCCGAGCTTTGGCCCTAGTCACATACCTGTTCTGTGGATTTTGGTCCAGCAGCTTCATAGGTAGTTTTGTATCCGTTGTTCTATTGTTGTCAATGGATTTCTGGACAGTTAAGAATATAACTGGAAGACTGATGGTGGGCTTGAGATGGTGGAACTATGTTGATGACAATGGTGTGAGCCATTGGGTATTTGAATCAAGAAAGGTTCAGTAAATTTCTTCATTGAAACATCTACTAAGTCAGCTCTAATCTTTCTATATAAAATCAATCACGCTCGGACTATGTCACCTAATTAACATAAACCATAAGCAGTTCAAGGAATTTCAACTTTCATTCTCTGTGTCCTTGACACTTTCATGAGCAAAGATTTTGTTCACCCACGTAGATTTATTGTATTGTGAAAGAATAAGTGAGATCATCTTTTTAAATATTTAGAATAGTTTCATAATTTATCCATTCATTTATTAATGTTATATTCACTTCAATGAGGAATAAGCAAAGTCAGTTGTCATTTATAAAAATGTGAGACGGTTGTTTTTTCTCATGCAGCCTTTATTGTATTATTACTTAATATCTATGAATTTTTTATTTCAAAAATACTTGATAATACTCTTTATGCATAATTAATTTCCCTTGCATAATTTATCGTTTGCTGACTTTTCATAAGCGGTAATTTGTAAACAAATGACCATTATAAACCTACATCTGATAAATGCCCTGTGTTTCAGGGCGCTCAACAGAATCGAATTAATCCAGCAGAGTCCAGGATATTCTGGCTTGCTTTAATAATATCACCATTGCTATGGTGCATCTTTTCCCTGGTGGCTTTATTTGGATTTAAAGCCAAATGGCTGCTTCTCGCCACTATTGGCGGTATTCTGAATGGAGCTAATCTCTATGGATATGTCAAGTGCAAAATGGGAGGAGATAAAAATATTTCTTCAGCGACATCTGAATTTTTCAAGAAACAAGTCATCCAGAACGTAGGATCATTTTTTCTGCAATGCAAATTAAGATCCTTTTTAATCATAATGATTAAGCAATTACTTATCTTTACAGATGGCGACCATGATGACGAGGAGTCCGCCTACCGGTAATTTCAATCAGCCTACAAATATTATTTAAATCAATCAATAATGAAATGTGATATTAATTTAATTATGAATGTGTATAAGTTTTCACAAGAGTAATTGATTTGTACAAATTATTATAAATATTTTTTAAATACAGAAACATCAATCGTATGTCTACTAATATCACTTTTACCTAAGCGCATAAATTATTTGTAATATCTTTCACACAATGGAAGGAAGTAATAATAATTCAAAGTACACATTAGTTGCTATTTTATTAATGCCTTCAGGCAATACATAATGTACATGGTATTTCTTTTTGTCAACAGACTTCTATTACACAGTATTTAGTTTGTTTTTCTGCATCTTTTCCTCCATTTTTTTTTATTATTAATCAGTAACATTTTATTTATTATTCCCGCCTTAGCCTGTTGTATTCTTTCTGGCAAGAAAGTATCACAAAATAATTTCCCATTCTCTCAACGGTATTTAGTATTTCTTTTACTCCATTGATTTATCCAGTGTTTCGCAGCTTTAAAATGTTAACTCTCTGCATATATGACATTTTCATATTTTAAAAAATTTCAAAAAAAGAATACAACAAACTTGATATTTTTCGATCGAATATTTCAAACTTAAAACGGTAAAAACGGGATCTTGAACATAGCAGATCATGTAAGTAGGTTCTACAGATGAACAAATATTCGAAAGTTAACTGTTGTGAGTACCTATAAGTCTTATTTAATAAATGCATTAAATAGTTTAATGGGATCATCGTTGATCGTTAAAAACGAATAATTAACTAACATAATAAGATCAATTAGTTAGAAAAGCATTATTTTCAAAACTTTTCTAAATCAATACATTTATTTATTACATGAAAATAAATTCTTCATATTAAGCAATACCTGATTATGTACGCATAAAATAACAATTTTAAGCTAATTCATTGAAATCAGAGTAATTTGATTCATGATCAATGCAAAAGTTACGAGCAATTTAATCAAGTCTTGTAAAATATGCGGATGCGCGCGATCACCTCTCGTATACTTATACATCGGGGGGAAAGTCTTCAATTTCTCGAGATTAAGTACCGCGTAACATTTTTTTTTTAAATCTTATATCAGGAATGGATCGTTCATTGAATGTTCCGTTAAAAATTAATAAAAAGTACCGTATGATTCTCAATGCATAGCATTGATCTAAATGTGCCGTTCTATGTTTTAATTTTTACTAAAATAGGAGATCTACCGTCTATATATATATAAAAACCATTCAATGATTTTAGAATGGTTATAGGTGTATTTTATATCGGTAAGCAAACCCAGTTTAACATCATCTTTAAGTTAAAAAATGTTTCCTTGTCGTACATGAACACATTAAAAGACTTTCTTTGTAAATGATTTCTGTTGTAAATCTCCTTAAAAATGCATACTGCAATAGCCTATTTAAGTAGAGTACATATTCAGACATTAAAAATTAAAATAAAGTATACAGTAATAGCAGATAAAAAATATTTCAATTAATAAAATCAATTCTATGTATACGAATTTATATTAAGCGATTGTTGCACCATACGTACAATGCGCATCGAAGGCCAGAATTAATAAATAAAAAAGCGCAGGCATTATGACGTGTACGTTTCATACAATATGCGTGATTAACCCTTTTTTCAAGGTTACAAGGTAAACGAGGCGTTCTAAGTGTTACTTACACAAAAGATCTTGCATGACATTAAGTTTTATGTTATTGTCTTCATCTACTTCGTATTTTTTATTTCTTTTGTTTTATTAATTACTATTGACATATATCTATTTATTATACAAAGGAGCCAAACCACTTTTCTAATTAGTGATTAATGATAATGTAAAAAAAAGATATCATTTGTCAGAACATGATTTTAAATCTTGAAACCAAAGATATTAAAAATTACTTTTTAAAACAGAGAACACTATTATTAATAGTTGTGGAAGGCAATATCCTTAATTACAAAGTTTACATGAACAATAAGAATATTTTACAAAGATCGTGACACTTTATAACATGCATAACATTTTACTACGCGGACAACACGTCAAACCACGACTTTCTTAAGCATGAATGCTTATATTTACAATGAAAAGGAAAAATATAATAACAAATTACGGAACCGAAACATTGCATTAAAAGTTGTTCACATGGAACCACTGAGTTGTTTCACATCCAAATCTGAGCATGGTAATTGATTTATATCAACAAATATTATAAATAGATCAACTATGACATGGCCTTCGATGTAGCATTGTATATTAAAAAACAAAAATCAAGATCTGACTTTTTTGAACTACGTAAAAGTTCGTATCTCGCTAAAAATTAAAGCTAAGGAAATATATATATATATATATATATATATATATATATATATATATATATATATATATGCTGTTTATGCACAAGGTGATTGTAAAAATGTATAAAAGACGCAACGTCGTACACATACAAAAAATATATAAAAACGTACGAAACAAGCTAACTGCCGCGAGTAGATTTGGGGGTATATTTCGTTCATGCTAAAATCGAAGGTCCGGAACGGACATCTTTTGAATGCCTGATAGTCTTGGGAAAAAAGAAACATTCAGATGTTGCTAGTCCTGTTTTCCCTTTTTTCAATCTTCATTTTTAGAATAGTATTTATAATAATATATATAATTATATATATATATATATATATATATATATATATATATATATATACATACATATATATGTATGTATACATTGTTCATTATCTTAGTATGTATATTAATCTCGTTTATGGTGGGATGGTGCTTTTATGTACAATGGTGAACTCCCGTGTTTTCGCGTCCGCTTCTTCTTTATTCTTATTCCGCATACTCATAGTGCGACAATATGACTAAACGCATTTCACAAGTAAATTTTCATTAACTAAGATTACTTCAAGGTCTTACACGAGCGGCCTTAATAATACAATTTTAATAAATACTATCAGTTTCTTATTATGTTGTACAAAATAAATGATATGGTAATCGTTCCTATTGTTTAATATATTTCATGGAATGTAATTTTTTTTTATTGCAGTTCATTGTGACATTTCAAAAGATATTCCAATCAATTTTTTTATTGCTTCTTAATATTACTTAGGTTGCGTTCAATCACATCATACCATAAAAGTCATAAAGTGTTAAATTCTTCAAGCTTATTGTCTTCAAAGACAAAAGTGATTTTTTTACAAAAACAAATCGTACATATACATATTGATCAATATTGCATCTTCGATCAAAATTTTCATTTTTTTTCTAATAGAGTAATCTGAAAATGTTTAGACGTTTAGCACATATCCAGAAAAAAGTGCATATAACATTTAACAGTATGTCAAGTCAGTGTGAAGGTAAAATTAAAATAAGTACATTCAACATTATGTACGACTTGGTATACCCATGCATGTATAACATTAACTGACAATTTTTCAAGACATATTTGAGTGTCTTTTCATGAAATAGAAATAAGTACATGTAAGTCCATATAACAGATAAAAGAAGTTTTTACAAACGAAATTAATCTTTAATTTCTTAAATTCAACTTCAAACTAATTTTTACATTAACTTTAATTACACATATTTACACATAAACATAATAAATATACTAGACTTTTTTCTGGATAGTTGTATAATACATTTCAAGCCAATAAAGGACTGATTCTTTATATATGGATAAAATTATCCAAAAGAATGTGAAATGACCTATGAACGAAGAAGCATTTATACTTTGTACATGTGACGGTGGACGACGAAAGCCACGGGACAACAACCATCCGTGATTTCAACATTCAGTGCCACTATCCGTTAAGATTCATTACTTATTCACACAAATTTGCGCGCACTCGCTTTCCGCTACTCAACTAAATAATCGAGCGGAACGCGATGGCGTCTAATTCTTTGCACAATCGCACGCAATTTCATTATTTCATCTTATTTTCGCCACACATTCCTAATGGCTCTTCACTTAACTGGCTAAAATTACAATGATTACTTACACACTAAAAATGATGTTACGTTAGGTATTGAGGGGGTTCTCTATCTTTAATAATGGGTATAGCATTTTTTCTTTTTGTTAATAATTGTCGATTTGGCAGTATGACATCGTGTTTCATTCATTGTCCACAAGTAAACTTGCGTATAACCTTTTTCTTTTATACTTCATGAGAAATTATACTTTTTTTTGAACGTCATTCAATTGGATGGTAACAGTATTTTTTTGGAATTACGTCATTTGTATTGGCGTTGACGATTACAATTGCGAGGGTAGTTTGACCGACGAAATGAGCCGGTGCCTTTGTAGCTCAAGACCAAGTTACTAAGGAAGGCACGCGATACCCATCATTTAGCGCAGGTCTGGTTCCACATACAGAAATTTCATTCTAAAATTAAATTCTCATTCAACAAGAAACGCTGAACAGATAAATTATAATTTTACATAACTTTCTCGAGATCATAAATGTTGACCCTGACTCGAGAATGCGTTACGTAAAAGAACAATATACTATTCTTGACTCATAATTTCAATCATTTAAATTTAGAAATAAAATTTCACTCAAGTGCTTAATTGCTTCTGGTATCGAACCCACTCTTGGGTTTTATAGCATAAAAACGATATGGTCGTTACGTAAAACTACGTTTCTAGAAGTCTACTTGTATAAGGTAGGAATGTTCGTAAAGGGGTCTCGAAAAAGGTACGTATAAATTCCAAAAAAATCTGTAAACTTTTTTTCACGTTTACTTTTTTCTGCTACGTTTGAGATATGTACTGGAATTGCAGAGAATTCATTGTCTTACTTAAACGCTAACTTGCTTCGATGCGCAAGGTTCGTACACGAGAGAACCTTAAACTTCGAGGATTTGCGCGATGTGCATATGAGTGAAACAGTAAGTAAAGCTCTTGTTTACATCGTCGAATTGGCGATAATTTCGCGCGCTATTATTACCGAAGGGATCGGTAAGACATCCCCTCTAACGTACTTTACACTAATGCATTATCCGCAAGGATATATTTGCAATGTTTTTCTATTTACCCTTTGCTTCAAAAACTGTTGGACTACTTTTGTTAACGATACGCAATTAAGACTCGTCGAATTCGCTCGCAGAGAAACCCGATGACGGTGGTGGACGATGGTAATGACGTCGGCGTAGCGGCGGAGACGACGACTCGTCGTACCACTAGACCTTGCGCACCTTGGCTGCCCGTTCGATCGTGTGGTCGCGACTCCTCGGGCGATCGTTGCGATCCCTGGCAGGTTCCCTCAGCTCGCGATTTTCTGGCTGTCAGTTGGCGTAGTGATCGAATGACCCCAAGTACTCCAAACTCGCGCGGTAGCAGAACTGGTATTGATCCTAAAATCAAAACATATTGATGTGTTTTGTAAAATTGAATATTTTCAATGTAGTGCGATATAAGTATGGTAATGGCCACTGACCTCGGTCTGAACCATAGCTGGACGCTGGGTGCGCAGTATTCTCACGGTCTGGAAAATGTCGACGACACCCTCGTACTGCATTCTCTCGAGAACGATGCTGAGCGTAATGAATACGCCAGTTCTGCCAACGCCAGCGCTACAGTGCACCGTAATCGGACCATCCTGGCCGAACTGCTCCTTCGTCTTGTGCACCTGACCAATAAAGTCGATGAATCCATCGACAGACTTGGGCACACCCTGCTCTGGCCAGTCGATGAACTGGAACTGTCGCACCGTGCGGCTTGAGCCGTCGCGCGCATCGGTCACCTTAAACTCGCGAAGTATGTACTGGGGCATGTTGTACTCGGCGATCGGATCGACGACGAAGCACTGGTAGCGAATCGTACGGTCAGACGGCCAGTAGAGGTGACACTTTTCGCGACCCATCTCCTTCAGCTTGGTCAGCATAACAACGATCGTCGAATTGTGCTCCCAAAGCATGCGCCAGAAGTCATCGGTCGTGTCGCTCAGCGGGCCTGAGAATATTGAATCATAAGATTCGAATTACAACTTCGCGGAAAGCTTACAAGTGTGTGTATTAAATCTGTACAAACCTTGAGTGGCAATGTAAGCACTTCGATACCGATAGCCATCGATGAGGCTCGCATTAATGTAATCCGAGCCCTCGATATTTCTTTGGGGCTGTAGGCATACCCTGGTACACTCGTAAGGCAAAATGTGGACTAGTCGATTTTTGTGCTTGTTACAGGGCAGATTTGCCGATATGAATCTCGTCGAGTCAGACTTGATGTTCGACAGCTTCTTGAACTCCAGCTCCATGCCGGTTATGTTGTCAATCTCTGGTTGCATGAGCTTCTGTATGTGCGAATGCAAGTTTCTGGCCGGAACCTCCGTGTTACCTACAGATCAGAAAAAAGCTTCTTTAAGTTTTCCGTTCTCGAGAATAAGCGGACGGTATAATATATGCTGAACGTACCACAGATAACGGCTTCCAGCAATGCGTCGTGAATGAAGATGTACTGGTCCTCGGTCTGAACCATGTAGTTGCGCTGTGCTCGCAAACACGTTACGTGGCCGTAGATGTCTATGGTCTTCTCGTGCTTGATGCGCTCGAGCATCGAGTCGATGACGATGAAGCAGCCAGTGCGGCCGACCCCGGCGCTACAGTGGACAATCAGAGGGCCGCTATCAGTCGGGTTAAGGGTACGCACACGGCGCAGGAATTGCAAGAATGGCGCCGGGTGCTCAGGCACTCCGTGATCCGGCCAGGCGGTGAACTGGAGCTGCTTGATCTCGCGACGTTCCGAGTAGCCGTGTCTACAGACCTGGGATAACGAAATTTTTATCGTTAATCTAAGAATAATTTATACATCGTATAAGTTTCGCAATAAGGTAAAACAAGGATAAATACCTGGAAGGTGCGGATGCAGTAAGTGGCGAGTTCCTGCACGTCACTTATCGTGATCTGCATCTGTCCGTAGGTCTCAGTGCCACGGGTCGGCCAGTACTGATCGCACTTGATGCGCGTCCTCTCCTCGAGCTTGGTCATCATGACAATCGTACTGGATCTGAGCTCCCAGCACATTCTCCAGAAATCGGCGAAGGTTTCCTGTAAAGGACCCTGTGTTGCTACGTATGCGTTCTGCTTTCTGTAGCCGTCGCAGTAGTTGGCGTTTATATAGTCCGAGCCGGGGATGCCATCGACCGTTTGGAGGATGACTCGCGAGTGATCGTAGGCTATAACGTTGGCGTAGCGGTTCTTCGAGGTGTTGACCTCCATGTTCGAGTGGTCCCAGGTGAACTGCTGACCAGGTTCGATCGATTCGTACTCCTGGCTGAACTTGAGATTGTCGTTTGCTTTCAGTCGCTCGATATGATTGCTCAGTTCGCTTATGGGAATCGGCGGGTGAGAGATCATGCCCGGGGTCTGGAAGTTGAGCCTGCGCATCTCCACGGGATCGGACGGAGCATGATTCGAGCTTATGTCGGCAGACATGAGCGGACGCGTGACCGCGGTCTGATCTGGCGCCTTGCACGGCTGTCTGCGTCTGCAAGTTCGATCATTGTATTAATTTCTTCTTAAGCTTAAATTGGGCTCTCGAAACTTGCAATTTGTACTTACTTTTTGATAACAAATAACAGGACCAAACAAACGCTGACCATCAGTGCTGCGATAATGGGGCCCACGACCCATACCATACCCGGCTCCTGGCCGCTAATATCGACCGATACTTCTGGATTACCGTCGATCGGCGCGTCGGGGTTTGGACGACGTGGTGGATCGCCTGGGGGAGGTTCCCTCATGTCCAGGGACAGGTATTCGGAGAACGGCGACGACGTATACAGATGCTAAACGAAATAGAGTACATTGAAATTAAATAGAGCCACGGGAAAATCTTTACCAGGAGTAAGAGTAATCGTGTTAATTACCTTTCTCGGAGTATCGACAATGGCCCTCACGAATATCCTGTACTTCTTATCCTTCTCCAGCTTTCTATTGATGTAGCCCTCGTAGCTTCCACCGTCACCGAGATGGAAGGTGTAGGGTATGTCCCTGTGGGGGAACTTGGCGGTGATATAAGGCTTATTTTCGTCGTCGTCCTTGGCGTTCTTCCCGACGATGAGATCCTCGGTGAATTCATCGGGATTCTTGTTCATGGTCTCGGTCGACTCGGGCACGACGATGAGGTAGTAGTGCGATATGGGTCCGTACTCCTCGGAGGCTTGTGGCAGGATAACCTGGATCTCCTCGCCCTTGACGACGCCGTAGAAGGCAGGTCCGACCATCGGCTTGGGCGCGGCCATCTGCGTGGTGACGGTGATCCGAGAAGGCGGTCGGTACTCGTTGTTTGGTGGAACCGCGCTAACGTTCACGTTGTATGTGGTGAACGGTTGCAGCTCTGTAATCTTGGCCTCGAGGATCTGGGCGTCGAGAAGAATGACCTTCTTCGGGATCACCTGAGTCTGGGTAATGCCCTGCGAGTCGACGAACTCCTTGACGGCGTCGAAGCTCACCTGGTAGTTGGCCGGGTTGAGACGGATGGGCGGCTTCCAACGGAGCATCATTGAGTGGGTCGAGACCTCAGGAGCTTGCAGCTCGAGGGGCACTTCCTCTGGCCAGACTTTCACTGTCGCCTTATCGCTCAGACGACCCAGGCTATTCTGGCCGTTGGCTGTGTTTTTGTAGCGAGCGGCCACCGCCACCGCGTACTGTGCATACTTCTCCAGATTCATGAGGTCCGCTGACTCGGTCAGCCCGACGCTCTTGTTCTTCCACTCATCGAGATCCTCAACGGCTGTCATCGTGTAGAAGATCTCGTAGCCGATTATCTTGCCGCGGTTCGGCACCGGCTCCCACCAAACCTGATCGATAAAGGCAACGTTATATTCGTATCCTCGTCTATTACATTTACTTTTATCAACATCATCGTTTCATGCATGTATAATTAAACACGATGAAAAAATGATGATGTCGATCATACCGTGCATGGCTCATCGTTATTTGAAGAATATTTACAAATTCAAGAGATATGCTACATAAGTTTTAATTAAATTCACGTTAAATCCATTTCACCTGACAAAATCATTTTATCAAATTTTCTCTCCCAAATGTGCAAATAACTCAATTAAAAGTTCTCGATACGAGTGGGTAAGCGAATGTTTCAGTGTAACAACGTTAATTTTCGAAGTGGGTCTGTCAAGAATTGTTAGAAAGATGGAATCCATTATACGATTCTCATCGATTCTAAATAGTTTTTATCTAATTTTATATAATTACAAAGAGAGAAAAAAACGGAATCTGATTAATAATAAATAAATACCTCGGCGCTGGAATCCGATGTAGCGATAGCTTTGACAGACATGGGCGCCCTGCCGATATCCTTGTCAGTGAGTATGGTAATCTTCTCAGAATACGGGCCGCCGCCGCGGGATGTGTAAGCCTTTACATGAAACACGTACTCGGTGTTCTCGTCGAGATTCGTGAAGACAGCTCGAGTCTTGGTGATGTTGCGCGTAACCTGTTCAACCAAGCGCCCAATAATGATATGACATTATACTACAACAAGTCGCCAGTAGAAACGATCGGGGTATAGTCGGACAACTGACCTCGCTAGTGTGGTCGCTCTTCTTGTGGAACTGCACGTTGTAGGAGACGATCTTTCCGTTTCTGAACTTCTGCTGCGGCGGGTCCCAGGTGACACAGACGGTATCGGGCGTCTGGAAGTGGAAGGACAGGTTCGTCGGCGGACCCGTAGGCGCACCCTCTTGAGAGAACCAGTTGCGCACCTGCTCCTGGCCGAAACCCACCTCGTTCTTGCCAGCCACTCGGAACTCGTAGTCCACCCCTCGTTCCTCTGTAATTCGAAAGCGTACGTTATTCGGATTGTTTTTTTTTTCGTTCCAAGAACAGAGAATTTACAGCCCAAGACGATATCGTACCAAGATCCTTGATCCTGTAGCTGTGGACGCTGTCGCCCTCGAGGAAGACCTCCTTGAGGGTCTGATTGATGATACCGTATCGTATCCTGTAGCCCAGGATCTGGCCGTAAGTCTGGGTAGGTCTCGTCCAGTCAAGCTGCATCTCGATCGGGTCTTCTCGGCTTATGGTTCTGCGGGAAGTTATCGAGTATCGGTACTAGTTTCATCAGGGGAAAATTCGATGGACAATGATGGAGACTTACTTGATGATCAACGAGGGTCTGCTGGGGACGCCACCGGGAGTTTTCACACTGACCGGGATCGAGCGTGCGCCGTCGCCTTTACGAGTCAGAGCAGCCACTTGGACGTCGTAGCGAGTGTCCGGCTGCAAGCCGCTTATGTTTACGTGCAGCACGTCTTCCTCGAGACTTATGCTTCGTATCGGGTCGTTCAACTGGTTCTTTGTCTGCGTGATGTGGGGTAATAATTTACATTCGAATCTTAAATATAAAGCTTCCCTGGTAGAAATGTTAACGGTTAATAAGCTAAGTTTTAAGACACTTAGCTAAGTTGTGGTTAACGATTTAACTAAATAAGCGTTTAACCGTTATAAATGCATAGATATGACGCATTAACTCACGATAAAACGAAACTTTTGCTTGAAATTTGTCAAATGACTGTTACAATCCAAAAATTGTAGAAAAATACATTACAATCGTAAAAAATCCAAATATTCGTAATAAGACATATATATGTTTCAATGCCAAAAAAAGGGAAAAACAATTTTTAACTTAATAATAATACTGATGTGGTATTATAGATACGCATCACTAAAATATTAGCAATATTTTAATTATTTTTTTTACATTAAAATTTGATAAAACTGGCCAATTAAATTTAACTTTTTAACGAATTTCAACCGTTAATTTTCTACCAGGGGTCTTTCAATAGAATTACCGTGACGCAATTTGCTTCGATCTATTCGATGACAAAATAATTCTCGGTTTATTTGAGATGCGCTTCGTTACGGAACAGTTAGAAAAGTCAAGCTTAAATCAATCGAAGCATATCGATCGTCGGCGTCGTTTGATCCTCTCAGACGTATTACAAAAATAATACGGCGGCCAGATTTATAAAACAGCGAAAAGAAGAAGAAAAAAAGTCGGACAATACGCACCTCCTCGCTAACCTCCTGCACGTGAACGTGATAGCCTCGAATGATGCCATTGCGCTCTTTGGATTTCGGTGGCTCCCACTCCACGTATATCGCCGTCGCGTTAATCGGCGTAGCCTTCACGTTCTGAGGATCACCCGGTACTGCAACGCACGTTTGAAAGACACGTCAGTCTTGCCATATGGCCCCAGGTCCCAAGCGAGCTTTTGCTACGTGCCCCAAGCTCAACTAAGCTCATCTTCGCAACCATCCCGCAACCCCCCTCCCCCTACCCCGTCCCTCGCGTATACAGTCATACGTGAAATCGCACGTTCGCTCGCTATACGCAGCGCAGTCACGCAATATTAAACTTATATGTTACGTGTAAATAAAATTACGTATAATAATAATAATGATAATAATAATAGTAAATAAAAGTATAATATAAGAAAAAGTACTTTAGCGTTAATTTTATATCTCTGGCGGGATACGTAAGAATAATGCTGAAAATAAAATAAAATTAAAAATCAATAGTGGGTAGAAGAACATTTGTTCCTTTTGATTTTATATTTGGGCATTTTTCTCGGTCTTTGTCGATGGACGGCTTCCAAGTGTTTTTCTACCACATTTTCAACGATAAATAAAATTATCAACCAAAGCGCAAAGCAATGTCTTAAAAACTAAAGATATAATTCCAGAATTCAAATCTACATGTTAGTAGTTGTACGTTAGTAAAACGAAGGAAAAAAAGTATAATCAGAAAGAAAGGAAAGAAAGCAAAGAAAACCCGCATGTAACAGCAATCACATACACACAAAAGAATAAATTTTCAAAGTATAACATCATCTCGTCACACGCGAATTCGCCCCGATTTACGCACGCGAGATTATATGAATTAAGACGACGACGTATAGCACGCGTAATACTTTTCCATTTGAATACCAATAATATTGACTTTATCGTTATAATACACCATGATAATTATATATGCACAATGATAAAACTCCGCGAACGTTATATACATGTATACGTATAATTATGTAAACATCAGCGTAGCCGCTGCATTTCGCGATAATGGTTTCAATTTATTGGAGAGTCCATGATTAATTGAATAATAATTATTTATTATCATCCCATTATGAATTGAACGAAATTCCTGTCGAAATAGTCGTCGAATAAGTAATTACTGAGAGACAGAGGTAACGAGGGTCATTCTCTTTATGCGCATCAGCCCTGTATAATGTGTATTGTACCATTTAATGATTAATTTTGCATTACATTGGCTTTGTTTGCGGCTTCGACCTGAATTTATTGATTTTGCCCACGACAATCTCGTGATTTACCCGAATTTAATAAGAGTGTGTTTTGAGCTAAGTAATAATATTCATCGAATTTTGTACGCTGTGTGTCAGTCGGGAAGGCAAATGTTTAACGTCGAAATCAAAAGTATACAACTGATGATGCTACGCCAAATCATTATATATTGCAGTTTGTGCTTGCGAAAGCTGTAAGTGCTGTTTACTCGTTAAACTGGTTCAAGCGTTTTACACAGAAGCTATACATATAGTATGTTTCAATTTTACACAAGAGTTTCGTTCATCGGTCATGTACATAATTTATACAAAAATTTACAAAATCCATGATATTGTTACATTCTCTTCATCATGGACTGTCCACTTGAAATGTACGCAGTCACTGCATCAGCAGTGAGGATGTTTCGCATATGGACAAAAAACGGAATGAAGAGTCCCAAATAACATCTACGGGAATTATCGTTTAAAAAATCATTAAAAAAATGTAAAACTCTACAGCAAAACAGAAAAGCAAGAATGTTGTATTTCAGGTTCAAAGCAAATTACGAAACTACTTGTTCAGAAATGGCCAGCACTAAACAAATGGAATCGATCGTTTGCACAGTCATGTGTAATTAGAAAATACGCATAAATTATATATCTAATCGTTTATTGCTGCTCATTTCCGCACATCTACGACATGTACGCGGAATTTGCACGCGCAGGTAAAAAAAAATTCCTCGTGGACTCTCGCGAGCATAGGTATCAATCGCGCATTGATCGGGCGTATGCGTACGAAAAAAGGTATTCTTTACTGGCTGATAAAAATAACTCTATAAACAAGTAAAAAACTGCGGATTCGCAAAAAAGCTTCGTTAAGTGCACGAGGTCGAAATTAATTGTTCAGCTTTGGTAGTGCCAATGCAAAAATAAAACCTGTACATGATTTGTATTTATTCTAAAGTATATCATCATCAACTCAGATTTCAAAAATTCAAAAAAGTATATCGAAAAAAAAGAAAAATATCTAAAAAAATATCGTCTCATAAAAAAAGTATTCGCACTGGTAGTCAAAAAATGTGACATTCAAAAATTAGGATAAAAAATCAAAAAATCCACAGAGACGAACAGAGACGAAAAAAAATCTTTGATGCAAACTCTAAAGAAATTCAGAGTTTTGTAGGTGAATACTCACTTTCAACAGCTGGCCCGGCAAAAGTCACCAAAAAATTTGGAAAAAAAACAAAATATTTTTCGTCAAAAAATTTGTTCAAAAGTCTTGCACGCATTATTGTGTGTGTTATAAAAAATTGTCATTTTTTTCGAGAATAAATAATCTTTCTTAGATGTTTCTTTTCTGTATTATTGATTATGGTGTGGCCTTTTTTTTTGTTACTTTGAATTTTATACAGGATTATAGTCTGGCATCTACTGTATTATCTGGCTGGCCATTACAATTACATGGATAATAATATGTATACTGTTTCTTTGAATATCGATTTGTACAAAAACTGACCCTCTAATCTCTCTTTTTATTATTTAAGTATATGTGGATAAATTTACGTTTTGTGTCTTAAACGCCTCGTCAAGACTCATTTTCGCCGTACCTGCATTCGCTCGCGCACTCATATATACACGCACAAACAAAATATTACGTTGAAAATATGTGTGTGTGTGTATATATATATATATATATATATATATATATATATATATATAGTGATATAGAAAAAATGATGGAAAAAACTCCCTTTCACGCTCGCATTCACACGTGCAGACGAAAATCTCGCCGAGATGGACGAAAGAAAAAGTATATTGTATTATGATATAGTTTCAATCAAATATAATAGTAATAATTACAATTATATGAGAAAAAAAAATCGCTTGGTCCTCGGTTGCTTGCGGTCGCAGTGAGGCGGGAGACGTGAGAATATCATTTTTTTTTAATATTTTGGCATGCGCAATCATCTACTCCAAGTATGAAAATATAACTAAAGGCTCATGTCCACCTGTCTCGCATGGCCAAGGTATGACTTTAATGATTTGTCCTTTTTAACGATTACAAAAGTTATTATGTAAAATCGAAAGTTGCATATACTCATAAAGATAAAAAGATAAAGATAAAAAATTTCGAATTCGCGTGACTCATCGAGCCTTAGCAATACGAGACATTCTATATTGAATGATTTACAGGAAGGAAACTCAAGAAACAAAGTATGGTATAGAAGAAATGGCTGGGAATAAACAAAGTGGGATATATCTATTCGAAAGGGCCACTTATGGGGGGACTCGCATCATTTCTGTGAGAAACTCGCGCTTGTGATGCTCCGAAAAAATTCATTTTCCGCTCATCGGAGAAAAATGCCAGCGTCAAAAATGTACACCACAGTAATCGATCGTGATGAAAAAATTTCGTGTGTATATAGCCACGCATGTACTGCGTGAAAAAATATCGGAAAAATCTCGTTTCGCTCACTCTCGCACAGTCGCAATCGCGATTGGTCGTTACTTTATTTCTGTTTCTTTCCTTTGTCGCAGCTCTCGACTGGTACGAAGGCACGTGTGCACTACTCAAAAAATGTGGCGATACCTGTTCCTCGTATGCGCAGGACAAAAATATTCGTCGCCGCTGTATTTACGCAAAAAGGGGAACGTTCACTCTACGTAATATGTACAGCTTCAAGATTTCGTTTGATCTCGTTTAAAGGCCGCGCAACGTACGGTTTCGCGCATTTCAGCTTCGCTGTACTTGCTTTGCTCGCAGCTGTATAATTACCATGTTTATGTTGTATTCATGCAATAAAATAATACAAAAATAAAAGACGTATTAAAAAATTATACAATTGTTATACTTTATACATTACCGCGAAAGTCTTCATGAAGTGATCAACGAATCGTAGAGAAGAAGAGTGCACTGAAAAGGAGTTTTTGGAAAAGCAACGAATTTCCATTTTACAATACCAATCGGGAATCAAATCACAGATTACAGTTAAAAAAATATTGCCTGAAACAGCAAATACGAACACAAGCGAGAAATTGGTCGTCTCTTGCAAACTGCCTCCCTTCCAGTGTTCTCTCGTTGTAAACACCAACTCTCAAACCCACAGCTGTTGCGCGATACGATTTTTTTTTCATTCCACGTACAATCGATGATTGACACGGTCAATCGCGTTACACATTGGTATTGGTATTCAAATGAGAACGAGCTCTTCGATTGATCTTTTGGCTCGTGTTCCTCGTGTAGTATTCTGTCTTCCCTCCTATTTTCCTGACTCCAGAAAATTGTACGCATAACGCAGTTTATTAAACTGTACATGCTCCCCTTCTCGTGCACGCGAATTATCTTCTAAATGAAATAGCTCGAAAAAGCTTTTTCCCCAACAGAATTATCCAACCGACGACGAGTCCGAAATAATAATAACATCCCTAGCATTAAAAAATCCCCGATGGTCGAGAGGCACACACACATACACACACGTCCCAAACCACTTTGCTCCATCGTCCCGTGTGTACAAAGTTTTCCCAGGAACGCATTCACTCGTCCTAGCTTTTTTCACGGCGCAGTCACGCACGCATACAACCCTCCCCTCTCTCTCTCTCTCTCTCGCTCATTCTTTCCAGAACGGATGCGCCCGGTGCACGTCTACCAACACATACACACGTGAAAAAGTGCACACGCGAGAGCTCTGCAGACGCGGTGCTAGCGGCAGGTGCTTGTATTTGCTTTCTTTTATATTCTAGCAAATACACACTACAAACACTCATACACACACATACTCGTGAGACGGTGTATACAGATACATAATATACGTAGGTGCTGTGTGATACACATTTGGTGCCATCTTATTTTATATACGATTCTTGCTTTACTCTGGTGCTCGACACGAGTGTACAGACGTGGGTGTATATATATATATATATATATATATATATATATATATATATATATATATATATATATATACACGAAAATATAGCTATGTGCGTGAATAACACTGGTGAAAAGATATCGAGAAATATGTGCTCACTCTTATACGTATGCTCGTGATTTTATATAGAGATATTTGTGCAGAGGCGGCGCGCGTAAGAGCTTGCGAGTCGACGCAGGCAGAGCTGCAGCAGCAGCAGCATAGCCGTTGCTTTTACGTTTGCTTTTTCCGCCCGGCAAATCGATCCCCCAGTCTCCTGACTTCTGTCCAAATAGTCGGCGAAATAAGTTCCGACTCTTTGGTTTTTTGCGATTGCTGCACAGCTCTGGCTGCCTCGACTCATATAATTTGTACGCGTATGCGGTGCGAAAGTGCCCGAAAACGTGAAAAATATATATAGTATAACATATCAGCTAATAGTTACGTGAATTATTATATAATATAATATAGAGCGCTGTATATACTTATCGTTAAATAACGCATACGCTCGTGCGCGGTTGCTAAAAGATAAATCCTCTAGGACACTGCGACTGTTCGGCGTCGATCAGTATAACGAGATTTAGAAAAAAAAAAGAGAAAAAAACCAATTCATATTGCGACGAGACGCAGTGCAGTATACAGTTTGTGGCAACGTGTGAAACACAAGATTATAAATTGGCAGTGTGGTGCTTCAGAAAGTGCGAGCTTACATGATATATAGAATGATAATAGTGGTGGGTGCTTTTAGCGGTGCTTCCACTCGTGTGTTATATACTGTGATAGTTCCTCTATATATGGATTTATAGTGATGCGCTATAGTGGTGCGTATAGATATAGAGAGAGATGTTGTGCCGCGCGTTTCATAGCCATATATAGCTTCACGCTGTCGAGTCTACATTTTTCGTCCGGCCAGGAAAGAGGAGGAAGGGAAAATGGAAGGATGTTGCAGTGTGTATGATGTTATCGGATTACCCTCGAGCGGATAACAAGAGAAAGAGAGATAAAGGGACGACTTCCCGGAGCGCGCGAGAGTTCTGAGCTTTCCGTTACTTTGAAAAGCTGCGCATCTGGCTCGACGTTCGGATCATTAATTATTATTGTAATCTTCTAAAAGCTCGAAAAAGACAAAAGAGAGAATAAGAGAGAGAGAGAGAGAGAGAGAGAGAGAGAGAGAGAGAGACAATGAAAGTGTCAAAATACCACTGTATCGCGATGATGCATTTCGTATATGTGAAGCTCTCTCCCTCTCTCGAATAATCAGCAGACTGCTTAATTATGCGTCGAAAGTTTTGATGCACACTCAGAATCCTCCTCGAACGAAGCCGGAAATTCGAGGCAATTAAGTATGGCGCAACGACGCGAAACTCATAAACAAACAGCGAGATATAAATCGAAGCGCAGCCGTCAACTGCGCTGCATCGCAGTAGAGCACATAGAAGACGAAAGTTATTATACAGAGATGTCTATCGCGCGTTGGTTACGAATCGATTGATTTCTGATAAGTGTACTTTGCGAAAGCTCTCGTTGGGCTATGTGAGAATATCGATGGTATAAAAAGCCAAAGGTGCACAAGAGCTGGAGAAAGACGAGTTGAAGGGAGAATAACTTGGGTGATAATAAATAGAAAGTTTGCTCGAGTGCTAATTACACGCTGAAGTTTGTAATTTGCCTAATTACAAAGCCGGTTATCTGATAGCGTCATTTTAGAAGGGTTCAAGAGTGCAGCGCGGCGGCCGACGCTGGCTCAATTGGAATTTATTATGCATGCGCTAATAGTTACTTTGCGCTTTATTGAAAAATGTTCTTAATTTATAAGGGAGCTCTTACGTTTTAAACTTAATTAAAAGATCCCTGAAATTCGACGCTCTTTCCTTACGGGGATGAAATTTAAAAAAAACTTCTTCATATAACACCTTTTCAGAGATGGGATAACAAAGTTTCGGAAAAAAGTTTTCGCATTCGCGCGTGTTAGCGTACATTACGTTCTACTCATGAATGTTATCCCGAGGAAATGTTTTTGAAAACTGGAATGGGTTATATACTTATTCGGTTACAATTGAAAGCGCGAAAGTAACGCAGGGTCGGCTTGGAGAAAATATGTAGACTCGGCAGTGCTTCGGCAACGATAACTCGTCGGAAGGGTTTATTGGATTTCAGTGGGTATAGGGAGAGAAACGGTATGGTGAGGATTTTTCAAATTTTTATTAATTAACTTCTCCATTTTATGGTGGATTTGGTGGACCGAGGGAGTTAATTAAACAAACGAAGTTATAGCATGCTCTAAACATATGCAAACGATAAAAACTAAATTTTTAACTAAAGACAGAAGAGCCTTGTCTGAGAAATATATATATATATATATATATAATATTATACTTAATATATATAATAATGAGAAAAAAGAGATTCAAGTGCTTTCAGATATATTATAGTATATTTATATAAAAATTGTGTGGCAGTGTATTTATTGACATTTGCGTGTTATTGAGCTATGTAAATATAAGCAAATGTGAAATGAAAGTATAATATTTGAAAATCTGGCTGTTTGTCTTTGTTTATGAAGAAGCGCGTACATAGCAATAGGTAACGAGATGTATTTTTTCCCTTTCTTTCTGCTTGCACACAAGGAGAGAGAGAAAAAAAAACAACAACAGATCCTTTCATCATTTGCATGAGAGGAACGAGATAAACAGCCAATTCATAATATAGTCTCTGATACTTTATAGAATTCGTTAGTATGCTAGAAAGAAAAGGTAAGAACTTAAAAGATATGAAGAGCAAAGAATGATCAATTTACTGAAACCACGTGAACCCATGAGATGAAAAAGAAAACATAGAATAATAATGAATACGTCTATTACGAGGTAAGTTAGTATATGGTGTAAGTATTAAGTCTTAAGTACTAGTTGTTTTTTATGTTTCAAAACCTGGATCATCCTCCTGTAAATGCGTTAAAAAAAGAGAAGAAAAAAATTTGATGAAATCTTAATTAATTAGCTTACTTTTTCATTATCATTAGTATAATAAAAAATTTCGCCACCGTTAAAAAAGAGAGAGAGTCGGTTATTATCATCATTATGAATTTTTTTTTCATTACTTTCCTTGTTAGTAAAAAAATCAGAAGCATTAAAAATATGGTCAATAAGCCCTGAAAAAATGTATCAAAAATATTCTCATATTATCGACGATCGCTGAATTCAAAAAATCATTATCAGCGACCAAAAATCCGTGGCTGCGTGAAACCTGCAAAAAAGTTCTTTTTTTTCTTGGATGGGTGCAAAAATTCTTAGGGGTCATCGGTTTAACGCCAAAAATTCCAAAAATATAAAATTTCGCCAGCCAAAAAAATTATTAGGCTAACGTTATTGTTCGTCTTGTCGCTCAAAAATGACGAAACTCTTTTTTACCAAAAATTCATAAAAAAAGTAGATCCGTAGAAAAAGTGAGCGCTCAAAAATATTTGCGCTTGCGGAAAATCGATAGAGTCAAAAATAGTGATTGAAATTATATTTGAAAAGAAAAAAAGATTGTTACTGTGAAAGTATAAGAACGATAGTGGCAGTTAAAATAAAAATTGACTAATGCGTCAAATGAAATACAGAAAAGAGTGAGAAATACGGAAATAAACAACAGAAAATAGACATTTTAGCGAGGAAAAGAATTCGGTTGCTTTGAGTTTGAAGTTTGAAGGAATATGTAGGTGTTGAACATATAGACGTTTATTTTGGTAATCTGAAATCTAGAGTGCAGAATACAAATATTTTCGTTACCGGCATCGAGAGCATCAATTATCGTTGCTGCGGGCTATCTCGTCTCGCACTGGAAAAACCGCGCGCATATGGCAGCGACAGTCGCATTTTTGGCGGGCTTTTATATTTTTGGCTCTTTTATTTTATGCATCGTTTATGTTTTAATGTTATCCGATATTACGCGACACTCTCTCGTCTGGAAATCTAACACTCGGTCGTTCATTATACTATAGAAAAATAAATATTAAATCGAACCAGCCATAAAAGTATAGCGTTATTCTATGTCTGTACAATATCGGTTACTGTTTGCATAAATGGAAAATCATGTTTGCCATATATTTTGATGCTTTATATACAACAACGTACCGAAGCCGTTTCAAATGCATCCGGATTTCTATTACATTTAAAAGTTCAACAGCAAAGCTCTACATTGTTGTTCGCGTGTCAACGTTTTTGTTTTAAAATACGTCGCGAATCAATACCATCGCGCAATTTGGCGCCGACTTCCAAACGAGGAAAGTGCCGTTCCCGGGGGAAAAAAATTAGAAAAAAAAACGAGAATCACGGTCGTACGCAGCCGTGAGAAAAGAAAAGTGTGCTCATATTGTCGTGATACATACCGTCTTCGTGAGTTCGAACTGTAATGGGGTAGCTAGGCGGGCCGTCGCCGACGCTTGTGCCAGCCACCACCCAGATCCTATACTCGGTCCATTTTTTCAGCTCGTCGAGCACGAATTCCGTGCCGTTCAGCGTTACAATCGACGACTCGGAGTCCGAGCGGCCGTTCTCCACGTAATGCAGCTTGTAGTAAACGATCCGGCCGTTGGAGCGCTCGACTGGCGGAGGCTCCCATTTGACCAGTATGGACGTCGGACTGGTCGGTAGGCCGGTTACATTGCGAGGCGGAGCCCCGGGGACTGTATAACACTCGATTATAGGGGGTGTTTGGGAAGCAAAAATAAAACAATAGGTAGGCCCAGAAAACGAAAAACCAGAGAGACAGGCGGATAGATCGGAGAGGAAGTAAGAGAAAGAAAGAAAGAGATAACGAAATGATAACCCAGCTTTCGGCCATGCGACGTATTTTGCCAAGAATTTCTTTAGGTTGAAGGGAGTGCCGCAAGTCTTGCGTCGAACGATTGAACTGTGTTGAAACATGTTGATTAAAATTTCATCGTTATTGATTAGTTGTTGCACAGTTCCATCGACTAGGTGCGCGCATTTTCGAGACTTTGACACCCCCTTCATTTGACACTTTATATTTAGCTTTTATAGAATTTCAAAACAAGCTTTGAGATATTTTTATTAAATGATCTTATTTATATGGCCAAAACGTTTTCTAATACTTTTATCCATAAAATGCAACCCCTTGGACTTAAAAAAGCAAATAAAATGACCAAAGCAGTAATTCCATCGCGAAATTTCGTTCAGAATCTAATTAAGATCCAACCAAATTTTGGGACAACGTCGCCCGAGGCACTTTAAAAATGATGAAAACAAATCTGGAGAGGAGATCACAAAATCGAAGCAATAACGAATGTTCAAATAAAATGTAAATGTACAAAATCAACGAGGATGTGAATTTTTCTTGAATTGAGAATAAAAAAGAGGTATACCCAAAATGCACACACACATATATATATTGATGCAGTGCTTAGTGCGACTTATGTATAAATATGTACGTATATATAAAATATATATAATAAAAATAATAAATAGTAGCATCCAAAAACGGCTTTTTCGTTTGCAAGGCATGCAGTCATTCTCACTCTCCCACACATAAAAGTGCTTGATTTGCTCGTCAACATGTATAACCTTGACTCAATTGTATCATCTCTCCCTGGGCTCAATTGTTCATCAATAATAGCAAATAACTCAACGTTATTTTAAAATCTACCAAAAGTTGGCCGTCTGTATGTTTCTATGTATTTTGAAACCCCAGTACTATATAGCCAAAGTATACTCTTGAGCATTATTTGCTAGAAGTTCTCAAAGGTGTTACTGGTGAATCAAGTTATTCTGAAGCGGAAGCAGTGTCAACAATAGCTTAGCCTCGTATATAGTGCAAAGTTTACTCGTGAGCTTCCTTGCGGAATGCTCTTCCTACCTGTTTATGTCCGGTGAGCCAGGCGAGCGACGTTCCTCCCCCTCATGGGTGCCAGTGTGATCAGCGAGAGGATAGGAACGAAGCTCGCCCTTCGGCGCACCGTTCTGTTTTTTGCTTACCATACTGTTCCGTGCGTACTGGTAGTGGTATCGTCGTCGCACCTTCGCCGCGCTGGCTGCGCGCAGCCAGCCACACGTAGTACAACGTGTTTGGATAGAGATTCGTCAGCGTGTAATTCTCCGCTACCGGAATTTTGCGGTGGTGCTTTTCCTGTATCGCGGATAGTACATTTTTTTTAACCATTCGGAGCCATTCTTTGGAGCAGTAAACAAGGGTTGAACAATTACCTGCGCGTACGTGTCGTTCCAGTACAGCTCGTAGCTGAGTATGTTTTCCGCGCTGATGGACGGTTTGTTCCACTTGAGCGTGACCTTGTTCTCGCCGACCTCGACGGCCTGCAGCATTTCAGGCTGACTCGGTACTCCCTGCTGCGTCTTTATTTGCACGGGGGAACTCAGTGGTCCCGGGCCAACGCTCGTGAGTGCTTGAACGCGAATCGTGTAGATAGCGTGGGCCGTCAGATCCGAGATCGTGGTTAGCTGGTTGTTGTCCACCGTCTGGAACTGCCAATTCGACATCGGCTGGCCCGAGTCCGTCGTGTAGTAGACCTTGTAGCCCTGCAGAGATTATCGAGCACACGTTGGATTCAATTTTTTTTCATACGCTTATTTTTTAGACGAAAGATACCGACCGTCACTTGTCCGTTGGGTGTCTCCGGCTCGTCCCACTGGATCAACGCGGTGGTCGAACTCAGAGGGCGAACCTGTACTCGTCTAGGTGCGCTACCAGGTTCTGAAAAACGAGAAGAAACCGACTACTTTAGTACGAAAAATCGTGATTGCTAATCTTCTACCTCTAATATATCCATGTTTCTAAAAGAAATGGTGGAATTAATGCGGTATAATCGAGAAATTATAAATATCGAGGATGTAAAATAAAACCATAACGCTACGGTTAGTTTACTTAATCTAATATAACAACAAACATTAAATAATTGATCGTCAAGGGAAACAAAATAGTTAGGTACAAAACGTGGTGTTATACAGTACAGTGTGATCGGTAATGGAAATAAAAAATCAATATTTCACTGGTGTATCTATGAAACTACGGTGTGCCGAACACACAATTCTAAAAAAACAAATTGTCTTCAAAGTCTGATAGAAATTTGTTGCTTTTTCGCGATTCCATTTTATTTTAGCAATCCTGCAAGCTCCTATCTGACTTTTTTATGCTTTCGGTGTAGTGAGAAAATAAACA
Source organism: Nasonia vitripennis (assembly GCF_009193385.2). Lineage (NCBI taxonomy): Eukaryota > Metazoa > Arthropoda > Insecta > Hymenoptera > Pteromalidae > Nasonia > Nasonia vitripennis. The sequence goes on from NC_045759.1 coordinate 8,423,394, forward strand.
AAATCACTACAACACTCTTAAAACATGACTTTGACTTACTGGCACCTCCATTTGTTGATTCCGCTATATGAAAAAGGTCAAACGATTATTTATTGTTCATACGATTGTTGTGGGTTTTTAGGTGAACTTGTGAAAGCACAAGCGAATCGAGTCGCAAATTATCAAATAGGTTTCGCTCGTACTTGCACGCAAACACCGTCACTGAGAGAATCCACTATATCTTTTTCGTTAAAATGACTGCCTCATGGTTTTATATAGTCACTTTAATAAACGATATCCTTGCGTCTAGTCAAATCGATTGCATAGCGATAAAATTTTACTCGTACAGCGTTCGATTTGACTAATTCGTTATTCATCTCTCAGTCAAATGATATATATCCAAGTGCTCTAAGAGTCGAGGTGCAAGACGGTGTGATTATTTCGTAAATTGGTTTTACGTCGGAGTATATATGCACTACTGACGACACGAAAAAATCACTATCGTTCATTGATCGGCCAAAAAATCGCGAGAGAAAGAAATGACAAACAGGTGCAAAATGAAACAGTGTACGTAACTTCTAAGAGACAAGTGAAAGAGAGTGGCAGAGATTAACAGTGAAAAAGATGGAAAAAAGTGCTTTATTGGTATGCGCTATAAAAAAATGCTTCTTGGAATTGTCACTTACATGTGGAACGAGCGTGTCCGCGGAAGACGGCATGAAAAAATACAAAATATTTCCCTCAAAAACCATTGCAAAAATATTGTTTTGTTTGTTCGTTTCGTTTGGTGCAAAAATACTAAGCTAGGTGCAAAAACAAAATCTACTGCGTTCTTACTGCTCGTATATATGTATATATAAATATGTTTTAATTAGTTTTCGCGACGATTTTCTCTATACCAAGTCATGTACATGAAGATGATAGTCCTTTACCTCGTGTATTGAGATATAAGTCGTAAATTATTTCGAATCGTAATTACGTGATCAATCGTTTAATCGAGAATCAACGGTGAATTAATTTGGTTTTATAAAGTAATTCCAAATGTATTTCCATGCAATCGCAAAAGGGCCAATCGTGAAATCAAATAATCGAATTACAAAAGATAAAAGTTCATCAATGTCAGTGAAAGCGCGTTATTAAAAAATTTTGCTCGCGAGCTCTATATTGTTTATTCTCGATTGAACATCAATGCTGAAATTCAAAAGCTTATAGTTGTTATAAAATATTGGATTATTCGACAATATAAAGGTATGCGTCATTATGGCACTGGCTTAGACAAATGCACGCTTTGTAGGATGGAAAATGCTTGGGTGGCACAGCAGAACGAATTGGAAGAAAAGTACTTCAAGTTACAACTGATTTTCGTACTCCCAACTCGTCCTGTGGTAGAATTTCAAAAGCGATCATCCAGAGAAAAGACAAGGTATAAAATAATTAATTTCTAAATGAAAAAGATAAAAAAATGTAAAGCATGGCTAAGAATACTGACTGGTTTCGCCAGTGGTAACGACCACTGGTGAGCTTGGCGGTCCACGTCCGATGTCGTTGACTGCGATGACGAAGAACTCGTACTCGGTGTAAGGGCTGAGGCTCCGCACCATGTAGTACATCGTCGTTATGCCCGATATCTCGGCATACGCCTGGTGGGCGTGCTTCGGCTTGTGCTGGATCACGTAATAAGCGAGCGACTCCGGCCCCTTGTAGGACCAGGTGAGCTTCACCGAAGTCGCCGTTATCTCCGATACTTGCACGTTCTCCGGAGCCAGAGGCAAAGCTGTGGAAGACAGGTTGTGTGAACTTTTGTCGCTGCTTATTTTTCTCTTCTCGTCGATGACGTTCAGCCAAGCTGAGAGTAAATGTTTTTGTGTCACACGACAGATCCTCACGTATATTTTCCTTTGCAAAACTGGCGGATAGGGACTCGTTTAACTATCGATGGCAGAGCTTCTGCTTTCGACGAGTCGCCTGAATTTTATATTCGAAAAATTCGACCTACTTCCTTCGAGCTATAGCTTTCAGAGCGAATAAGATTTTATGCTTTTATAGCGACTACAATATGCGCGCATATTTCACTCCGACTAATCGCTTCGACAATATATAGCTGGCGTTGAAATCGAAAAGAAACGAGGTCAAGCCTTCGTGCGATTATATCTCAATAATATAAAAGGGAACTTATACTCACAGCGAACTTTGACGTAGGTCGTGGTGTTGATGACGCCCAGATCGCTTTGAGCTATGCAGGTGTAATTGGCCGACTCGTGGACGTTCTTGAGGTGCAGCACGTTCTTACCGATCGGTGGCATCTGATTGTCAGGCGTGAGATCGGTGGCCGGTTCTTTGCGCCACTTGACGTAAGGCATCGGCGAACCGTACGCGACACACGTCAGGTTCGTCGACTCGCCTAACGTCACCTCGACCACGGGATCGGGCTGCCGCGAGAAGTGCGGCAATACTCGTCGTACTGAATAATAGAATCACCATTTTTATTTCGTCGTATTTTATTTTAGGATCATTAATTCGCATGCACGCGAACTATTTTAGAGCGTTTCTCGCGCGCGGTAAATATGAATCAGCTTGAATGCACTAGTGAGGGGTACGGAGTATAGAAATATGCGGTATACGAAAGTTGAAAATATATAAGAACGGAATTATGCATCGTATTTAAGAAAAATTCGAATAATGCGCGACGCTTGATGCTAAGGACGAAACTATAATTAAACATAGGAAATTCAGCCCGAAATAGAAATTTCTTAACCGTAAAATTCCGAGTTGTTGGATTTCGCGACTCGACGAGTTTAAATCGTATACACGTGATTATGCATGAGCGCAGTAAAAAGAAAGTCATCGCAGTTAAAGAAAAAGCACTCACTTTTGACGTAAAGCTGGGTGGATTTCGAGTACTCGGTGCCCACACTGTTGGTCGCCACGCACTCGTACTTGCCTTGGTCGTCGGGATCGGAGTCCGTGATCTGCAGCGCTCCTGAAACAGATGGCAAAAGCAAATTAGTATGTTCCGTATCGAGAAAGAAAACGATATCATCGGCAGTCGCTCGTCGGTATATATATATATATATATATATATATATATATACTCCGCGTTTCCTCGCGAGTCAATGGCATGGAAATAAATGCGACTGCGGCACAAAAAAGCTCCTCTATCTCTGTATTAAAAGCGAGAGGCGCCCTTTCCATTCTCCTTTCCATCATTCGCCGCCGTGAATTATCAAACTTTTTTAATAAAACTGGGCTATCTGCACCGCCTCGTTTATATATACGTATAGACGCGCCTCCTGTCGAAGATACAAAAGGACACTACTTGCTTCTGTACAGAGCTGGGATGGGAGCTGAAAAACGTTTTTTTTTCCAATCGCGTTTCATAACGCTGTTTATATACACGCGGGGGCCTATCGCTCGGGGGAATCTTTGATTTCTCTCTCTCTCTCTCTCTCTCTCTCTCTCTCTCTCTCTCTCTCTCTCTCTCGGGCGCGCGCTGGGCGCTTTGTGATATTATATTGTATTAACGGGACCGGCACGCGATCCGCCGGCGAGATAGCGGCGTTGGGGAAATATTGATATTGAATGTAGAGCTATTTGTCCGTTTAGCGAGGTAATGGCGATGAGATCGATGTGTATACATTCAGCGTTAAAGTATCACCTTTTTATGCGATCGTCGGTATTGTTATTATTACACGGCGATGCGATTGAAAAATTCGGCGATTTAACAACAACAAAAGCTCCGCTCTCGATTATCTCTCCCTCTCTCGCTGTATACGAGCTCGCCGTCTCGGCGTCACTCAGAGCTTTCAACAAAGCCGAGGGGGTTGTTCGCGCGAGCAAATACACGCGACTCAAGTTGCCTTGGCTGTCGGATCTGTAACTCTATACTCACGCCATGGCTAGCTTTCTCTCTCTCTCTCTCTCTCTCTCTCTCTCTCTCTCTCTCTCTCTCTCTCTTCCTCTATTTTCGCGCGCTTATCTATTTTCTATCTCGACTTTCCTGTTTGCTGTGTAGACTGTTTGTACACACAGCAGCAGCTTTTTCGAGCTGCTGCAGGGCTCTTCTTTCGCCAGCGGCGCGATCGTTCCAGAGAGATTTTCGAGACGCGCATCGTCGTCGGTATATTGATTTTTCGAGCAGATGTTATACGTATGAATAAAACACAGCGCCGAGAGACTCGTCATCGTCGTTATTATTCCTCGGGACGAGAGTTTTATCGCGGAATTATTTAATGCCGCAGCGAGTTCATTGAATTATTCATTAATTTTAATTACAATGCATATGTCCGTTATGATTGCTTTAAAAGTATATTATCATCATACGCGCTTTTTACAGCGAACTTTTACTGCCTCGTTATAGCCCCATTAATCTCTCGCTTTCAATTATCCCCGATTACACGAATTTCAATCTATATACACATACACACAGCCCGCGCAACGCGTCTTTATTGCACGTCGAACGTCCAGTAAGTAGCGCCGCGCCGCGCACTTGAGCGCAAGGGCGCATTAGCGTCGGCCGAGCGGAAGCCGCGAGTCCGCGTCGGAGAAAGCGCTCCATCATCGCTCGCTCCGCTCCGCACGACGTCTCCGTATCGGTTCCGATCGGAATACGTAATCGCGCCAAGAACTTATATATACACACACATACATACACGACGTGTATACGTGCCAGAGCACTACTGCCATCTATATCGAACGCACATACGCCGTGTCGCTGTGTATATGGGCGGACGTTGAGTTGTTCTCTTATCGCATGTGCGCGACGCGGAGCGAGTTTTTCGGTTTCGGTGTGTGCAGTGCGCGCCGCGGCGACGGGAAAGAATAATATATCGATGCTGAGCGAAAAAGTACATATAGCTCGCGATTTAATCGAGAGATATATAAGCTCTCTTGTATACATGCCTCGAGGAGGAGATCGAGGGGAAAGATGAGAGCGCTGGGACGTAACGCGAGCGATTTGTAGAACACGTGTGACGGACCGCTGTTCAACTTGATTCTGGTATAGATTGTAAAAAAAAACACGATGGAAAAAAGCAGATCTGACCAATCGAGAGTATATAACGAAGGAAAGTAGCACGGAGTCATCTCGCAGGGCTAGCCTGAAAAGCTCGGAAAAAAGGAGAGAGATAGACCGATGAGGCGTTCGCTATGAAAAACGTTATCCTTTGCGCACCACGAGCATACAGCCTTTTCATCTTCAATAAAGCGAAGCGTCGCCTAATGAACCACATATACAGAGAGGAATATATGAAATTAAATGGCTGCAGACAGGACATCATCGCGCCGCGCGTCAAGTCGCATAAATTATCGATGAAAAATCGGCGCGAAGCTGGCGAAAGAAGAGAAGAAAAAAAGGAGGGCTGAAAGCAGCATTGAGTTCAAAGCGGCGCATCCATTAATGCGCTTTTGCCGTTAAAACCGCGATCGTTAATACAGCGCATGCACTCGCGTGTATACAGAAAACCGCGATAATTTCTTCGAATCCACGATACCAAGAGTAAAATTTTCAATTATCCGCCCGCATCAAGCTATACTGCGTACAGGGCAAAATTACACATTACCGTACGTGTAACGATTTATGCCGGCTAATCCCCCACGTGAGCCGCGGGTTTTCGGCGGCGGCGCCGCTTCGTGCAAGTACTTAGCCCCGACTTGATTAAAAAAAGTTAATCAAAAGCTCCCCCCCTCCCTTCTCAACCGGGTATCTTTTTCTTTTTCCTCCGTTTTGAGGACCAATAGCCGGCTGAAGTACAATTATAGGGCAGATATGAGCCTCGTAACGTACTCGGATTTAATGAAACTCGTACGTTCAGCGCTAGTCGGGATCAAGGAAAATTAATAGGGAGAGGGAGAGCTGCCAGGGCGACACTCATTCGAAAAATGAAAGATGAAAGCGCGAATGAAACGACGACGACGACGACGAGGAGAGCTGTTGCGGGGAGAAAGAATTGAAATCCGATAATCCGCCGAGAGAGCCGCGGTATATGCGATATTGCTATGTGTGTGTATTCATACAGGAGGGCGAAAACTACACTGGCGAATGTTTCTTGAGGGATAATGAATTTTGCGCTTATAGCTCGTTGGTAAACTTTTAGAAAATTGCGAGCTTTTACCTTTAATTCGCGTTACACGAAATTTTAATACCCGTACGTATTAACAAACAGTTTTGCCCACGGAATAGTGTAACGCGAATCACGTGAAATATTTCGCGAAAGCCACTCACCGAACGTAAAGTGCGTACATTGTGTACGAAACTCTACAAACAGGCCGAAATCGCATAAAATAATATTTTCGCATAACCGGGTGTATATTTTACCCGCATTATTCGCCCCGAATTCGGAATAGAATTTTCCAGCGTAAATTCAGCGAGAAAAGTTTGCAAAAAAAAAAAATTGAATTCGCACACACGCAGCTATTTCATCCGCAAGCACGCGCCAGAGCTTTCAAACACGGAGAAGCGGACCTTAACGTCTTTCCGGAAGAAGAAAGTTTCGCGTGCCTGTTTTTCAAGAACACTCGGAGAGCTCGCAGCTCGTTTGTTTGCGCTTTTTTCCCGCGCAGTTATATACATCGAAAAGTTATGCGCCTAGAAATTGACAGAGTCGCGTTGAATGCTTGCGACTGCGATATAACAATAGAAATCGTTCGCTATTGTTTGCTTGACAAGTAGACATAGAGGGGTCAGCGTTTAATTTTTGTTCCTTCCCTCGTTATTACGTCCGCGGAAAAACGAATTTTTAATTAATGCACACGAGTACAGCGCTGCGCGGCCCGTATATAGCGAGAGCCGATAAATTAAAAATTCCCGGCCGCGTTCGTATATTTAACGCACAAAGCGTTTGATATTTCCTACCGCGCGGTATAATATCCGCGGCTCTACAGCACCGACTCATGCCCTATTACCGTAAAAGCGCATAATGATAATTTTCGGATATGGAAAAAAGAGCCGAGAGAGCGAAATTCACTCGCAATCTGATTGAATATTTAGCATGTACGCGTGCGGCTAGCCATAAATACACGTCGGGAGAAGTATACGTGCGTATACTCGGCGTTTGAGAAAGGAGAGGAACGAAGAACGTCGGAGAGTAAGTAAGACAGACGCACAACTATACGCGGCTGCGGAGCTGGCGTCGATGCAAAGAGGGGAAGAGTTTCTCTCGGCGCGTCCAAATAGAATACAAACACCCGCCGGGAAATATGTTTACGTCGTGAGATGCGCGTGTACGTGTAACCTTGGATCTGTCTCGCGATTTCGCGGAGGTAGATGTCTTTTTGCGTATAGTGCTGGAGCTTTTTCGATGGAACGATATAACGTTAAAGAGCAGCGAAAAACAAAGAAACTAGGCCGCGAGCGTCAAAGGAAGCTCGATTTATAAAATATGTGTTTGCGAGGACGATATGCAAGGGAAATATTTTTCGAGCTGCGCTGCGGCAAATTGGAAAATTTTATGTTGCCGCTATTTCTCTCTCCCTCTCTCTCTCTCTTTCGCGGAACCATGTGCATGTGTGATTTGCATGCGTTGTTTGTTATGGCTGGAGGAAGCTCGCTGCAATGTTTTTAATGTTTATTTATTCCTACTATTTCATTTTTAAAGTTTGATATGTGAAAGCTGAAGTGATCTCGCTACTTTTTAGTATAGTTATGATGGTTATATCTTTTGAGAAAAAAGTATTCTTTTGATTTAATTCTTTTCGAGCTAGTTCCAAGACACGCCAGTTTACTCTGCACAAGCTATCACTGCATCACATCGTGATTTCCGATAAGGTTTATCCGGTCAGCTGGTGGTACGGTCAAGTGAGCGCACTAGCCGCAACTTCCGGAGCAACATCGCCTCCCAGATAAGGAAGTTCGGTTTGTGCTATTGGATTTCATTACGCTTGACCGGCTCGCACAGACTATATGTCTTTGAATGATTACAGTTTGATGAGGCGTCTGTATCGATTTAACGGCAGCTCGCTGAAATTATTATAAATCGATAGTCCATTCCATACAACGTTCTTTTACGTATTTACGTTGAAAATTTCAAAAGGATTTTACTCGTTGACGGATGAATGGCTTAATATCAATCAGTTCGATGGAGCGCCGCCGTGAATTGATTACTTAACCAGAATAAATGCATAATTCGTTGGAGAGATGATTTTTCGTTATCCGAAACGCAAATATTCGTATTCGGTGCAGCAAATTATAAAATGTATACAGACTGTAATGAATATCGCACGGAATTATCGATTTTAGTCAATTTCAATCAGAAACAATTATGTTATACGAATACTCGCCATCGATTGACTTAATATGTAACGATGGTAGTCTGTGCACGAAACCGAATTTCAATTTCATGATTGTTCACCTTAGAACTTACTGACTAATAGATGTCATATTGCTTCGGAAGAGAAGCTTTGGTAAAGATCGCAGCCGAAATAGAACACCTAACAATTTCTCAGACGTTCCAAACTGGGCTCTCTATTTCGCGTTTCAACGAAATTAAATCATTATTCCATTAACGGTATTTCCTCTCTGAACCAGCTACTGCTCGAAAACATCAAAATCACTGCCATCGACATCCGGCCGCCTTGTGTACATCCAGCTTGCTGGGCGTGTACCATCGCCAGTTTCTTTTTCCGATGGTGCGGAGAAGAGGCCTCCTGAGGATTTTCCGACTACGTGCTGAGCCGAGGTCTGATTTCGGACTATCAGCGGGTCTTGGTGGAGCGTCGAGTTATTTCAATCTCGCGATACGGTAAAAATTAAAAATCGAGAAACTGAGTGTATGTGTCTATCGACGGTTATAATTGTATCGATAATTATATTTGCAGAGCCGGTTCGCGCATCCTGCTATACCTTAATGAGTTTATGAAATATTTCATGCCGGCCGCAATCATAACTAATTACCGTGTATGTAGTGAGCCATTATTAGTTTTCACATTGTTGCTCGAAAGGTTCGTCATGACGCACGAGAAAATGTGTAGTATGTATAACCTAATGAGGAAGTATGCAATAACAAATACATCGAATTATAGTTTTCAATGAAATTTGTCGCAAGATTATAAGCAAACAAACGCAAAACAATCGCTCGGAAAAAAAATCTCCGCTTAATTAAATGACCACATCTCACTCACTCCCACAGGCAGTTTCACAAGTGTTTTCCAAGTTGAAAGTGTCTACAAGAAACGCGAAGCTTATATCCGGTGTCAGCGCTCGCGCGCGCACAGCAGCGGCGCGGGCAACTTGAGATCCCGGAAAGTAGTAGTCAACTTGGTGGTCTCTCATAACGACCTCGTCTGACTGCAGCGCGACTTTACCACTTAGCGCGCAAAAATTCTCTCGTGTATAATCAATTTGAAAAGTTGCCGCGCGTCTGGAAATCTTTTAGCTTAATTGAAAGCGGACGCTCGCTCGCTAGCTCTCTACCGGCGATTATCGCGTGCAAGGATCAAACCTCCGGGAGAAGAATTCTCTCTCTCTCTCTCTCTCTCTCTCTCTCTCTCTCTCTCTCTCTCTCGTCGCGCCGTCTTTAAAAACAACTAGCAGCAGCCGTTTCGCAAGTTTCGACAAATGCTTACGACGTCGCTGGAATTATGAGAGTTCCGCAGCATTAAACGTGTCCGCGAGCCACCGGTGCGGAGGGAAGGGACGCGTGAGAGTTGAATATAATTCGAGATTATGTATCAAGTTTCTTGGAGGAGGGCGGAGCTGATCTCTCTCTTTCTTTCTCTCTCTCTCTCTCTCTCTCTCTCTCTCTCTCTCTCGCTCACAGTCATTAGACGTAAACTGCGCGGACTTGCTGTATTTCGTCTACGGCGTATAATTCTCCCGCGCGCGACTATAATTACAGTTCGGAGAGTGAATATTTTAACACGACTTTCGCGCGCGCGCGAGAGTAAATGGAACAATTAATTCCGCGACAGAGAGAAAGAGAGCTAGAAGCGTTTCGCGCTATAAGGTCTCAGCTGCCCGACACGAGAAGCCGATTATTAATGGAGCCCGGGCTCTTTTATTCCTCATCGATTTTCACGGAGCAAAAGGCACATCCATAACAGCTTTGTTAATCGCTTTAAAATCGCGCACGCGGGGTGGGCAAACACTCGTAAATCCCAGCCGCGCGAGCTGCTTGTGATCAACCGCCGAACTTTCGCCGCGGCAAAGAAAACAAGAGTATGTAGCACACAATACGTGAACTTCTCCTCCCCCCTCCACCGGTACAGGAGAGAAAGAGAGCAAACACAGAGGGTAGGGGTAGGGGGTGATCGCGAGAAGCTCCGCAGTAAAAAATTCCATATCTCGCGCCTCGGCTGGGGGGGGGGGGGGGGGGGGGAAGATCGCTGAAAGCAGATGCTTGTAGCTTGGGCCGCGGATCCCCGAAGTTCCCTTCTTTTACTGCAGTTACTTTCAGCTCATTTCCGCCCGCCAGCAGCGCAACTTCGCATGTCGTTTGCGCGCGAGCAAACACTTGGCCCACGGCTTCTGTGTTTTTTTTTCGCTGTGTACATATATAGCGAGAGGCGCATTAAGAGCAGCGTATACAGGAGGGATATGGAAGTGGAAGAGAGGGGAGAGACACGCGAAAAGGTTGCGCTTTTTCGTATATGCGAGCGCTAGGCAAACGCGGCTCACGTTTCCAGCCCGGCCCGCGATTCGATTTTTATCTACGTGTTTCCGGGAGGTTGCGGATGTTTTGCATCTTTTTTGCAGACGCACACGCGCTGTGTATACGGGGATTTTTTCCTCGCTTTATTCGTTTCAAGACGTCTGTCTCGCGTCTGGATTAATGGTCGGACGTTGATTAGCACAAAGAAGTGATTCTTTTCTTCGCGGCCCTTGTATTCTAGAGCTTTCGGGCAGAACTATTTACACCCAATCCCGCATCGACGGTGTAAAGCTTGTTTTTAGAAGACAGAAAATAAACGATTCGTTTCCGCGACTGATTCATTGTCTGGTCACACACTTTTCACTCTCAACTGGGACACATGTGTAAAGCTCGGCCCGTCGCGCGATCGATACGTGCGTGCCCTCACGCACTCGGGCGCGCATACTCGCATAAGCAGACAATGATGCATGGACGAAAAACGCGTAGTAACTCACGTCGGCGGTGTTTTTGCGACGATAAAAAGGACTAAACAACACGCGATTCGTTTTCGCGCTTGCAGCGACGCGAGTCGTCGGAGCTTTTTATCGAGAGAGAGAGAGAGAGAGAGAGAGAGAGAGAGAGAGAGAGAGAGAGAGAGAGGGACGCGTCGAAGCACGCGGACGGAAAAGACGATAGGAAGCAAGAAAAGCGTCGTTATACCGCGAAGATGACTATATACTCTACGGCGTATCGACTCGATACACGATCGTTTACGATTCATTTTGTCGCGAGACTTATCTATACTGGGAGCGAGAGAGAGTGTGACTACATGCCGAGCTTTTGTACGAGCTTTTCCTCTACTCGTAAGATCGTAAAAACTTATGACGCGGATAGCGCGTAGTTCGATTTGGAAAAACAATTTTCTCCCGTCGACTCGCGAGAGCGATAAAGTCCCGTATAATACACAGTCGACGGTTATTTGCACTGTCTTATACATCCGCGAGGAATATGAAACGGTCTATTTACTTTCTTATAACAGCGATACGCGTTTCGTTTCTTTACACATTTTTTTAGTTTTATCCCCGCACAATAGACACCTCCTCAGTCCGAATATGATATACGCGTACACAGTCGCGCAAGCTCGCTTGCAAGCACATCAGGGCCGCGCGATCATCGAGAAGCTAGTTGGCGATGCAGGTGCGCAAGCCGGTAATGCGAGATATAATGTATAAGCCTGGGCTGCCTACGTGCGGCCATATATCAATATAGATAGCCGAGGCTACGTACGCACACACACGCGCGCGCGGGTTGGCCCTTCCAGGAGAGAGAGAGAGAGGGGGAGGCCGCGCCCTTATGGCGAGTATTGCATGACCACTCGATCAAGGTTCTCTCTCTCTCTCTCTCACTCTCTCTTTCCCTCTGTCGCTGCTTGACAGTGACTTACTCAACGAGCCGGCCTTCGATTTCCTCTCCTTATCTATTCATCTTTCTCGGTGTCTGACTTATCGTGCGCATTATATGTAAGACGAAAATTCAACGGGGGGTAATTGATTTCCGAGCTCGGAATACGCCGCTTGTTTGTTTCTGATATGAATATAAGTATCGTGTTTCGGTGTAACATTACTCCTGATCGATGTAAATTTATGCGCATTGGCTGCTTTTTGTTTTTATTCTTGGCGATTTGATTGATGAAGAGCCTTGGAGAAAATGGTATGTATGACAGAAGCCAAAGTAGCTATTTACTTATTCATTTTCTTGAAAGCTCCACCAGGGCCGCGGGAAATGGACGAGCACGCGTTTGGAATTTTGCCATCGAGTGTACGTATACGTTGCTGCACTCCGAGAACTCAATACAATGAATTCCATTCGAGCCGCTGCAATAATTCCATTTAAATAGATTTTGCGGAAGAAGCTAATACATTTTTTATGGGGGCAAGTCTGTAAAAAGCTGGAGATAGGCGGGTATATGAATTTTAGACGCTCCGATTTGCCTATACTGATAGCGTCGTTCAAGTCGCGAGTGAAATCGTTCGGAAGGAATTTTTTTAAAATAAAATACTTACCAGATTCGAGAACGACGTATCGCGGATTCGACGTGTCGATGGGCAGTTGATTTCTCATCCAGGAGATGATCGGCATAGGTGAACCCATCGCCGAACACGAGAGCTGGGCGTTGTGACCCTTTTCCACGACCTTCGTCGTCGGCGCTTGGGTGATCATCGGGAAGCCTTTCGGCAGCTTGTCGACTGTAACAGAAGAGGTTCAAATATAAGATTTTTCTGAAAACTCATTGTTTACTCTGTGATAGCCTTTTAAATGTGCCTATTATAATTCCTGAATGAGTATTAAAACGTTTCAGACTGATTGCAAACTCAAACGCACTCGCGAGGACTCCCCCGCGCGAACTTTCGAAAATTCCAAAACTACGTATACACGCGCGTCAGTAGAGAGTATCCGCGCGATTCATTAATAAAAATTTGCACGAAATTTCCATACTAAATCAAAAACGAGCGGACGCTCGCGAGCCGGTATATAATGAAAATGGCGTGAGAGAGAGAAAGGAATTAAAAAAAAGGGGCGAAAGAGCTTGCAAACTCTCGACGCGAAAATCCCATCCGCAGGCGCGCGCTCATCAATATCATTCCATGCCAAAACTCTCGCGCGAAACTTTCGGAGGTCGATCCGGCAAAAAGCGCGGACGTCGGAATGAGCGTAAATAATGGAGGCTCTCCCTCTCACTGTGTGCTTATTTTCGCCGAGCGAATCTATATACGAAGCGAGTCGGAAGAATTTCAGATGCAACGCGTTTGACGTGTAGACTTGGTCGTATCCGTGAAAAATGTTACGGACGGCCGTCGCTGATTTTCCCGAGAATCACTCGGCCGTATAAATTTGGAAGCCCCTTCGGTGTGCCTGTCGTCCGCGAAGCTCTTCCCTTCTTCATTCTGTCACTCAGTGTATTTTTCCGTCCCATTCTCTCACTTGACTCTTTTCTCTAATCCCACGGGACGTTAAGTTACGGCCGATCATTGCGAGTGTCCGTCTTTCGTTTGCAAAAGTGGGGGGATATCCTGATACGGATAAATGCGCCTCGTGGCTGCTTCCCACAATCGAAATTCAATATCGGCTCCGCTATACGCACACAGCGTGAAAAAAGGGTTAAAAGGCCACCGGAGAGAAAATGGGATAGTGAGAAGGAAAAAATCGAAAATTACGGGAGCTTTCAACGTTCCATTTGCCTTGGTATTGTATAATTCTTCTAATGATTATACCGCGGAGAACCACGAGAAACGTGTCCTTGCGCTGTCAGATTTTTATGCTCCGCGTATTTACCTTTCATTAAAGTCGATTGAGTGGTCTCTCAAGTAATTGCGAACAAGTTAACTGTGCGTTTAAACATCTTCTCGTGGTGTATCTCGAAAAAAGTCTCAATTCATCGTATAATGAAGTATGCCCACGGTAAAGAGAGGGAGAAACAGAGAATTCGTGAATTCTCTCCGTCGCGCGATCGTCGATAAAACTCGGGAAGAATCTTCCGAAGCATCGGCACCTCCTCTAAATCCGCGTAAAACTCATATAAGGCACAGCATACGCGATCAGAAGCCAGCTTGCAGCAGCAGCGGCAGGGATCGCTCGTAATCCGAACGCAGAGAGATATCCCGTGCGATAATCTCTCTCTCTCTCTCTCTCTCTCTCTCTCTCTCTCTCTCTCTCTCTCTCTCTCTCTCTCTCTTGCCTCGCGGCGGCGCTCGGCAAACTTGGCAAATTCAACTTTCATAAACTCCGCCTCTCTTCTCTCTCTCTCCCGACGCGACTAAGTCGATGAGATTTAGGCGCCGCGAACTTTCGCTTGTTTATTTTTCTATTAGATGCCGCAGCTCCCGCGCGCAGATCCGAGGAAGAATATGGAAGAGAGGAGAGCGCCGCCCGCCCTTTTGATTTATGATCGGAAATGAGCCGGTCAAGGCAGAGCGAGAGAGAAGCGTCAAAGTTTCCGTAAACAGCTCTCTTTCTTTTCAATTATGCCGCGAGCCTCGCGCGCGTACATAATAATTCTTCCCGACTTTTACGGCGCACGGGCGCTTTGATGAAAAACTAGAGATACATTCGCAGTAGCCAGACCGCCCCGGGGAACTTTGTTATTGAAGGCTATATTATAATACACCGCCCGAGAAAACACACACACACACACATAGTGCGTGGCTGAAAGTATACACACCTCCCAAAAGCTGTCGCAAGCACGCGAAAAGCTCCCGGTCTTTGTCTTAGGACCATTAGCGCGGCAGCTAGCGGAAGACTCGCTGTACTCGTTTGCGCTATATGCCGTATACGCGCGCTTGTCTAGCTTTTGTGCGGCAGCGCTAAGAAGACGACGCGCCAGCTTCTCTGCGGCTCTCTCCGCGCGCTCGTTACCGGACCGCGACGACGAGTTATCCGACTTGGCAGCAATTATATCGACTGGAAAAGCACTGGAGCGACAATGGGAAAAGCAAGCGCGAGCTGACTCTTCCTCTGCACTGCAGCTGCACAAGAGAAAGAGAAGTCAGCTGCGTCGTGTGTTCGAGGCGGCAGGGAACAATGCTTTCACCCCTTTTATTTTTCCTTGGAAATATCGCGCGCGCGAGGGGCTATACGCGTCTTGGAAACAGAGCGAGAGAATGGAGGCGTCGTCTTCTGCGTTGGAAGTCGCGCGCTGCGAGAGAAATAGAAGAATTCAATTACGCGCGAGGCTTGTTTTTGTTTATTTCGAGACTTTTTCCCCCTGTTTTTTCGAGCGTTATTTATCGCGTACGACAGATAACACCGTGTCGGCACTCGGGAATCAAACGAAGAAGCAGCGCATCAATTTGCGACCAACAATAGCCTTATTCCGTCCTCCCTTTATTTTTCAGAAAGCACACACCCTTAAAAGGGAAAAAAGGGACAACGATATCACTCCTACACACACACACACACATGCGGATGATGAGTCTCAGGCAGGATCTTGCAGGAATTTGTCTTGGGCGAGTTATATTATATATCGGCGCGTCTTTTTTCTCTCTTACTCGTATCGTCCCTTTCAATAGTCGCTGAGCTTTTGTGCAGCCCGTCCCTCCCTGGCCCCTACTGCTCCTCTTCTATTTTCCTCCACGGCACTTGACCACAATGCCCAGCGTCGCCTTGTCGTATTTTCCGGACCTTTCGCCCGAGCCGCCTTGTGTGTGTATAGTCATCTCTTCCTCTGGGGAAAGGGAGTAGGGGGAGATCGCGTGCTTTTTCTTCTCGGCTCATATATATATATATATATATATATATATATATATATATATATATATATATATATATATATGGCTTCTCTGAATTTCACTTTTCCCTCCCTTTTTTCCGCCATCGCTTTGTGCCGTCTGCGAGTAGGGCGCCCGCGTGTGTACGTAGATATATATAACAGCGCTCGGATTCGGAGTATCGGAGAGCCCAAAGGGAGTAGAGTCGCGTAGTTAAAAGCTCTCTCTCTCTCTCTCTCTCTCTCTCTCTCTCTCTCTCTCTCTCTCTCTCTCTCTCTCTGTCACTCGACTTCGAGGACGTGCGCGCATTGTGTGTCAGAGAAGTATCGAGTTTTGCCGTCATTATAATGCGCAAAAGAAGGATATTGCCTCGACAAACGTTTCTCAGCTCAATTAGCTGTATCATATCGGCGGTGCGCAATCCTTTAGGTATTCAGTCTCCCATGGAGAGATAAACGCGAGCGAGCGATCCTCGTTTTTCTTCCCTTACGCGAGAGGCGAACAAAGAGCGAGCGAAAATTAAGGGATAAGCCAGCAGCAGCCACGACAACACATCGGAAATGTATAGGTATCCCTTCGCTGCCAGGCAATTTCACCTGAGACTGATGTCTCACGGCTTCTAATAATTCACGCGTACGTCTTGGCTTTTATTTCTTTGTCTGTCGGAAGCTCCAGTCTCTCTCTCTCTCTCTCTCTCTCTCTCTCTCTCTCTCTCTCTTTCCCTTCGACTCCCGCAACGATCGAGAAGCAAAATACGAAGACATTTGACACCCAACAATAACGCCGTGTGTGTGCATGTGTTTGTGTGTATAGTCGTAAATCAAGTCTCCCGTATCTTGCGTCCTTAACCTTTGCTACGATTTTTCTCTCGCAGGCGCCGCGGCTGTGTGTGTATACGGGAATCGAATTCGCTCATGCGTGGATGCAGAGGGATGGAGGAGGCATTGATAGGAACGATTGATAATGTGAGAGCGCGACCTGATAACGACGGAAGATCAACTTCAAAGCGAGCTTTGATGCACTTTGAGGATCATTCCGCGAGTGGCAGAGAGGCTGAGAGAGAGAGATTTTATTCTTATTTGCTGCGTTTGCGACTGAAGAGAGATGAGCTCAATGTAGGTGGGCTCAATTTTATATAGATGCACTCTTTTGATAAAAAGAAAACAGCGTCGTGTTTTCCATTCATACCGCTGATTCAATATACAGCTACACGTTTTTACATACTTTACTCGCATATTCAATTTATTACGCGATTGATTAGTTCTGCAAACGCGCGATTCTCGGATACGTATAATTAGCGTTTTTCTCCGGGTCGAGACATTTTGTCCGCCCTTTAGAGCACGCGCAGATATTTCTAGATGAAAAAGCTTTTCACATTATGCATCACCCTCTCGTGTGTTTAATTAATCACGGATGAAAAGTGTCGTCCTCCTCGAAAGCATATTTTTTCTATTATAATCACACAACTCGCGTCTTTGTTTAAACGTTTAATTTCGCTATTTTTCATCAAACAATTTCATAAAGGTAGGCAAACTCCTCGCTCCGAGAGTGTCCTTCAAAAATCAGTGCCTAGAGAGGGAGAGAGAGAGCAGCAATTCCTCCTCGTCCTTAACGACGTTATTAAACATCCACGTACAGAGGGAGGCGGCCCGCAGACGTTAACGTATTTACTTTTGAGCCTCGACGTTCGTTCGCCAAGGAAGACGCCTCTATCTTTCCCAAGCGCAGAGCGAGAGAGAGGGTCCCTCATCCATCAAGACTTTGCTCGCACTTCCTCTGTGCTTTAAAAACGCGCAGGAGTATACGCTCCCGCGCACGAATAGTCTCAAGCTCTCGTGTTCGGTCGATCTTATTTAGTTTCAGCGTTTATGTACTGGGAGTAGATTTTGGTACTCGTGGTTAGAAAGTTTGTGTGTGTGTGGAATACCGACTGACGTTGATGGTAATTAAAAGCTCGCGTGAGCTTTCTTCGGAGCGAGTTTGCTTTTTGATGGATTAAAATTGTTTCTCCAAGTAATAGCTCTTTTTCCTTAAACTATTAAACGTATATTAGATAAAATACTCTCTTGTCATCGCGGAGTTTAAACGTCTGTGAAAGATTTCGTACGGACTATGCGCATATTCTACTATGTGCGCTTCTGTAGGGAGTATGTTTCGAGTTCTGAACAATGAGGGCCTTGCCTTAGTTAAGGCGCTCGTATAAAAGGGGGACGCATTGTTATAACGTGACAATGACACTATACTTTCTGAGTTATGTGGGTAGATACCGAAAGGCTGGCGAGAACAAGTTTCAGTTGCTCGTTTTAAAACGGCGAGTCACCTGTCAGAACTTTATTCAAAGTGCGAATCGTATTATGCAGAACCGAAAAGTATTTAATTTTCTGTTTCACGAAGTAACGCCAGTGATCGCAAATTATCGAATATCCCCTGACCCCGATTTTGTCACTTCTGCCCCCCGCATAGCGTCGTAATGAGCGAACGGCGAAATGAAGGATTATTATAGCCTGTCGCGCGCGTTAAGTTCGTCATTATAATATAATGATAAGACCTCCGATAAAATATGAAATCTTCTCTCGAGGACCGACTTTCGCAAACTATCGAAGCTCTCATCCGACTTAAAAATATTCGACATTAGTCTCGGCTCTTCAATCGCGTTGCTTTCTTCTTTTTTTCTGTGAACAACTACTGGCACTCGTGTAATCTAGATTTTCCTCATGACCTCGCGCGAAACGAAAGAACCACCGGGGTAGGCGACATAATTACGCGGATATAATATAATGGTAACGAGGACGATAATTATAATTATAATTGCAGTGGCAATAACGATAATAATAACGATAGTGGAGAGAAGCAGAGCAAGAGAGTAAGAGCGACGCTGCAGTGAAGCAGCAGCAGCAGCAGCCGCCGCCGCATGGTAATTTACGCTGATGCTTTCACGCGTGGGCGTGTGCGTATACGAACGGCGCTCATGAGCTGAAATCTATCGTCGGATTTTCTGAAGCGTATAACATTCATTAGTCCATTAGATAATTATTTTGAAGCTCGGCCGACGTATGGGCGCTACAGGAGGGCGTTTCAATAGCAGAATTACTCGTCACGCATTCGGCGTTTTACGTAAAACCAAGGGGCTTTGAAATCTGTTCATTATCCGCAATAATAATTCATCACCTTTTGGGTGTTCGCTTTAATGTTTTAATAAAACTATATGAGTGAATTAAATATCTTTGCGATTGGGTACTTAGCGCTTTTTTATTTACGTTTTCGAAGCTTGACACGCAATTTTCGACAAACGCGTATGCAACATTTAATTGCATTGCGATTTTCGTTCAAACAAGATCGTTCCAAACAATTGTCGACCAATTATCGAACGCGAAAGAAAATCAAAGACGTACCACTTGACAAATCCTGACACGTCGCCTCTAGGTAGTAAATGAAATGTAATTCGACATATCGAGCTGACTTTTAGTTTTATTGCGTCGATACATGCAAGCTTGCAGAATCGACTGTTTCGAACAAAGAGATAGAGCGAAACAATTGCAGCCAATTATCCAATGCGAATCTCTATTGCAAAGGTGATTCGACGTTCGGGATAATGAACGGATACAATTTTTAATTTCATTGCGATACCACGCCGACGCTGGTTGATCCATCATTCAACAGTAGCGTACACTATGTTATAAAAACAACTAGTGAATTGGTTAGAATTCAGTTCAGTCTATCTTTATTGTTATGAAGAAAAAGCACGTGGATAAGCGCATAGAGAAAGCTCGTTAAGATTAAAAGCTTTCCAATTGCATCAAGTCGGATGAGCGGAATTAAATGATCTAATTGGCTGCATTTGAGGTAATTTAGGACGGATTGAAATAGCAATCACCCGATAATGACGATATATCAATATATAATAAAGACAACTTGATTCTCTTGTCGACAGCAGCTCGATTGATTTCGGAGGGATATTCCAGGATTTCATTTCCAATTTGAATGGCATGGCCTGCTTTCTCACGATTGGGAATTATTCAGTTATGTAAATTTAGACAGTTTAATATTTCGCGTTTCCAAGATTTTCATTCGATAATGAGCTTTCCTTACAATACCCTACAATATGCTTCAAAATTCATATTGTCTGCGATTACAGACCGTCTGTACAATCTATGCGTAAGTTTTAAACTCACTACGAACGATGACTTTTGATCCCGCGATCGTACACAACGAATGGACATGCTAATAATCACCAAGGAAAAAATCCATCTTTCCGTGATTCCGCGTGGAATCCCGATTATAACGAGCTATCCGCGCACGAATGATAGACGCGAGTCATTGCGGTTACATAACATGCGCGCGCAACAATTCGCTACGCGATCGAGAGAATCGCAATGGCATTATTGATGCGTAATTCCATTATATTTCATCTGTTTCCCTCGCAACAAACGAGCGACGAGAGAGAGCTTCGAATTACAAAAGCGCCCGTGGAACTTTCAGCCTCGAGTATGGTACAACGAAGGGGAAAAATGCGAAAAATCAATCATTTACTGCATTATTGCTGGTTCAGTACTTTTTGCTTGTGCTCTTTTCACGCGAGTGCTTTCCGCTGGATTGCCGATTATAAAAGCTGCTGCGAGTGCGCGATTGGGCGAGTGCGGCATAGAGGATGAACTTTTTTTTGTCGAGGGAGGCTGCAGTGCTTTTCGATTTTCACGCGTGCGGTTGTTCCATTCGATTGCCGATACTTGGCCGGGCCGCGTTTAATTGCGCGCCCCTGCAACTCGCGGCGCATTGCAGTGCATTAAAATCGAAATTGTTACTGGCATGGAAAATGCTTATACTTCTTTAGAATTTTTTTGCGACTTTTTCGGGTGTGGAGGATCGGCTATTTTAACTATTTTTTCAAATTTTAAAATAATGGATTGACAAATGTGAAATTCTGACATTTTTTTCGTCTTCCCCTTATCAGCTCAGAACACGCTTCCAGAAAAGGAAAACGAATTGCGATACCGCAAATTACACGTAGAAGTAACGCGGCGCAACCGAAGCAAGCCTCCGGCGAATCGCCCGGAGCTTATCAAATCGATTTCCCTCTGTAACGGACAGCTACAGGCATCACCTCCGTTATTTTTTCTCTCGCCCGCGCTCCAATGCGAAACGAGCGCGCACCGCGAAAAAAAAAAGAAGAAATGCAAGTTTATTTGTCTTCTTTTACGCAGTGGCCGCGCGCACTCTGCGAGAAATTGCGCACTCCGGCGCTTAAAACATTTATGCGAAGCGTTATTTATTTTGCGAAATGGTGTGCGCGCGAGAGCGAGAGAGAGAGAGGTAATTGCGCCGGCGGCTGCGGAGAGAAAGAAGACGAACTGCCCTTTTATTTATTAACGAAATGAAGATGCGCGCCCGCGCGCGCACGGCATAATGCCGGGGATGAACCCTCTCTTTCTCTCTCTCTCTCTCTCTCTCTCTCTCTCTCTCTCTCTTGCTCACTCTCGAGTCGTGCGTAAAAGAGCAACGTTTACGAGCGACATTATTAAAAAGGTCTGCGGGCTTTTTCGTAATTATACATGAAAATAATGTGCGGCGCAGCGCCGCGTATTTTTTTCGTTTTAATTAATTGCAACGCCGACGAAAGAGAGAAATGACTTGTGTATGCAGTATATGCGTGAGAGGGAGAGATTATAGGAGTTGTTTGCGCGAGGTATAAAAAAGCCCGAACCTGTAATTCAATTCGCTGTGTGCGTTCAAGAGAGGTTAAAAACGACTGCGTTCTGTATGTTTGTGTACGTGTAATCAAAGCCGCGCAACGAGATTTCATCCTCCGATCGTGAATAATGCGCGTCGGGTGTAGAATGTATGCGAAGGCAAATATTGGGAGGGAAAAATTGTAGCTTACGCAAACTCGCCGACCGAATTCTCCGAGGAACTTCTCTCTTATATACACTGTGAGCAAAAGAGCCGCAATCAGGAAGCCTTCGAAAATTGAGCGCACACGCTATCCTGATGTAGTGCGTAAAGTTGCATCTGCCCTCTGCGAAATACCATAAGCCGAAGTTTCACGCTGGAATGCGTATAAGACGTTGTGCATTAAAAAACTTTCGGCTGAACGAGAAGATACGTTGTCAGTTTATAGAAAATGAAAGCCGTTTCACGATAAACTATCAAGAACGCAGAAGGAAAGTCACTCGCCTCCCGAACGCATACTTCCGCGCGAATCAAAGGCAGACTCTCTTTGCCTTCTTTTCACCTCCGCTCACACACACAGAGGCCGAGCTCAAAGGATCGTCGCAGTGTGGTCGGCTGCGTTAACATTTGTGCGGCGGCCGGCGGTGCTTGATTAGCGGTGGCCCTCGCACTCTTTTCTTTATCGACTTTTCCGTGCTTGCGCTGATATTCGCGTCACGGAGTTTCCCTCCCCTGCCCCCTTCATGAAGTATATAGCGTAAATAACGTCCTGATAAAGGCCAGCACCGCACGAAAAATGTTGTGTTTCGCGCGCATGCTCGCTCCTCTCTGTTTTTATATTTTGTTAGACAGAGAGAGGGGTAGAGCTGTTCTTTTCACTTTTATTTTCCTGCTTTTTGCCGCGCGCGGCTCTGCTACTTTCTCTTTTATTTTTCGGAGCTGCCCCGGAGTCAAAGGGATCGCCGTACGCATCCCCGCGTGTGTTTTCACCTTTCGCAATTTTTTTTCTCCCTTTTTTGTGCCTCCGCGTCTCGTTCATTATTGTGTGGAAGGTGTACGATCTCGTCCCGAGGCTCTTTGAAGACCTTCTGAGATGCGGGCTATTCTCTGGATTCCGACAATTAAAGTAACGCTGCCGGCTGACAATTGCAATTTGCGATGTGTTTTTTGCCCTTGTGTGTGTCGGCGAGAATTTCAGACTTGCGCGCGGGAAATGAAGTTTCCGCCGCCGAGAAGGAAAATTATAATACAGAGCGGGCGGAGAAAATTGCGAAACAAAGGAGGGTTTATATCACGATCAGTCGAAAGCGATAACTCGTAACGAACTCGTAACGAACTCTCCTTCTCTCTCTTGCTCGCTGGCGCTCTCGCGCGAAAACGGAATCACAATGAGCTATATATGCGGAATCTCTCTCTCTCTCTCTCTCTCTCTCTCTCTCTCTCTCTCTCTCTCTCTCTCTGGCGTCTCTCCTGCTATCATTCCGCGAAACTTGCTAAAGTAAAGCGCATCAAGTGCTGACTCGTCTTTCGCCGAGAAGGAGAGAGAGAGAGAGAGAGAGAGAGAGAGAGAGAGAGAGAGAGAGAGAGAGAGAGAATCTGCTTATTCCGGCTAAAGAGACGACGAAGCGGCACAGATGACGGGCTATATAACATCGTCCCACGGTTGAATATTCTCCGGCCCACGCGCCGGAAGATACACAAAAGTCTTTGATCCGAAAACACAAGAAGAGAAGGAAGAAGAGAAAGGGAGAGAGAGAGAGAGAGAGAGAGAGAGAGAGAGAGAGAGAGAGAGAGAGAGAGAGAGAGAGAGAGAGAGAGAGAAAGAGAGAGAGAAGGAGGTAGAAAAAAGAAACATCGGAACTTGGCATACAAAGGCACACATACAGAAGGAGGGTACAGTTCGCCCCGCGGGCGAGATTCCGTTCGATCAGGAGAACAACCGCGATATCGTCGCAGAGGTAGAGAGGCGGATGATTTTCTTATTACGAGAAATCTAGTGACCGTGATGATGCGGAGCTTGAATTATTTATTGGGAGATGAAATTTTCTTGAGGAAATATTTCATTTTGTGGCATTTGTGATCAATCTGCCCAATATTAGAATTATCATACGCTTTTGCATTGATTAATTCGATCGACGAATCACCGATAGCTTTATCACGCAATCTAACAAAAGCAGTACCAAAAATCTCTATCAAGCTCGATTGAAAATTAGCTCACTTCGAGTTCGACCAATCGCACTTTAATTAAAATTAGGTCGCTTAAAATAAAACTCCCAAGATAAAAACAACACTCGACATCTCGACCGCGGTTAAATTTAAATTACAAACACGGCGTACAAAAGAAAATCCAATAATTAGTGCAAAGATCCATCAGAGAAAGGCGCCGTGCGCAGTCTCGCATTATTGCCAAACGCCGGCAGACCAGCGAGGATAGCCCCGAGCCTTGTCGGTCCGAGCTTCTCTGGGGAGTGGACTACTCCCGCGGAAAAGCTATGACCCGCAAATTTCATTAACGTCTATATCCCGCCGGCAGATACCTCATAACTCAGCCAACGTGTCCTGCACCACCACTACTACTACTACTGCAGCTGCGATTGCCGGCAACGGACGCAAAACGTTTGAAGCTTTCTCTCTCTCCCTGCCGACCGCAAAACAATGACTTATACGCGAGCAGCAGCAGGAGCGGCGGAAAAAGCGTTTAATGAATTTGCGAAGAGCGATTGAGTCGTAGATCAGCGCGAGTAATGAAGCTTTTTACCCCGAGATTGCGTCCGAGCGCGATTCTGAAATTACACGCGCTTCTCGCTCTGTGGAATTAGTACTGCGAGCTTGCGTGTTTTATTTTGACTCTATTGACGCTATTTCACGCGGAATGAAGAAGAGGAGACAGCCCAGGGATTAAGGATTGAATTCTCGCGCGAGTTTTCTATCTAGAGTCAAATTGCTGCTGCTGTTGCGGTGACAAAGGGGCAGGATTCTATTTCTGAAAAATATATGACATCGATGATTGGGTTAGTCGGATTTTGAGCTTGTTGTTTCTTACGGAAGCTGTGCACGACAAATCGAATCGCTGGCTAAAAATAAAACAGTGGATAATACGCAGTACGGAAAAACTTTCGATGATAACAACCTCGTTCGTTGGCTCATCAATAAAAACTCGAAGTACCAGTATACAACTCTTATTGCCTGGAATGGCATTATAATCTCGGCGGGATGAGCGAAACAACAAGTTCGCTTTAGAAAAAAAAAGAAGAGCCGGGAAAGTTCATCCCCGGCAGATAAGAGAAAGCGTAACCACCGGAGCTTCTTCTCGCGCTATTGACAGACCGAAACGAATGGACTATCATCAGCGGCGTTTAATGACTAGAAACTTTAACCCTAAAAAATAGCGCATCTCCCCCGACATTTCTGATGACTCAGTGCCGTCGCAGGATTTCCTCGGAAGAGTAGTAGAGAGAGAAGGAAAGGAAAGCGAGCGCCAAGATTCGATGAATCTTCGGCTAATGTCGGAGAGCTGAGAAGTGAACCGCGCGGTAAGCGAAAACGCGATGATGGCAGGAGAGAGAGAGAGAGAAAGAGAGAGAGAGAGAGAGAGAAAGAGAGAGCACTGCATGATGAAAAGTATCGATCGCTCCCGTAGCACTGCATACAGGAAGGGGTTAGACAGTGAGTGGAAATATTGAAACGAGCCTGTCTCATCCTTCGTTTTGTAAACAGCATTCGCCAGTGCATGAAAGGAGATACTTTTCCCGCATTTTCACGAGCGCTCATTCCATCGCGCGCGATATGTTTTTTTAATTTCCTCTCGTTTTTGCGCTCTCGCGCGAGCGTCTGGCGTTTCGGTATTATTCGCTGCAGAGCTCGAGTAACGTACGTGCGCGTGAGTATGAAATATAAGAAAGTAACGCAATTGCAAATGAAAAATCGCCGGTATACGGGCTGAATTCGCTTCTTTTTAAACATTGAAATTTAGTCGGGAATTTCACGTCAAACGCGCGCGAGAGCCGTGTGTGTGTACACGCGCTCTTTGAAAAGCTTCATAATGATGTTTGCTTTGTACGCGTGTACACGCGAATATTATGACATATTTTTACGCGAGCTCGGAGAAATGATCTAGCTGGAACATTAATTCGTGTACGGGAGAGAAAAACGCGACATCAAGAGTAGATGCTGCTTTTTATGCGCTTCTATGTTTTGCGTACACGCGGGAGAGAGAAGGGAAATTAAATTCGATTGTGAATTCGCGTGATGTAATAAAGTCGGATAAAATTACGCGGCATTTTTGCTTCGGAATATAGAAATTTAATCATCGAGAATACGCTTAATTGGAAATCGGTTCAAAATTAAATTTTCGTTCTGAAGAAGAGTTTGAAAAAGAAATATGTATGCAGGCAGCAGCCACTATACAAGAAATAATGCAATTCTAGCTTACAGTGACAACAAACGTCTGTGAAATGCATTCACACTGTTTCAGAATCGGATATGCTTATAGAATTTTGCCATCATTATTTTCGCGCATCGAGTTTCGGTGTCATACAACGTTCGACCGAAATAGAAGCCTCTAAGAAAAGCTTTGTCACATTGGAAATTTGATCTCATACATATTCAAAGAGATGAACTCGATTCACCTATATATAAATAACAGTGTAATCAACACGTCGCTTCATCAATCAATCCAAGTATCACTTTCAGCGCTACGCATTCAGCGCGAAAATCTAATTCAGATCAGCTAATATAATACAACTTCTTCCGACCCGTACAAACATAGCCGCGACAAAGCTATTCCAAACAGCAGCAGCAGCGGCGACGGCGGCGAATAAAGCAAAAGGAGCAGTAGCTCGTCGTGCCAGGCTACAGCGGCACCTGATCGGAATCTCTATACACGAAGAGCCTCCGGAAGCCGATGGGAAATCCGCAATTTTCGAGTTCGATAGTCGCCGCTGCCGCGTTAAAGATGACGCACACGCCCGTGCGCATATTGTGAATTCGCGTTCGCGCGCTTGGGAATGAAAAAACATTGCCCTCTCAGGGAAAACGATCGAGTTAGAGGGGAGAGAGAGAGAGAGAGAGAGAGAGAGAGAGAGAGAGAGAGAGAGAGAGAGAGAGAGAGAGCAGCAGCCGAGCACTCTTCGACCTTTTTATTATTCATGAAACGAGGGGCTACGGCCGTTCCGCACGACAGGGGAAAGTAGAGAGAGAGAGAGAGAGAGAGAGAGAGAGAGAGAGAGAGAGAGAGAGAGAGAGAGAGAGAGAGAGAGAGAACGCGCTACTGCGTGCTATACCTATAAGCATCTTTTGTCTCTTTCTCTCTCTCTCTCTCGAACGTCCTTTTCTTCGCGTAAGCGTCGCTATACGGAGGAGCTGCACCTTTGCCTTTTTTGTTCCTGGATTATTCTCTGGTTCTTCTTGTTTCTTTTCTCGGCGCTGGGATTTTCTCCTTTTTCGTTATTTCGTTATCCGCCTTTTCGCCTCTCGTCGAAGGCTACGTGATTAGTGGTGATCGCGCTGCGGTGTGCGATGAGACACGAACCCGATGCCTCTCGGTTGCGGCAAGCAAATATTTTCGTCGCTGGATTTTTCGCTTTGAAATTCTCAAGTGTTGTTCGCCGCATAATTCCCAGATATATAGGTTCGCATTAACAAACGTGTGTTTGCGCTGGATATTTATTTAGCGAAATATATCATAACGTGACGAGCTTAATCCACAATGATTCACAATTCTCCCTTTGCTTATTATTATACAACTGCGCAGAATACATTAATAATCGCTCAAATGATTCCCAATAAAACCTATACAATGACCAGTCCACATTACACATTCTCGATGCATACGGCATTAATAACATTGGAATGGCAGCGGCGGCGCACTCGAGGCAAACTTCGTTAGGAGAGAAAACTCAACCGCAAAACGAGGGGGGTACACACAGCGAGAAGAGGAGGAGGAGGGAAAAAAATTAAAATGGGCATCAGTCGCGCGCAGAAAAGAGGGCAATCGCTTTAAAAGGCCAGTACAGCTGCCGCCACTGCGCGCTGTGTGTAGTGTACGATCGTTACGTTGCCGCGCGCGCCATAGCGCGACAGCGATTCGCATTTTATTTTCGACCGGCTGCTGCTGCTACGCCTTTCTTATCCGAGCTCGCTTTCTTTTGTGAGTATTGCGCTCAACCGCAATTCTTCGTTCCCGAAGAAAACAGCGCCAGTGGCTCGGGAGGAATAAAAAAGAGAGCGAGAGAGAGAGAGAGAGAGAGAAAGAAAGAAAGGGAAGAAAGAAGGAGAACGCGCGAACGTATATAGGATGCCGCACGCGCATGTAAAATGGGACGCGAACAGACAAGGCGCGGTGACCGGGTTTATTCGTATTTTACATTGTCGGGACGTGTGGACGCGCGCGCGCGTTTTATTCTGGGATTTATTGGGTTAATATAAAGCTTCGTTCGTTTAATATCTCAAGCGCGTCCTATTGGTTCTCTTCGCCGTGTATTAAAGCGGGATATTTCAGAGCGCAATGAAAGGGCTTGTTTTTTTCCTCTCCGCGCGATCCTTCTTTCAATTCAAATCGCGAGTTTGCAATAAATACACAGGTGGAGAATAAAGTTTCGTGTATAACGATAAAAAAAACTTAGAGTCTGAATTAGGATGGGGGATCAAAATAGAGCAAAAATAAAAAAAAGATTTCAGAGACGAAGAATGCGCAGGCGAAACGGCCAACAAAGGGATATTCCAAGTACGAATCAGCGCGATGATTTATTAGCCTATCGATATTTATGATTGCGAGAGCGCGTATACATATACACATAAGTGCGAGCGGTAATCACATGAATAGCACTGACTCGGCGCGAGAGAACTCAATAAGCCCACTCCTCCCTCCCCGTTCTTCCCTCCGGCGAGTCTCTGTGTACGTTGTCTACGTGTATATAGTGGCAGCTGCATATCGCGCGCGGAATAACGCGCATTGCTGAGCACCGCCGTACGCGCGAGAGCTTTTTTCATGCTCTACATAGCGCTACGAAGATATGTCAGAGGAGTAGGCTCTAAACTACACGCGTTTCATTCGAATGGCGTTGTTGTGTTCTCGCTCCTCTTTTTTTTTATGTATTGGGTATGGAAGAGTCATGTGCACACGTGGCTGCGCGTGGGTGCGCAGGAGAGAACTTTTTCTCGCTGAGCTGAATTAGCGGCTAACAAGTGGAGAACTAGGGTAGGTTATTCGAGAAATTGAACTGGTGTGCTGATTGTAAAAAAATCTGAAAATGTCAGCTCTCCTTGAATCTGATAAAATTTCGGAGACGAGGGAGCTACATCGAAAATCCATGCGCGTCGGGCTGACCCTATCTTGACTCGCGCTACTGGTCGCCAGCCTCGTGTTTCCGCAGCTTTTTTTCTCTCTTTCTCTCCTTTCGTTCATTCGCGCACTTTTTTATCCCACGCTTCCGGCTATTCCTTTCCGCTCGCGTTCTCTCGTTCGGGCTCGTTACGCTGGAAACATCACGCACGCATGCGCCTCTCTCTCTCTCGTATAGAGCTACTCTCCGTACATATAGCGCGAAAGGATATGGACGCGCGTTTGCACTCCGGCTGTATCCTTTAGTTATCGGTTTACCCCCTATTTTTCCGTTCGCCCGCCTCTACTTTTTCAGTCGAGGCCTTTTTTCTGAGTGTTTTGTTTCTCTCTTTCTCTCTCTCTCTCTCTCTCTCTCTCTCTCTCTCTCTCTCTCTCTCTCTCTCTCTCTCTCTCTCTAGGAAGGGAGAGTGCTGCTTCCGGAAGCTCGTACACGAGAGGTCCTTTCATTGAAAGGACCTCTCATGGAGAGCTTCGTGAGTTTGAATTATAGTATTATACAGCGCAGTGCGCGAATCGGCTGTTTTTTTACGAAGTATACTTTTGACGTTACGCAATCCGATACGTCGATCGTCGGATGAAAGCGTGTCTACGTTACCCAACGCTGGCTTACCTGGAACAGAAAAAAAGAGGAACAATTAGATCGGATGGATCGAAAATAAACGCGTGTATCGCAATCGACAACATCGTTGCATGTATTATACGACACCACGATAAACGCATTCGAAAAAGTCGAGAAAGTCAAATGAGTCAGACGTGCCGCGCAAACTATCGACGATACACATACAGTATCCGTTCGCACGTGCTCTCGCCGCGTATACACAAAATATTATATACGCACGATGCATGCATAACTTGATTAAAAGGAGGCGCGTGCAAAACATCCGATTTGCGCGCGCAACCAAGTAATATTCCCTCCCTCGGTCGAGGAGAGAACGTAGCGGTCGTGTAGTCGTAGTCGTCGTTGGTTAACTTGTCAATTTATCGCAAGTTTTAATCACTTTTATATTTGTTTTATCCCGCGGCCGCACGTGCGCCGCGCTTTCTTGCTCGCGCTTTTTCCCTCTATTTTTTCTATTTTCAGCCAGCTCCCACCACGAGCGTAACTCGCCGCTTGATAATTAAATTAAATTTAGTTTTTCCCGGGAAAAATTGTACGCGCCAGAGAGAGAAGTTCCCGCGCCAACCACACTGCCTACTCTCCGGAAGCTAGTCTTCGGAGAACATTTCGAAACTGCGCTCGAGTGGCTGTATGTGTGGGTGTAGCCACTCTCGCGCGCGCAAAGTTTTTGGGAAATTCGAAAATTTCATTGGAAACACCGCTTGATGGCTGCTGTGCTATTCCGCGGCTTATATATTCAAACCGTGTTAGTTTATTAAACACGCGGCTTTGGCTTCGCGCGCGCAAAATTTCCCGAGCTTCATGTACAAGCCACACTGCGCTGACGCAATTAAGCTCGCGAGCTTTCGTAACGAACTCGTCGAATGTATAGAGAACTGAAAGAAAGAGCGAATCAAATCGGATTAAAATCAGCGCCTTCTGCGATAACCGACGCTGAAATTCGATGTAGCGCAGTGTTGGGCTGTACGTATACACAAAGGCGCCGACAAACACGGCGTAATATCCGAATAAATTTCAGCCCGCGTACTCGGGAAAGAGAAAGAACTCGGTCCGTTCCGAAAATATACCTCAGAGAGAGAGAGAGAGAGAGAGAGAGAGAGAGAGAGAGAGAGAGAGAGAGAGAGAGAGAGAGAGAGAGAGAGAGAGCGTGCGCGTGCGTTAGCTCTCCGGCGGTGTAGGTAGCGTGTATACCTACACCTACATGTATAGCTCGGCCCGACCTCCGTCTAAATGCTGTTATCTCCGGCAAAGTGCACGATAACGCAGTTACCTGTTAGCAAAGCCTGCGTATACGTGGAGCCGCACGCGCGCACTCGAGGCCAAGTCTATACCTTTCCCAAGCAGGACTATATACCCCCTCGCATATATACAGTCGATACCGCAGGCCGCGTATACGGCTCCAATGACAGGGGGGAGAGAGAGAGAGAGAGGCTGGCATAGAACTGTCTTGAAGGATTATTAGTGAAGAAGGTTCACCTGCGGTGCTGGCGGTTGACGAATCGGGTGAAAACAAGTCGTAGCTATGTCTACGCACGAAACACACCCCCTCGTTTAATTCTCACCGCATATAGATAGAGAGGAGGTTGAGGGTGTACCCTCCTACCCATTCGTCGAGGATCCTCCTCTCCTCTTCTTTCTCTCTCTCTCTCTCTCTCTCTCTCTCTCTCTCTCTCTCTCTCTCTCTCTCTCTCTGCCGGCTAGCGGGGGTATATAAGTGCCCAGGCAGGAGCTCTCCGGGATCGATCGGCCATTCGTATGGTAATGTAAGCAACTACCGGACCAAACTATCTTCCAACCCGCGCAGAGCGTAGCTACTCCCACGCAAACGGCCGCCGCGGCTCAGACACACACCGGGCATTCCCGCGTCATGTCGAGCATTAAAGCCACCTCCGACCCTCGTGAGCGGAGAGAAAAGAAAATATAGAAAGAGTGCGAGAATCCATTAAAGTGTGAATTATTATTGGTCGCTGAAACTTTTACGCCGCCGGAGCTTTTCTTCCCGCAAGCTCGCGATCTACGCGCGGCTCCGTTCTATACGCCCTTCCATCGAGATTTTCGCCAAGCGGATTGGAGGCTCTTCCTTTCTTTTTTCACTCCCCGCCCCGGCGCCCCGCGCGCGGGACATTTATTCTTTTTAATGGATTTTACGATGTGGTTAGGTGCGAGAGAGAGAGAGAGAGGCCTTTTTTCTCTCTCTCGCTCACGCCCCCGCACACGGCTATCTGCATCTTTTAGCAAGCCGACGCGGAAATTATTGCCGAGACGCGGCGCGAATGCCGAATCCGGGGATCCCGCATAAATTGCGGCCAAACAAATACGCGAGAGAGGCTTTCCTCGCTGCTGCTGCTGCTGCTGGGGGCTACAAAAATACTAAATATAGGATAAGTGCGCGCAGCAGAGATGAAAGAGCGAGATTTTATGGATTATTGACCTGATTTTTTTCTCTCAAGAATCTCCTCGCGTGATTATGTTAATGGACCGGAAAATACGAAGCGCGAGATTGAAATTGAAGCTAAGCTTTGTGTGTGTAGAAGCGAAGTGCATGCGAAGTAAAGCGTGTCACTGTCGAGATTGTGGACGTGTCATGTAGGTCGTCAGCGGTTATAACGAGTATACCAGGACTTCTTTCGTTCTAAAAAAGTATAGAGGTATATACAGAGGAGCCGCGAGACGTCGTGGAAATGAATTATTTTTCGAACAAGGTCAAAAGCTCACTGTGTCACCGGCTGCGGCCCGACTGGAATATTTATACGCAAAAAGCTCTTTCCAGCGCCAAATGATGCCGCGCCGCGCTCAAAGCTTATTCCGACGAAAAAGTGATTAAAACGTCAATTTTTTACAAATGCATCGTTATATTCCTTTTTTTTCGTTGTCGTTCAAAATTCAATTGCAAACTTTTTTCATCCCGGCAAAATAGAGACTTTGTGCTCGCGTCGATTTCGGGAAAAAAAATCCCGCAACGTGCGGAAATTTTAACCGATTTTCGTCGACAAACCAAAAAGCAAGCGCAAATAGATTAAGCGCCGAGGCTTGATACCGCCGGTTATCGCGCAAAAGTACACACATAGAGAGAGAGAGAGAGAGAGAGAGAGAGAGAGAGAGAGGGAGAGAGAGAGAGAGAGAGAGGGAGAGAGAGAGAGAGAGAGGGAGAGAGAGAGAGAGAGTATCGTTGGCAAATGGTACAAATCATCCGCAATTGGCGCGTGCGCGCCGCACGTGCGAATGCAGTCGAGAGATAGAGACCGGTACTACTACCTCGCGCTCCTACGAGGTTACTGCCTCTATAGTGTAAGCACGCTGCAGTGCCGCTGTACGAGAGAGAGAGGGAGAGGGAGAGAGAGAGAGAGAGAGAGAGAGAGAGAGAGAGAGAGAGAGAGAGAGAGAGAGAGAGAGAGAGCAGCCGCCTGCGCAATTCAGGAAGTCGAACGATATGATCTATGGGCCAGAGAGACCAGCCGTAGTTTGCGATAATTTAAGCGCATCCTGGATAAATCAGTCGAGTCGCTTTCGCCCACTCGACTACTGTGCCGCCACACGCGTTGGAGAAAGCTGCGGCGAAGTATACCGCTACTTTTCTCTTCGGCAACACCTATAGTTAGACCATCGCTCGGAGCTTCGTTTGATATTAATTTCTGCACTATACCGTGAATTTCGCGCTATAGCAAGACTCCATTGAATCGTCGCAAGCTCGGAATTCCAAGGGTTGACTTTAGCCACATAATCCAAACTCCCAATTTACCGGGTTACGGAAGAGCGTCAGGCGCGCTACGAGCGCATCCACTGAATTTACACGTACTTTTTTCTCGCGTAAAGAGAGACTCTCGCGTACGTATTACGCCGCGCAGCCATGCACAATCTCCCCGGGGCGGTTGCTAGAGCTGCATTCCAACGGCAGATGTAATTTGATTACGCGAGCGCGACGAGGGTGACTGTCGGCTTGTAAACGTGGATTCGTAAAATTAATTATCAAAGCAAGCCGCCGCCACCGCCGCGCGTCGAGCATTTCCATCTCTATATTTGGCCGCGGAGCGGCGTCGCGTACTTAGCTCGGATTCGGTGACGAGGGACCTCTGGAACTATGCGAGAGATAGTATAGTCTTAGAGCTCGCGCGCACACTCGTCATCGTCTTCGTGACGCGTCGCTTGGGAGGAAGAGAGACGATGGATAAACAGACCGAGAATGAGCAAACACGGGACTGCCGGGAATTTCGCGATGGCTATACTGATTAAATTGGCTTCGTATTTCGGTGTGTTTTACACACTTTTGAGAGATGGCATGGAGATTCTTCGCCGCATCGATTTTCTCGCGCAGGAAACGATAACGAGCCGGATAGGCGAGCGCTCGCGAAGGAAGCTCCGAAGAACGAATGGAGAATACGAGAATCGCAGTCTAGAAATTATACGCGGCGGAGCTGGAGAATAAGGGAGATGAATACCGATAGATAGAGAGAAAGCACAGAGGGAGGAGCAGCCATGCAGCCTTGACAGGTACCTCGAGGATTTTGGACTCGCGGCGGTTTTAGACTAATGATGCAAACAGGAGATCACCGGAGAGACAGACAGCAGTCTCTCGCTCCTCATCGCGAGGGAATCGTGGATTCTAGGCTTCTATCTCTCTCTCCGCATCTTGAGCCGTAACGAGGTTACATGCGGGCGAGAGCTTCATCTCTATATTATATGCGGCGTAGTACGTATAGAGCGTGAGTTTTTGAAAGGCCGCAAGGATTCGATTACGCTTCGCTATATATTATACTCAAATATTATGCGGTGTCGAGTGAATTGTTCAGGAGCGCACACGTGTTGAGAATCGGTTTTGAAAGGTTATACACACTGAGAGAATTATATATTAAAATTTACTACATATGTAGGAAAAACGGCAGGTCATACTCGCACATGACGATTTTTACTATATTCATTTGTTACGTGTTTACTAGAAATTACTACATTATATAGTAAAAATTATTTTAAGAATTTCTCCGTGTGCCAGAATTTGAGGTTATAAAGTTGATTTATGCACTAATCAGAGACCAAAATCTATAATTTTTTGTTTATCTGATATTATTAAGTGATAAAACATCATTCGCTGCTATTATTTATTAATTTTGGTCAATTTATTATTAATATTAACTCACGAGTAAATGTGATTAATATATCAGATTTGAAATTTAGTACATAACAGTACTGTTTGGGTAAGTGGTCAGCGCGCTCGACTCCCATTCCAGAGGTCCAGGTTCGATTCCCGTCGCCGCAGACAAATTTCTTTCTTTCGTTTATTTCTTTAACTTAACAACATTAAATATCAATAATAATAATAATCATATTCGAATAAGCGCGTAAAATTGGCCAGCAAAAAAAAATTAAATTTCTTTATAGAAATTACTATCTGAGATAGTAAAATTTTAATACAAAGCAAGTATAACCGTCCGTTACTGTATAATATAGTAATTTTTCCTGCATATGTAGTAAATTTTAATATCTAGTTTTCTCAGTGTATACACGTACGTTGTGCGTCGGAGGGTTAGGTGATTGGATTAGGCGAGCTTTTCTTCTCAAAGCGACCATGGATAATTTCGGGGGCAGATGTCTCTTTCAGTTATGCTCAGCGGCCTTCCGGAGCCGAACTCGATATTGCATTAAGAGCTTTTTTCACCACTAGACGTGTACACGTCGCGAATGACAGCTCGGAGGGTGCTCTCGCGCAATGGTGTATACATCGACGTGGACCAATCAAGTCGGGTATTCAACGAGGCAAAATTGATACGCTACTACAACTCGCGAAAAAAAACTAGAATAAAAATAAAACTGACGCGGACTGGACGTTTGTAAAACTGCGAGATATAGATATGTGTGTTACAGCTGCAGTATATAATGACATAGAAAGTTTCGACGTCATCGTTAGAAAGTGCGCCGTATACTGCAGAGCATAGCCGTTCGGAATTTAATAGAAACTGCTAGACGCGCGAGTTTCTTGTAATACTGTCCGTGTTCGACGCGCGCGTGTCATCGGCCTGTCCGGAGAGTTTCCCGTGATACGATTTCCGAGAGAGAGAGAGAGAGAGAGAGAGAGAGAAAGAGAGAGAGAGAGAGAGAGAGAGAGAGAGAGAGAGAGAGAACGGTAGCCAGCTTGCCGCCGCCGCAGCTACTGCTGATCCCTCAAAGTTCATTATTGGCTCTATAACGCTCGCTACTGCTGCGCTGTCCTCCCCGCGCTGTGTGTGTGTGTGTGCCTGTATATCTCCGTAAACGTTGAGATTTCGAGCGGCTATCCCGCCGCAGCTCTTCCCTGCGCGTATGTGTGTGTGCACGGATACTAATGAAAGAAGCGAGTTTTGGCGCACGGATGTATAGTTGTATACACAAATATCGAGTGTGGTACACAGTATACGTCTAAAAATTGAATTCTCGGAAGCGCTCCTAGCTTCCGTGTGTGTGTGGGTGGGAGCAGCTGACAATCCTTGAAAATTCTCTTCGAAAAGGGGATTCGCCATGGCCCGCATCTCCGGAGGCTCTTATTTGTATACGCCACGCGCACAAATTGATTGAATCCTCTCGAGCTGGCACAAAGGCCGCGGTTATTATGAGCGCCGAGAGTGTCTATGTGCTATATGCGCGCGCAGGCCCATTCGCGAAAACCAGATGCGCGCAAAAGCTTGAAAGCATCGAGTCGATAAGGTACACATACGCGAGAGCAATATATACGAGATGTATGCGCGCACGAGCTGTCCCCTTTGACCTGGCGGTGGTGGAGGAGTCAGGAGAGAAAGAGAAAGAGAGAGAGAGAGAGAGAGAGAGAGAGAGAGAGAGTCGGTGATTCACGAGTCGGATATTGAAAGCCGCGCGCTGACTGAAAGTGGGACTTTGATGTCGCATAAGAGACGCTACTCCGCGACGATTTGCCTCTTCCTCACGTGTGTGTATAATAATTTAAAAAGGAGTTATCGCGAGGAAATTTATAAAATATACGTAACTATCACTCGAGTATAACCCAAAGTCTCTTATACAGACAGAGTCGGGCTTGATCGTCGCAAAAGACGAGTCCAGTCCCTCTGTGCACGCAGCGTTAGAGTTTCCCCCCTCCCCCTCTCTCTTTGCCAGATAAAAGGTCCGGAACGTTTGGCTCACGTCAGCGGCACCGGCCTGAATGGCAAATACAGCCCCTGACAGCGGGTGCTCGTGCGGACGTTATTCATGAATATTCGAGGGAAACGGAGAATGCGAGATAAAACGTCCGTCTAATAGGAAAAGTGCAGTATAGGGGAAACGACCAGAGCTTTTCGATGTCCCAAGCGCGTCGTATGCGCGCGCGTATGGATACTGATGTGTATACTGCATAGCCGTGTTCGCGCGACGGACTCCGGTGTGTGTTTACAGGCGCGTCGAATGAATGGAAGGATTATGGAGCTTGCTGCAATCAAGCTGTTAGATGCGGCGGCTATACGCTTTCGGCTTGATTTACATCTTGATTTCCGTGCGGGGATGGCTTTTATTTCGTCGGAGGAAAAAGTCGCGCGAATTCGATTTGTATTCGGGTGTGGATCGCGTTGTAGGCTGTAGTAAGTCAAAACGTGGATTCAAATAAATCGAGCTTTCGTCGTGCACCGAATGTTCTCCGAAGTTATTGGAAAGTTCTTCGGTTTTTGATGTGATTGTTATAAACTGGTGAATTTCAAACTGAATTACTCGAGTATGGTTACGATATTTTTTTACGTCGATCGTTATCGACATCTCTCCAATCTCTCCGAGCTTTTTATCCGATATCGGATTAAGAAACGGCTAGCTCTAATAATTCAGAACTTCTTGAAGAGTGATCCTCCGTTTCTAATCAAATTCTCTCAAACTAAAAAATTCACTGGATTCGCTTCGCAACCCAGACCATATACATTCGCAACGAACAATCCGCGTACACAAGGCATAGAACGGCCGCAATAACTGGCGTATCACATCGTATACGTATAGGCAAAAGCATCGAAGAAGCCGAGGGAAAACAAGGGGAGAAAATAGCGAGCTTCCATAGTTAGGTAGATCGCTCCGAGAGGAAAATAGGGAGCATCGCGGGGATTGAAAGTGCATTAGGCATATCGTTCCCTTATACAGCGTCTCTCGATATCGCCGCTACGACTCGGAGAGAGCTTCTACACTGCAGCAGACGCTCAGGAGAGGCGAGCGAAGCTTCTGCCGCCCCTGCAGTCGATACGACGTGTTGTAACGCCGCGCAGCAGTCTCGGGCTGTATTGGATAAGGCGTTACGATGCCTTATGTAGATACGCGCCGGATGCGTCCTCTGGGCTTCTCTCCTCGCGAGGAATTTTCCTAGTGCATTTTTCATGCAATTATACGGACAGCGAGTCGCGATCTTTTCTTCGATATGGCTATACTGTCTTTTCGCGTCGTTTTATGAAGGAACGATAAACACGCGATTCCGCCTGTATATGCTACACTTGCTTTACTCGTCGAAGTAAACAGGATCGCGCGGGGGATTAAATTTTAAATCGTTCACTTTCCATTTCTTTTTACTTTCCGGCGAACCCTGCTCCAAAGTCAGCAACTGACTCCGAGCTTCGCCCGGTCGCGTTTATCTCCCTCTTTCTCTCCGTAAGTTCCTCCGAGCAAATCGAACGAACTCGACTGCAGCGAGTTTGTATTTCCATTTGAGTCTCTGCCAGCGAGCACCGCCTCTCAAAATTACTATTGCGCGCTCGAAACGTAGTGTGATTTGCACCGACGAGGGTTACTCGTTAAAGCCACTCGGCAGAAATAAAGAGAGCTTGTGCGTGATGAGAGTAAAGGAGTGAGGGGGAGGGGGGACGAGAGCAACGGAGCCGGGAGTGAGATGTAAAAGGGGGAAATGGAATAGGCTGCTCTAGAAGATATTTTTCATAACAGCGTGCGCGGAGCTCGACTTTAGTCATTTGTTTTGGCGCTAAAGTCATCGACTTAGGCACGCTCTCTCACAGCGTGCACGGGAACATTTAAAGCGTGCGTGGGGAAACTTATCCTGTCGCTGTCATTTGTTTTACATATGTATGATTGCGAAATTGTGTATCATTAGTGCAAGACGTCTTGTTTATCACCTATTGGTACCTAACCGAAAAGTAAACATGAGTGATAACAGTTCTTGTGATACAGACGATATATCCAATTATGGAAATGAAATTCCATCCGAAATCGCTGCAGCAGCTAAAGAAGTAACTTTAGATTTATTGGCGGACAAATCAAAACGTCTATATGTTGCAACATACTACAACTTTAAGTCTTGGCGTTCAACAAAAAAAAAACCACAATGTTCGTTGAAGAAATATTTTTAGCTTATTTCAAAGAATTGGCAATGACACTTTCTCCTCCGACACTATGCAACCGATATTCAATGCTGAAGACTACCGTAAACACTTTTGATCATATTTATATAAGCTAATATCATCAACTTTTAGCTTACATCAAGAAAAAAATGCTAAATATTCGAAAAAAAAATCCAAGACTTTCACTGCGGAAAAAGTTAGTAGATTTTGTAATGATGCTCCGGACGAAGCATATTTAGTGAAAAAAGTAATTTATTTATACAAAATTTAAAATTGTATTTCATTTTTCAACAATTTACGAGAATTGATTTCGTTGTAGGTTGTTCTTATTTTTGGAATTGTCGGTGCGTTGGGAAGAGGAGAATTAACTAATATAACAACCGATGACATTGAAGATGATTCGACGAAATTATTAATACAAATTCCAGTAACGAAGAATAATGTCCCTCGTTCTTTTGCAGTTCGTGGAGAATTCTATCAAATATGTAAAAATTACATGAATCTTAGACCATCTGAAATCGATAAACACAAAAGATTCTTCATACATTATATAGACGGAAAATGCACACGACAGCCGATTGGTCTCAATACAATAGGTAAAATGCCAAAGCAAATAGCTGAATGGTTAAAATTACCAAATCCTCACTTATACACTGGTCATAGTTTCCGAAGAACTTCAGCAACTTTACTAGTCGATGGAGGAGGTAATCTTACTGACTTAAAAAGACATGGCGGTTGGAAATCGTCTACAGTAGCTGAGGGCTACATTAATGAATCTATGAATCATAAGGAACAAATTCATAAAAAAATAACTAAGTCGATCGTCCTAAAACCGGAGTTGTAGTGGCAGATAACCATATACCGCAGTGTGACAATCAAGTAGCATCTACTTCTGGAGCAGAAATTACAGTTGAACAACCCAAAAAATCTGTAACAGTTTCGTTAAAAAGAACCAGATTTGATTCAGAAGGTCGAGATGATGATAATGAACTACACGCTGAGGATGAATTTTATCGATTAACCCAAACACAGCAGGCTACATGTTGTTCACCGTTGAAAAAACGTACACAAAACAGTGATGAAAAAAGCGAACAATCATTTACTATTGAAAGCATCGACAAAAATATTAATTTTAATAATTCTAATGTTACAATTAATGTACATAATCATCATAATTAACTACAATGTACGATACACTATATTAGTGTTTTAGTTTAATATTTTTTGATAAAAGATGTAATAATTTGCTATTAAAAATAATTCATTTTTAAATTTGCAAAAATATTTTAGTTTAGTATAATTACACTCATATATAGCGACAATGTGTGATTTAACGAACTTTTTGTATGAATAAGCTTTCACAGGGGCGTGGCCTATTTCGCATTATGAAATAAATTTAATTTGTATAATATACTAATTTAGTATAATGTCGAGCTCCGCGACAATTGTTATGAAAAATAGTATACGCAACTCGTGCGAGGGAAACACGACTTACGCACTCGTGGTAGTTCAGCGAACTACCGCGCGTGCGTAAATCGTGTTCCCCTCGCACTAGTTGCGTAATGTACTATACACGCATTTGGGAGTGTTTAGTGTTTCGCGAGAAGCTCGCTGGGGTGAAATTTTTTGTCGAGAGTTGCTGTAACTGCCGCGAGTCGCGCTGTACGTATACGCTGTATAATGTAAGCTGGTGCGATGTGATGACGGAGATTTCGAAGGAGGGGAAAAGTTTAGCTCGACTGTGTGCTATATATGTCACACACTCGAGGTGATTTCAATGTTTGAATTGTACTTTGGGAATGTGATATTTATTATGCTACATGATGATGAATTAGTAATAACTATGGAATGAGTTCTAGCTTTAAGGTAATTGCTTCGTTATGGAAGCGCGATTTCCGCAAGACTGACGATTATTATTACGCAATGTAAAGCAAACGTGCCACAAAGCAGCGTTTTAGAGGTGGCACCTGCGTTTCATCAACATCAGCGTATCAACTAGATGCTATGCACAAAGGACCAATTAGTACACATTTTTCAGAAGGTCTTCGTATATGTATTGTGTCCTAGATTAATTGTAACTAAATGGGTTTAGACACACTACAGATTGTATGCCCTGTATAAATTTCAAATACGGTTGTTTTTTACTCAAAATAAACAATTAAATTTGATTTAAATT
The DNA here is from genome assembly GCF_009193385.2 of Nasonia vitripennis. Classification (NCBI taxonomy): domain Eukaryota; kingdom Metazoa; phylum Arthropoda; class Insecta; order Hymenoptera; family Pteromalidae; genus Nasonia; species Nasonia vitripennis. The sequence goes on from NC_045759.1 coordinate 8,464,299, forward strand.
TATTTAAACCTAATGTAATTATATTTTTAGTTATCCAACATACATTTTTAGTCGATTTTTTTTGTGAAACGAAATATACAATGTAACGTCACAGAGAACGAAGCTCGTTCGTATCGTAGCAACGACAAATGCTCAAAATTCCAACACCAACGCCGCACATTACGAGCCTAATACATTCGATCGTACACCCTTGCAAACTCGTCTATCGAAGCCGCAAACGAGCCTATCATGCACCTCATCACTACGCTTTCTCTATCTCTCTCTACGAATGAAATTTACAAATTGAGCTCATTATCGGCTCTATAACGCGCGGGTTCTCCTGAATAAACGAGAAAGCCGCGTGTGCGGCTTATACAGTCGCTCTCGATTCATTTGACTTTACGCGCATCAGCGACCCGCCAACTAATTCATTTGAGTATTTTTCCGTTCGATAATAATCTCTCCCAGGAGACAGTGCCGCCGCAACAAAGCCACCTATATACAGCGGTACAGTATACAAGGTATAATGGCTCTGTTGAATGTTTTAGCTCGCAGCGCGCATTTTTGCCATCTCATTCGCTCTCGCCCTCACGGCGGAGGTGCCATAATTACATTAATGGAAGCGCAATTTTTCCAGCTCTAAGTGCGACGCTGCCGTGCGCGCCGCACGGAAAATGACAATGTTTGACGTCGCCGGCGTATAATATACATATTCATATGCAGCGTTAGACTGTTTGTTCCTCTAAAACGTTAGCGGTGTTTGTTCCTCTCGCGATAAACAACGCTTCGATGCAAATTTTTGCGCTAAATTATTTAGACCCGATCGAGCAATTTTACAAATTAAAACATTGAACACATCGTAATTTTCCGGCGAATCGACACGCTCTTCGGCACACTTTTACCCATCTATATACATAATCGTGAAGAACAAAACTTGTCGCATCGCATTTTACGCAGGCACGCGAGAGGGCAAATCAACCGATGACAACAACGCAACGGGTAATTTCCGCCAGCTCGCTAATGCGGCGTCGCTCTTCAATTCGTTCTTTTAATACCTATATATACGTACACTCTGCAGCCAGCCGTGTCGGAGCGAGTGCGAATAGTTCGCGCATTAGTAAATTGCACTGTCGGACTGACTGATTGGTCGAGCACTTGGCTCCTCTCTCTCTTGGCAATTTTTTTGCTCTCTCTCTCTCTCTCTCTCTCTCTCTCTTTCTCTCTCTCTCCCTCTCCCCCTGTCTCCTCCAGCAGTGCCACAAATAATAAGTGGGTAATTTTCGAGTGGCGCGAGCGCGTTATATTATGAGCCCGGCCTCGACGAGATGAGCTGGCGGCGAGCTCTTCTTAATGAATGAGACGGATTTTTTTTTTCGTAAATCGCGTAGAGCCTCTTCACTCCGCCCCCTCCTCCCTCTAATTTTTCACGCTCCGGCTGCGTTTAGCCCGCTGACGTGCGCACTTCTGCTAAGCTGGCTGCTCGGTATTACCGTGATTACACTGGCGTAGCGGCGGCAGCGCGATGTTTCCTTGCATAAGTAATTACGGGGATTTGTTGTGCCTTTTTTCCTCCTATCCCCGTGCCGACCCTCGCCGAATCAACTCGGGCGCGTTGTAATGAATTTTTTAGCCGGGGTAATCTTTCTTTTTCGCAACTCCGCCGGGTTAATGCGAGTGTATGTACACGTGTGCGTGAACTTAAGGGGGAAACGGGGCTATACACGAGATAGGAGAATCTTCAATTACGTGCGAGCGATTGATTCTCTCTTAATTTGTCGATCCGATACAGAGCCGCGCCGTTGCTTTCAGCGCAGCGGCGAATCCTCTCTCTCTCTCTCTCTCTCTCTCTCTCTCTCTCTCTCTCTCTCTCTCTCTCTCTCTCTCTCTCTCTCTCTCTCTCTCTCTCTCTCTCTCTCTCTCTCTCTCTCTCTCTCTCTCTCTCTCTCTCTCTCTCTGTTTATCGAGCGGGATGAGGGAAAGGCGCAAATAAGGGCTCAGCGCAAAGAAACCGACGCTATTGAACTCGCTCCTGGTCGAGCTTTTTCTCTTTCCCTCTACTGCCTCACTCTCGGAGTTGCTGTTTGCTCTCGCGTCCTCTTTGCTACATCACTGCTGCGGACGGCTACTGGGAAAAGCGAGCGGATCTCGGTAGGGATTATACGGGGACTCGATTAATTTCCGAATGGGACGAGGCGAACGCTTTCTCTCTTCTTCTTTGAAAGGGCTGCGCGTGTATAAAAGCAGCGTCGAGAGCTGCTGTATACTTTTTAATCTCGTGTACACATCGACGCGCGCAAACATTTCGAAGCAAAGCCTTGTGTGTGTCTGTGTGTGTATCGTAAATTATCGCGCGGAGTCCGCCGGGCTGATGCGTATCGAAACGTAAAACACGCGCATTGGCATATCAGTAGAGGCTGGGGCTCGATAGAAAGTTCACAATGCCGTCCACGTCCTTATGCATATGCGCACGAGCGCGGGTGTATATACGTATATATTTAACTGCTGCTGCGCTGTTGCAAACGTCCGAATAAGCATTAATCGAGGCCAATTAAACGATTCCGCTCGTCTGTACACATCGCGAATTAATCTCTTAAATTATCCCCGCTCATTAAATAACATCCGGCGCGTCCAACCCCTTTGATTTACGAGCGGAGAGAGAGAGAGAGAGAGAGAGAGAGAGAGAGAGAGAGAGAGAGAGAGAGGAGAAGGGGAAGGGAGAGAGCGAGTCTTAGGCGAGGCGAACGAGCCCTGAAATTGCCAGTCTCTCTCTCTCTCTCTCTCTCTCTCTCTCTCTCTCTCTCGCTCGTGTTATTCACTCGCGGTAGTTACGGAACGCCCACCACTCGCGCGCGTGTGTATGTGTGTGTGCGGGGGAGGAGGAGGAGGAGGCGAGGAGCGCCTACACTGTATTATTTTCGCTCGGATTTGCATGTGTGCGCGTGCGCGAGACTGGAAAATGAGGATTGCAGCTGTGTGTGAGAGGGAGCAGTAGGGAGGCTCGGGCGAAAAAATAATTGGGAATGGACGAGAGGTGTGTATTTGATGAGGGAGAGAGCGTGCTTTACCTCGTGAGTAGGTAGTTTGTTTTTCGAATTCGTGCGAGTGGTTTTGCTGAGGCTTTTTTTCTTTTTTTACCCTTTTTCTTGTTGGAAGGCTATCGATTCATCGGATTTTTTGTTAATGGTTTGAGCGGGGAATGAGGATGGATTGTTTTTGTTCGCGTGATTCGCGATGCGATGAAGGATTTTCAGCGTTTCATCGCGGCCGAATAGCGGATATTCCGAATTTGCCGATGTGATTCAGTGTAGAAGAGTGTGGATCGGCTACGATGCTGAAGAATTTGCTGAAACTTTCACGCGATCGCCGAGCCGATCAAGAGCGCAAAATAATAATTGCTACGTCATGCAAGAGAGAGACTTTCGATTGAACAAGAGCGACAAGCATGCATCGAATTTCCGAGATGAGATAATCACCGTCAATAATTCAATGAACTTCGAGTTGAATTCATTCAATTCAGTTTTAAAATCCTCGACGATTTCATCCTCGGCAAACATCGGACATCCGATATCCCTCAATTAAAAATCCCCCGACAGTCCCGCTGTAGCAATCATCCCCCTCTCCGTCAACGAGTCGACCGCAGTAGTGAAACTGAAGGAAAGATAAAACTAAAGCGCGGCGCTGAGAAAATTATGCACGACCAGAGCAGCAACATAACGCTCTTTTTCTCACCGCGAGCGAGCGAACGAACGGGAAATAGCGGCACAGTGGAGAAAAGTGTGTACATACAGGACGTACACAGCCGGCTAATGGATTACTCGCGATTAGGTAAATAGCCGGGCTCACACGTGAGGCGTTAAACAGCACGCTTTGTCGACGAAGCGGCCCCCTTCCATTCGTGTCCTACACACACTTTAATTATTCCGCTAATGCGCCCTTCGCTTATTTCTCGCTCTCGGCGCGCGCGAGCGAAAAAGAATCAAAGTAGCGAGCCTGACGCGCTGAATAAATAAATCATCAAAGATTCGTGCGCAGCACAGACCCCGAGAGAGAGAGGGGAAAAATTCTAGGTATCTTTCTGAAAACATAATAACGTTATATCAAAGTTTCTACCGAGCGGTTCTCTCTCCGGCTCTCAAGTCAGCAGTTAGCTGCAGCTCTCGAGAGCGAGTATCTCTCTCTCTCTCTCTCTCTCTCTCTCTCTCTCTGTCTCTCTCTCTCTCTCTCGCCCTCTTCTTTGCTCGCCATTCGTACGATTCAACTTTCCTCGAGCGCGCGCAAACTCATTTGAATTTTTATTCAATCCTTGAAACAAATAATTATTACGATAATGAGCGCTCGTCGGTAAAGCGAGAGGGAGGGAATTTAACCAGCGACTCCCGAGTATTTTCCCTCCTTGGCTCGCTTCTCTCTGATTCTTGCGATTTTTCCTTTTGCTCGTGCAATTCATCGCGTTATACTAGCACTTTAGTACCCCAGCCCACACTGATGTTGCAGACCGTCTGCCACGGCGCCGAGTACTGTCACTCCTGTATCCCGCTCTCGAGTTTCGTTCGAGCGAAAAAAAAAACTTTTTCCATCTGACGTAATTTTATTTCTCGTGTTGAAGAGAAGATTTTTTCACGGGTGTAGCGATTTCGTGAATTTTGTTTCACTTGGCAATATTGAATATCCAGCTATTCAGCACTGTTAGGGGAAAAAAACAATGAACAACCATGAGCGCGGAATAGTGCCAATCAATCAGTTTTTTTTCGGTTTCAAAATATCCAGTTGCGGAGAAAGATATTTTACGCTGCGAAATTTTCCGCGATTTTTTTTAACCCCTAACTTCCTATTTGCCATTACACCGCACGCAAAATAGCAGCGTAACTGACGCGTCGATTTCGCAATGCGTTTTTACACGTCAAGCTAGACATTTCGAATCAAAGTTACCGCGCAAAGTCCAAGAACGAGATGTTTTTGAGGTATAAAAGTAATTTTTATCAAAATCCGCCCCATGAAAAAGCTCAGCCCCTCAGCGCTCGCGCACACGCGAAACAGAATTATACCATCGGCCAAAAGCCTCGCGTACATACAAAAGAAGAGGCAGACAAGCGCGAAAATAGAAACGCGGGGTACAGCACATACAAAACAAGCGAGTCGTTGGCTCGAGAAATCAGGAATCCCGCGAGCGGCGCGAAATACAAACTCCCCCGGGCCAGTTACAGTCGCGCGCGTGGGTGCGGGGTCATACCACCGGAAAGGCTCATCTCCATAGGCCGAGGAGTGAAGAATCTCTACTGAATGAAGCGGCGCAGCCGCGGAGAAAAGCTGGAGGGGTTCAGCCTGGGATAAGATAAGGCCTGAAAGGAGAAGTCGTCTACTCGCTCTTACTCTGCATTCACCTGCTCTCGCTCACTTATATTCCTCTTTATTTCGTTCGTTCTTTCTCTCTCTCCCTCGGGCTTCTCTTTTTTCGAAGCAAAATGTTACCCCGCCTCGCCACTTGTTATTTTCAAATGCAGAAACTCGTAAGATTCGTGCGCTGTATGTACCGCTGAGAGAAGCGCCCCGAGAGCCATTATTTTCGCTCCGCCTTCAATTTTGCGAATAAAGCGAGATTACCGTGGAGTTAACCGTTAACGAGGTCGAGTTTGTATTTTAAATACGGAGTAGAGCGAAGAGCGTCGCTTTTTGACGGCAGCTTTGAAAAGATTCCCCGCGTTTTTTTCGCCGACTCCCTGAAACATTATACCTACGCACGAGTCGTTCACAGAGCGAACTATTACTATTACACACGCGTAAAAAAATCATCCTCTAATTCCGGAAAGGAGAAACTTTTCCATTTTTAAGCTCAACGAGCCGGCGCTAAACCAGCCGCAGTTTCCGTCCAGCCACCGTAAAGACAACTTTCGCCAGCTCCCGACATCCTGATAAACACTTTGTTATTCGGCTGTATACATGCTACGCGGCGGCGGCACAAACGAAACTCTCTTCCTACTCGCACGTCCCTTCCTACCCTCTCTTTCCGCAGCGGCGCCATTGTACTAGCGAGAGAGCTCTGGGGGGTAGTAGTTGTAAAGTCGCCCACAGGAATGTCGACGTCGTCGTTGTTCGCGATTTCGCGGCTCCCGATACCGCTGTATACCACACTCGGCTTCTCCCTCTAGCGCGCAGACTTGACATTCTAATCCCAGGCGCTCGATCGCGCCAACTTTTCCGCGCACGGGGACAAACGCCGCTCTGCGCGCGAAGAGAATAGACCAGCTCCGGATTCTCAGCTTCCTTTTTTCACGCGCTATTGATTACAGCCGACGTTTGACGACTCGCGTCTTTAAGTGGACGTGCAAAGGATCACCTCAGCGCCGGTACCAGTATATGTGTCGGAGAATCGACTGCAGTGGCCCGAAGCGGAAAACTTTTCCACTCGACGCTCTCCCTCGCGGAGAGCAGCCAACGAACGGACGAGAGCCGAGAGTAAAATAGAAAATAATATCGCGGCGGTGGCGGCGTGCAGAAAGTGAATTACGCCAACTCTCCGCCGCGCCAGAGAGGGAGAGAGGGAGAGGCGACTGAAACGGATAAGCCAATAATATCGTCATTTCTTTCGGCGCAGAAGAAAGGAAGAAGAGGAAGGAGAAGAAGAAGAAGAAGAAGAAGGCGAAAAGGCGGAATTCCCAGCTTTATTATTCGAACGTCGGAGTGCCCGGGATCACTTCCACTTTCTTTTGTCCTGCAGCTACGGAAAATCGAGTTATATGCCTCGCAATCGCGGCTCTATACTTCCCTCTCTCTTTCTCTCTTTTTCTACGAGATATAAAATAGAAAAAAAGTAGTCGTGAATATTCCCTTTGAGAGCGAGAAAACGCGCGTACGTATGCGCGCGAGCGAGTACAGTCCAAAGGTTGACAGCCGTGAGAGACGCGTGCGCGAGATCGACGCGCGGACGTCCGAGAGTCGGATGGATTTATACTTTAGGGGGGCGGCTCTGAATTATAGCGGCTGGAGATCGGATCGACGCGAAAAACAAGCAACGAGTCATGGGAGGCTTTTTTTCACAAAGTCGCGGCGGCGCGTAATTTTATTGCCGGTTCCTTTTTTTTCGGTGAAGGATTCGAGCGATACACGTTAGTAGGATGGACAATTTTTACACTCGGAATTAAATTAGAAAGATTTTATCTAATTGTAAAATGTGCTATTCTCGTTTGAGGAGATTATAATTTTCATTTAGTTTCTCATATTTATGTACTAAGTTAAATCTATTCTTGGCAAAATTAATTATCCAAAGGAAGCTTTCCGCCAACCTACATCGCATTAAACAATAATGCTAATTAAATTTTTTAAATACACAGCCAATTTAATTTTCCCGACATTGCTTTAAATTACAAAGATCGTCCAAGCTTGTCTTAATCGATTGAATTCAAAAGCGAACAAAGACAAAAATTTATTAACTCGTTCGAAGACCACTCGCAATGCGCAGAGAGGAAAGAGAAATGCAAAAAGTCGTGAGTAGCAAAACTTTGTTCATTCGGAGTCCACAGCTCCGAATCCGCTTGTAGCTCATTTCCAAAGATTGAAAATCCCGCACTGTGTGTAAAAAACAAGAAAATCAAAACGAAATTCAAAAGAAGCAAACTAAATCATAGCGTAATTCCGCCACAGGAAACTGCGCAACTTTCCCTAAACACAATCAGGCTGGAGGAGAGTTCTGCAGCGGACCAGGTGAGCTGTAATTTTGTCCGTGATTTTGGTCCGTCGCGTTTCGAGCATCGTTCGGTTCTCGCGCGATTGCTCTGTAAAAAAGTTTGGCGACTCCGAGAGAGAGAAAGAGAGAGAGAGAGAGAGAGAGAGAGAGAGAGAGAGAAACTTCAGGTGCGCGCATTCCGAGAAAAAGAGAGAGATAGGAGCGCAAGCTCGACTGAAAAACTAAGTTAGAACCAAGAGGAGGCGGACGATAGTCCCCCCGCACGACAATGCGATGAGCATCTCTCCTCTTTCCTCTTTTCTCCATGACTGAGCGCAGCGAAGCGTCGGAAAGAAATCGATCTTTATCGAGGCTCTCTCGTGTCCCTCGGGGAACTCGCGAGAGGGACGAGTTTCACCGGGGAATACGCGCGAGTGTGTGTGTGTGCGTGCTGCTCGTGTGTGGAGATAAAGACGAAGAGAAGAGGCGACTTTTGGATTTTACGCCGCCGAACTCCCATCTGTATTAGTGTGTGTATATAGCAGGGCTGCGGGGATATGATGCAAGCGCGGAGAGTACGAACGAGAGAGAGAGAGAGAGAGAGAGAGAGAGAGAGAGAGAGAGAGAGAGAGAGAGAGAGAGAGAGAGAGAGAGAGAGAGAGAGAGAGAGAGAGAGAGAGAGAGAGAGAGTTTTAGAGGGCAGCTTGATTTCATGAGCGATGGATTTTTCGGTTGGATTTATGCGTCAGTTCGCTTTATGTCTGGCTGCTGCAGCCGCTGCTGCACTCGAGGCCCTCGTATACAGGGGAGAAATTCTTTACGGCTCAATTTCGTTTCGGAGTTGTCCGAACGGAGAAATACGACGAGGAGATGAATAATTACGCATTTGTTAGACACACTCGTATACGGATATTTTTTCGTAAATGCGTTGTTTACTCACTCTTGCAGCTCTCATTCTCTAGACACTGCGGGGGTAGTATGAAGCTTACCTGGAACAAATAATGAAAAAAAACGAATTAAATCCAGAATAATTTCAATTATGACAAAGTGGCATAAACTCGACGTCTGAGTATAATCGGACGTTACTACTGCGGTCCTTTGAGCTACCCGCTGTGAAATGCCCGGCCCGCGAGAGAATGTGCGAAGTATTTTCACTTTCTACCTGGCGCGCAAGAAGCAGTGCCCGCCGGAGCTTTGATCCGGGGACCACGGCGACATTGCTGACTGTCGGCACAGAGTCTAGACCCTCGTGAAATTTCTGGCGCAATGATGAGAAGCTCGAGAAATCGCCTCCGGCTGTACGAGAGACGTCGAGCGCAGCTACGTGTTGTGCAGTCAATTACGCGGACTTGGTTATAATATGATTAGCGGCTCACATACAGTGTTTTTTTGTTTTAATCTTCGAACCGTGGTTTTAGCAAGGGATTAGCTGAATATTTTCTTTCGTTCGGAATCGAAAATACTCCGCTCGATTTCGATAAGCTAATTTTGCATTAGAATCACATTCGACGCGCTCCCGTAGAGAAGACCGAATAAGCGTTGAATTTTATGCGAATCTTGTTTTCAAAATCGATGCGCGACGCGCGCGCGCGTGCTCGCAGTCACATTAACGACTGTCGCTCGACTCGTAAATCAAAGCCAGAAGTAGATGCGTGCATAATTGATGAGCTAGAGAGAGTCCCTCCGCTCCATTTCGAGCATTTTTGACGAGGTGCAGAATTATTACAAGCGGAAATCGGCGTTGCAACGCTGACAAGTTATTCTCTTCATTCGATTTGCCGGTGATGTATTGTGAAGCTTCGATCGCTTGAATTTTCGAGTCACGGAAATGAAAGCTGAGACAACGGTGAAATGAATTGTTAACCAGGGGTATACCCGACTCACGCTCGATTGGGTTTGAAGCGAGTATCTACGGCCGGTGAAAAATGACTGGATGCTTGGAAGATAAAAAATAAGCTCGAGCAAACAGTCCACATCGCTCGTTTGCAGCTTACTCCAACGCGGACTAATCGCTTAATCCGGAGAGAAGATCGTATAGACGTACACACTGTTTCGGGTTTCCCAAAAACCGGGCTCTATCGTGTTTAATAATGCTTGCGGTAGATTACGTTTGCCCAGCAAACACAGACGAGGGGGAGCGAAAAAAAAGGAATATCGCGTCTCTTTATTTGTCGATTAGCGAGCCAAATGTTATTGCGGAGGGTAAGCGACAAGACAGCACACGTGCGCCAGACTAAGCGTCATATTCGATTTCGTCTTCGGCGCGTTAGGCTTCGTTTAATCATTTTTCACCATATACGTGACCTCGAGCTCGTTTCTTTCTCGGTATAATTACGAATACGCCGACGAGGCGACATTCGGTGTAATAAATCTCCTCGTTAGTTCGAGCGAGCAAATTGCTCGATTAATGGTGGACGTAATTGAAAATGGAAAACTTTTTTATCTGATCGGTCTATTACTTGGTAATTATCCACGTGGCTCATTTTCTCCTGAAACCGATATCCTTTTTTCTCTTTATTTTCAGAAGAACGAGTAGCGACGATGTGACGTGCTTCGTCATATTTTACATCATGAATATTCACGGATGATTTCGGATTAGGTCTTAGGGCAGTGTATACGCGAAATGGAAGGCACTGCAATGCTTTGGAAAAGTTGCGATTTAATTCAAAATTATTTATCTGGGTCACATCTCAGACAGAGAGAGAGAGAGAGAGAGAGAGAGAGAGAGAGAGAGAGAGAGAGAGAGAGAGAGAGACAGAGAGAGAGAGAGAGAGAGAGAGAGAGAGAGAGAGGGCTTTGCGGAGCTTAGGAGAAAATGTTTGTTTTTCTGCTCGCGAGCGTGTATAAAGGATGGAGCTAGTAGCCCGGAAGATGAAGAAGAAAGAAGATGAAGCAGAAGATGAAGAAAAAGAAGAGAACGAAAGTGATGGAGCTCTCGGCTATATTGAAACCATGAAAATGTCTGTCTGACGTTGGCGGCGGCGGTGGCGCTGGAGAGGAAAGGGCGAACCATTAAGGTGAGTGGGTTTTGACTTACACGGAATAAGTCTTGAACGATGTGTCTCTATATACGGCGCTGCATAAAATATAAGGCTCTTATATTGAGTTTACGATAAGAGACGAGGGAAATATTGACTCTTGGGCCTCGGGGAAGTGCCGCGCAGAAGCGCGCGCCGCGTCTCATCCCCGCGGGATTATTCAGTACGCGGTTGAGTTAGACGACGGGACACTTTTTTCAAATCATCTTTCACTCTCTGACTTTGAGTAACGCGCTCTATATGCGCCGTATATACTCAACCCTGCTCTCTCTCTCTCTCTCTCTCTCTCTCTCTCTCTCTCTCTCTCTCTCTCTCTCTCTCGTAATTCTTTTTTATCAGGCTTAAAATGAAAGTTCTCGCCGTCGTCGTTGGAATATGAAATATGAACGATGAACTTTTACGGGGCAGCGATCGTCTATATATTTATAAACTTTTTTCCTTCTGACCGAGGTATTTTCCGAGATTAATTAAAGCACAACACGACCAGAGGTCCCTTCGATAATTGAAGGACGGACTCGCGCTCGTGAAATAATTAGCCCTCCACAGTCGATTCACCTGGCCCGCCCCTCGAAAGTTTTCTCGACGAGGCGATCAGTGGCGAAATAAAAAAAGGGCGAAAATCGCAGCGGAAAATATTAGGAGTCGTAATTAGAGTCAGAAGTGGAGAGAGAGCCGCGGAGAGTATAGGAAACAAAAAGTTTCCTTCTTTAGCCTTCCCCCGCGCGCTCCTTGAAGCCGCTAACGGGCCAACTTTTTCTCATATTCGAGCGAAATCCTCCGACTTTTTGACGTATATAACGCGCGCCATTAGCTGCGCCTTCGCGACTCGGAAACGAGCTTGTTTATACTCCTGGCGAATCGCGCGCGACGCGAGGAGGAGAGCCCCTCTGTGCGCTCCAGCAATTAGCCTACATAATCACGCGCGGAGAAGAGAGCGCGATTCTCGCACCTCGGGGCTGATCGATCGCTTAAACTCTCGCCAGCTTCTTTCCAGCGAACGAGAAGGGGGATCCCTCGCGCACAACAGCTATACACAGGCCGCGGTAATCGCCGATGAATAAATCACATGTACGAGCGGCTCTAGCAGACACACACACACGCGTGCTTTAGCCCTGGGTACACACACATGCGGCAGCTGCCCCCAAATTCCTGGCCGTCCGTAATATCCCCAGTTTCCGGCAAACAGCCGTAGCGGTGGCACTCACTCGGCGTGTTTCTCCAGACTAAACTGCGGTCCGATGACTAATTAGCGCGCGTCCACAGCACGAAGGATTTGCGCCTCAAACAGCCTCCTCCTTGCGCCGTGTGAATGTACGATCGCGGAGCGCTCTGTTTGCCGTTTGTGCGTCGCCGTCGTCGGCGTCGTCATCGACTAAGTGGCTTCTGCTGCTGCGGGTCCGAATGTTGGATTTCAATTTGCCTCCGATCGTTATATTGCGAAGTTATACTACTATGAGTAAACGATGCGCTGTTTATAGACGTGCGTTTGGAGAGAGAGAAGAGGGAAAGTAATAAGCCAGGTAGTTTATGTGGAGTGGCTGGATGTTTGGTCGCTGTGCGGCGTCGAAGAAACGAATTCAGCTCGGAAGCAGAACAAAGTCGCGAAATCAATCATCGGTCGTGCTCTCCTTTGAAAGCCCAAAGAGAGTGAGAGAAAAGAGAAGAAAAAGAGCGAGCTAGCCAAGGGATTCGACCGGTACGGCACAGTCTGGCCGGCTATCAAGGCGATGCTCCTTGTGGACTACAGGCTCTGAGTTGATGCCTGGCTTCCGGGCCTTCTCTCTCTTTACGCAAGATCAAAGTAGTCAGCTAAGTATACTTTTCATTAGAGTGCCAGGCAATTCAGTGGCGCGCATTCTTGCGCTGCGCGAGCACTTTTGTGAGCGTGTTCCCGCTCTTCCATATATACCTTCTCCGCAGCCCGACGCTCTACTCTACTCTCTCTACTCATTCATTAAAGCCACGGCGGCGAGTTACTGCTTTCCTCGGCAAAGGATATACCTACCGCGAGCGCAGTTTGGCTTTTCGGCGCTTCCTTAAGCTCGCATTAGCTCCACTGTTACTGCCGCTGTTGCAGCGCAGACGTTGGTAAAAGTGAGGCGCGCGAAATTTTCCTGTAAATATGTATTTTCCTCGACCTCGTGTGAGCCCCGACGTCGGCGGAATCCGAGTGCGAACACTCGCCTTGGTTATATTCTTCGCGGGTAATCATCAAGGAGAAAATGTAAACACATCACGCGCGCGCGCGCGACCTCCAGGCAAAGCTACAATCCTTGCGTGTGTGTGTCTGTGGATCGACGTGACGTCTCTCAGAAAGCCAGCTCTCCCAGCCTCAACCCTCGCGGGCACTTTTCTTCTGCTGCTGCTGCCGCTCTTTTTTGCGCCCGGTGCGGTTTTTCCCGTCTCTCTCTCTCTCTCTCTCTCTCTCTCTCTCTCTCTCTCTCTCTCTTCAACAAACGTATACACACACAGACTTCCTGCATCTTGCAGCTCCCTCTGTCCATTAGTATAATTGCCGAGGAGCGATGCTCAGCAACTGCCCGCATCTCTCGAGCCGGGAGAGATGCGGGACGGACACTTTGTGGCACGAGACCAGACAAGATGCGCCATAGCTGCTGCTCTGAAGAGTTCAGCGAGCTCTTGACTCTTATTTGGATGCCTTGCGAAGTCCTGGCTGGATCCGTGTATATGCTCGCTAATGGGATTCGAGTGATTTGAAGCCGCTGGATTGGAATGTTTGCGTTGAGGAGCGAGTCTCCTCTACTACTTTTATTTGGCATCAGAGAAAACGTATTTTGCAAATAGTGGGCGGCAGTTATTAAAAATTGTAGATATAGCAGCAAATTGAAAGATCTCGATTTTTTGGTCTCGATTCCGATTCCGCGGAATTTTTTTTCATTTGTTGCCGAAAACGATTGTAAATATTGGAAAAGCCATGTATAGAGTATCAAAAGAGTAAAGGGATAGACGCGTACATGCAGCAGAGATCGACGAATCAAATTCGACGGTTTAAAATAAAAGCTATGGAATCTTGAAAAACGGAGTATAGAAACTGATTGGATATACCGACTGCAGCGCTGCGCAGCTATATACCTGAAACCCAGTCAGTCACATATTACGCGAAATACCCCCCAATAAAAGAGCACGGGAGATGACTAGCTTCTATATAAAATACATATATCCTCCCCGCGCTGTAGCATCGAGAGCGGCAGTGGAAAGCGATTCTCGTCGATTGAAATACCGAGTCCCCTCTGCGGAATCCCTATCACGGATAACATAAAGACAATGGACGAAGAGGATGAAAAAAAAGAGGAAAAAAGCCCACGAGAACACGTGAAAGGCGAAAAAGAAGCATCAGAGGGGTAACAGTAGCTGAGCGGAAAGGGGATATATGACGACGTGGACGAGAGGGTTAACCGAGCGGTCAATACGCGCAGCACGTGCCATTGGCCCAGGCTCTCTCTCTCTCTCTCTCTCTCTCTCTCTCTCTCTCTCTCTCTCTCCTTCTCTCTTGGCTCCGAGATAAACGCCGGCGTGTATAGGCTACATTATCCGGTCGCGAGAATCGTCCCGAGGCGCGAGTGGATCGGGTGAACTTTTTCAATATTCTTCGCCTCTGACGGCAGTACAGCTCGACTTTGCAGTCTCCTGACCGCGACTGATAAAAGTTGCGCGTTCGAATTTGTAGCAGCACACTGCGCTGTCTTCGCAAAGTGGACCTATGAATTTAGAGTGAAAAGAGAGTATACTCGCTGTCGCGGAAAAATGTGCCGTTCTCGTGTATATAGCGGAGCTGTGGGAGATGAATATGGCTTTTCTCGTATTTCCATTCAAATTGTTGGTGAATTTTAGAAAGTATTATATCTGAGCGTCCCGTCGCTATTATGTTGTAATGATTTAGCATCCTATTTCGTGCTAATGGATTGTAACGAAATTAGTGCGCTCTAATGACGCGGGATTACTCTATCGTGTCGACAGTTGAACTTTGATTAGCTCATTCATTAATTAATCTTATTCCATTGATAATTCAGATTAAATCTTCATGCTAGTGTGTGTGTGCGTGTGTAGTGTCGCATCGATGCGGGTACTAAATTGAAAATGATCAATATCGTCAAGCAAAGAAATCAGGTCGCGTGTCGGGTAAACTTTGGTGAATAATAGTATATTGTGTACCAAGGACGTAAAGTGGGCTTTTTTAGGCCGAGTGTGGATTTTGCAGTACGAGTCAAGGCGAGTTAGCCCGAGCCGAAGGCGAGGGCGTTTACGAGCCGCAGACGAGTCCAAAAAGCGAAAATCCACGAGGCCAAAAAGCCCACTTAGCCCTTGGTGCACACCATATTTTATGTAACGCGCAGACGTATTTTCGCGTTTTTTCGTACGTGTTAAGAGGGACTGATGTGACTATTTTTTGACACGGCAACCGTGCTCTTGTCTTGTTCAAACATTATATAAAATAAATAAATAATGCAAATTTATCAAAATCAACTTTTTTTTTTAAATTGCAAAAAAAAAATTTTGCGGGCAATAAAGACTTTTTAGCGGGCAATAAAGGCCATTATTGCCCGCTGTTTGAATATGCGGGCAATAAAGGTTTTTATTGCCCGCTAAAATAACTTTTTTGCCCGCCGGTCAAAAAAGAGTCACTTTAGTCCCTATTAATAGGTACGAAAAACGCGAAAATCGTTCGCGTGTTAGATAAAATATCTTGTGTCTCATTGAATCAGAATCAATCTCTTATGAGTCAAATTTTACATGAGCAACGAATTCAATTTTTTTAAAATGATTAGTACGATCGGTTTTTAATTGGCTAAAACAAATGAACGAGGCGATCTACTTTTGAACGTTCGACTCGCCAGATTTATTTACATATTTTAATACCTCGAAAAACATCTTTGTAACGGTAATTTGCAAATCGATAACAAAGTCTGAGGATCAAATAACTATCATATACATCCAACGAATTGTGATTTGATTTATTACATTACTATCTTCGTTCCCAGGTATCTCTCGATCTCTACTATAAAAAACTCCTTACCCGCACTGAAGCTGAAATTCGCGTCGCGTTAGTAATTTACGTGATCGTGCTTGCAATCGAATAAGCAGAAATAACCGAGACGGCGAGGACGTCGGGGGAGACGAAATGAGCATAGGGAAGATTCAGCCTTCCTTCTCTCTCCTCTCTGTCAATTCCTGCTAGTCTCGTTCTTCAGCCTCTTACCAAAGGCTTCATCTAAATCACGACTATTCCATGTAATCTCATTGCAGCTATACCGCGGATTCGCATTATGAATTGGTTAATTATTATGATTTATGTGGAGCGCTTTGACATTATAATAAGAGATGTTTTCTCTTATTTATTTTTACATCAGTTGCGTATTGCACTAATGAAGATACTCATTGCGCTGTATACTCTCTAAAATCAGCAGAAGCTGATTAAGTGGTTTATTTGATTGCTGATGGGCTAATTAAATACGTATTAATGCATATGAGCTACTCTTGAAGAGTCGCTTCGGAAATCCCTCTTTGATGATCCTGCGTTTTTATTTTGGTACACACATGCTCAAGTCTTTAATTCGCTCCATCAAACAGCTTATCCTTAAGAGTCATTCAATATGATTTTATCCGTACGAAGGGGAAACCGAGATCAAAAGCTGATTCATCTTGCGGGTTGTGAAAGAAGATACATAATTAGTATCTTAAGATTCTTTTTGCAAAATCAACATGTAATATTCTTATTTTGCAATAATCCAAAGTCGAATAGATAAAATGGTACTATTGCGCCGTTCCATACAAAAACATCACGCTTAGATTGTCTGATTAAAAAGCGTTGCAGTACAGCTCATCGACATTATTAATCGAATTCGAGCCAGCGAATAATAATAACCATCGGTTCTTTGTTTCCCCGAGAAATCCACACGAATCCAATCAAATCCACGACAATTCCCCAGCGAAATCTACTTGTCACGAGAAATTAATTCGTCGAGAGCGAAGAGACTCACTTAAAGCTCTCTCGTCCGGTGGAAAAGCGAGTATTCACCGAAAATTTAGATGGAGTTCTTTTAGATTAGATGACTCGGCTACACAGTGAGCGGACGCGCGCGCGCGCACTTGCCTTGCTAGAAGATTAAAGTGCATCCCACACGAAGAGTTTGTGGGGGTAAATGCCTCCTCGGGGAATTCTAATGACCGATACCTGCAGCAACAAAGGCTCTTGTGCTTTTCCACTACTGTTTCTCGTCCGCCGCAAAAGCGCATATCCAATAAAAGCCGACTGTCGCGCGAGCTTTTTCTTCCTCTCTATGGCGTCTCTACTTTTTCTTCATTTTAGATTACAGCTTCCCTTACAGCTTCCCTCTTAGAGCTTAGCGTAATGTTTTTCGATTTTTGCTTTTAAGCTTTTTTATGCTGCGCAAGCTGGCGGCAAGTTTAAACTAAACACGCGGATGATCATCACTCCGACAACGGTTTTACGTATAATGGGATAAAAACGCAGGAAAATAAGCTTTCCGGAGAGCATTATGTCGTCTATTCTTCCACTTATTTGAATGCCTTTCATGAAATCCAAGTACCGGCTCTTGATCCTTTACGCCGCTCGGACAAAAGCCGAGCTGGAGTGGGCACAACAGGCTCGAAGAATGGTACGCGAAATGAGGCGTTTAATTTATTGAAGAGGAAACGCAGACTGAGCCTGATCGTTATTTCACCGCTTCAATTCGTATTGTGCAGCGAGAGATGATCTTTATATAATACAAGTGGGCGCGTATACATAGAGGCTGCGCACTGAATTCGTTAAAAAGTTAGCTGCACCAAGTGCATCGTCTGGTCGAGATTAATAACCGGCATCCGTTTTCCGAGGCACTCCAGAAGGCCACATAATCTCATCTTGGCATTCAGCTCCCGTAACAGCTTTCGCGCACATACACACATGCATCACGTGTGCGCGGGACACACGACATCGTCGCCCGGGGATCGGAGACGTATCGCATCCACAAACAACGTAATCGATTACTTATCGTCGTCATCGTCGTTGTCGTCATCACGCTATACAGCAGCGGCAGGCAAACCTCAGCGCTGTACCTGTGCACCTGCCAACGAAGCTCGACCTCTTGCCTAAGGCAGACATACAGGAGAACGAGAGCGAGACGACGAACGCCGGGGGCATATAAGCGGTAGAGTATATATAGCAGTGCTGCTGCTGGTGTATGGTAGCAGCTCCGATAACTTAGATAGACCAGTGCTACTCTCCTGGTGCAGTGTAGGTATACGTATACGCGGTGTTGGCTGGAAGAGCTCGAGTCAAAGTCACGAGGCCACGGCTGCTGCGCACGTGTAGTATCAGTGAACTTCCCACACACGTCCTGTTCCAGGCCAGTTATCTCCAGCCCGGAGTTGTACTACGTGTGTATACATAGGTATGATAGTGACGGGCATACTTATACATGCGCGATGGGCTGAAGCTCTGGATATGGATATATATATATATGGCGAGAGAGAGAGAGAGAGAGAGAGAGAGAGAGAGAGAGAGAGAGAGAGAGAGAGAGAGAGAGAGAGAGAGAGAGAGAGAGAGAGATAGGGCAGACTTAGCCGGCGCTGCTCTGGGTAAACGAGCCGTCTATCGGTCATATTAAGTAGTTTGAAGGCCTGTTCAGAATACCGTCGGCCTCTTTCTCTATGCCACTCTAGTTTCCTTCCTCGAGCTTTCTGATCCCCAGCCGTCAGTCTCGCTCCCTCTCGCGCCGCCGTGTGCCAGCAGTTGGCCGTCGATGTTGGTCCTTTAATCTCGCCGCATTAGCTCCGAGCGGCGAAGATTGAAGCAGTCGCGGAAGAGAGCCTCCCAACCCCTCGGCGTACCTACGTTATATAGATATACACGCGTATAAAGGAGTCCATCGCCAGCGGAAAATGAGAGATGTAAAGAGTGAGACGGAGACAATAAAGCCCCTCCGGTGCGGAGTCAGTGACGCGAAAGGACGTTAACTTTATCCGACGGGCCAACTGCGGTCCGCGGGAGCAGCGCGTCACGATATTCTGACGACGGTGTCTCGAGTTTCCCGCGAGGATATCGACGCGTCAGACTGTTCATAATTAGAATGATGTCAATTAAACAGTGGCGAAAGACTAATTAGGCGAGACGCGCAAGAGGCTTATCCGTTCCATAAATATCCATCCGCATCGATTTTCGATTCGGAAGTCGGATAATTATTTTATATAGAATTCTCTTGTACCGCGATTTACGTATACCGGAGATCAGCGCTAACTTCGTTAAAATCGACGAACAATGGACGCTATCGACTAGCTGTCTGTGCTGCGTCTTTATCGAGCAGCTTATTCCTTCACAAAGTAGACAAATTTTAACATAACCGTCTGCCTCTCGATCCGCGGCTTCGTTCGAGACAACGAGGCCGACGAAGCGTCTAAAGAAGAGACAATGAGAAGAAGCAAAAGAGCCGAGGGAATGCACTTACGCCGAATTCGCGAGAATGGAAACAGCGCAGTAGAGAGAACCGCCTAATCTCTGCTCCAGGGGCCCTTCGTCAATTTGCCTTGCTCTACCGGCTGTCGGGATAATTGAATCGTTTACAGGAATGAATTTTCATTTTTCATAATGCGCGCAGCCAGCGCAAGACAGAGAAAGAGAAGAGGGAGGTAAGGGGGGCACGGTTCCTTACAAGCTCCATCTCCGGCTCCCGAACGACTTCCCGTCGTTCCTTCGTCTGGCTGTTCTGCTTTTCGAATCGCGCGCAGCTCGAGGAGAGAGTCCGCGGCGGAAGCTACTCAATTTTACGGAAGTTACTCGGCTTCCAGCTTTCGCCGCTCCGCAAATCTCTGTGTCTACGACTCCGGCTAGATACTCCGCTATTACTCCTCCGCTCGCCACCGACTCCAGAGAGAGCTAATGAATGAGCTCGATATACGTTTTTTTCGTTCCCTTGCTTGTTTTCGCGAAGCTCCGCGAGTAATCCGATAACTCGATATCCGCGACTTTCAATATCGACGGGGGAAATCGAGGATTAAAGGATCCTGCCGAGGAAGAAAATTCTCTTCGCCCTCCACGACCGCCCGAGAGATTCACACTCGGTCGCATTCCTTCGATTCTCTACCGTCGAGGGGAGGGTAACTAACGAGAGGCAAATTGCTCGAGCGCCCTCCAAAATATGGTCCCGTTTCCTGCAAAACGCCACTCGTTCAGTCTCTTTCGGCAGCAGCGTCGTCCAGCAGTATGTGTGCGATGCTCAGCCCTTTGTGGGTATAAGGGTCGATGCGATGAAACCGCGCCATTCTTTAGTCGTCGGCGCGATCTCTCTCTCTCTCCGACTATTTACTATATACCGAAGGGTGGCGCCGGCAAACGGCTATTGTTAAACGCCGAGGCATTATCCTCTCGCGCGGCTGGTTCAATTTGTTTTGCCGGGGCGGCAGCAGCATAGCTTCTCCTCTCTCTCTCCCAAGACGACTTCTTGCGCGCCGGCGCCTGCACTTTAGCCTTCCATTATCGGTCTACTTTTTCACCAAGGCAGAGCGAGAGCGCGTCTTTCTCTTCCGACGCGAGATTCCTGCTGGCTGACGCCTGTGTGCAGTTTGCTTTTTGTTTTGCGCCTGCGCTGCTGCTGCTACTGCGGCTTTTTACCGAGCCGTGATTCCGCTCGAATCTGCTGCTCCGCAAGCCTGAGTGCTCTGAAAGAATTGCTCGCGAGAATTGGATGGCATGCGATTCCCCAGCGTTGAATTACTTTTTATTCGATGATTGCCGTCGTACGTACGCTCTCGTGTTCCGCGCAGGTCGTCTGGTATAACAAACGCCGTGAGCGATTTGACCTTGATCTCTTCCGACACTTATTGTCAGAGCGCAAAATCTCAATGGAAAAACAAACAGGCGACGACGAGAGCTGCAGAAAGCTCCCAAGAAAATTAGTCGAGGGAGGAAGGCGCATAACTTACGCGCCAATTAATTGGCAATTAAGAAGATCTCGCGTGCACTTTTTCTCCCGCGGCACAGCGTCTCGAGACGAATAAAGTACGCTCGGGCCGTATAATCAAGGCTGCAAAGTTGACGTTTCTTCTAGCCGGTCTAACACGACACCGCGGCGAAGAGCCGCAAGTTGCGCTACTCGCTCAGCCCTTTTTCCGCCCTCGAAAAGCTCAGCGGCAGATGAGAGAGAGGGAGAGAGTTTGCGCTTTTTCACAGCCGCTGCCGCCGCGGCGCAACTTCGAAACTTCGCTCACCCTCCGGCTTTTTCAGCCGACTGCTGCTGCTACTACTACTGCTACAAGAGAGATCAGGCCTTAATCGAGACTTTGCCACGCGGCGCGACTAACTCTCTTTCTCCGCCGAGGCAATCTTCTTGTACACCCTCCTCGATTCATTAGGAAGCCTTGCGCGCTCACACTTTTTCGCGGAATGCGTGCCCCGCTGATTGGACATCGGTGAGTCTGCTAAAACTGCCGAAGCTCGTCGGATTGTTTTTAAAGATCAATCAATTTCTGTCAGATCAATCAATTTTTGTCCTTTACCCATCGTCATCCTCATCGTCATCGGGCGTAAGAAAAGGCCAAGATGAGCGCGCGTCGATTCAGCGGCTGCGCGCA
Organism: Nasonia vitripennis; assembly: GCF_009193385.2. Lineage (NCBI taxonomy): Eukaryota > Metazoa > Arthropoda > Insecta > Hymenoptera > Pteromalidae > Nasonia > Nasonia vitripennis. The sequence continues at coordinate 8,485,563 of NC_045759.1, forward strand.
AGTTCTCTTGTAATTCGAGCTCGCTGCACACAGAAGCTCTCTCGCTCCCTCTAATTTGCCGCTTCCGAATGCAACCACGGCGCAGCTCGAGCGACGCCCATCCTCTGTCTTGGCGCTCGCACGCGCGACGTCGCATTGTCGTTGTTCGCTCTCGGGGCACAAAAGCTCCGCGCTCTTTTTTTTCTTTGTTTGTTTGTTTGCTCGGCTGCAGGCGCTGCCGGGGTAGAAAAAACAAGCGCAGTAGAAGCCAACCTCCCCCCTTCTATGAAAGGAAAAGCACAGCGCGAGAAATACTGCTGGGGCCTTCTTTGTGCGTTTGCGCGAGCGCGTGTCGTTAGCTCTCTTTCGCTCTTCCTCTCACTTGGCTTTGTTTCCACCTGCGAGGGAGAGAGAAAGTTTTTTACTCGGGGGATCGGAAATCGCGATATCGAGCTGCGTTTTATGAGAAAGAGCAGTAGGGGGAGAAAAACGCGAGAATTGACCACATCCGGGGAAAATTGAACGGCAATCAAGTCTGCGGTAGGCTGTCCAATTTCTCTGTCGGTACTCGGAGTCGAGGCAGACTCTTCTTGCCTCTCTAGAGTCGGCGTATAGAGCGACGCTGGAAAAAAGCCTCGGTGCGATGCGTCGTCCGGTAGACCGAATGGAAGCAGCCACGCGTTAGGAGAGTCACGGATGACGAGACATAATGCACACGTCTCGCGACGCTTATATTCGCCCACTGACAATAAACCGTGCTGCAGATACGCGTTTAGTCATCGCAGTAACGTATGTTGCATTGTAATAGCGACGCAGCCGTTCTCTGCATTATCGTTAAAAATAAACGCGTGGAAGAGGCGTCTAAAAGTTGTTCTTCGCGAAGGACACGCGCGTGCATTGTTCATTGGAAAAGGCGGAGCAGATAACTCGAGGATTTTTTTTCCTCGTAACAATGAATGGAAAAGTCGCTTCTTTGTGCGCTGCCAATTATTCTCTCGACTCGAAAACTCGCTCGGCTTTTTGCGCTCGTCATCGGCTAGGTATTCCGGAAACACTCGAGGGAAAGACGAATGAAAGTCAAGATTTAACTTTTCCTGCCCTTCGGAAATGCATACCTACGGGGAAATTCGAAGAAAGGAGTCTCTTAGCAGCAAGTTAGCCGAAAAAAAGACGGAGCTGTGGAAGAGAGCAAGAGAAAAAGAACGGAATCTTGCTAATTAGGCATTCAGCGCTCAGGAAATGAGCATTCTCTCCGATGCGTCATTCATGAATTTCATGTGCATCGCGCGCTGCAGCTGCTGTATTATATAAAACGAAGGAACTTTCAAATGATTCTCGAGCTTGAAATTTTATTGTATCAATAAGGCGGTGAAAGGGGAATTATGTACATTTCAGACAGTTTGAATGGCTCCTCTTTGTGTGCGGTGTATATACAGAGCCCTTACGCGTTGAATGAGCTTGAAAAATTATGTTCATATCTCTGCCTCTCGCTCCTCTTTTTCAGAAGTTCCATTCAATGGGTGTTAATTAGCGAGGTGTACACAGCGTGTTTGTGTATAACCGACTGCTCTGCTTTTCATTCAAATCGACCGAAAATACACAAAGTGCACACACACAGACACAAGAAAGAGATTACACATCTCAGGACGATTTCCTTCGACTCGTTACCTCGTTACCACTTCGTTACCACACGCGGATATACGTGCAGCAGTTCCTGCATACATCGGGCTTGTTTTCATTGTATAGACCGCCAGCCGAGTAAGCCCGGAAGTAACAATAGCAACAAATCCAACGCAGCTATATCCGGCATCGCGGCGGCTATGCCAGACCTTTCCCCTCTCACTCCCTTGTGTGTGTGTGTGTGTGTGTGTGTGTGTGTGTGTGTGTGTGTTGAGGAGAAATAGCGGAGCGCTGGCGTCTTCGGAGAAAACTCATAGCTGCATGCGGAACAAGCCGGCTGGAATCTTCATTGGAATGCCAGACAGACGACAACAATGGATTGCTTTCGCTGGAATTCTATATCGCGCTATCTTGCTCCGCACCTTTCTGACTTTACCTCCGACACTGCGAGCTGCAGATGCGAGAATGGGAAATGCTACGCGGATTGCCTATGCTCCTGCTGCTTTTTATTACTTTTCATTTGATCTGAGATGTAAGGTCTGTAAGGCGATTGTCAGGAACAAGCTCGCTAGAATTGAGTATTTTGATTGCTTTTCTTGCTCTTTGAGCTTTTTTGTTCGTTACGCCACGGTGCTACTTCGTATGGGTAGCTTTATAAATTTTGCAAAGCTGAACAATAATTAAGGCAAGCTTGATGCGTTTTAATGTTTTATAGAACGGCTGCGCATGAATGATTAAGATGTCACTGCGCAAATACGTTACCGCTGGATGCATTTTCTGAATATTACAGGCGTGCGCGTTGCCGAAATTAAATTTGCAAAAGACATTCAATTATGCGTGCGGACTGAAGTTTCGGCTTTTACGCGCGATTCTCCGCGTACGCGGGCGTCTAATAAAATCCGGAACTACCGCAGAGCTGCGTAAAAACTCATGGATCCGCATAAATTAAAATTAAAGCGCAGCGCGCTTGTAATTCTGTCCTCGAACGGCCGGCGTGTCGCCAAAAAGAAGAAACAGAAGTAGAAGAAGAAGAAAACAAGCTAAAGCGCATCGGAATGTAGCAAACTCGGGAAGATTAAGAAAAGTAAGAGCATAACCCGGACGAAATTTCCCGAAATATCGAGAGGCGTAAACACCGACCCGTAGCAGCAGCAGCAGCGAAGAACAGAAGGAGAACAGGACAAGCAAACAAAAGCAGAGAGCTCAGACTTTTGTCGTCCAACTTTTCCACCCTCCAGAGATGTAATAGTCATTCAAAGGTCCCGGCATGTCGGCGAATGGGGGCCGCCGCGCGATTAAGCCATTTTAGAGCAGCAGCAGCGGAAGAAAGAGGGCGAGAGACCTATCCCTTCTCGCCAGATGCGGAAACGCAAGTTTCTCGCGCGCGCGCGGCAGTTCTTCTTTCCCATTAAGCGTTCTTCCGTCTGGCCGTTGGTGCGGAGCCAGCCGGCCTGCCGCCGCCATTAAGATGCTCGCTCTAGCGTAAAATGGAGGTAGAAGGAGCTGCTCTCCCTCCCTCCCTCACTCACTTGCCAAAGTACGAGAGAGAGAGAGAGAGGGAGAGAGAGAGAGAGAGTGCCTAGAAAGGGCTAAGGCAAGAGAGAGAGAGAGAGAGAGAGAGAGAGAGAGAAAAGGATGTATTTAATTTGGCGTCTTGAGCTAAGCGTGTCGTACTTGTGTTAAGGGTGTGGGAGTTGAGGGGGGCGATTAAACGGCTCCTCTGTACTCGCCGGCAGTAGGTATTTGCATTGAAAGTTTTCGATTTAAGTGAGCAGCGCCGAGGATATTACTATTATGAAATTGCAGCGCACCTCGTAATGAGGCCGAATATCTCTGACGCGCCGGATTTCAGCGACTACATACACCGCTTCCTCCTAATGCCGAAATAATTGATCGTTCGAGTGAGCGCGTAGAAAAGCTTTATCGATCTCGCTCTGCAGTTGGCAATTTCGAAAAAAGGTGTCATTAGGCGCAGTCGTATAGTATGTATTATATAGGTAACATTGTAAAAATGGACTTACCTTCGTAAATGGTGAGGCTCGCGGTTGCCGATACTGCATCGCCGACTCCGTTCTCGGCCAGGCACTCGTACGCGATGGCGTCACGGTTCGATCTCACTGGCTCGATTCGCAGCAAGGTGCCGTTCTCGTATGGATAGACCATGAATCGATTCGACTGGTTCGTCGCTGTGAACATACAACGGGTTGTTGTTGTTGGATTATATGTGCGTCGATGACGTTAATCAGCGCGCAGTAGTATAGCGAAGCGTATATTTATGCGGAATTGATTTACGTATGTGCCGACACGCTGTAAAATCAGCGATGTTCGAGTATGTAGTATTTAAAAGTTTATACATCCACTCCGGCAATAATTAGCGAATTCCGCACGGGTCCGCGCGCTCGCATTGCAAAAGCTCGGCTCGATCTCCTGGGAATCGCGGCCTAACCGTTAAGCACACTGCTGATAAAGAAAGGGGCGAACTCGCGCTGTGCTGCTTCAATTTTATACGGATTTTGGCCTTGGTAATCCTAACGCTCTGTTTAACCCTTTAATTGGCAAATACAGCGATCCGGCTTTAACGACGTCTACTTTAAAGCTCTCTCTCTCTCTCTCTCTCTCTCTCTCTCTCTCTCTCTCTCTCTCTCTCTCTCTCTCTGTACACCTTTGTTATTCCAAGCTCTGAGGAGGCTGTACTGCAGGGGAGACGATTAGGAAGCTCACACGCGCGAATTTCCATCGAACACACACTCGCTGTTATATATACGTAAGAAGAAACGCTCGCTGGCAAGACCCAGGTATTGAAAACAGCCGTGGCACGCGAGCAACGAATCTCAATTAGAGATAATGAAAGCTCGGCGGGAAAAATAGCCACGCGCTCGTAGTATCAACAACGATATATGCTGTACGAGCGTCGATATGAGCCAGGGATATAATTTATCGGCCGCCGCGTGACGCAGTCACTTTTTCTCATCGTCGCTGTCACACACACACACACACACACACACACACACACACACCTATACACGCGCGATAACAGCTGCCGGTTTTTAAAGCCTATACATATTTTAATCCACCTATACACATGCTCCCTCGCGCGCATTTTTGCGGCCACTTAATGATGAGCTTTAATTCGTTAATGCCCGTGTATACGACGATTCGGCGGTATACACCGCTGCGTTCTTGTTGTCGTTCGAAGCTATGAGATAACGGCTACTACTACTGCGTGTATAGAGGCTAAATTAAAGCGAGAGAGAGAGAGAGAGAGAGAGAGAGAGAGAGAGAGAGAGAGAGAGAGCTGCTCCTGAGAGATAGCAAGGGCGGCCGGTGGCTCTGGAAAAAAATCGCGAGGGGGAGGACGTTAAAGTTTTATATACGCGCGACGGTGGAGCGAAAAAAAATTCGCCTTCGATACGCGACCGCATCTCGATATATATACCTATACGCGCAGTTCCGCGTGAACATTTTTTTTTCTCTGCGGCCTTTTTGCCGCGAAATGCATAACGCGCAAAATAGTTATCGGACTCCCTGTCTTTTTGTTCGTGTCCCACAGCAGTGTGTTCGTTTCGCGGGAGCATTACTTTTTTATTCGCTTTTGAAACATTCATCGCTCTATCGTCATTCCCTTTTGTGAAAAAATAATGAAATGCGCGCGCGAGCGACTGCCGACAAGGCTTGCCGCTGGAGATCGAGAGGAATATTTAATTTTGAATTCGGCGCGCTTTGTGCTGCAGTTTCAGCTCTCTATGTAGCGCGGTGTGTACGACGACTTTTGCGCAGTGTTAAAAATTAATTTTTATTATGTCCCTCTCTCTCGTCGCAGGCTGGGATGGAGCGATTCGCCGCCGCCGCAATGTATTTTTAAACGAGTGTCGACAATATCGATATCGAATCACGATTAATTAATGCTGCGCCGCAGCTTTCAATTAAGTACCAACATTGATCGGATGAAGTATTTATAACGGAAATCTCGCCAGCTCTCAATGGTCGTTCAACCGAGTGTGTACGCGCATATCGAGTGATTTTTATAAGCGACGAGATATCGCGTGGAATATATATTGTACAAAGGTGAGCAGTAGAACTTACACATGATTTTCTTGTTGTTCTTGCGCCAGAATATCTGAGGCGGAGGTGAGCCCGAGGCGCTGCAGAAGAAGCTCGCGATGCCGCCATTCTTCACCATCTGCGACTGCGGCTTCTGGATGAACCTCGGCGGACCTGTTAACAGAGGAGAGGCGAAGGGTCGCACGTTAACGAAGCTCTTTTCGTTTGTTCTTAAATATTACATATGATCATATTATAGAGGGATTCATCGACATTACAAGTAGCTTACGCATCAGCTCTCGAAAGCTTCGGGCTACTCCAGTTCCCGAAAGCTCTCTCGAACCGCTGTCTGCAAGCGTGAAAAAATAACTTCGTGACCGCAACGAAGGAGTATTCGGTCTGCATTACAGAGAGAGTAAAAGTTATGACCCATGAGAGAGAGAGAGAGAGAGAGAGAGAGAGAGAGAGAGAGAGAGAGAGAGAGAGAGAGAGAGAGGGAAGTAGAGGCCACAGGGTGGGTAGATTCCCGTGGCGCTCCACGCTGTGTACCCAGCTACAAAATTGATCTCGAAATTTTGTTATCGCTCGTTTATGGCTATTTTTGCCGGCGAGAGGAGGCACATTTAAGTGCCATTCTCGCTCGTAAAGCGACTTTTACGACTGCGCGGCCGCTTGAGGTCTCCCCGGGTTATCTGATATACAGCCTCGAATAATCATCAATCAGGAGGGAGAAAGAGAGGCTGCGGCCTTATATATATATATATATATATATATATATATATATATATATATATATATATATATATATATATATATATATATATATATATATATGAAACGCGCACACTGTATATATCGGTCAAACGCTTTGAGGTTTGGCCGATAGAATTACGCGGGGAAAATAATAGCAAACTTTTTTCGCATCATCAATGACGAGGATATTTCTCATCCCGCTTCTCCTTCTCGCTAAAATAAAAGGGTCGAAAATATTATGGAATTCCCATTACTTGAAAAAGCCGCGCACGAGGGAAGCCGTAAAAGCCTCGGCGTCTCTCTATATTCCGCGGAAAGTCTCTCTCTTTCTTCCTACATATATTCCGAAGCTGAAAAATTTTCCGCCAACGCCATATCCCGCACGCTATAGAGTCACCCGATTTTCCGGATGAATCATTCATCCGCGCTGTTTTCCGAAGTTCGATCGTATAATTCGCATTAGAAAGCTCGCGCTCTTCATGCAAATTGGCGTCGAGGGTAAAACTGGTAAAACACTTTCTGTATTTACGGGAAAGCACTGTATATAGTAACTATACGTGCAGAGCCCTAGATCCGCCGTTAAAATGTGCGAGAATATACGGTATACGAAGTGCTCTCGAGCGCGAGCGTATCCGGAGGACTTTTTCCGCAAGCTGACCCGCGCGCGAGCTTTGTCGAAAGTTGAGCGTTATACGCATAGCCCAGCAGCGGCGCGGGCTATGAATGTTTTGTGGAAGGAAATAATCCCTCGAAATTAAGTGTCCAGCTTCCTTGATATTCCATTAATCAGCTTTTCGCTCTGCAGGTCGGCAGTATATTTTAGTTTTTGCAAGTTCGATATCAGACCAGCGCAGCGGATACACAACACTCCCTGATTTTCGCTCGCGGGGAGGAAAATAGAACGCCGCCGGTGTTTTATTAACGAGCGCCGGAGTGCAGGGCCGGTAAATATAAGCGCGGAGTAGTCTTGTAAAAGCGGCTACAGTACACAAAGTGCCGACGAGCGGCGATAAAAATAGTAGACTACTCCCGCGGTGTATGTGCTGCACAGACGAAGAGAGCAATATTCATCGTGAGTTAGCGACGGTTAAGTGCGGTTATTTTATTTACAGCCCCGGCCGCCCGAGAGACGTACGAGCGAGTGCACCTGCGACGCTCGCGCGCGCGCGCGCGAGAGAGAGAGAGAAGCATAATTTACGGCCTCGAGCAGGAATTAAAGGACGAGAGCTCGTGCGCAGCTATATACCTGCGGAAAAGTCGGTATCGGTCTGTATCGCGCGATTCTATCGGCAGCTATCGCGCAAATGTATACTATAACGCGGACGTCTCCAGCGCGAGCATTTATTATCGCTTCATATACACGTGGAGTGCATTTGTTTAAATTGTTTACGAAGCATAGTCTAGCCGAGAGCTGCCGTTAATTGAATTCAGCCAAGCGCACACGTTATATACAAGGGCCGGGGTGTCGTTACGAGCGAACGCGCGCGTATTGTGGAGAAATTTAAAAAAAAAGCCACAGCACGTGCGTGACAATATGCGCCGGCGTAATAATAGCCGAAAGTGTGAATAAACCGGAAGAGATATATTTCGAGGGAAAAATCCGCAACGCGACCGCGACGTGTTTAATACGCGAGCTTGTGCGGCTATTGTGTAATTCATTTTCGACGTTTTCGCGATAGACTTTGTAAGCGATATAGGCACCTGTGTAACGTTAAATTATATATATATATATATATATATATATATATATATATATATATATATATATATATATATATATATATATATATATATTATATATATATATATATATATATATATATATATATATATATATATATATATATATATATATATATATATATATATATATAATCGAGGAATGCGATTATGCTCTGCTCGCTTCGTTTGCCAGCGGGGAGGAAAAAGAAGCGATAAGAAAGGAGGACGTGCCCCCTTTTCTGTCTCTCTCTCTCTCTCTCTCTCTCTCTCTCTCTCTCTCTTACTCTGACATTTCTAGCCGATTCTAGCGAGAGAAAGAGATTGTAAAGAAATTCCAGGGCTGCTTCTGCAATCTTTTTAAACGTCCAGATTAAACAGCGGCCAGATATGCGAGATATGAGATAAAAAGTTAAGGAAACAATTCGAGGCATTGTTCCTCGTAATGAGAAGCTCCTCTCTCTCGATGCTCCTTTTGCTGCTGCAGCAGCAGCAGCAGCAGTAGCAGTAGTGCTTCTTAACCTCGCCAGCTCTTGGCTGAAATTACTTTGGGCCAGAAATTGCGCTCCTCTCCACATTTCTGCTGCTAATTACAAGGCAAAAGAAGGACACGTTTTCTTACGTCCATGCAGAACCCAGCAGATTCCACTTTTTCATTCCGCCAGTAGAGCGTGTATAATCAAACATCGATTTCCTCCAGCTATATACACTACGGCGATCATTGCCCGCGTAATTCTCCCGGCAGCTAGCGGTCCCTATATCGAATGTCATCGCTTCGGAGATTTATCCCGACGGCATACCGCGGACACATCCTCGGTTTCCTCCTCTCTCGCGGTGGTAATACTCGCCCATAGGCTTTTCCGTAGCGCTCGGGCGCGTGACGCGAATTCGATCGGGAAGACACGTAATGGCCGCATGGAAGCCGCACTGGCATTCAAAATCAACCGCGGCATTTTTTTCTCTCCCTCACCCCCCGCGAAAAATATTCGAAAATTGCGCAACGGCTATTATTCGCCCGCGAGCAATCAGTCGGGCATTTGTCCCCTCTCGATTTGTACTCGCGAGGATATGACATAATCGTCGAGAGAGAAAAAAAGAGTCACGCGCACGCGAGTTTCCTCGTCCACGAAATTATACCGCAATTTCGAAAACAACAACAGTGCGCGCGGGGACAAAAGACAGCGGAGCAGAAAAATCCGCTACCGCGAGCGCTGCGAGCTTAACGAGGATTAAAAGCCGGAGCTGAAAATTAGATTGGCTCTCTCTCTCTCTCTCCCCGGCGAGCGAGCGCAAGAAATGAAAGTCGCGGAAGAAAGGAAGCGCGGTGCGCGTAGCTGAAAGCGGCCCGCTGCGTGGAATAGAGAAAGAGAGCGAGAGCGAGAGGAAAAAACGAGGTGACGCGCGCGAGTGCGAGAGAATGCGGGCTTTTTTTATTACCCGCTCGCGCGTCGCCCGAGTCCGATTTTTCCTGGAGGAAGAACTCGCGAGCGTGCTGTTTTATTAACCCTTTTCAGCTTGTCTGAGAGGCTTAGTCCCCGTGCTTCTTCCTTTTTCTCTGCTCCCGCAGCTTCCCCCCCCCCCCCGCTCTCAGAGTCGGTTTTACGGGCGTTAAACGATAGATCCGGCGATTGCTAGAATTGAAAAAGTCTCTCTCTCTCCACCCCTCTACCCTATATTGATTCTTAAACGAGCTCGCGGTACCACGCGCTCGAGTACCTGTTGTCCGTTCCCTCGCTCTCTGTATACACGCTTGCTCAACGGGGAGCACAGGTTGATCCTCGGAAAAATATGTATCGCATTCGCCGTGTAAACAAGCAGCCGGTGTGTGCCGCGCTCGTGGAAAAAGCGAACCGACGCGAAGCGCGCGCCGCTGAGGGTAAACAAAAGGGACTACGCGCTGCCGGCATTTAAATTAAATTAAATTAATATTTGCCTTACGCCGAGCTCGCGTCCGATCGCGCGCATTTACATACGCGTGTGTGTATAGCGCGCGCGCGTCGGACGAGCGAAATGCTAAAACGCTTGCGCTTGGCGCCGGCGGCCTCGCAATGCAATTATTTATGATAAACTCGAGCGAGGGCGTTTGCTAGGGAGCGAGGGAGAGAGAAAAACGACAGTTGATTGCGTTTTTCAGGTGCGTGTGCGATCGGAAATTATACGAGAGGCGCTTAAGCGCTACTGGGATTTTTATATTCTCGCGAGAAACGCTATTAGCGATTTTTACGAGAAGGAATATATAAAGCGGCGACGATCGATTTTTCCATTCGCGACTCCGCGCAGTGGAAATATTAAACGAATTTTCTTTTACGACACGGACGGCCCGTGATGAGGGGCGAGTATAGGTCGAGACGATGAGAAGAGGATTGGATTTTTTCCAAAGCATTAATTACCCATTCGATCTTGATTAAAACCGCATCTGCGATTCAAAAGGTGCGAGAATATTCGAGCGTGTAGCCGTATGATTAGCGCGTCCGTCAACGTTTCATCGAAAAAGCCAGCGTCACTGCCAAAAGAGTCGCTAGACACGTATACACACACGTACACGTATATAACGCGGACGGGTTATTACCGGACGATAAAAAACGACGATGAAAAGCGTCGCGCACGTGAGCGGACTGCACAATACGGTCGCGAGAGCTTCGTTTAAATACGCAGTAATACATCATTTATGATAAAATACTGGAAATTACATCGAATATGGAGCGAGCGAGCGCGGGAAATACGATGTGTGTGTGTGTGCACGCGCGAGGACAATATTCATAACATTTCTCTCTCGGCCGGGCGCGCGGCCTACATACTATATAGTGTGTGACGGAGTATGCATTTATCAGATATACACGTCGATATGGAATCGCTTATTGTTTCTATTTTATTTCGTTTTTAGCGAGGAATACTTTCCGCGAATCTTCGACTGACAGAGAGAGAGAGAGAGAGAGAGAGAGAGAGAGAGAAAGAGAGAGAGAGAGAGAGTCGGAGATTACACGCATTGTGAAAACGCAGAGCTGACGGATACGCTTCAAATAAATTAAACGGAAACAAGATTCTCTCTCCAGGCCGATATGCGGGTTTATTTAAATCCGCATCATCCCTCCGTTATTTACTCTTTCGCGAGCACGGATGTGTCTGTATTATAATTAATAAAAAAAAAAAAAAATAGCGACACTATGTGCTATCCAAACACGCGTGTTCGACCTAACACGGCTCGTTCCACTTGATTTCTCTCTCGAAGCGAGATGGAACAGAACAAATGCGTAAGCCTCAAGATGATTAAAGGCAGCGATGGCATTAACGAACGAGTCGAGACAATTAGACATTGACGGACAGATAGCTGCTCGCAGCAGCGCAGCAACAACTCAGCATCCGTTTCCGTTTCGGCTACGCCCGAGCCGTTTAGGGCGTGACTAGACCAACGGGTGAGTACAAGTCCCGGGGAATGTCGAAGTTAGCTGCCGCGAGTGAGAGAGAGAGAGAGATATGCACACCCTCGGCGTGACTTGGCGATTCTGCGTGCGTGGCTATCCTCGATGTATAGGTATATACGTGTATGCAAAGCGATTGTGTTTAAGCAACTTCTAGTCCTCGGCCAGAACGACGCGAGAGAGAAAGGGAGGGAGGGAGAGCGAGAGAGAATTTCCATTAGTCAGAGGCCGGCTAGTCGAATGATTTCGAATCAGCGTGCCTGGTAGCGCGGATAATTCAATTTGAATATGTATTTCAATCCCTTCGTTCCGAACGCCGCATAGCCTCTCCCTCCCTCTACCGTTTTCATATTTTCGTTACGGTGCGCGACGCGTATTTTCGATTCGATTTTTTTCCTCGGCAACTTTTTGCCCGAGATCATACATCCGCTGTTTGTTCGCGAGTGGCGACCCAGAATTATTTTGCCCCGCCGCGTGTGTGTATACGTTCGATTTTCGGACAAGATTTAATTATCCCTCCCGCACTACGCGACGCGGCAAAAAATGAATATTCCGCGAGGCTGGCGCAGTAGCCTTGAACTTTGAATTGTTAATTACAAGGGGGGGGGGGTGAAACAGAGGAGATACCGGCTTTAATTCCGGACTGATTGCAATTGCAAACGATAACCGGATGTATAATTTCAGCAGCGCGGGAGCGAGATATAGAGAAGACGCCGCGGCGGCAACTTATACACTTAATGAGAATTCTTTCCAGCCGTCTTAACAGATTGAAATTTTCACCGACTCTTGCTAGCAGACGAAGAAAAACGGCTTACTCGCTCCCCCTCGTCCCTCTCTCTCTCTCTCTCTCTCTCTCTCTCTCTCTCTCTCTCTCTCTCTCTCTCTCTCTCGGCTGGGCAGAGGCACTTTTCATTAAATATTCCTCGGAACGTCGTCGCTGACTCTGTGTGTGAGTGGGTGGGTGTGTGTATATACCAGCAGCGGCATCAGAAAACGAGGAAGTGGAAATACGCGACGGCGGACTAAAACAACGGAGCGAAGTGAAAAAGACGAAGAGGAGAAAGAGAGAGAGAGAGAGAGAGAGAGAGAGAGAGAGAGAGAGAGAGAGAGAGAGAGAGAGAGAGAGAGAGATTGTTTTGGCCAGACGCCATCGCGATGAATCGAGATAAAGAAAGTTTTCGAGTTAATCATACCATTAGATTTGCTGCTACTGCTGCTGCTGCAGCTTCTCTCTCTCACTCCGACGACGACGACGACAGTAATTGTGACGGTGAATGAGACCGGCGGAAGTTGTACAAGCCCGAGCGTAGAACTACCGCTGTATAATGCCGGCGGATTGCCGAGCCTGCGCCAAATTTATGCAGATGTATGCCGCCGATATTCTAAATAAGTAGGTTCAGCCGGGGAGGCGCTCCGCCTCTCTGTTTCTCCATCTCTCGCCTCTCTTCTCTCTGCGGCGCCGGAATTTTCGAGGAGCCACAGTCGATTTCGTCTTTATCTCTCTCGTTATACATACCACGAAAAGTATAGTCATTCGCGGAGTTAACGACGAAGCTTGTTCTTGTATCGCAATAAGTGCCGGTAAAGCCGATCGCTTCCGAAATTTTTGCTGCCCGCAGCAGCAATCTCGAAATTAACTGGATAAGAAGCCGGGCTCTTTCGGACACCGCTCGAGCAGCAACTCAATAATAAAGCGTTAAAAGCTTCCCTCTTATCAGCCGAGCTGAGAGGAATTTTCAAAACTGATGTCACTGCTTCGGCGCGCGGCCATCAATAAACGACTGGAAAATTGAGAGCCTACAAAGACGAAGAGCAGAAAAAGCCGCTTCGATTTCAGCTGGTACGTCTTGAGCGGAACATTGAATATGCATCACGTTCCGATCGAGAGTTAGAAAGCCGCTCTCTGTTCCACGGCCAAATGGAAAGGTAAATTTGAGTGTTATTGTTCATTTGGGATTTTGCCCGTGCGCGCGAGCAGAATTGAACGTATATCGAACTGCGGAGCCAGCGGAAAAAAGATATAGCAAGAAAGGAAGGATCGTGGTCGCGCGAAATTGCTCTTTCATAAGTAATGGGATTTTGCAGCTTCCGCGCGCGCGACCCACTTTTCCCTGCCACCCCCTCCCGTTCCATAAGTTTTCGAAAAAACGCTGCATACACCTCTCTCCGATAAAAAAAGAGAACCTTCTGCAAACTTATCAAAAAGAGAACAACGGACCATGCGCGTGCGGGCACACATCAATCGCCCACTCGTAACAGTCCAATTATTTTCCCTCCAAAAAGAGGGCGCGCGTTAAAAAAAAAGCCGCGCTTTCGTCGGAAAAATGCGGCTCCGTCTTGCCGCTGCGAAACAAATGGCATAATCAATTCAGCCGAGGCCGCGCGCGAGCGAGCGGACGCGAGGACCGCCATAAATAAAAGCTGAATCGCGTACTACACAGCAGCCGTACAAAGTGCCGGCGTTGCAGCTGCAACCAGGCCTCTCTCTCGCTCTCACGCACAACAACACGAAGCTACATTCGAAAGTTCGGCCGCGTGTAGCGGAGAGAGAGAGAGAGAGAGAGAGAGAGAGAGAGAGAGAGAGAGAGAAAGGGGCAAAAATTTGAAATTCAATGCAACGCCGTTGCCGTGGCCGACGATAAGGGAGAGCAAAAATACACATTAGCGGATTTAAAATTTAGATTCGAGGGGAACAGCCCGGCGATACCAGGTGAAATTGAGTGTAGTGTGCTTGTACATCGAGCCTTTCTTCGCTGTGTGTATGTACCGCAGCCCAGACGCCCCGGCGGCTACTCGCTCTGCGCACGTGCACGTGTATGTCGTACACGAAAAATGTCAAGCTCGATTTCTCGATTCTGTCGCACCTTCTCCTCTGGGTACGAGCATTTTTTATCGTGTGTGTTTCAAAGGGGATACTGCGAATTTCATCACGAACGCAGAATGCGGATCAACGCATCTGCAAAGTTTTTAAAATGAAGTCGTTTTAAAAATTTCGAGCGTTAAACCTCTGCGTTCGCGCGACGTTACTCGCAAAGAACACAATGCATCGTAATAATAAATTCAATTATAACAATGGGGAGTTAAAATACACAAGGGATAATATATATTATATTCGCATGTTTATAAGTACACAATACACAGAATGTTGAAGAAATTCAGTATATCGCTAGAGGGCTGCACTTACTTGACAGGTACGTGATGAATCCTGAATTGCTGTTGTTCTCTGGAAAGAGCGATGTTGAGAGTCAAGTGTTTCCCGCTGCGGCATCACACCGTGAGAGTCTCTATATAATTTTGCGCGCTGCCGATCGTTTCTTTTTCTCTCTCGTTTCCCGCGCTACTCGCGGTCGAGATACAATACACACAACGGGGGCGAAAAAGAGCAAAGCAAAAAAAAATGGAAAAGAAGAGGCAGAGGCAAGCTCGCTCCCTCGCAGGGCGAGGAATGAAATTGCTTCATCGGTATAAGTTGGCAGTTAAGTCGTTGTATTATCACACCGGCAAAAAGTTGCTGGAGGAAAACTCTTGATAGAACTGAAAAGCGAGAGAGAGAGAGAAAGAGAGAAAAGCGAATATACACAGACGAGTTCTGCGTTTTCCCTTTCTTCTTTCTCTCTTCTCGAAGCACTGCTGCTGTGTTGATCTCGTAACGGCTGTAGCGGTACAAGATCGTTAAACGTTATCGACTAATTAAACTCGGGAGTTTCCGTTACGCTTGTACTTTGCATAAGGATATACACCCACCCGAAGAATATACGAAGCGCCATAACCAGACTCACTCGGACACCTCTCGATTTCTCTTCTTTTTTTTCGCGCGAAGAGACACCATTTGCCACTGGGGCGAATCTTGTTTGCAAAATCCTTGGCGCGTCCAAGCCGAATAATGGAAAAGGGATAGCGGCAGTAGTGCGCCGAAAGCCGTTACCGCAGATGACAGAGAGTCTCTGTCGCGCGCAGTAACGTTATTATAGTCAGGTGTTACTTCAGCGCTGCGGCATCTCTTTCTCCGGAAAATCCGAGTGTCTGGAAGAATTTTCCTCGGCGAGAGTGCAGAGTGTATTTGCGGAGGCTAATGTCGCCTCTTACTCGGGGGCAGATTTTATTTCTCAGCGTTATAGTGCAGCCTTTTTCCCTCACTCTCGGTTAAACACAGTTGGACACGTTTTCTAGTCTGCGACGGAGGATCGGGTATGTATGAGGAAGTTTTTTTAAATCCAACGTAAGTATTCGGGGTCAACAACTGACAAATTTCCAGGCCAATTTTCGCATCGTACACGGGCAAAGTGCTTTGTGCGCAATTTTAAAAAATTCATCGTCGTTCGGTACGCATTTATATCGTTCGCGTAGCGTGGAAAACGCCGAGTCGCTTCCATCGAACCTTTGATAAATAGCGCTCGGCTCCGGGCCGCAATCGCTCAAGTCGCGTTGAAAAATTCCCGGCTATGGGGGCGCCTCGGAATCCATCTTCGCGCGCGAAAAAGTAAAGGGACGCAATATCTTCCGCTTAGACGCTGTGTGTAGCTGCTTCAATTAGCCGTGAGCTAAAGCTTGCAGGGCATTAAATTAGCCGCAGCAGCGGCAGGTAGGGTCAAATGAACGAACGGCGACGTGGACTATGCGTCACGCGGACGTAGCATAATGCGAATCTATTACTCAGAGAGTTGGGCCAAGAGAGAAGCTGGACACAAGCTGCTGCTGCTGCCTCGTACGTCTCATTATCGCGGGACGGCCCGCGTCCGTTACAATTAGCCCGAGAACTATGTGTGTATATAACACACATGCGCGCGCGCGGGTATTTACATCGACGCGGCGAGCTTTTTCCGTGCGAGGGAAGAGCCAAGCCCAGCGTGACTAATGAAAATCGCGATTGTTTAAACAAACGCCTCATGTGTTTATATTCGTCCTAATTATCAATGAATTTACATATGAACAGCGCGCGGCGGGATTTAGAGTCGTATGGAGCAAGAGGGAGAGAGAGAGAGAGAGAGAGAGAGAGAGAGAGAGAGAGAGAGAGAGAGAGAGAGAGAATAAGCTTTCGCCGCTCATAATTCGCTCGAGTCTAGCGAGCGCGGCCGCGTAATGCGATTTAACTATTCAGCTTTCGTGTATAATGCTATTAGTTCCGAGAGAGCGTGCGCTTTAATAAGCCACTCTACTGTGTACTACGCCGCTGACAAAAAGAAATTAAAAAATCAGCCAACCATGCGTCAGCTCTAATTGAAAGCTCGAAAGGGAGACAAAAATCGAGACGAGAAAGAAATCACGGCAAGGACGATTCCAAGTCCACTCAACTCTCTCTCTCTCTCTCTCTCTCTCTCTCTCTCTCTCTCTCTCTCTCTCTCTCTCTCTCTCTCTCTCTCCTGCGTAGCAGTAAAGGCAACTAAGACTATTACAGGGAAGTATATACAAGAAGCGGCTCGCATGCGCGCAGGTCCAAAGTACACTTAGTAGTTTCGAGCCTCGAGGGCTTCTGTGTCGAAGAGAGAGAACGTCTCGGGGCTTCTTTGGCGGCTACTGCAGCCCGTTTAAATAAGCCCGGCAGAGAGAGAGAGAGAGAGAGAGAGAGAGAGAGAGAGAGAGAGAGAGTGAGAGAGAGAGAGAGAGTGAGAGAGAGAGAGAGAGAGAGAGAGAGACTGTCAAGCAAAGAGGAGCGAGCAGCACATCCTCTCTTTATATAACGGATGCTAGTATGCACGAGCGCGTTAACTGCCCCCAGTCCGCGTATACACACAGCCAAAGGCAGTTTCGCAGCAACGTGCGTTTACGAGTTGCCAAAGAGGATGGGACAGCTTTATTATTAGTTTTTGCTCTTATGCACCGCACGGGCACGGATTGATTAATCGGTCGAACGCTGTTCATGGATACGCACGTTCGCAAAGGGACTTTAATTATCGGAAAAATTTAATTGAAAAACACACACTAAACGCTGGGCGCGACTGCGCACATCTAGCTTTGAGAAAGAAAGTTTGAACGACTCGTGTAAGACACGGCGACGTCAGCAGCGCGAACTTGTCGAGCACGTGTATTTTCAACTTCGGCGCGGCGCACTTTGAAGAGCCGTAAAAATCGCGACTCTCTCTCTCTCTCTCTCTCTCTCTCTCTCTCTCTCTCGCATACGGCCGGGGATATATACATATAGGCTCGTTGTCGTCATCACGTTCTTTCTCTCTCTCGTGCTGTGATGGGGTTAAAGGCCGAGACGAGGGGGAGGGCGCTAGGTCGGCCGCTGAAAGCTCCAGTGATTGCCTCATAAAAACCGGCCTCTCCGCGCGAGCTTGCGATTGTGATCGCGCTTCTCCTCGAAGGCACCTCTCTCTCTCTCTCTCTCACACTAAAGAACTTATCGACCCACTAGACTATACTCTCTTTTTCTCTTCTCCGAGTGTGTCGATGAAGTACCTCGACACTTCTGTCTCTCTCGCTCTCTATTCTCTAGCTCTGTGGGCTTCGAAAACTTTTTATTTTCTACCTCGGAAAATGCCTACTTCAGCCTGTGTTTCTTTCTCCTGCGCGCAGTCCTCCGGCCGCTCTTTATTTTCTTCCCCGGCAATAAATCGAATAGGATGCGCAAAAGGGGGAGGAATACAGTGTCTAGCCCTGCAGCGGAGATACCACTCGCTATTTCTTCTTTTGGCTGTCCTCTCCACATTCTCCCGACGTTTTTCAAACGCGATCGCTCTGTGATTAATAGCCTCCTTTTGTGCATTGATTTTCTTCGCGCGCCCGTCAGTCCCAATCATCTTTTTACGATCTCCCGAAAACTCACACACACACACACACACACACACACACACACACACACACACACACACACACACACATATATATCCTACTCCTCGAGAACGAAGCTATAGTCGCGCGTTACGTCCCGAGGAGGATCCGCGCAGAATCAATTTGATTTTTAATTACGACTTTTTCAGTTTTCAACGTCAGAGTTGCTCTTGGATAATTAATTCCCGTCACCATGGGCTCAATAAATTCCAAAAGGGAGGGAGAGTGTTGGGGAAACACGAATTAAACTTTTCCGGATTGTTCGAAAGTTCGACCGCGCGCGTAGTAGCGCCGCTCAGAATTCATCATTGCATAATCGATTCTAGTATCAATTATTATGACGACCCTTTTTCGCCACCAAGTTATTTGCAGTGCCTCGGCGAAGTATGCAACCGAGTCGCCCGCGTCGAATAAGGAAACGGATTAATTAAATTTATAATTATTAACTCGTCCAGGTGTCTAAATCCGAAGCGTCCCTTTGAATATTTTAGAACTTGCGAGTGTTCCACTGTTTGTTCTCGATTGCGAACACCCTTTCGATCGCTCTTCAAAATAAGTCTCGTCAAAACAAGCCCGACACATCGACTTTATATCTAATTGTTTGCGGTGCTCGGCGAACGCAGCAGCGGCAGTATCAGCTCCGTCTTTATGGGTCGGGTCGCTCGTTACGGCCAGTGCGCGACAAGCCGCATCGACCCGCCCGCGCTTCCTACGGGACCAGCAATCTTCCTCGCGACGCGCCCATCTCAGATCCTCCCATCTACTTTCTCCCTTCTCCCCCTGAAATGTCTCCTTCGATTTTCGACTTTACACTTCGGGGACTACCACTCGATCTCCCGCTTGTTTCTTTCTTTCTTTTGTTATTCCGAATTCACTCGAAATACTCGACTCTTCCACGAGACTGTACCGACGCGTAATTTTGACACGCATCCGAGGATCAACTTAGTACGCGCCCGACCACGATCATACACCGACGATGTAATATTAAAAAAAAATACACACACGCGGGAGGAAGAAGCGCGTTGTGGGAGAGCATATTGCGAGCTAGCCCGGTGCATTAATGCGCGAGGCTTCGTGATTTATTACGCGTTTACCCGAGGCTGTGCAGCCGCGTCGCTTTCTTCCCTCGGACGAAGACAGACACAGCGCGGGCGGCTCTCTCTTGGTGGAAAAAGCTGAATAAATTAAGCGCGCGCGGCGGATTTTCAGCCGAACGCAGAGAACGCAGCTACTGCCAGATTACAAGCTTGTTTAATGTGCTGGAAGCGACTGCGCGAGCGCGGACTTTTTAATTAATTTTTCATAACTCGAGATTACGTCGCGCCCGCCGGATGGTTGCCAGCGTGTAGGTACAGTGTGTTGGTGTATACATGGCGTGGGCGCGCGCGGGCATTATATATTATACAGGTTTCACGGAAAAAGAGACTTTAGCACACGCGTAACAACGTCGGATCTCCGAAAGGCCGCGTTGAATTTCCAGCTCCGTCTTTTTGCCCATATTCGGCTTGTGTCCCGAAAACGCCCATATATAAGGAAGTTACAAGCAGAGGAAACTCTCTCTCTCTCTCTCTCCCTCGAAACGAAGTCAGGAGTCGAGCAATTTCAGCAGTAGCTAGAGAGAGACTAACGGCCGCGAGATTTCAATTGTCGTGAGCGTAGAAGAGAGAAAGAGAGAGGGAGAGAATTCGCTGGAGCCGGGGCCGGACCGCTAAGAGAGTGGAATTGATTAAATAATTGGCCCTTTAGATTTGGCGCTAGTTTCTGGAATGAATACGCCCCTGGCCGCGAGCCAACTACTCCTCTATATGCTCCGATGCCGGAACAGAGAGACGCCCCGAGAAGAGAGAGATGCGCGAGAGACACCATATCGACTACGTACATATAGCTATAGGTACATCCCTCGACACTCTGTGTACGCGGGATTTGGAAATCCACAACGTCGTCGATCGCTGGGAAGAAGACTGACGCGTTAACGAATCCCCGCTGCAGTATATATATATATATATATATATATATATATATATAGGGGCGGCTCATTAGCGAAGGGCAAAAATTCAATAAGCCGTGATAGAAGACAGAAGGGGGGGGGGGGGCAAGCCGTGCGCCCTCGCGATAACGAGTTCGGCGGTGCTCGATCGAGTTCGAAATTATTCGAGAGGGAAAATGATTTCTGGCTGCGCGCGCGGCTGCCTCTAGCGGCATTGTACTACTTACTCTCTCTCACTCGCGTGATATCCGCTTTCCATGAACTCGTTACACATGATAATAGGCATGCGATCACACAACGATCGCAAGCATACTAATTAGACTTTGCTTTCCTGACGTGCAATTCGCGCTCGCCCCTCTATGTACGTATGTGTGCGGCGGCGAGTGTGTTCGTTTACTGCAGCCCCGGCGAGCGCGTGTGTGCATGTATAACCCGCAGCACGCGCTCTCCTTACGTAATGGGACTTTCTCGAAGGAGTGCTGTAGGCCTAGGCATTTATTGAATATCAGGCTCGCGTTTAACCTCTGACCCGATTTTTTTCCCCGCACGACACACACGTGCTCGTTTGCACGTAGTATGGTTAGCGAAGTATAGAGAGTCGATTCGAGTGAAACTGAGCCAGTTCGGTCGGACACTTGTTACTCTTCTCTTCGATACGTATAGTATAAGCTTCGCGGAAACGAAAGACTAATGAGCTGGAGGTAGATTCAGCGAAAAAAAAAACAGAGAAAGGGGAAGAGATAGCTTTTGCAAACAGCAGCAGATAATGGGCATAAATATCGCCGCGGGATTTGCGGATTTATATTTCGCTGCCTCCAGCAGCAGCAGCGAGCACTTCTGCTATCAGCTATCTCATTTGCATCGAGGAATTTACCGCGGACTGAGAGGCGCAAAAAATTGAAGCCGCCGGAGAGAGGTTAAGCGTTTTCTCTTTCCTCGATGTGCAATATATATACCTATTGAAAAATGACGGGCGCAAATGTAGTGGCGATAGTCCCTGCGAATGAAATATTATCACTCGGAGGGAGAGAAAGGGACGGGTATTCTCGCGGTCGGTCGCGCGGAATATTGCGCCGTCTATTTTTTGCCTCGATTGTTATACCGTCAGCAATGGATCCGAAGGAACATTATAGATCACTCGGTTCTTGAATGCGCGATGAAATTCCGATGATTAAATTTCGATCAGTCGGCGAGTTTTAAACGTGTAAAATCGAATCAATAGAGAGAATCTGTTTGTCGAGAGTATAAACTATATGTGTAATAAATTTTGATCAACAGACCTTGATTAAGTATCAGTGAACATACTTTCAAGCATACTTGTGCACAAATGCTTATCGATTGTATTACGCGATTTGCTTGGAACCGTGAGTATGTAAATTAATTAACGTATATTTTCTGGCGTATTACAAAAGCCCATAATCCAATTACAGAAAGGGGGAGATCACGTAATCTGGAAAAAATCGGCTTGAACTTTGACGAGCTCTTGCGAAATTAACCGAGTGATGTGCCGTAGCAAAGGCCTCGTCCCTCTCTCTCGCGAGCTGAATCGGGAGATAGAACCGAGGCTTTTTATTCGAGTTTTATGATTTAAATCGCACACTCCGCATATTCTCCCCCCATCGAGTAGTCGCGCAATCGCGTCAGCAGTTGATTTTATGCTCGATTTTTACGGCCCTACGTGCGCTCCTCTCTTACAGTCGCTTTTTCTCTACGCGACTCTTTGTCCCTGCGCTGCTGCTGCTCTGACCGCTGTGTGTACGCGTTACTGTACAAACCTGCGATTACCGAGAACTTTCCCTCCGATTGGTCGCCTATATAGGTTTCGACGCGTGTATAACATAGTGTACACACTATCCGCGGGTGATTGATATTTGGTTATGTTTTGCAGTGATTAGTCCGGCGAATTTCGTTTGGCGCAATTTTCCATTAATTAGGCATTTGTTGCGCGAATTAATTAATATACATGCGCGCGAGCTTGATTGACGCTGATTTTGTCGGATGGGAAATATACATACGGCGACGAGTATCGTTCGCGCGTGGAATACTATATCAAACGAATATTGGCGGCGGCAAATCAAAGCTTGCGAAAAAGGAACAAAAAAAAAGAAGGACGACCGATAGGACGCGGTGAGGGGGGAGGGGGATAACAATCGATACTCAATTACAGGGGAAACAAATATTTAGACTAGCGGTGTGCGCGTGTGTACGTATCACCGCAAATTCGTCGGGATTCCCTTTTGATGTATAGCGGCAGCATCAGCTCTCTCTCTCTCTCTCTCTCTCTCTCTCTCTCTCTCTCTCTTTCTCTCTCTCTCTCTCTCTCTCTCTCTCTCTCTCTCTCTCTCTCTATCTGCAAATGGAAATCGTAACGACCCGATAATTGCGATTAAGGAGATAAATAAAGATCGTCTCTACCCCCTCGCGAGAGCGGCAGTGGCGGCGGCGGCAGCATTCACCCCATATATTGATTCGGTACAGTGTGTATATAGCGCGGGAGGCGCGCGCGCGGAGGCGAAGCGCAATATCGCATTTTAACCTCCTTCCTAATTTATGGCGCAGCCTTATAGCCTTTCCCTGCTGCTAAAGCGAAACGCAGCAATAACGCGCGCGAGAGAGAGAGCCTGTGTGTGTGTCTCTCTCTCTCTCTCCCTCTCTCTCCCTCTCTCTCTCTCTCTCTCTCTCTCTCTCTCTCTCTCGAGGTAATCTCGGTTTAGGGCCAAGAGGAGCGAATCTCTCGCGGCAAATCTTGAGAGTGCGAGTGGCAAAGACAAACGCGTCGCGTCGCTTTACGTATACGTATACATATCCGAAGTGAGATGTGTATCTCCGATATTATAAATTCGGTGTCACCATCCGCAGCGGCGCTAATCGACGGCTCTCGTCATTATTAGCATCTGCAGCAGTCTCGGGTAATCGATACGCGGGTCAAAAGGTCATTTACATCGCGGTTCTCTCGCGAACGCTGATGCGGTTATATACAGCGTGATCGCATATGATGCACAGACGACGCGGGGAATAGCGTTTCGGTACCATTTAATTGGGTTGGGCGAGGATACATTTTTAAACAATGCCTATAAGAGAGATAGAGAAGCCTAGGGAGAGAGAAGCGGAGGCGTTAGCGCTAAGTCCTGGCGGGGGTCATATTTTACGGCGGCGAAATCGCGATAATCCCGAGAAATCCAACCGGCCAGCTGCGCGTGTCTCTCTCTCTCCGTGGCCCTTCGTCTGTATCTTTTATTCATAAGATCGTTTGTTCGGCCAACAAGCGCGTCGTGGATAATTATGCGCGCGACTGCGGTAGAATTAGCGGACGGAGAGCCTGTCAAAACACGAGCCGGTAACGATATAAAGCTCGCGACGGTGTTCCAAGAAAACAGCTCGCTGAGATATAAAGCCAGTCTCTGCGCTCTCTCTCTCCCTCTGAGAATTAATCAATTTATACCACACTATCATCAGAGCTGACCGAAAAGGTCACACACACACTGCACACGTACTCAGATGGCGCTGCAAGCTCGCCTCGACTTCTCTCACTCTCTCGTGACTCGACATTAGCCTATTACGTATACGCGAGCGTGCATGCAGTCTCATTTTTCAGAAAAGCACGCTGTGGAGCAGCCATAGCGTACTCACATCATATAGCTATGCGTGTCCCGGCAATTCCCTCGACGCTAGCGATCGATGCTGGCGCACGCGAGCTGCACTACTGTACGTACGTCGGTGGCGGCGAATCGAAAGGGTGTGTGCCGCGATTGATACGGCGCGGAGAGAGAGGTGGGCTTTTTCAGGATTCGAGTGTGCCACTGCTGATGGTGGACGACGACGTTTGGTTGGGATTCGGTCCTCGCGTGCGCGGCCTAATGAGTTTTCCGCGAATGTGTGTCTTTAATTGTTTCGCGCGCGCCGCACCGCCTTATCTGCGTGCTGGTTTGATAAACAGCGAGTGCTGCGTGCTCTGGAGTGCGATGTATAAAAGCTGCTGATATTACTCGGGATTTCGGCGATCGTTTATCGACACATCTTTGCATATTCTACGGAACTGTCTCTCACGGCGGTGGGGAGGGAGAACGAAATCAGGCCGCCGACTACCAAACTGGAACCCGATTCTTCTCTCGTCGCGTGAATAATTCCGCGGCGCGTATTTAATATGCTTTCCTTAATTAGCCGGCGGCACACTCAGGCCATCCTGCACAGTTCATCGATCCTTATGCATGCATTACCTCGCCGCTAACGTATTCCAAGGGGTCAGCGCGCAATTATATTTGGCGACTTCATTCTAGTAAATTACCCCACCTATATAACGCGTACATGACCCACTCGCCATACTAGCTGCTACGCGAGCCTATAAAAGGAATCATCGTAACCCACATCGCGCAGCGGGTTATCGAATCTCTCGGATTTATCTCGGCCGCGAGAGGCGTCAATAATTCAAAAGCTACACCGGCGTTCGAAATACCCTCCGGATAATTTTAGCGCGAGAGCTAGTTGACAACTTTTTTCTCGACGAGAAAAAAAGAACAAAGCATCAGCGGAGCAGACATGTCGCGCATAATGCGCGGACATCACGCGCGCGATAATTATGCGCGGACACAACGGCACCCGATGGACGCAGCAGCTGCGCGCCGCGGGCAACTTTTTGCCGTAAATACGCATTAGGCCGCGAGCTTTTACAGCGCGAAAGGCTGTCCTTGACGCTGTATACGCTGTACCGAATTCCACGTCGAGCGCTTTAATAGGAGGAGGAGGAGGATACAAGCCAGTCTCGGGCTTTATGATGACGAAGGGCACCTGCGGGACTGGCCGCCGCTGCAATTTCCCCGCGTCCGCAGTGTGTGCGTGTGTGTGTACACAGCGGCTTGTCGCTCTCTATCCTAGCACACCTGTGTATATTCAGCGTCCGCGCTTTTTTCACTTCTGTTTTTAAACTCGAGAACGAGAAGTTCGCCGCGACAAAAATTCAAAAGCAAGCTCCGATGTTTGATCGTAGTTCTTTTTCGGGGCAGAGTCGAAAATTCTCGAAGCGATCGTTATACTCGAAAGCGCGAAGACAGATCGAGAGTAGATAGGAATTGGGTGAAGGTGAGCCGTTAGGAATAAAATTTGAGCCTCTGCACACGGTAGAATCGAAGTAGGTGAGAGTCCAGCCCCCGCTTTCTATCGGCGGCAAAGTGTCCCGCGGAGAAAATCCCTCGAGAAGTAGTGGTAGCAAGAAAAGCTCTCGCTCGTGTGTGTGTGTGTGTGGACGAACGGATTTTCCACTAGCAGAGCGAGAGCGAGTCGAGGGTTGGCGATAGCATCGGCCCCCTCAGATATAACGGCGCGAGGCGAGAGATCCACGAGATAAGACTAGTTTCAGCTCCTCCTTAAGCTGGAATGCTCGGAGAAACCATGGCGCTTCTCTCTCTCTCTCTCTCTCTCTCTCTCTCTCTCTCTCTCTCGTTAGAAGTGTGTTATGTACGTGTGTGTGTCTCGCTCGCTCTCCGGAACGCCAGCGAGGCACGTTTCCAGAAGATCGTTATGTACGTACAGCCGCGACAAACCGGCGCGGGGCGAAGATCGGCTGTGTCTTTTCTGGTATTAATGCAAAGAGGAAAGAAAGAAGGCGAGCGAGCAAGCTCCCCCCTGTGGAATATAAAGAAATCACGAAGAGGCGTCTCGCGTACAATGCATGGAAATGTATTCCTCTCTCTTTCTCTATCTCTTATGCGCGAGCGCGAGAAGAAGCGACGGCAGCGACGCCGGCAACAGGGAAGAAGGATATTATAAGGGTGGAAAAGCTG
Source organism: Nasonia vitripennis (assembly GCF_009193385.2). Lineage (NCBI taxonomy): Eukaryota > Metazoa > Arthropoda > Insecta > Hymenoptera > Pteromalidae > Nasonia > Nasonia vitripennis. The sequence goes on from NC_045759.1 coordinate 8,511,629, forward strand.
CTGTTGGCGGCGCTGTCACCGCGAGAAATTATGCCCGTTGCCTTTGTACGCCAGGCTTTCTCTCTCTCACGGCAGTTTATTCAGATTGTCGCGAGGTGGCCTTTAACCCCGCTCTCTCTCTGAATTACGCGAGGCTCGCGCGTCGCATGAATATTCCAAAAGCACGATCGTCCGGTGTCCGCCCGCGCGCGCGCGCGCTTCAGCCGTTTTGTAATTCCTCGGCGCGAGTCTAGCGTGTGTTGCTTCTCTCGCGGGGATACTTACCTTTTTCGCTCTCTTCTCTCTCCTCTCGTCTTTCAAACGCGACGACGACGCGACGCTTCATTTCTGCGCGGCGAGATAAACTCGACGATTGTATACGTGCGCGCACGCGGCGGAGCTTTTATTTACAGCGCGAGACGCGGCTGGATTTCTTCGATGTCGCGCTCGGAATATCATAGGAACATTCGCACACGAGACTTTTTCGGGGCTTCAGGCGGGAGGGAAGAGGAAAAAAAATAAAACAGAATAAAAAAAAGAAGTCTGACAGGCGCAGGGCTCGCGTAATAAGGTTTAAGAATTCACGCGGAATGCAAATGCGCGCGCAAGCTTGTTCCGCAGCGTGCGTGCGTGTATGTATGTGTAGACGAACACGCGGCGAGCCATGTTAATTCGTTAATTCAACGGAATTTATTCAGCTCGCCAGGCAGTAGCAGCAGGTGAATTTAGATGTTTTCCGCGGCTGAGACACAAGCGCTTTTTATATCGTAACGCGCGGCTTCGAAAAATACTTAGTGTTTTATACGTGAAACCAAAGTACATAGCGCTATTCCATTAGCTGCGGCGGCGCATTAAAGAATTTTTTCCTTCGACCGAGCTAATGAGCGCGACGGTGTGTGTGTGTGTGTGTGTGTGTGTGTGTAGATATTATGATACACGAACAAATTCATTTTAATATCCCCGCGCGCGAATAGCAAAAATAAAAAAATCGCCTTGTTTCGAAATGTTACCCTCCACTGGATTACATAATATACGCTGGGCGCGAGCCATGTGCAAATATGGAGGCAAGCGCGGCATGACACGGCACACGACGTCGAGACTCGTAGGCGAAGTAATTAAAAACTTCTCGTTAGCGGACTTCATCAGGTGTTTGAAAGGCACTAGTGTGGGTTGTTATGTTTTTATATAGGATACACACGTACGCGCAGCTTATTCGAAACGGAAATATTGTTTAAGTCAATATACTTCGCGGCGAATCAAATTCAAAGCCGCATCGCGAAAAGGGCAATAAAGCTTCGGATGAAAGGCGACGAAACGAAATCGTCCTCCCTCCAATTAGCCCGGCATTCATGCAGTGTATAGTGTGCGCAAGGGAAATCGAATAAGAAAGAGCAGAAGGAACGTCAGCTCTCTGTCGAAGTGGATTGTGGCCGACGAGGGACGACGGAGAAAAAAATCCATTTGATTCGATTGCGACGCGGACGATTTATCGCTTTCGGACACACACAGCATGTGTGCATGTGTGTGTGCGGGAGAGGAATTTCCCGTCTTTTTTTTCGATCGAAACGACCGTATGCATAGCTTTCGGTTCTCGAAGCCGTTTCCCCCTGGCGAGCGAAATATGCAGAGGGATTATACAGTCGGCGTCGTGAAAGCTCACACGAAATTTGGCATGATTTTCGTGCGGGCTGATTAAAAAGCCAGATGGAAGTGCGTCGGAGGCAAAATTTATTAGCCCCTTGTTTCTCCCAAACCGACCAAGTGTACACAACGACTGTGTTAACGCGCTGATGCGGAGTGGCTTGTACGTGTACGTGTCTACAATCCACCGCACGCGTACACGGGAGAAAGAGAGCGCGTAATCAGAGATAGCCATCGCCGCGCGGCGACTGCGGGGGAGGGAGTAGAAAAACTTCAGAGACCCGCGATGCTTATCCGGTATACACTCGCGAGCTTTCGTTTTTTTTCTTTTGCTTTCGTCGGAGCCATTGAAAAATCATTCTATCCTGGGCCGCTTGTAAAAATTGAACTGCCCCCCCGGCGTTGCTCCGTCCGCTACAATTCAATCGTAAAAACGTTTACGTCTTGAGCGTAATACACACGGCCGGCCCTCACGAGTGTGTATATAGCTATAATACGAACTGCTCAGCTCGTGAATTCCAACGGCGCGGCGAGCTTATCGCAATTACGCATAATAACTCTTTATCAGTAATACAGTCGTCCTCGGCGGCGGGGATATTATACACCGATGGGATCATTGGTAAATAAGCGGGAGCCCGCGCGCGACGATCGGACGGGCCTGATTAGGGAACGCGAAGAAAATAATATCCTTAACGAGGGAAAGTAATTACGCAATGGCGTGCACAAAATATAGGCCTCTCGCTCTCTTTCTGCTTCGTTGTTTCTTTTTTCGTTCTCTTCGCGGCACTGTATACTCACTCGAGTGAAATTATACGTGGACGACTCGTGTAGCTACTGCTGCTATACACTACTCGGCTCTGCATCTCTGAAATTTCAAACGAATTTATCAGACCGAGCGCGCGCGAGCGTCGAGGGCCATTTTTCACTCGCGCGGATTTTCGAGCCCGCGCGCGTGTGTACAGGGCTATGAAATCCGACAGAGCGATATTTCTCCTCGGCAAATCTGTCTCTCTCTCTCTCTCATTGACTTTCCCGAAGAAGCTGCCGCTGCTGCAGTGTCCGATGAAGTTGAGTTTACCGATGATTTATCCCGCGTATACACACACCGCTCTCGGCATTAAGGACACACACGCTCTGTTAGCAAAAGAATCTCGTGCGGCTCTTAAATCGGGATCTAAGGGGAAAGTATAGGCGATCCAGCACGCGGGGCCGTCTGTCGTCCACATACACACACACACATGCACACAGACACAGACAGGCACACAAGGGTGCGAGCATATGGTTAAGCCATAACGGCGGAAGTGATATATTTAAACTCGGCGCAAAGTTCGGCCCCTGAAAGAGCGGGGCGTGCCTCGCATAAGTTTACATTATCTTTCCATCTGATTGCTGGAACAGCTCGTGTGCGTGTGTGAGAGTGTGTGTCTATACGGTTCCCTTGGCTGGAGGGAAGAAATTTCTGTATCGAGAGCGCGAGGTCCAAGGAAATGGGCCAACTGCGAGAGTTCGGTCGGGGAATAACAATGAGAGCAGCTCGCGCTCGCAAGAGAGAGAGAGAGAGAGAGAGAGAGAGAGAGAGAGAGAGAGAGAGAGAGAAAGAGGGTTTATTGAAAAGAGCTGGTTGAGGAAGAGATTGATTTATTTATGCATGTACCCTTCCTCTCTGAGAGAGTCTTCTCTTGGCGGTTTAATTTTAACCCGCTTTTGAACGGCGTCTTGCAAAACTCGCTTATTTCCGCGGATCCAATAGCTCGAATCTCGAGATATCGTTACGAATTTGCGCGCTTTTTCGAAGAATCAACAACAACGCGATTAATTAATCTCCGGCGAAAGACAGATGACGGAGGAAGGATGAGAAAAAATATATAAACGCAAAATCTCTCGTCGACTAATCTGGAATAAACGGATTATTCAATTGCAGCAGCAGTGGCCGCTCTAATTGAGCAGCCCGGCGAAATAATATCTCGTCCGCTCCGCGGATTTTCCTCGCGTCTCTGTATATTATTTCGCAGCGTCGCGTGTATAAACCCGCTGCTTTTCAACGGCTCATATATACTGTATTATATACGCTTTCGCAAGTCGTTGGCTTTCACGAATATACATACAACAGCGTGTGTGCACAGCCCAAGCGATTGAGCTCTGCGTCTCGTTTCGGCTTTCTTTGCGCGAACTTCGACAAAAGCGATGCGCAAGCGCGCGAGGTATAATATAATAATCTTCGCGGCTGAAAGGGGCTCTGGCGTTCTGTGAAGCGTGAAAAAAGAGGTCACGAGACTTTCGTGAGTGGCTCCGCGGCGGCACCGCGTTAATTTCTAAACATAATAAGGTCGTGTTAATACCACATGACCTGCGAGCTCTCTCATACTTGCTCTTTTCTTACACTCGACTACGTGGCTGTGTGCGTTGATGAAGGGAAATAATGTGAGTGCAGCGTTGATCTAATAATAATACGTGGTTGAAATTTTAATTTGTAATTTCATGATGTAGGATTACATTACGAGGCTACAGTGAAATTCGTTTAGATATTTAGTCGATCAGTATACTGTCAGTCTATTGTGCTCGAACTCGCTTATTATTGATTAGAATACTATATTATGCGTCTTTTTTTTGGCTTGTAAATGTAACGAACGACTGAATCCTTATCGATTATTGTATCACTTCAATATTGAAGCTTACATGTCTGAAGAATATCACTATTATAGTTTATCGAATTGCGCCTGCAGTGTAACACTAAACTATTCTATCGGTATAGCATTGCAGACATGGACAAAAAATAAAAGCTTCGTTACGAAGACATTCTCAATCGTTGTCTCTGAAAACGAGAGACCGTAAAAAGCAGCTCGCGTCTCAACTGCAAACTCGCGAGAGTACATAATCGAGAAAGAGCCACGCGCCATTAGCGAAACGCTCTCCGGTGCCGTTATCTTTGTATTACGATCAATTCTTATGCCAAACGGTAATTGCGCGGAAAACTGGCTCAGCTCCCTCTCGAAAACAGCCCATCCGTTCTGGCCTTCTCTCGCGGCATCTTTTATATGCGCCGCCGAGTCCGCTGATACAGGCTCCGACATGTTAATTTTCGAAACGAGAGCCCGGGATCATTCTTGACCCCTCGTGCGCCGTTATCTAGCAATTTCCCGCCGAATCGCGCTGTAAAAGCACACCGTAGGCCGCGGCTTTAAAAGCCGAGACAAGCCGACCGACTACCCTTTCTCTCTCCTCTCTTAATCTCGGCCAGGACTTCTATATATAAAGTCCGACATTACAGTGCGTTATCGCGATCAAGCGGAGGTGGGCGCCGCGAACGAGTGAAATTTTATATCGGCCCGCCGCGAAATCTTTAGGGCTGGATTTTTAACGGCCTAGCTCGTAAAAGGACTCTCGCGCGCGAGCGAACGATAAGTCGAGAGAGCGAGCTATATATATATGCATGCTTTTTAGTGATTAAGCTCGAGGGAGCTATAGCTGAACTTTGAAAAGTAATTCTAGTAAGAGCGAATTTTCTTATATCACACACAACCAAAGACGCAACAACAATATCCCTGACGAATAAGCGCAAAAAAACGAACGTGTATAATCTCGTTTCCCCGTTAATTCGCGACGCGAAATCTCCGAAAGATCCACGACCTGGCCGTGTAATACTCCGGTAGCATGAAAAATAAATTGAAAGTACGCCGGGAGAGGCGGCAGCCCCGGGAATAAAGTGCAAAACGGGAGTTTGAGGGGAACTGCAGCCTCTCTCTCTCCGGGACGACGAGCTGGATACAAAACTTTTCGGCGAGAGAGAGAGAGAGAGAGAGAGAGAGAGAGAGAGAGAGAGGAGAGCTCGAGCGAAGCGGAGATCAAATTAACTTGCAGCCCGCTTTCCTGTCTCCCTTATCCGACATCGCTGCACTGCTACTGCTGCTTCATCTTTTTTTCCCGTCTTCTAATCATTCCCTCTTCCGTGTCCTATCTCCCTGGAGTGTACGCGTGCACGCAGTGCGCGCGAGACGAAAATTTAACGAATCGGCATTTAGCCTTGCATTTCGAGCTTCAGAGCTGTGTAAAAAGAAATCAAAGGGAAAAAACACGTATACACAACTTCAAGTGACGCAGCAGGAGAATTAACCAAAACGAATTATCTCCCAGTCATCCTTTTCGCATCGTTACTCGCCACGGCTCAGCGCTTGCGATCGAACCGATGCCCGTAATGGATTCAGCAGAAGTACACAGCCCGCGTCACGCGTGAACGATCCACTCGTCTGTCTGGACTCGATTCTTACCACTGCCAATCGCGTATACGTATACGTTTTAATTCGCGTCGCGGCTGGAGCTGAGAAAATGTTTGGCTTCAATTTTTCTTCGAAAACAAAAACAGCTCGCAGCTCTTGCTTTCCCAAGCCCAAGGCGAGGATATTATAATGCGCGATAATTGATGCGCCCGGCGGAATCTAAGTCCGAAGAAAAACATCGTGCAAGGTCTGGAAAGTTCGAGGAACGGTAGCTTTCTTATTTCTTCTTTGTCGAGCCGCGCGCTGTATATAGCGGCACCGCGGGCGAGTCTTAGAAATTCAATTGTTTTCACGGCGATAATTCTAGCAGCGAGAGACTGCTGCAGCGCTCGTGTTCCCGCGGGCTTTAATATAAAAAATTGAACGGCGCGCGAGAAGAGCGACGATGATTTTTCTCGAGCTGGCTTCGCGCGTACTACTGGGCTATAGAGAGAGGGATGAGGCAGAAAAAAGGGAGAGGAAACGAGGGACCGTGTAAATCTGCTTACAAAGTAGACAACCGAGACGTAAAACAAACAGCGAGCTTGCGGGGGACGCGCGCGCGAAACTTGAAAAGCCAGAGCCGCGCGCCGCTAGGAAAGAAACAATAACCGAACTTTTGCCCAGGCTTTTTTTCCAGCAGCCCCGAGAGCAGCGCGAATAAGAGAGGCGCAGCGGCTTTCATTCAGGCACGTGCAATGTTAAATCTAGCGTCCATTAAAAGGTCGTAAAGCTCCTCTCCCGCTCATTCTCTGCGCTGGGAAATAATAAAAAGGCGCGTCTGTGTGCGCGCGGTATAACTCGTTTTCGAGATTGCGCTCTCTAGAGTGAGGAGGCAGAGGAGCAGAGGAGAAGAAAAAAAGTTATATTATTACCGAGAGAGGCTGCGGCGTTACACAGGCCGCTGGCTGATGATCGCCTGCTTAACGACTATTCGATACTGCGGTAATTGGCTGCACCGGAGGGTATAACGAGCTTTTGATTTCGGACGGTGCGCAGTAAAGAATTGAAAAATATTCGGGAGATAGTGAGACGAGACAAAGGCGGCGGTATATTTCTGTTATTTTGCGCAAAAGGGACGCATCCGATTAAACGCTTAACGGCACACGGCCTCTTAACGACGCCAGCGGCGAATCGCATCGACGGCGTAAATGATAAATCGCGCGCTCACCATTTTCCATTTTATAATATCAAGAGCGTAAAGGAGCGCCGAATAAAACATCGAACTGCGATGCGTAAAAATGCTCGCGGTATTATACACTCTTCAGCGTCGTAAAGAAGCACCGACTTTGCTCGTAAATAGATGTATGCCCGAGGATTCGGCTGCTCGCGCACGGCCCTTAAAAAGAGTCTAATTAACGGACAGGGGCGGAGCGTATAAGGTTCTTTCTCTCGCTCTCTCCCTCGACTGCAGTAATATCCTCGAGAGAGCTTTACGGCGCATATTCCGAATTAATACCAAGGACACTTTACAGCCGTAAATACCGCCATCGTCCTCGTCGTCGTCGTCGTCGAATTAATTACGCGCCAACTCGTCGTCGTCGTAGTCGCGCGTTTCCCTATCAAAACAACGAGGCTAAGGCGCAGCGCAAATTGAAGCAGCAGTATAGGGCGATACGCTCTCTCTCTCTCTCTCTCTCTCTCTCTCTCTCTCTCTCTCTCTCTCTCTCTCTCTCTCTCTCTCCCGACGTTGTCATTAGTTTATGAGCCGAACTTGTGTGTGTGTGTGTGTGTGTGCGCGCGCGTTCTCGTTGCAATAATTGCGCCGCTTGTATAGCACGAGAGCATAATGAGTCTTTCCGCGGATCGACAGCCGAGTATACAACGTCTGACGCAGTGATATTATACTGATTTCCATAGACTCTGTATGTATAAGTCATACATACGAACTCTAATGCGAAAATTCCAAAGTCCGCGGCGGAGCTTCACGCATGAAAAATATATTCGTGTACGTATAATGACGGCCAATAACTTTGTAAATTAACGTTTACGCTGCGGCTGCAGCGACACACACACACACACGAGCACATACTGTATATACGAAGCCATATCAAGTTCTTGCTATCAGCGTCGGTCCGGCAGCTGTGCTTTACTGTGGTTTCGCAATTACTCGCTCGGAACGAAGCTCTCGCGGCCAAGCGTCGGAACTAAAAGTTGCTGCTATACCCTTGCCCTCTCTCTCTCTCTCTCTCTCTCTCTCTCTCTCTCTCTCTCTCTCTCTCTCTACTGCGCGCAATCGACAATACCGGTAGCTTCTCTCATTGTACTTTTGACCATAGCTCGATTTTCCCACACACACATACACGCTTATGCAGCCGAGTGTGTATATCTGTAGCTAACCGAAGAAAGACTGCGATTAGATGTCGGCCGGATAATAAAGAACAGCTGTTCGCCCGAGTCGTCCTGCGGAGCGCCACTCGATTCTCTACCGACCACACACACACACTCTACCCTATCTCGCTGATATTTAAGAGAAGCCAGACAGAGAGAGCGGGAGGGAGATTCTATCCCGATCCCCGAGAATTTTCCGTATATACGTAGCCCCTTGATAGGGGGAGGGGGAGCATAGTCTCTCGGAATCCCTGCGGGTTCAACGACGAAAAATCGAAAGAGCCCGAGAGCTAAAGTGGAAAAAAAGTGGAAAAGATCGCGGCGGGAAAGTGAAAAAATAAAGTAAGAGAGAGAGAGAGAGAGAGAGAGAGAGAGAGAGAGCGCGCGAGAGGAAAACGCTACTCGCTCTTAATATGATCCCCTGCTAGCTGGAGGAGTAGGATGAGGTGAAGCCGAAAGCCGCAGCCGCGCGCGTTTTAAGCTCGATTTAAGCTCGATCGGGATTTTCCGCGGGTTTAGCGACACGCGACTATGCCACCTGAATCGAAATCGCCCCCTCCGACGGCCAGAGGCTACACATTTTACCAATAATGTGTCGATATTTTTCCCCACGTAATAATGCACGCATTTCATACAAAGTGAAAAATCACGAGAGTTTCCGACATCCAAACAGTAAATTGTAATAACGTAAGCGCTGCGTTAAATAACGCATATTGGCATGTAAATATCGAGTCGAATAAGCACGCTGGGAATTCCCGGACGCGCATCCGAAACAGCAGGCGTCGGGAGGAAAAGAGACTCGCGCGCGCACGTGACAGGCTGTCTAAATCCGCAGCCCTTTCTCTCGCTGCTGGATATAACAGAGAGACTATATTGCGGAGGGTCAACGCGCCAGCGGAGAGAGACTCGCACACACGTATATATATATATATATATATATATATATATATATATATATATATATATATATCGATCAGACGCTCTAATAATCCAGCCGAGCTACACTCCTCGAAGAGGCCTTTGACACTTCCGATCGATTCAACAGCTGCGCCGCAGCCCTCTCTCACTTACTTGGAATGCGCTCGGGGATTTTACGAGGAATGCAGCGCGCGAATCTCCATCAGGCCACGGCGTCTATAGGTGTGTGTATATATATATATATATATATATATATATATATATATATATATATATATATATATATATATATATATATATATAATCCCCCAGCCTTCCGGAGAGTGAGAGCGAGACGGTTTTTCATATTTTACGGCGCTGTGTATAATTGAGGCCGTAAAACGTCCATTAGTCATCCCCCTCTCTGTTTTTCCTCTGCAGCAGCGGAATAGCGGCGCGTGCAGCACATCGATTCGCCGAAAGTGTCTTAATCCCGCTCGCGCGCGCGGCTGCAAGCTGCTAAGGCCGGGGCAAAAAAAATCTGCTGAACCGAAAGGAGAGGAGGCGTGAAAACTCTGTTGGCTCATTAATCACCGATGTTGGCTGCGCTCGCCGTGTGTGTGTGTGTGTGTGTTTCGTTCTTTTTCCTTTTTTTATACCAGCGCGGAAATTTTGCTCTCTTTCGAGAATCAATTTCGCGCATCTCGAATTCGAAAAGTCGGGCGGTTTAAATCTCGCTTTCTCGAGTCAGCTTTTGTCCGACGGAAGATAAATCCAGCGCGACGAGAACAAAGACGCGGCTCCGCGGGAGCGTGAGCTTATTAAGTTTAAGAAGCGGCGCCAAGTGGAACGAGTCCCGCTTTGGCGAGACGCGGCTGTCTTGAAGCGAAAGCAGCTATTTTTAAATATCGTATAACGCGAACTTTGCTTCGAAATACAGTTAGGCGCATCGTATGACGTAAAAGTTTGCTAAATATATAAATATCCGTATCAGCATCAATCTAACTGGCTCTAAGTAGACCGATAAACGACGGGAGGTTGCGGGATATGGTATTAGCGTATAGTGTGCGTCTGCCGAAACTGCGGCGCAAGTTCCGGAACTGCTTCATCTCGCGAGCGGCGTCTCCCTCAGGTTGATGCGCGGCTCTGGATGCGGGGGTGGAATCGTCGAGCCGAGTAGGTGTAGCTCGAAAGTGCTTCGGAAATTCTTATTCTGATTTTGTTTTCATTTATTTATTTATTTATTCACGAGGCGGTAATTTGATCAATGAAAATCCGTACGGCTTATACGCGAGAAGATCGAAGCTCGTCGGTTCTTTATCTTCGTCGATCCGGATGCTCCGCGCTCAAGTCCCGGCGGATTTGGCGGGTGCAAGTTTCGGGAGTGAGGGCAGGGGTATGTACGCGCCGTCTGCCGGCGGCGGCGGCTCAATTAGCGGCTGACGATGAAAAATGAGATTCCCCCGAAAGGGGAGAGACGGAGTATATATCGCTGTGTATGGCTTCCATGCTTTTTTTGCGGCCCGAGTCTTCCTCGAAATGCTGCGTTTCGGTGCAATATTATTTTTGCAATTCGGTACAGGATAGCGGGCAGCAAAATTGTGTCCGAGAGTGAAATTATTATTTCGCGGAAGAGAGAGAGAGAGAGTTTACTCGATCGCCGGGCATTATTGTTATTAAATTTCGAGAGAAAGATTAACGAGGCCCGAGAAAAAGCCTAACGAAACATAATTAACAGCCGAGAGAGAGAGAGAGAGAGAGAGAGAGAGAGAGAGAGAGAGAGAGAGGCCATTAGCCCCGGCAATTTCAGCGCTGGCCAATCGAACTCGACTCTCTACTCTAACCACCGCCGGATTCCTGCAGCCTGCAGTCGTGGTAGTCCATCAGTTCGTTGGACGAAAAAGGCTCTCTCTCTCTCTCTCTCTCTCTCTCTCTCTCTCTCTCTCTCTCTCTCAGCTCGCGAATGTTATTTTCCGCTTCTCGCCTTTTTCCGTCGCCGCCACACGATCTAATGAAAGAAGCGCGCGACTCGAGCACGAAGGGAATGCGCTCGTTTCATCGCCGGCTGTGCAGAGACAGAGAGGGAAAAGAAGAGAATGAAAGCGAGGGAGACACCGCAGCCGCTGAGGAGAAAACACTGCCTCTCGGACGTGTTCTTAATTTGCTCTTTTGAAGTGCGGACGATGTTTTGGTTTTTGAGCTTTTTTTAATGCCAGTATTTTTAGCTTGCGATTTGGTTTTTATTTATAATCTGCAATTAAGGTTAGCTTAACCAGTGAGGGCACGAAGGGTTATAAATGCGGGGTTCTAAGTTTGAGTGCGTTTCTCGGAAATGAGAGGAAATCCGGCGGCCCTTAATAACCAGCAATTCGGGCGAAATTAAGAGGGTATTGGAAAAGGTATTTATTATTTGCGTTGCAGAAAAAAATCAACGACAAAAATAAAAATAAAAATGAATTGCCTCATAGTCATTATTTTTAGTTACTCTCGGTTCCTATAGAGTCGAAATAGAACATTTCTCCTAAAATCTCAGACTATTCATTAACCAACTGCTTTTAAATTTCATCCTTTCAAGCTTTTCCTTTACGAGATTCAATTTTTCCGTTAAATGTTCGCCGGAAAAAACTAACACCCTTATTAGAAGAAGACACAAGCATTCTCATCCCTTAATTCGTCGAGGATATCATACAACATCATCGACGATTGAAGCGCGGAAATAAAGCGAACCAAAGGATAATATTGCTCGATGAAAAAAAGCCGAGTCGCTCGATACACAGAGAAGGTAAAATCCCAAGCCGCGCTCACACTCCGGAATTGGCGCTGCAGCGCAAGCGACGGCGGTCGTATTACGAATGGAATCGGCGCTGGTAAAATTAGTCCGTATTCAATTTCTCCCACGGGTGCTGCCTTTGCGCGAGTCTCTCTCTCTCCCTCCTCCTTTTATCTCTCTCTCTCCCTCTCTCTCGTTCAGCCTCCAGAGCAGCAGCAGCAGCAGCTCTGGCTGTGGCGGCGGCAGGCAGTTCCCCAAGGCGCCTCATAATTAAATTCGGCCAAATTTTCCCCACCATCGTAGCCAGGCCATTCTCCCGTAACTAGCTATTGTGCGCCGCGTCACCGGGCCGCCGCCGCCGAGAAACTTTCGGGCGCGGCGAGGGAAATGCAGCGGCGCTAGTTGTTCAGAGAGAAGGAGTGAGAGTTGGTTCAATGAAAAGAAGAAATAAGAACTCGACTCGGTTGCAGTTTTTTCCCTCTCTCTCTCTCTCTCCAGCCTGTTTTCTTCTTGCTTTACGTGCGCGTTTGTTCGCCGTCGAGAGCTACTCCGGTAATATACATCTATTACCCCGAAAGTGCAGCTTCCTTTGCGAATTACACGGGTATACGGTTTGTGTGTAATTTTGAAATATTCGACTCTCTTATATTCGACGTCAATTAAAATCGAAAGAGGAGAGAAATGGGGGTCTGATTTGTGGCCTCGGGGACCGGCGGTACAAGTTGCTCCATAAATTCGGGGGGCGGCGCGCACGCGCGTGTCTTCGCGAGGAAAAAGCGCAGCCGATCGACGAATTTAATTTTATTTTTGTTCCCTCGGCAGCCGACCTGTGTGTGTGTATGTATATATACACACACACATGCGCCGGGAGGCGAGCCAGCGGCAATTCGTACTTTGGCGCGCCATTATTTCTCGCTTCTTTTATTTCAGCAGCAGCAGCAGCAGGAAGGAAGAAGATTTCGCAGACGACGTAAATTACGCCCCGCGTTTTAATCGAAATACGAGTCCCGCGAGATTTATCGCGCCTTATAGCGTCTGGACCGATGCCGAGAAAGAGAGAGTCCGTAGAGAGAAAGAGAAAGAGGCCTACGAGGATGGGTTTGTATCTAATAAGAAACGGACAAACTTTTTGAAATATCACCAGATATTGCCTCGTCTCACTGCAGCCTGCACACTTGACCTTTATCCCCAAATTGAAAGCGCACGTGCGCAGGCCCACACAGTAGTACACGCCGTGGACGGGAAAGAGAATTCGAGTGTCTTCTTCCCCGAGAGCACTTATATAAAGAGAGCTAGCTCGCGGAGGAGAAACAGAGTACACGCGCGGGCTTTACTGCAGCGGCAAACTTATATATCTCGTTATGCCGCATCGTTGAGAGAGATCTGCAGATTCGACTCTTTTTCTCGGCTCTTGGCTCGTAAGTGAGACTCGCTTTGTTTCTGTACGCTGTAAATCTTCTACTATCTCTGCTGTTCTTGTTTCGTCTCGCGAGAAAGAGGGATAGCTCGGCAAAGGAAACGAAGCTGAAAATCGACTGATTTGATTTTTGGAACTAATGCAATCAACATTGCCGTCGTGCTCGGTGCTGGGAATGTGAGAAGAACCGTAACCTTTCCAATCGCGTGTACCGGCTCGTTCGCCATTTGATCAGGTTATTTCCAGCGCGACGTTGTAACATCGATTTCGACTCGCTTATCGAACGCTTCTCTAATGCAATTATCGTACAGCTATTCCTGGAAACAGAGAAAAAAAGCATTCAAAGCACCAGAATCGCGGACCATCAGCTATCTCACAAGCAGTTCAGCCGAACATAATCTTGCCCCGTTGACTCTATCCACTCGTGCATCTCTATATTCCCAGAGAGCCGACAAACAGTCCGCGAGCGACCAACGACTCGGCGCACGTACACGTAATGATGACGGCTGCGCCGGATAGCCGAGAGGCTCTATTTATTTCGCGCGAGTGTGTGTGGCTTTATGATCCGACGGGTATTACATCCCGCCAGAGTCAGCCGCGCTGACAGCTGACGATTGTAGTTTAACGCCGAGTTACGGTGGGCTATGTTTGACCCGTTAGCTTCACTCGTGTCGTCTAAAATTGAAAGGATTTTTCGTGTCGCTCGTATAAAAAATGGAGTGGCATCGGATACCTCCTGTCGTCGTGTTTTTTTAACGATTCGTCCGAGTAGCGTAGTCCATTATTGCCCAGCGGATGGAGGACGATCCGAAACGAAAAAAGCTCGCTAATTTCTTCGATCGCCCTGATTACACGTAGCAGCAGACAGGCGAGAGATAATATTTTTCAAGGTGAAAAAAAAAAGAGAGAGGAAGAAGCAAAGGGAGTGGAGTCCAGAAATTACAGTATATCCAAGGGACATCCGTAGGGTGCTGGCAGTCTGGAATCCCAGCAGAGGATCCCGCAGCGATAGGAAGGAGGGGAGAACGAGATAAGGTAGAGAGTAGAGGGAGAGAACCCGACGCCTCTGATTCTGGGGTGCCAAGGCTTGGCTAAAACAATCGTCCTCTCCGACGCATTGTGAGCATCGCAATTCCGGGCGTCGCTCGAGACAATGGCTCGAGCCACATATCCGTATCTTCCGGCGCTATCACAGGCCGGATGAATAATGAGGAGCTACTACTACCACTGCTGCCGCTGCTGCAATTCTCTCTAGACTCTTTGTATGCGTTCTTTCGCGGAATTATTATTTTTCGGCGGGAACGGATCGATATAAATTTCCCAGGCATCGACCAGTGAGTTAATAAATTTACTCTCTCTCCTGTGCGCGTAATCCCTCTGATCTGGAATTCGAGAGACGCGCGTTTTTCTCTCTCGCTTCCTCGAGGATTAATGGCTGTTTATCTCTCTCCCTCTCTGCTGGCGGGCGCGTGTATGAGGAAATTCCGGAAAACAGCTGCTACGGCACAGATAAGGCGCGAGTTTCTCTCGCCTATATCCAAAGGAATGTATACTTTTCTCTTTCACGCACAAGGCGGCGGCCCCTTCCGATATATTTCAGCGGGGTAAATATAATCTCTCAACGTCGAGAGTTTGCTTTATTATAGAGCCGCCTCTTTATCGACGTGTCGCCTCACGCAAACCCGTATAAATCAGTGGAAATTTATCTCTACACTCGTTGTATTCCCGCCGCGGAAAAGGTAATCCGATCGCGCGCGAAGAGAAAAAGCTCGTAAAGCAAGCACACTAAACACTCGGCGATAGCCTTATCGCCGCGGGAGAGGACAAAGTCGTCGTCTCTCTCTTTCTCCCTTTACTTCTGGCTTATAATACCGCAGCTCGCGGAAACGGCGCGTGTGTCTCACCGTCGGCAATTATATGACGGGGCAAAGTCGGCCGTAAAAATGGCCGTAAATAGCAGTGGTCCCCCGCGAGAGCTGAGATCTAGAGCGCGCGCAGAGGTCCAGAGAGTGCTGGACTCAGGCCAAATGCCCCCGCAAAGCTCACCATTCTTCACACTAGCCGAGCGAGCGAGTGAGTTATGAGTGGCCGCGCCGCCACGAGAGCGTGGCTCGTCGTCGATCTTGTACAGTGCGCCGCGGAAAGTCTTATTTAATTTCGCGCTTCATTTAGCCGACGTTTTGTGTTTCATAGAGCGCGCCGCTGGTTACGAAAAATTAATGATTTCCTCGCGTCGAGGAAATAAAGATAATAACGATTATTTCGTTTCCGGGAAAAGCGTCGCGTTGAAAGCACGTTTCCAGAAATCGTCAATTAATTTGGACATTTGGTAAGCACACAGTGTTCATTTTCGCGGAACACATCAGCAAACAAAGCTGCGCCATTGGGTCACGCGCGTGTACTGCACTGGGCGGAGAAATATTTTCTCTTTTAAATTGAAAAAAACATACCGCCAGGAAAATTACAGCCGCGTATATGAGAGAAGGTGTCAGGGGGCTAACGTCGGCCAGCTCTCCGCGCTAAGTGATACGAATGCTATGGACTCTCTTGCGCCTAAACTATATTTAAAGCCGGAACACGCTCTCCGGGGACGAGTTTATATCACTGACCAGCAGCGCTTCTCTGAAGCCTGCTGTGGACCGTGAAAGATATGTAAACGGAGCGCGACGCAAGAAATCAAAGCCGCGGCTGGCGATCGACCACATGTGCGCTTTTCGCACGGCGTACAGCTCGCATAATCATTTCTTGCTTCTGCGGGCGCACGACGGCGACATCGCGCATAAATTCGGAAAGCGCCGGTTCCTGAATAACGCCGGGACAGCATTGTGTCGGGCATCGTCATCGGCCTTTTCTTCGTGCATTAATAAACTCGACGCCGCAAGGCGGTTTGCCCGCTTTTGTTGGGCCCGCCTCTGTGTGCGTGTGTAAATGAGCGCTGGTCAACCACCGCACGCCAGACAGCGTAAATTCGAGATATACAGCGCGCGAGCGTTCCCAGGAATATGGAACGGCTTACTTGTGTGATGAATAGTCTGGCCCAAGGTGACGACGACGACTGCATAATGAAAAACTTTCCGGCGCGGACTCGTGTTCTTGTATACCCCTGGAATATCGAGCCGATGGTGTAATAATAACATACAATCGTGTACGCGCTAGTCCCTCCTTATCTGCGGATGCACGTTTAGCTGCGATTACCTGCTTAGTCATAAGTGATGGAGATTGGGAGATACTATTGCCAGGGCATAATGCGCAAAGGCAATTGTGCGCATGGCCGGCGCGAGCGCATGAGTTGTGGGACTAGGTCGTCGGACCGAACGTTTGCCTCTACTTCTTAGCTGCTAAATCTCCGCAGGGCGATGAGAGGCGCGAATTAGCGAAACATCAGCGAGCTACTCCCCTCTGACGTCCACAAGCTGCGTTCGAGGGCCAGGCTGGAGGCCAAGAAGAGGCAGGGCTGCCGAACGTTCATCAGAGATGGGAGACTCTACTTGCGCTGCAACGATGACAGCGGGCGTGCTATCGTCATCAACACCGACGCCGAGCTGGAGGCTTTTTTAGCCCGGTTTCCGCCTGCTGCCGACATCGTTCAACACTGAGGCTACAACACAAACATATCATTCCACCACATCCACCATCAAGCTCATTTGCCATGTCTTCATCCGGTTCTAAGGTATCTCTGTCCGAAGGTCTACGAGTCTGTCATTTTAATGCGAACTCGCTTACGGGTCACATTGAGATGATCAGGCTTTTCTTATCTACTGGCTCTCCATTCCACGTAATAGCTGTTACCGAGACCTGGTTGAGCGACAAGGTGGCGTCCATCCCTTCACTGGATGACTACCTACTGTACAGACGGGACAGAAACAGAAACGGAGGAGGTGTGGCCCTCTACATACATAAATCACTGACAGCTAGTGTTATTGCACATGCACAGCTACTCCACGAAGGTCATAATGGGAGACTTCAACTCTGACCAGCTTTCTTCATCTGAAGATGCCAAGTTCATCAAGGCCTTCATTGATGAAAATTCCCTTTCTTCTGTCCCCTATGGTGCCACGCATCATAAACAGGGTTCGGATACCTGGCTTGACTTGTGTCTAATCGACGAGCAGGATCGCCTGCTGTCACACTGGAAGACAGCGCATGTGACTGGTGATCCCTCACTGCTTCATCACTTGACGAATGCATCTCTACACTTAACGCTAACCTCACTAACGCCATTAATCATCTCGCCCCATTACGAACTGTAACACCGAGAAAACAACGTTACCCGTGGTTCACCACGGCTCTTCGTGACCTTGTATCTGAGAGGGAGAGACTTTACAGGCGTTTCAGGGACTCCAGGCTTGATTCAGATCTCCGCTTATACAGACTAGCTAGAGACAATGCTCACAAACAGGTCGAGGAAGCCAGGCTGAATTATTACTATTCACGCCTGTCAACCTTGACTGATGTTGCCGAGATCTGGAGAGAGCTGGAGAAACTTGGAATTTCTGCCACTAAGGCCCCATTACCATCTCATTTTACCACAGATGAACTCAACAGGCATTTCAGCGCGATCTCCAACGATCCATTAGCTCCTGCTGTTGAGGAGTATCTTCTAACCCTGGAAAGTCTTGACCTCCCGGAACATTTCGAGTTTAGCACCATAACGGAATCGGACGTGTTGGCTGCAGTATCGCACTTCGACACCCAGGCCAGGGGAAGCGACGGCATCCCTGAGGTTGTTATCTCGAAAGCACTGCCAGTTCTCGCTCCTCTACTATGTCACATTTTCAACCTATCTCTGAGCGAAACCCGTTTCCCATCTGCCTGGAAAGGGTCACTTGTGCGTGCACTCAACAAAGTCAGTTCACCAACAGCCCTGACTGACTACCGTCCGATTTCACTTCTTTGCTTTCCTCTTCGCAGCGTCTTAACATCGGCGTCCCGCAGGGCTCCGTCTTAGGTCCCCTGCTGTTTGCATTGTACATCAACGACATCGGTTTCTGTCTAGACTCCGATGTTTCCCATCTTATTTACGCGGATGACTTGCAAATTTACAGTCATTGCCACCTCGAGGAGCTCGATTCTTTATCAAACAAGATGAGTGCTAATGCCGAGAGGATAATGGGCTGGGCTGCGCAAAACAAGCTTAAACTTAATGTTACAAAAACCAAAACAATTGTCCTGGGCTCCCCATACTACATAAATCTACTTCCCTCAACAGCTAACACTTTCATTAATATCGGGGGTGCCCAGGTCAGCTTTGAATCCTCCATGCGTAATCTGGGACTGGTGCTTGACTCTAAACTCTCGTGGAAGGAGCACGTTACACAAGTGTGTAAACGTGCTCACTCGCTAATGTACAGGCTTTACTTTTTTAGAAAGAGTACCAATCTCAGATTGCGCAAACATCTCGTGCAAGCACTCCTATTTCCGATCATCGACTACTGTTCTCTTGTATACTGTGACTTGACGCAGGAACTCGATTTAAAACTACAGAGGCTCGTGAATACAGGAATCTGGTACATCTATGGTGTAAGGAGAGATGAGCGCATCTCACCTTACAGGCGGGAGCTGCAGTAGCTAACCACTGACGGACGCAGGAAGTACTTCACAGTCTGCTTCCTTCGTAAAATGTTTAACTCGGTCGTACCATCTTACGTACTGGCCTTTTTTGACTTCCGCGTCTCGCTCCGACCTGTGAGGGGCGAGGTGACACCTCTGGAAATACCTGCCTTCGCGACTGAGACGCTGAAGAACTCGTTTCATATCAGCACCTCATACTTATGGAACAGCCTGCCATCTCACATCAGAAACACCTCATCTACTGTCACCTTCAGAAAAATTGCTAAAGACTACTACTTTCAACTCGAAAACACATAACTCATACACACTCATGTACACGCACACACCTACTCATTCTCGCGCTACTCATTTTCACCATCGGTACACCTTTACACTATACATAATCTAAACACGCCTCAACTTACTGTATTTCCACTTTCACTTCATAATGCTGAATCTTATTATTGCACAACATAATGTACGCAAATAAAAACTATCTAATCTCTCTCTCTCTCTCTCTCTCTCTCTCTCTCTCTCTCTCTCTCTCTCTCTCTCTCTCTCTCTCTCTCTCTCTCTCTCTCTCTCTCTTTGTAAGTATAGTCTGACGTGCTTTACATCGCTCTTCCTAAAGCTTAGATTTTGTCTGCCTTTATTTGCCTCCGGGCGTTTTTTTTACAGACTCTTTCATGCGCTTTTTTTGCAAGCTTCCGAGTGTGTTATTATTTATTAGCCTAGGATCGGTGGTTGCTGAGAGAACTCGATTTGATTATTCGCATCAGCAAGGTAGCAGAGAGTGAGACTCTAGCGGCCATCTTCGCGTCACTCGACATCGTGGCATTTTCTTCCTGGACTGATTGCTATCGTGTTTGCGACCAGGATTGTTGGATGCTCTTCCTGTCCCAGCATCGTCCAGCGATCCTGCCTACCCTAGTCTCAAGTTTGTGTGTTGTGAAGTGGCTCTAAATTAACTTTGCGCAAAATACATGCTGACCTTATATCAGCTCATATGCTTAGTGTAATTTTTGTGTATATAGTTATCTAATTACTAGAAATTTAATTTTTCCATTATTATTGTGCGTTAAATATCGTGGTAGTTGTCAGATAATTAGCGCCGGCAGTGTGAGTGATTAGTGCGTATCGAATTTAAGTGGCTTTGTAGGTTAGGTTTACTCGACCACGTGGCGATCGAGTTTCGTTATATCTCGTTTTTGTTCATGCGCAGCTTCATATATTGTGCTCGTAGTTCGTGTTAGTGTTAGCAAAAATTCTAGTTTCTTGCAAAAGTGCTGTTAAAGCTTTTTTCGCAAATTTTTCTGCGTCTGACAGCATGTATACCTGCTTCACTGTATATACGGATGCAAAAGGGCACTGCAGTTACCGATGTCTGACTTTACATTGTCCACAATCACTTACTTTCGTCATCTATAGTGCATTGCCATTTCAAACAGTTTTTTTCACCTTTTGCGCTCTCCACGTCATTTTAGCTTTAGTTTAGATTTAGTTTTATTGAAATTTCAGTTTTTAACTAACTATGCGTAACTTGTTACTTATCGTACAGATGTTTTTCTTTTTTTTTGCTAGATGCCAAGGTGTAGGAAATGTAGTAACGGTGTCGTAAACAAGCGAATCACGTGCCTTACATGTAATTTGGTATTTCACGAGGGGTGCTTAGCAAGATTTGCGTTATCTAAAGTTTGTAAACCGTGTTGTCTTGCGTCATATAACAAGTTTGTGGATACATCTACTGTAAACCGCCTGAATCTACCTAGCCTTAAGGAGCACGATAATTTATTTGATCTAGGTCGCGATTTACATTCTAAATCCGTTCTTAATATCAGCTCGATTAGCACAAGCTCGGTCTTATCAGTGAGAGACGGCATTGGGCAGCCTCACGCTGCAACGAGTCTAGCATCCCCTTCAAATCCACAAAACTCTACATCTTCCGCCATGGCTACATTGCCACATGATTGGACTACGTTGTCGCTTGATGATAAACTAGCAGCAGTCTTCAATTTCGTCGGTACGGTCCGTTCGACTACTGACATCCTCGTTACCAAGGTTGATGCCCTGGCTGTTAAGGTTGATGATCAGGGTAAACACATCGAATTACTAGAATTCGAGAAAGATTCTCTGCGATCCGAAGTAGCTAGCTTGAAGGAACGTTTCTCTCGAGGCACAGCGAAGCCTGAACTTAAGGTAGTCGGTATACCTGCATCATGTCAATTACCACCTTCCAAGATCACCGAATACTTGTTTGCTAAACTAGGTCTAACATCAGCGCATCTTAACGATATTAGGGAATTACTACATAAGCAGGGAGCAGGGCCGTCCCAAAATACTGGTCACAAATCGTTCGTCATCGAGTTTAAATCACTCTGTGTACGTACCAAGGTCCTAAAAGCGAAGCGTTCGTATGGAATCTTAAAAATGTGCGATATTGTTCAAAACGGTAGTAGCGATAATATCGACATGTATGAGATGTTATCACCGTTTGCTCATGGTTTACGAATGGCTGCGAAGACCCGTGCTCGTGAGAGAGGCTACAAACACGTGTGGGTTCATGATGATAATGTCTTGGTGCGCAAAGATGATAATTCAACGATTTTAAACATTGTAACCAGGAACGACATTGAGAGTATACAATGACGTTTTACCGTAGACTCGAACCGTGTTGATGTTGCACCTTCAAATTGTATTAGTAGCCCAGCAGAGCAATTTTGTCAAACTCTACGTATCGCACACATCAACGCAAATTCCATTAAAGCACATTTAGTTGACATTGAAGCTTTTTTATTTCTCAAACAAATTGATATCCTTTGTATTTCCGAGTCATGGCTAACAGCTACTCATGACTCCTCTGCCTTTGACATCAAGGCTTACAACCTTATTCGTAACGATAGAGGGTTGAAGAGAGATACAAGTGGTTCGAGTCTACGAGACTATATTCAAGGAGGTGGCGTCGCGTGTTATATTCGAGATGATCTACGTTTCACGGTTGTCGATGCCCCGCAGATAAGCCATATTAATGATACTGAGTATTTATTAGTTAGTATTAATTCTGTAAATAAATTATTATTACGTATAATCTATAGACGGCCAAAAGGGAGAACCTTGAATGATTTCTTTTCTACTGTGCAAGGATTCTCTCACTCGTATAATGGTATTATATTGGCAGGTGACTTGAACACTAATCTGCTTGTTGACGATTATTATAGCTCTAATATAAAACAGCTGGTTTTTGAGCAGTCCATGCACATTGTTCCCTTTGGCGCAACGCATCATTGTGAGAACTCACACTCTTGGCTCGACACTTTTATTGTGGATTCAATTGATAGGGTGATCACATTTGAAAAATCTCCTGCCCCGTTTATTAACGGTCATGACTCTCTTTTTATTGAGTATGAGAGATTTTCGGAAATGTTCTCCAATGCAATTCGCAAGCGAACTCTTGGCCAGCCTTACAATTCCTGAGGCTGCTCATGCTGATGTGAATGAGGATTTGGATCTCTTTCAATCTACATCAGTAAAGCTACTTGATTTGTACGCACCGTTTACCACTCGTAAAGTGCGTAAACAGCCATTACCGTGGATCACCAAGAATATAAAAGATAAATGTAAGGAACGTGATCGTGAATTTAAGCGGGCAGTACGTTCGGGAGACCCCCGTGTGTATCAACTCTACAGAAAATTAGACAGTAAAGTGTAGAGTGAAATTAAAGAGGCTAGGGATACCTACATCATTCAAAACTGCTCAGACGTATCTAAAACTTGGAGCATATCGCGTAAATTTGGCCTGGTTGGTAATGTTCTCAAATCTCCACTTCACTTATTCTCTAAAGATGAGTTAATTGATTATTACTCTTCGGTCACCACTATTCATCCTCCATGTTCTATTGACACACTCAGGGTTATTACTGATTCCGTCGACTTGGAGGTGGGTAAGTTTGAACTCTCCTTACTTCAACCTTATGAAGTTTATCAGGCAATGCTAAAATGTTTTTCTAAGTCAAAAAGCCGCAGCTGTGATGGTCTTTCCCTGGCTTATTTTGAAACAGTTTTAGCTGACATAACTCCATTTCTTACCAATCTATTTAATCTATCAATCACATCAGGTACCTATCTAGTGCTATGGAAGAAGTCACAAATTGTGCCCTTGAGTAAAGTTGCAAGCCCGAACTCGACTACCGAAACAAGACCGGTAGCGAATCTGGCCCATTTTGCAAAAGTCTTTGACTCACTAATAACACAACAAACTATTGCATATCTTGAAAATGAGTCTATTATCTCCCCTCGCCAATCAGGCTTTAGAGCAGACCTAGTACTGAAACAGCTTTGCTGAGGATTGTTGAAGACATTCGACAAGAAGCTGATCGAGGGTTGATGACCTTACTGTTGCTCTTTGATTTTAGACGTGCCTTTGATTCCATAAACCATGTACTACTATTGCAAACAATGCGTGATATAAATTTCTCAGCTAATGCTATCACGTGGTTTCTTTCTTATATAACGGGTCGTTCCCAAGCAGTAGTTGATTTAGATGGCACAACTTCGGCCTTTAAAATGAATACCTCTGGTGTTCCTCAGGGGTCGTCTCCTGGGTCTATAATATTTCTTATTTTTATAAATCTTATCACCTCAGTTTTACGCCACTGTAATGCAACGTGTATGCTCTTTGCGGACGATCTACAGATTTACATTCAGTGTCACCCTTCTGACTTTGAGTCGACAGTTTGTGAACGAAGATGCGAACGCTATTGTCTCTTGGTCGAGAGACAAGGGACTGATGCTTAACATTGCTAAGACAAAAGCAATCTTGATAGGTTCAGTACAACATCACATGCGATTGAACAAGGATCTGATTCCACCTGTTGTGGTTGACGGTAGTGTCATACCATTGTCTAACACGGTCAAAAACTTAGGCGTTACCTTCTCAACTACTCTCACATGGAATGCGCATATCAATCAGGTATGTGCGAATGCCCACTTTGTTTTGTATCGCCTTCGATTTAAGTGTTATAATTTATCATATGCTCTTAAAGCTCAGCTAGTGAGCACTCTACTCATACCAATTTTTAATTATTCGTGTCTTGTCTACTAGGACTTACCGGATTATCTTGGAGTAAAACTTCAAAGGTTGTTTAATTCGGCAATACGCTTTATTTTTCGATTAAAAGAGGACTCTTCATTAGCACCCTACTTTACGAGATTCAAATGGCTTTTTTAGCGTATTTTTTAGGGGTGAAACTTTACAAGATTTTTACACGCCACAAACCGAAATACTTGACAGAGTTATTTCCTAAAATCACGGAGGATACACGTAGATCGGCTCGTAATCAGTCGTCGGCTTTCTCGATTCCGACACCGCGGACAGAACTGTATAGGAACGCTTTTTGGATCCAGAGCATGTATTTTTGGGACGCTATTCCGTGCGCAATTAAATTATGTAACACCGTCGAAACCTTTAAAGTTCGCTTATACGAGTATCTATTAAGCCTCGAACAACACTACGTAGCGTAAGCGTTAAGCGTTTAGTTAGGGTGTTCATTTGTATTACTACTCACGATTTCATCTGATAACATTTGGTTTTTCCTGTAATTTCTTGCCGTCATTTTTATTGTACTTTTTTTGTCTCTACTTGCGAAAGAGAGAGAGAGAGAGAGAGAGAGAGAGAGAGAGCAAAATACTCTCATACTCTGTATATTCTATGCTATAATTTTATACTATGTACGTTCTTCGTCCTAACACCTTTATCTGTCTGTATGTACTTCGAGTTCGCCATACGGTCCTTGACCTTGGCGTTAATAAACATTATAAATCAATCAATCAATCTCTCTCTCTCTCTCTCTCTCTCTCTCTCTCTCTCTCTCTCTCTCTCTCTCTCTCTCTCTCTCGCTGCAAAGCAAGTCTGCAGGCTTCTCTATATACCTACTCTATGTCTCTGTCTCTGTCTCTCGCATGCGAGCGTTAATTAAGCGCGCAACCGACGACGCGCTAAATCGCCCCCCTAACCCGGCCAAAAAGCGACGGAAGATTATCCGCGCGCGCCGCGGACGTTAGTTTGCCGTGCTATGTCAGGAGAGTTTCCCCTGGACATCTCTCGCTTTGTGTGGGAGGAAAAGCGCGTCTCTGTACGCACGTGAATCTGAGAAAAGCTCGCTCGAAATTCGAGCGGCCGAAGCGTAATTATTTCCTTTTCAAATCACTTGACGCGCCTGCAGATCGTCTATATACCTATATAATGGATTATCCTTGGGAGCGACGTTTTCCTACGGCGGCTGCTGCGCGTCTCCTCGGATTTGCAGCTGATTTACCAGCTGCATCGTCTCCATCCGCGCGAGCGCACCACGTAAATTTCCAATTTAAGAGCGAGGAGAATTTCCACGACGAACGCTTAATCCTCTTTGCGCCAGCTCCTCCCGAAGAAGACGATGTGTATTTTCCGTGTCAGGTTAGCCGTCACCTCCCCCTCTCCCCCTCCCCTTCCCTCTTGAGATGAGGCGCTATTGTGCTTTCGCACGGATCGAAGATTCCTTTTCCGAACGACGACGACGAGGAATTCGCTCTCGTAAACTCATCCCCCCTCCTCGTGTGCATTGAAATCCGTCGTCTTTGATCGCGCCGCGCGCTCATGAAATGGCTATCGGAAGAATGACCGTAAACGCTACTATTGGGTATATGCGTCGCGTACAAAACGTCGGTTGTGGGTGAACAATTTTTCCTCTCTCTCTCTCTCTCTCTCTCTCTCTCTCTCTCTCTCTCTCTCTCTCTCTCTCTCTCTCTCTCTCTCTCTCTTTATGACCGACGAGCGATGCGTATGCTTTTTATTAGGATAATAAAACGGGTGCGTGATATTTTTGGAATTTTCATCGGTTTCCTGTATCGAGGGACATCGAGTGATCGACGCGATAGAGGTGTGTGTACATTATAATCGTATTCCCGAGAGTTTATCATACTCAAGAGTGATTGAAATCTGTCGGACAGCACGAATAGAGAGACTTTTATAGGTCGTTGATGATTTATACGGCTCTTTGCGATTTGATTATCCCGACGTCGTCGTAAAAATTACTATAGGGAAGGCTTTCTGGAATCTAATCGCGCGAACCGTCCGTAAACATTTGACGGGCCACACTCACGATGATGTGTGACAACAAATTTCGATCGTAAAAAGATCTCGAGTGTCAAGTATAAGTGTACGTGTATTTTCAACTCGAGTAATTGATTCGAGAGACTATAGAAGGTGGCGAGAGAGAGAGAGAGAGAGAGAGAGAGAGAGAGAGAGAGAGAGAGAGAGAGAGAGAGAGAGTAGCCTCGTTCCTTTATGCGGGAGAATGTCCCGCAGACGCCGCGCGAAAGTCTGTTTACCTTCCAGCTAATTACCCTCGCGATAGCACTTTGACGTTTAACGAGCTTTTTCGCCCTCTCGAGCCTGGCACAACAACTCTCTGACCTTCTTTCCAGAGCTATATGTATGCGTACAACAACTTGTTTAAAACCGAGAGTATATGCCAGGCCTCCTACCCGCGCGATAATAATGCTCGTACGGCTGGATATATGTAACGGATCGTGTAATGTTTAACGAGCTATCGGCAAATACAACGCTGCACGCACTGAGGGCCGAGCGTATATTTGTAATTGGTCAATTAAGGCGCGGAACCCGACGATAATGCCGAGCATCGCGAATTATGCGGGGCAGCGCGGTTATATCGGCGAATAAATACAATGCGCTCCACCTCTCTCTCTTGCCGTAAAGTATTATGAGCTTCAAATAACTGTTGCTCGCTCTGTTATTCTTCGAAATGCAAATCGCGTTAAAAACATCGATGTAGCGGATGCAGCGTTAATATATTGTTTGTTTACAACCCGCAGCTTCTTCGTGGAATACACATGCATCCGCGCAAAGCGAATCCTCTCGTATACCTTCGATTCGAAAGCGTATATGATGTATATGTATACATATAAGGCATAACCCATTGCGGCAGCGCATTAAATTATAAAGTCAAAACTGGCGTAGCATCAGGAGATGAAGCTCGTCGAGGAGAGATGATATATAAATGCGACTATTATGCGGAGTCGGTGGGAAGCGCAAGCGCACGATAAGTGTTTGAAATATTGAAAGCCGAAGCTCGTGCAAGCGCATCCTCTTTTCCGATATACATATACATATAGAGACGCGGCGGCAGGGCGAGAGTAGGAGCGCGCGAGAAAGCATAATGCTGCCATTTACCTCGCGGTCGGAAAGGAGGGAGAGGAGTGGGGGAAGACAAAGCGTGTGTATAGAGGGGAAGCCGCGGAGCCGGATTAAAATTTATCATGCACTTCGCGCGAAGTGTATTTATGAAGGACTGTTGCAGCCGTCGAGTGTGTATGCGGAGGATGAATTTACAGCGCGACGCTTCGCTCTCCCTCTACCGATGCTTTTGAAAATTATTCTCCCGCGATCTTCTGCAGCGATACATAATGCAGGTATAATTCGTATTTATAATCTTGAAAACGATCGTCGTTGATGAATTCTATAATTATATGATGGCGTCCTATCAAAACGTACACACACATCCGCAAACGAAATGTAATCACTCAGAAGTCATCGTCCCGTAATATAAACATACATCACAACTCGAGTCAATGGGCAAAGGTGAGCCTTTTTACGCTCCAGCTTTTGTACACAATGCAGCGCACGAGAGAGCTCCGCTGAACCATACACACAGCTCGCGAGCAAATAAAAGCTGCTATCTCTTACTCGCTCTCTCGGTAATTATTATAATGGATGTCGCGCGCGGTGTCTGGTCTCTAGCAATGATTTTACAACTGCGCCCGCGGCCTGATGTGTTTTTTCATTCGATTGAGTCCCGGCTCTCGTTTCAATTTGACTGATTCGCTGCGTACGCACGCATATATAGCCTCTTTGCAATACGCGAGCAAATATATAGCTCTGTGTATTAAATGTTTCGTCATAATCACAGGTCGACGGAAGCGGTTATACCTCTTTTAACCACACGCATAACCCACACGCGTGTGTGTCTCTGCCGAAAGAGACAATCAAGTAATAACTCGAAACTACCCAGCGTATATCAATTTGCCACGAGGGAGAGAGAGAAAGGGAGAAGGGACGAAGGGATGACACAATAGATGAATATGAAAATCCGGAAAAAGCCGGCAAAGGATTAAAAAAGCGGTATCGAAGAGTCGCGCGCCAGGCCTAAACTAAATTGAAACTAAACCAATCCCTTCCATCGTCATTTTACGCACGCTGGCGGCCGCAGAGATAGTCGTAAAACGCGAAATATGCGCGCGCGGGACTCGCGTATATGCGACGTTCGATATATACGTATGTTATATATAGCGAGCGAGCGCGTTAAAAGCGACGAGTAAAACAGATTCCGGGATTTTCTTTCTCGACAAGAACCGGACGGACGGAATACCAAGTAGATCGAGGTCCGCGAGAGAAAGGATATCCGATTTAATTCACGGGACACGTGGCTACTGCTACCGAGGACAAAAAAACCGGTATTGAAAACTCGCGTGTATAGATATTCGTGTGTTTTTATTCCGGCTTAGGGCATTTCTACTCTCGATTTATCAGTCCGAAGCAGAAACGGAGAGCTGCAGGTATGTGAATAATAATTGATATTTCCGTTGATATAGATATAATTACATTCGTATTTAAAAATGCACGATGAATATTGAGTGACAGCGAGTTTATTTAAGTGCGGCGTATTTATTCTTTATCGATAATATATTCTACCTATTAGTAGTTTTAGCGAACGTTTCTCTGTCATTTGGTTCTCATATGCGCGAATCGACAAGGCGATTCGTGGCTTCAGGCCAATACGGTTAGGAGTGGTTTTATAGATATCATTCTTAGACTGCCACGACCTCAGTAGGGAGTTTACTCCACGGATTTTGAAGGTCACTTTCAGTGCGGAGAGGCTAAAGGGCCGATCTGTGACTGCCAGGGCAGAGAGTCGAGTGGCGAGAGGCGTTCGCGCGGGCACATGACTGGGTGTGTATAGCTATAGATATAGAGAGAGAAGGTCACACCAGGACCTGATCGTTAGGAGATTTCAATAAAGTCATTATATCTGATCAACAATGATTTCACAGTTTATTTTTGAACCTTAATGTAGTCTTGTCCCATACACGGAGGATATCCGATTCCGATAATAATTTCGAAATACCAAGCCATGAATAAATGCAATGAAAATTAACGCTCGCGCGATTTCGAAAAAAGCTCCGGTCGAATCGGGACTTTGCGAGAATAGTGCACGTATATCGGGCTACTCTCACGGAAATAGAAACGGGGAAAGAGCGCGACTCTCGCAAAAATAGGAGAAAAAAATCGTCGCTTCGCGAAGAGAGAAAAAAGAGCAGCACGCGATACATATGGGTGTGGCCGAGAGATCGAGAGCCGAAGAGTAGCCGGAGGTCTCCCGCTGATTGCCACTAAATTGTATGTGTGTGAGAGAGAGAGAGAGAGAGAGAGAGAGAGAGAGAGAGAGAGAGAGAGAAAGAGAGAGAGAGAGAGAGGAGAGTATCCCCGCCGTCCGTCCGTCCGTCCGTCCGTCTCTCTGTACGAGAGCAAAACCGGAAACACGGACGAGGTCAAACGGTCGACCCATAGATCCATTTTCCGTGCCGCAGGTACAAGCTCGCAATCGCGCGACAATTTCCAGCCCCAGACCGGCGCAGCACCATTTTTCAATCCCGGTAACACACACACATGTGCGCGAACAGCGACCGTAGAGACCACCGCGATTTCGTCTCTCTCCCTCCTTCTGGCCTTATCGGCCATCGACCGCCACAAAGATTCGACGCTGAATCCGCTTAATTAATCCTCCTTCCACGTGCTTGCGTAAAACTAAACGGCATGCCGAGAGCGAGCGCGTGTCACATTGTCAGGGACGTACAAACACACGGCGGGGGGAGGGAAAAAGGGCCGTGAGAAATGGCGCAATGTCAAAAGTATGCGGCTGTGAATTCGCGCTATTTCTATTAGCGCCAAAACGTCATGGATTTTCCAAATGATCATACCGAGTGGAATGTCGTAGCTGCCCCGCTGAGTCCGTCGTCGTGGATTTCTGAAAGAGCTGCACAGTCAAGGAAAAAAAAAGTTTGCCTCGGACGGACGTAGTAGTTGCTTATATACGGAATAAGCAAGTGGACGCGTCCCTTTGACGAAGGGAGATCTGTTGGCGCTGCGCACACGCCGAGGAAAGAAACGACGACGAGTGCATCTCTCAGCTCAAAGCCAGCGCGAGGAAAACTCTCGCCGGGCCGTATCGGGAACGAGAGCTGCAACTACTACGCTATATACTAGCCGGCCGGGACAGACGACGAAATTCACTTTCCCGGATAATTCCGCGCTCTTATTCCCTGCAGTTTTCAGATTTCCATCCGCAAATGAGGTGGATCCAGGATAGAGAGCCAAGAGAGAGAGGGAGCGAGAAAAAAAAGGAACAAGACTCGGCAGCGCAGCGAGCGATGGGAAAAAGGAAAGTCTCGCGACGAGAGTTACAACCTGCAATTTTTATTGTGGCCCCTTTTACGTCCAGGGATAAAGTAGCGACGGACTCGGCCCTCTTCTGGGACTTCAAAATCGATCGTCATCGCTCGGCTCTCGAGGCAGACAGAAGAAGAAGTACCGGCGGCGGCGGCAACTTTGCTCGTAAAAGAAAGATACTCCGTGCAAGGAAAAAAAGAGCGAGAGAGAGATACACACGTTAGTGTGTGTGAGGAGACAGAGGCTGAGAGCACGAACGGCCGATCGACGTAAAGGCCGCTCCCCGAACAAAAATTAAATATCTTCGCAAGAGCGATAAAACGTGAAACTTTAGAGGACCGGCGGAGGCCTCGGCTACACGCAGTAAAGACGCCGCGACTGCCCCCGACTGACCACAGCCGGGCTATATCTACTTATGGGTGTAGAGCCAATTGAGCTTTCTTGCTTTTTTCGCCTCCTCCTACACAGAAAAGGAAGAGGGAGAAACAATAGGCACGGCGGGAATCAATTTCAGCTTGATCGAGGGTTTATTATTATTATTATGTTTTTTTCGCTGCAGCGTCGGCGTATAATTAACGCAATTTCGAGCGCGCGACGCAGCACCCGAAATCGAATCAATATTGGCTCAGCCGGCCGTATCAAAGGCCATTATTATGACATTATATTCCATAAACGCGCGGGCGTAATGGATTTTAAACATTCACTCCCAATCACTGATTCGCTCGACGTGGCCGGCTGCGAGGTAGAAAAAGTATATATCCTCCCTCTATTACTACTGCGCGTGTGTGCACGCTTGCGTCTGAAACTCCATCGGACGGCCGCAACGCTTTACATTCCTCCGGGGGGGGGGGGGGAAAGTGAACGGGTAAACAGCCCCGTTAAAAGCTCACTACAACTCCGTGGGATTAGAAGAGAGGAAAAGAGGGGGTGGGGGTAGGACTCTCCCCGAGAGTCCACCATTACAAAAGCTTCCGGCAGCTGGAACTCTCGAGTGTGCGAGAAAACACAGGAGCAGCGGCGGCGGCGGCAAAAAGAGAAAAGAGGTGCCGGAGAGACAGAAACGCCGGCATTAAATCTTGCAGAAGCCCCGGTAGCTGCACTGCTTCTTACCTCGTTCTTTTACTGCCGCGTCGATTTAAGAAGTTTTAATACTTGATAAAGGCACGCGCGCGCGCGCGACCATTCGAGTCTCTCTCGTTTTATTTGTTGCATTTAACGAAGCTACGCTGAAAAGAAAGTTCCTGCTCCGCAAGAGAGGTGGAAGCACTTTAATTTCAACTCTTTTCTCTTGTCGCAGCGGCAGCGTTGGGGCTATCCCCGGGAGTATGAGATAATGTTTCTCCGACCGGCATTGTTTCTCCTCGTTGCTCGGCATTAGCGGCCAGAGAGAGAGAGAGAGAGAGAGAGAGAGAGAGAGAGAGAGAGAGAGAGAGAGAGAGAGAGAGAGAGAGGAGAGAGAGAGAGAGAGAGAGAGAGAGAGAGAGAGAGAGAGAGAGAGAGAGAGAGAGAGAGAGAGAGAGAGAGAGAGAGAGAGAGAGAGAGAGAGAGAGAGAGAGAGAGAGAGAGAGAGAGAGAGAGAGAGAGAGAGAGAGAGAGAGAGAGAGAGAGAGAGAGCGAGACAATAAGTTGCATTTTAATATAACTTTATAACTTATTTTTATTGCGCCATTACGTTAATCCTGTTTACGGCCTTACTTTTCTCTTACTCGCGCTCTGTGCGCTTTTCCGCTGAGCAGCCGGATTAATTAGAAACTTATGAATCGCGCAGATACAGGACTCGAGAGTCTCTCTCTTGCGTCGCGGGAGAAATTATTCCGACTTTTGCGCGGCTGCGAGCATTATCGTCGTCGCAGTAGAAGCACGCGAACGACGTGTATTATAGCGGAGAGAGGCCTATAATCCGAGTGTACTAAATCTCTCCGGGGTATAAATTAACTTACAGCTTCCCTTGCCGCGCGCGGTGCGTCAAAAGAAGAAGAGGGCGTGCGGGGAGGAAAAAAAGGCCGGCAACACAAAACTGGACGAAGATAAAAAATTTCGCTCGCCGAGCAAAGCAAGACTAGCCTGGGAAAACTCGAGGAAACTCCCTCTCCTCTCCTGTCTCGAGTAAAAGAACTTTAGCGCTCATAGAAATTTCGAAGCACCTAAAATGCTCTCTACTCGGCCCGAAGGAAACTACTAAGATGGACACGGAATGGAGGTGCAAAAAGAACCTGCAGCGGCAGCAGCAGCAGCAAGAGGAAAGTGCCTGCTTTATTGGGGGGCATCTCTTACGCTCTCGGCCCCTTTCACCGATATCCGCACGAGACCGGCTCTGAAACGAGGCGAATTTACCTCACTCGTATGAATCCTACAAAGCCTCGGTGGCCTCGAGGAGTGATTTCGAGTGAGCGAGGAGTTGAGCAAAAAGAGAAAAAAAAAGGAAAAATTGCGAAACGAGCGTATCATCCTTTAAAGAGAGATAAAACCGCTTGGATAGCTGTGTACTCTCTGGATCGACACGATGGCCTTCATCAACGCACTACTCCCGGCAAACAAGTCTTTCCCATGCGTGCACACACAACAGCGGTATAGGAGAAAGAGAGAGAGAGAGAGAGAGAGAGAGAGAGAGAGAGAGAAAAGCGTTCTATATAGCCAAGCTATTGGCGGGCGAAGCACGCTCGAATTGCTTAATCTCCCTAAAGAATACAAACAACAGAGAGCTTTAATGCCGCGATAAGCCCGCCGAGAAAGCAGCAGTTTGACGGGCGGAAGCAATATCTATTAGCGCGAGCAGCGATGCCGAAAAACAATTCCCGAGCTCGTTCTGTCTCGCCACACGGCGCAGGAGAAAGGGATGAGGCTGCCAGAGGGACTATAATTCCAAGACGCGCTGGCGGCTCTGATGGAAAGACGCTCGATGCCGTTAATGCGGGGGAGAGGCTGAAGTCACGGGGGTTGTTTTGTTATGCTCAAACTTGTGCATCGGCGCTCGACGTATATAACGAAGCGATCGGAAGGATCTACGCGCGTCGATCGGAATCACCTGCATTCGAGTCGTCTTTCATGGAATAACATGCCATTCGGCGGGTTTACGCGACTCGATAAAACTCCCCCACCCCGCCTTCTTCTCTTCACTTCGACGGCGCGTTTACGCTGATCCTCTTGCACGATACGCTTATCTCTTGATGGCCTCTCTCTCTTTCTCTCGGAGACGCGAGTTCCAATTCTTTCGGCTTATGCACGTCGATTTGATGAGAAAACAGATCGTTGCCTCGTATGCCTTTACAATTACGCCTAATTGTAAAGCCTTTTATCACATTTTTCACTTCCCAACGCCGCGAATTACTCGCTCGGCCGCTGTGCAGCGATGCGCGCAATTTTCGCGGTACGACTGAATTTTCTTTGAGAAACGAAATTAAAGCCAACTCGCTTTTTACATCTCCGCTATATGCACGCACCCTTCAGAGCCACACACGAGCCGGGAGGGTCAGTCTAACAAGAGATTCTCTCTCTCTCTCTCTCTCTCTCTTTTGCTGAGCTCTCGAAAGAAAATCATCCGCCGCTAAAAGAGCCGGAATTACACGTCGGACGCGCGGATAAAAAGAGGACGCGGGCGCGCGCGTACATAGCGAAAAACTTCATTTTCTAATTAAAGCACAGAGGTGGGATGGCAGAGGAACTAAGCCACGGCGCTACGTTGCAATTGTATAATGGACAAAAAATGGTAGGGAAGACACGACGGGCTGCGGGCAAAACGAGAAACAAGCAACGCGGGCGAAGCTTCTTGCTGTGTGCAGGGGCGGTGGTCGCATTACCGGCCTCGAGAGCCGCAAAACCGCCTAGCTCCGCTATACTGTCATAGTAAATACTATGAGTATGGAAGGGGGGGATGGCATGGCGCCGCTCGCGCGGCCGTTATACGCCGGCCGGCAAATTACTGCGGACGCCTGCGCGCCTATAAACGATACGTACTTCGCGCTAATTAAGCCCCTCCTCGCTCCGCAGCTGCTCTTTCCCTTTCTCTCTGTGTGCGTGGACGTGTGTGCGAATCGCGGCCCGATTTGTGGGGGAAAAGCGCGAGGAGGAACAATGAGGACGCAGCTGCCGCGATTCACCGATATGATGAGCCGCCTGACGCTAACGGCGCATAGGGAATCACCGCCTGTGTGCACGTATGGGTGGAGACAATGGGTGCCGTGTGTGTCTGCTGGGGTGGGAATGATGCGTTTGATTAAAATTTACAAAAGTACATTCGGGGGCAGGGAACGATGATAATCGCATTAAGAGCCGTGCGGGATCAGAGCGCGGAGGGATCGCAAGATTGAACATCGCGCCTCCGAACAAAGTATGAGGAAGAAGAAGAAGTAGTAGTAGCAAAAGGAAGAAGAGGCTCGAACAAGAAGCGGGCGAGAAGAAAGAAGAGCCGAAATACCGAGGCTATAGGGCGAATCCTAAACTTTCCCGTGGACGTTCTTTCTCTCTCTATCTCTCTCTCTCTCTCTCTCGCTCTCTTTTCCGGATGTACGGATTCTCGCGTCGGCGAGAACTTCTCTCCAGCGGCGGCGTTTGCCGGGGAGGAAGAATCAGCAGTGGCGCGCGTCTCTCTGTCCTTTTCTTTTCCCTGGGCAAACTTTCGTGAACTCGGCGAAAATTATCCGAGGGAGGGGGAAAGGGAGGAGGACGTGCTCATTGAGCCGTGAGGCGAAAGAAGCGAGGAGAGAGAGACGAACCTGCACTTTGTACTTAATCGTTTGCTCGTCGCGCTGACTAGACGTGTATGAGAAGCTCCGGTCCTTTTTAACTTACTACTATGAGATGCTCACACATACACACGCGTGTGTGTACTTGTGAGCGTGGACTACATATAGAGCTAATTCATGTTCTTTCATCTCGGCGGAGAGAAGTTTCCTCGCCCGTAGGCTAGCTCCTTGGTTAACTCGTTAGACGTGTTCTCGCAGCCGCTAAAGTAGCGCTGTATACACACACGCGCGTGCGGCGCAAATACATTAGACTGGGGGAGGGGAAGAAGAAGAAAAAATACAAGGGCTGCATGACAATATATCCCAGCTCCTCGCGCCTTGTGTAATTATGTCCCCAGGCGAGATCTCCCTGGCCTTCTCGAGTGCGTAATTCCACGTCTCGAGTCGCGTCGCATTGTGCGTGTGTGTGTTTTTGTCGAACAAGAGCACTTGCTTTCCTCGAGATTTTCGTTTTTGTTATAAACCTCGAATCTCCCTGGGAAATTTATCCTCAACTTTCTACGCGACGACGTACTCGGAGCTTCCTTTTTTATTCATCGAGAAAGTTGAGAGCCGAGACCTTCGCGGATTCGCTTTAAAATACGATGTATATTCATCGACGTTCTTCTCTGCATCTCTAAATTAAATTTTCGTCAGACGCACACCGTATTGCCCGGTACGGATACCTACTCGACAAGCCAATCAACGTCTGGCCTGATATCTTCCGATCGACCGAGGCCGGTAATTCCGTTATAAAAATTCATAACAGCCGTCATCAAGA
The DNA here is from genome assembly GCF_009193385.2 of Nasonia vitripennis. Lineage (NCBI taxonomy): Eukaryota > Metazoa > Arthropoda > Insecta > Hymenoptera > Pteromalidae > Nasonia > Nasonia vitripennis. The sequence goes on from NC_045759.1 coordinate 8,547,466, forward strand.
GAAAGCTCTCGATCATTGGATCGATTCGAGCAAAGTGCAGCCGTCACGTCCTGTGAGAATCAACGCGTGCTCTACTCGCGCGCTAGCTGTGTGGCAAGATTTCGTTTATCTTTTATGAAGGTCGCCTTCCCCCTCGATGGCGCCGCCGCGGTCACTCAATTTCCCGCCTCTTCATTCGGACTGACATTACCCAAAATCTAGTGATGCCTATTGCACGGAGGGGAGGAGAAGGAAAACTGTGAGTGTGTGTGTGTGTGTGCGAGTATAATTCCATACGAGAAGTGCGAAAGCGTGTTACGCGCGGGGAAAAACTTTTTAACGGAATTTTTTCCTTCGGCTCGTATAAAGTTCGAAAAAATTACACTTCGATTTGTGCCCGCGCGTTGATTGTATTACTATAGCACAGTCTTCTAATGGAACAAAATCGGCCAGTGTCCAGGAGACAGAGTGAGAGGGAGAGAAAGATTCGGAAAACACGAGCGCTACTGAAGAATGGCACGCTCGTGTTCTCTCCCGGCGACATTTTTACCAATTTACCTCCCCCCTCCCATCCTCTATTTTCCTCTCTCGCGCACGGTTGCAGCGGAAGCATACATAGGACTGTGTGTAGTACAAGCCAGTGTGTGCCGCACTCAATCTTAGGCCGAGGAAAACGTTCGCTACTCCAAGAGGATCACGTACGGGGTGTAATGTTTTCGCGCCACGCCCGACACTCGCGACTTTCTTCTTCGCCGCTCTATCTACTCTCCTCTCGCTCCTTCCCTCTATATAGAGCCAGTGAAATCAAGCGGTAATTGAGAGAGAGAAAGAGAGAGAGATAGAGAGAGAGAGAGAGAGAGAGAGAGAGAGAAAGAGAAAGAGAGAGAGAGAGCGAGCGAGAGAGAAAGAGAGAGAGAGAGAGGGGGAAGAAGCTTCGAGCAATTTAACGGCTGCACATGTACGAAATTGGGATTCCACGGGTGGCGAGATTTACGCTCGAGCTTTATTAATCGCTATACTCTCTCCGCCGACGTGTAATTGTTATTTTAAAGCGATTACTCGCGGCTTTATCGCGCTGAATAATCCGCCGATTGCCGAAATAACGCGGAACGGGGGAGAAAGGGAGATGACCCGCATATAATCGACGAGCTGCTTTTGTTCGATACCGTACGTTTTCTCTTTCAAGATTTTACGTTTGCCCTGCAGCGATGCATCACACGTATACTCGACGCGCTTGATTATACCGCTCGATAAGTCTTTTGCCCGCGCGCGCATGTATAACCCCGGCGTGGCTCGAAATAATTAATAAGTTAACGGAATTCATCCGGGAATACGCCGGGGTCGGTGTTTTTCGAGCGATACCGAGGGCGTATACGCGAACGCCAACACACAAACACGAGGCAAAGTTGGACCGGAGATCTCTCCCGACCAGAAGATGGATAATGCAGGCGAGAGAGACGCCAAGGTGGTAAGAGTCTCTCTCTCTCTCTCGCTCTCGGCCCGCAATTTCCTATGTAGCTCGTCGGGATCTCATCGGATGCTACGCGTATACACACACACACACACCCACAGACGTTATTATCGACGGGGTAGATTTCATCGTGAATATTTATGAGCTACAGGCGGCGAGAGAACCGACCTCCTATACTCTCTCTGTAGCCACATCTTCGCTCGCAGGAGAGCGACAAGATAAAAAAAAGCGAAAAATATAATACAGATATATACATGTATACCCACGCAGGCGATAAAAGAAATTAATTCAAGAGAGCAGCGGCGAGATAAACGCGAAGAGACGGCCTAATAAACTCGGGGACAGATAGATATACCGCCCGCGCGTCCCGGAAAATTAACCTTTTATCGCGCCTCCGCGCGCGGATTAATTATACGTCGGGGGACGCAAGAGCTGCGCCCCGCTAACCGACCGGTAATTGAATACGCTCTCCCTCTCTCTCCTCGAGTGTACCAGCTAGTTTCTTATCTTCGCGGAAAAAAAAAAATTATTTTCTGCGACCCGTCTGACTACACACGGACCATCACTACTCGCCGTTTTTCAAGACGCACACACGTGCCGTACATCGCGGTGTAGGAAAAAGAAAGCAATCGCGGATAACATCTTCCTCTTCGCTCGACTATTTAACAAACTACTTTCACTCCGGTTCGTTTTACGCTTTTTCACGAAAAACCGCGCGCTCGCTGGCTTCTTTTGGCCGCGCGCATCGCCCTGCACGCGAGCGTGCCGCCGCCACCAGCTTCATAAATATTCATGAACATGTGGCATAATTTCGTGCGTATGTCCGTACACCAGCTAGGAGAGAAAAAAGCACACACACATACACGGTCTTTTTTTCTCTCTCCGCTGTGTATAATCGGACGTAATTTAAGGGGCCTTATCAAAAAGCACGTATACGCACACACGTAGAGTAAGAGACGTACACTTTGGCGCGGCTCTTATTACTAGTCTTTAATCGCGACGAGGCATCGGGGTAGGGGGGGAAGAGGAAAAAATCCCGCGCCGGAAGTTTGATACTATTAAAACGCTTGTAGTGTACACACGGAGAGGGAGGGAGCGAGTAGTATAGGAAAGCATTGTTTCGTCTCTCCGCGCGCGCGAGCTTTTCCAATATCGACCCCCTCTATGCTCTCCCGAGCTTTGACGCTCGACGCACGGTCACTTAATGAAAGCCACGCGTGTAAACATTTACACATACACGAGAGCCGCGAGAGAGAAAGTCGATCTCTGTATACACTCGTTCCGTGATCTCGTTTTTTTTTTGTGAGTCGACGTTCAGTCAGATTTAAGCGCGCGAGAACTGTTTACTAAAAACGCTTCAGTGGAAATTAAAAGCCGTTCCCATAACCGTCTTCGGCGCGTTAATTTGTAAAATCGATCGGCCGAGTGCAAAAAGAAAGAAGAAACGCTCGAGCGTGTGTATGTGTGTACGCGCGGAGGGAATAGGTATTACATAGCGAGAGGCATATAATTGTTACGGCGGTAGAAACAGCCGGCCGCTCGCTCGCGCGCGCGTTATTCCAATATAGTTGAGCTGCGCCCTTGCTGTTACCGGAACAACCTGCAGTAGCAGCGGCAGCAGCGCAGTTTCAATACTGCCCGGTCATTAGCTCGACAGTTCGCCGCTCGATGCAATCTCACCAGGCGGCAGCTCCTGCGCGCGCGCGCACCGAAATTGGCGTCCTTATAGCACACGCCGTTCGTGCGCTCGAAGAAACGAACTACGTGCAGCTTTCTCTCTCTGCGCACGAACAGGGCAGAGAGAGAGAGAGAGAGAGAGAGAGGAGGAGGGCGAATATGATCGTTTTGCTTTGTCATAACGAGCCGCCCTTTCTTTCGCAGCCGTCGGGGGGAGTATAAATGGAGGGAGAATTTATCGTCGCCGCGGCGGCGGCGAGGGCCGCTGGAATTCGCCCACGTGCGTGCAGTCTCTGTGAGACTGAAGAGAAGAAAGTAGGACGGAGACAAGAGCTTGCGCGAACTATTCGCGAGAAAACGTAATCGCCGTGTGCGTCTGATGGGAAGGCGGAACGAAGAAAAGTGCGCTCGATGGAAATCGAGAGCCGTACGCGGGAAACGAGCCGAGGAAATTGATCCGCTATGAAGTTAACCTCTTCAATCTTGAGTTCGGCGACGCCGGGAGGGAGAGAGAGCGTTGACGTGTGCAAATTTCCTCGAGCGAACGTCAGCGCGCATAACGAATTTGTTTTTCTCTCTCTAGTTGATCTCGATTCGAAAAACACACTATCCCGTGTACATAAACCTGGATTAATTTAACATGCCGAGCCGGCTATATAAGATTATAATGCTTGCATGCGCGCGGGAAAGGGGAAATAGAATCCCGCCTCGATCTATCTTCCCATTAATTATCTCGCCAATGGGACTGTCGCTATCTCGGCCTAAGCATCAAATCGTATTTCGCGGTTAATTATTACCGGTGGGGTAGGGGAGGGAAGCTTCGCGAAATCAGGCAAAGTAGCTGGAACTAAGTTCAGTCCCGAATCCCATATATGCCTCCGCTGCTGCTGCTTCCCGTTTCAACTTGCCCGAGAGAGAGAGAGAGAGAGAGAGAGAGAGAGAGAGAGAGAGAGGCACATCCGTTGCGGTAGATCCAGATTAATTTTAGGTTTCCGTTTTTGCGCGCTTAAAGGATTTCGCCTCGTCCGGCTCGGCCAAATCCTTTAGTCGTAATTTAGCCGTAATTGAATTTTTAATTAAAACCTATAATCGCACCGCAGCCGCCGCGACTGGGCTGATGACGCGGCGCGAAAAATTGAGAGCCGAACACGATGGGGGCAAAAAATTAAACCGGTTTTACTTCGAACGAGATCTCTCCTGTAGTGTGCGCGAGCGAGAATTAATCGCGTCTTTATGTGTGGCAAAACAATACAAAAAAAAAAGAAAACAAAGCAGTGTTGTTCCTCGCATTCGCGCAACGTTTTCACGCAACAAACACGAGCCGCACGAGCGTTACTTCGTTAAATTACTCAACGCGTACAACAAAGTCAGCCAGCGCTCGAGAGATCGACGGCAGTGTGTAAGCGAAAGAATTTTAATACCAGTAGAGCAGCGCACGTCTACGTATATGTGCACATTGACAAAGAAAGCTTTTTTTCGAGTATGTGCCCGCGTTTTAAAGAGCCGCGACTGGGCATTTTTTCTGCTAGTTAAAACGAAAGTCGCTTCGTTAATCAAGGCCGCGCCTGTTTTGCCGCGCGGCAGCATAGAGCTCAGCGTTCGAAATAAATATAAGCGCGCGCAATAAAACGCGCGCGCGACGAATTTTAACGGCCGCGCGCTGACTCGTCAGCAACGATTTTATACACCTGCCTGTATTTCCGCTCTTTAATCTCGTTAATGAAATTCGCTTCTTTCCGGCGTCAAAATTGAATATTCCGCAGACAGCGAGAGGGAAATAAAAAAAAAGAGCCGGCTGAAAAGCAATCCCTCTCGCGGATGAAAAATTCAAAGTAACGCGCGCGCGGCGCTGGAGATCGGATTTGTGCCGGACGATCAGCCTCTCGCGCGCGCGGCCGAGAGGCAAAAATATGCACGCTCGCAGTAGTGCCTGAATTATTTCAGCCGTTTTTCGTCGAGGTACGCGCGCAGCACGCAGTTCTCGCAAACTCATTTGTTTGCCCAGTCCATTAAAGATCCGACGCCCATGTTCGCGCTCCATCGGAGTCTAATCTTTGCGGAGACTGACCTCGCTGCCAAAATCGAACCGACTCGGATCATTTGCATAGGCCGGCGAATAAACAGAGCGGCTGTACGCGTCGCGTGTCCCCGATTGCGTCTATAGTTTTACCCGGTATATACCTCGTGGAGTCTTCTTTTCATCGTGTACACGTAACGCTGGCGGCTCAGGCGACTGAAGAGTCAATTTCAGCGCAGAGCGGATGACTCGGAGGGAAAAACTTGAGCGAGATGCGGCGGCGAAGGAAAAAAGGCAGCTGTACGGCTCGAGCTTTCTCTATGTGAGTGTGCAGTGCGCGCGGAGGAAAAAAAACGGAAACGCAGGTTCGTGCACACGTTAGCATGCCGCGAGTGGAAGGTGTGTATCCAACGCGTTTGGCATGGCTGCGCAGTTGGAACGACGCCAAATAACGTATGCGCGCCTGCTGCTGCTACTGCCGGACTATTGCTCTGCGAGAGTTTGTTTGCGCGGATCCTGGAACGCATGAAGCGCTGCGGAGCCAGCAGCTTTAGAGAAAGAAACCGCGGGAGAGTGAAAGGAAAAAAATCGGGTCGTCGGGCGTTGAATCGCGCTGTAATGAGGATCGTATAGCTGCTTCGAACGGATGGATTTAGTATACGATGAGCTTGCAACGGGGTTTGGGCATACCGAGTACGTATAGTGCGTAGGTTCTCTCTTCTCTAGCCACTGAAACTGATGAAACGCTGTTCGAAATTTCGACGGGTATTTGTAGTTGAATTCAAGGAATTTCAGTCAGTATTGCGTAAGTTCGAGAGAGAGAGAGTGTTGTATACGCGAACGTGGAAATAAATCCGATACCGAGAATGAGAGTGCAAGATAACGTTGGAATTAACGAACTTTATTGTTTCGATTGCTAACGAATCACGATGATTCGAGGAATCTGATGATGATGCGTTTCGCACACTACTTACATTACTCAAACTGGGAACGAACTTGATATACAAGCAAAATCTCTGAAGATAACCATTAAACATTTTGATTCGAGAGGCTTCTTTGCCGGATCAAAGCGAGAGTTTCAGAGAAAGGGGGAAGGTTGGGCCGTGATTACCAGCGCTGCTGGATAAAGAAAGCGGAATATCGAGGAGGGAAGAAAAGAATAAGCGACAAAGACTCAAGTGGCCCTGGGACGAGGTTGGAAAAATTTCAAAGCTTCGAAACAATGCCGCGATATAGTCATCCTTGAATTATCTCACCTAGAGCGTATACCGCACGCGTTTCCTCGTTGCACTGAGAAAAATTTGACAGTAAAAATTACTATCTCGGATAATAATTTGGTAACAGACTCGGAAGCTAGTAATTGTTACTATCTTTTATAGTAAAATTCACTATAAGAGATATTAAGTTTTACTATCTCAGATAGTAAAAATTGTTACGGCTTTCAAAAAACTTAATTTTTTAATTTTTATTACCTAAGATGGTAAAATATACTATTAAATGTGGGAAAAATTATAATATTCTCAGTCGGTAAGGTTTGAATTTAATTTTTTTTTCTTTCTATTATAATAATAATCAATAAAAATAATAAATAATAAAGTAATAATAGCGCGAAGTACCTAAGAGGTGTAAAATATAGAACTAAGCGAAATTGAAATTAAATTTTTAAAAATTCGATTTCATCAAAAATTACTATCATTGGATAGTAAAATCTAATATCTTAAAAGTCTGTTACTAATTTATTATAAAAAGCAGTAAAAATTACTATCCCAAATAGTAATTTCTACTATCAAATTTTTCTCAGTGTGCTTCTCTCGGATATACGAGAGCATCAGTTTTGATTAGCGCACGAGGGACGAAGAGAGCGAGAGGAGACGTAGATGCGACACCGATGACTCATATATTATTATAATGGCAGCATTAGCCGCAGTATCGCATACATGGGAGGGTGTAGACCGCCGGCTTTTTTCGTTTTCATAAAAAACTTAGTCGAGGGCTATCGAGTCTAGTTACGCATTCGGGGAAACTGCCCGGGATATATATGGACTATGCTATATACTAGCTCCGGATAAGTTTATGGCGAAGCTCGTAAAGGTCGCAATAAGCTATTTACGAAGTTTGTAATTCGCGCACGACGCGATTTAAACGTATTCAGCGCGATGTGTGTGTGGCATAATGTATCGAAAGCAAGCCAGCTCAGTATAAAAACTCACAAGCATATTCCCTTGGGCAGCGCGTATTACATGTACGACATCCTCCTCGTTATCGAGCACAAGCGCTGCACAGTGACGTTACAACGGTGAACATTACGCAAGAAGCTTCGCGCTCGCAAGCTCGAGCAGTGTAAGGCCACTCGGCGGCGCTTTTGACGCGAAATCGCTGCTTATTGGCCTCATTAATAGCCGGGAGCGTCTACGCGGGCGCCTCGACACAACGCAAAGCGATTGCATTAGGCGGCATAATTCAGGACGGCTCCGAGCTCTCTGCCTCAAACGGCTGCTTTCATCTTCGTCGTCTCGTTATATGCGTACGTGTGTGTGTCGTCTAAACGCCCTCGTGCGCTGCACCCTTATACACCTGTGTGCGTGTGTGCCGTTGTACACACCTGCAGCCAAAAGGCGAGTTGAAAGCCGAGACGCAAACGCTGTACTTCTCGGCACGCGATATTATTCGAATAAGGCTTGCGTGCGCGACTTTCCAGCTCGCTGCAGTGTGAGAGTGTGTGTGTGATACGCGAGCAGTGTTGCGTTCGCTGAAAGGCTCCTCTGTATATAAGCCGGTTTATTTCGTTTATTTCGTTAATTCCAGCAAAGGAGAATCTTCGAATCGACGATTTTTTGCAAGCATCCGCGAAATTCGATCGCAGTTCGAACAACTGGGATTTTTTGTTACACACATGTACAACCCCGAATTCAAGGAATATCCGAAAAAACACTACGATGTAAGATTTTAACAACGCGAGCGTCGCATAGGGAAAATCAAAATTGCTTCGTCGCGCGTAAATTCCATCGCGCGCGAGAGAGAGCTGTGAAAGCGCGTTTATTACGAGCGAGCGAGGCAAAAGCGCGACTGTAGAGAGAGTATTCCGCGCGCGGCGAAAAGAAGAAATATCGGAAGAAAGCGGATAGGTGAAAGAGCGACGCGGCTGTGGGCTGTATGTAGCCTCCCGTGGGACACCACCGTTCCTGCACTTCTGTCGCGAGATTCGAAATTCGCGCTAACGAAGCGTTGTTGCATCGCGTAATTACCGGGGCGATTTTAATTTGGAGAGCCGAGCGTGCGTCGTAAAAAATACGATCGTTTTTGTTTTTTCTCCCCTGTCCCCCTCCCTCTGTCGGGGGGAACACAAGCCTCATCGTGATGGTAATTCTTATCGAATGACTCATAAAATCCAAATCGAGAATGAATTGTTATTGGCATACGCGCGCCTCGCGGCCGATATGACTAACAGCCCGGTATAAATTGCCCGGCCGCGCGCGCGAGCGCGTCAACCAGAAACAATAAAATCTATATTTTAATCTGCGCCCCGCGCGCACTTTGAAACTCTCTCTCTCTCTCTCGATCGACCGCTCTCTCCCGAGAGAGTGATAGAGAGAGAGAGAGAGAGAGAGAGAGAGAGAGAGAGAGAGAGAGAGAGAGAGAGAGAGAGAGAGAGGGATGAAGCAGAGGAGAGGGAAAAGGCAGAGCGAAGCTTCGATCATTTGTCATGAACTGCGGGGGTGGCTTATACACGGCATAAGGGATGGGAGTTCCGGCAAAAAGTGCTGCGCCGAGTTCATGTATATATAGAGAGCACGGGCGAAAATTCTATGAGTCGATTCGATGATGGCTTATGAATGGATGCGGGCTATTCGTCTTTCTCTTTTTTCTAATGCTCGATAACGCGCCGGCGGCCCTTTTTTCTCTCTTTCTCGTACGAGCCGACGCACCGAGGCGATATGCGTATATTCCGCGAATGCCGATTTTGGGAGTGCGATGAGTTGCGAGCTTTCTCGGGGATGATGATGATGATGATGAGAGCGTTAATTACGCGGAGAGATGCGCTGCTTCGTTTTCCGGAAAATCGAGCAAAAAAAAAACTACAAGTCACTCGTTTTATCGCACATCGCGCCGAAAAGTCGCACTCTTCGGGCAAATCCCCGGCAAAAACAACAAACCGTGGGTCGTTCTCTTAAAGCCTGTCGCTGAAAGAAAAAGCGAGTGCAGATCCGGTCCGCGTGTGTGTGTTCTCTCTTCCCCTCGCGAAAAGAAGAAACACATTGTTTAAGTTCCTGATAAATTCGAGCTCGAGAGAAAGCCAGCGAGAGAGAGAACGGGTGAATTGGAGCCGAGACAATGTAGATGGGCTGTTAAGATAGCAAAGTGAGCTCGGCCGAAAAGAGGACGGCGGCCGGGCAAAAAGGGACCGCTGAAGTGGGAAAATCCAGGGGAGGAATGAAGTAGCCCCACAGCCGAGGGTCAGCGGGAGCGTATAACTTTTCTCTCTCTCGCACTTTTTACCTTCTCTCAGAGAGTGAGAGATAACACTACGCGCGCGGAGGGAATCTCTCGCGAAAAGTCCGATAAATTACGTTGACAGCCGATTAGGACAAATTTTGTATTCCCCTGCACAGCTAGCCTGATACGAAGATACGGCTCTCGCTTTATTATTTTCCGAGAGCGACTCGCCGCGCCGCCGAGATTTATAAGAGTCCGGGATAAGGAAAACTCCCGGCGCGCGAGTTTTCTTTGTTCTTTAGCCGCTCTCTCTCTCTCTCTCTCTCTCTCTCTCTCTCTCTCTCTCTCTCTCTCTCTCTCTCTCTCTCTCGCCTTATCGCCGCGATGCGCTTATACGCTGCTTAATTTACGGACTCCTTCTCGCCGGCGATGCGTCTTCGTCCGTCGCGGCGCTGTAAAGCGTTTTAGCTGTTTTATCCGCCCGCACACGCACAGTTATGACGCGGAATAGCAGTTTATTAAAGAGCGTTATGTCTCTTCTCCTTTTTTAACTTCGTATATAACGAGGCTTTGAGGGAGTTTTTGTCGCTGCGCGAGACACAAGGCGATTAGTTTTTAAAAGACGCCGAGCCAGGATGCTTTGAAGTAAGCTGCTGCTGCCGCTGGTAATTGAAACTTTAATCGCGGCCGATGATTTTTCTCGCCTCTCGCTCTCGCTCCGTTATATCAACGCCTGATCCCTTTGAGTCCGTCCCGTGAGAGGAAGGTTAAACGCTCTTTTTATCGTTCTCCCTCTCCTCCACTACCGCTTCGACGCGCGAGTGCGAAAATTCGTCAGAACTCAGAGGAGCTGCAGCCGAGGAAAGGAGCGCGCGCGTATAAACACACATATCGAGCGGAAAAATATTCGCGAGATTCAAATTGAAAACGCGCAGAGAGAAAACTGCGCGGTGTACGGCGGGTCAGCGAGAGTGCGGCTGATTTTCGCTCTCCTCTCTCGCTCATTTTATGCAAATGCGCCGCGGCGAAATCCTCGTTTAAAGTCATCGATTTTTCAGAGAGGCCACCAACGCGCGATAAGACGCGCAGCCGATTCGCTTTTCCTCCCGAGAGAGCGTGCTTTCTCTTTTCGAGCGGCTTTTATTAAAAAGCCGGGGAGAGAGAGAAAAATATTCGCTCGTTCTTTCTCTCTGCCCGAGAGAGCCGAGCGTATGTGGAATAACGCGGGAAATATTCCGACCCAGCGTGATTCGCTAACAGCCTCGAGAAATAATAAAAATAGTAATCCCGCGGTGTGCTAAGCTGCGGCTAAAAATTACAAGACCTTGAGCTGAAAGCTTCTCTCTCGAGCGTCGCCATCATTTTGCGCGGCGGCTCTCGGAATATTATTATCGCGAAAGAGTAGCCCGAGATAGAGAGAGAGAGAGAGAGAGAGAGAGAGAGGGAGAGAGAGAGCGAGAGAGCGTAAGAAGCCGTCCAAATATTGCATCGAGCGGTTATCGCAAATTACAGCCCGATCCCGCTCTCTACTGATCCTTTTCCGAATATCGGTAATCGCGCGGCGAGATGGGAGTGCGCTGCTGCTGCTGTGTACGTGTTTATACGATATACACGTCTATAGTGGCAATTCTGAGAGATCATTATAATAGCAATCGATAAGTAATCTCCTGTATAGCTATATGCGCATCGGGTACACAGGATCAATGGCCGGGTTGGATTAAAAATATACCTGCAGCATCAGCAACGGCAGCTGGCTTTGTTCCGCTAATAGCGCGATAATTGAGGCTTTGTTTGCGTTATCCCTCGCGCTTGCGCGTAATCGTCGCAACTCGGTTATTGTGCCGCGGAGCGCCGGCGTCGCTGCCGCCGCTGCCGCCGCCGTTGGATAATCCAACTTGGATTGTGGCCTGCTCTCGCTCTGCTCGCTGTTGTCCGAGCGCGGAAAGGAGGATAAGCTTCTTAGGTATACAGACCGACCAACCGACGTCGTCGTGATATTATTTTCCAGCGATGATCCGCTCATTGTTTTCACGAGACGATGCGTGTTCCGGGTGACGGCGAATTCGCGTACACGGCTCTGAATAATGTACACAGTGAAGCGAAAGCTTTTCCGGATTCCTTCGCGATGGCCGTCGCGCGGCGGCGATCGACTGCCGGAATTTTTTCATTAACACGGCCGAGCAGCTGCCACGACCCCTCGAGAGACTTATAAAGCCCCGATGGACTTTCCTTCTCTGTGTGTGTGTGTGTGTGTGTGTGTGTATACTCGCCTCGAATCTCCAGTCACTGGGAGACGATCCATCATAAATTTCATAGCGCGGGCTCGGCCGAAAATTTCGCGGATGTATTTCGCCAAACACACACACATACACATGGTCTGACGAACGAATCGAGAGCCGGAAAAGAGAATGCGTAATTTTTGCCGGAAGATAACGAACGGACGTGATTAATTTGGGGAGGGAGCGGGAGCCGATAAAAGGCGAATGATTGACGTAAATTCGTAGGAAAAGAGACGTCGAAGGCGGCTTTTTATGCCGGTCCCGTAACCTCCTCCCTCCCATATGCCCTACTACTGCTGCCGCCTTTCTCTACCCGCGTATACACCTATGCTGATGCGTGTATGTGTACGCGTCCGCTCGTGTGTAAGTAGGAGCGAAAGCTATACGTCAATTACGGACGAGCGCCGGCGCAAGGGTGAATGTCTGATGAGGGACCAGTCAGTCGGAACAGCGAACTGCACTTTGACCGCCTATAAATTGCATCCCCCTGTATCCCTCTATCTCCCTCTCTCATTCCGTTCGCCGTCGCTCTGGTTTGGTTTGACTGGCTCGTCTTTACACAATGACAGACGTCGCGTTCGGGAGACAGGCGCGCGCCTCATAACATTATCTCGCCGTCCTATACAAATAAGCTCATTACCGCGGCGGCAGGCATCGAGATTATCGTCGGGCAAAGTCCCCGGAAAATCGCTGATCCACACCGAGTCAATTTTCGAAGCTGCACGCCAGGATAATGCGCGGGAAAAAGCGTCGAAGCTCGCGGGGGAAGTTGACGCTCGAATCAAAGTTGTGTCTTGCGCGTCGGGGACAAATCCGACCGAAGAGAGAGGGATGTAGTCGCGCGATTCGAAATTAGCTTCGCAGAATACATCCGCGGCCGATGTCCGACGACTTCGGAACGATGAAAATAAGAAGGAGAGAGAAGGAAGTCGAGAGCGTAAAGGTGCGGGAAGCTCGTAAAATGCGAGTAACTTTTTATTTTACGGCCAGGCACGTTGCGCGCGCGTCTTACATATAGGCGCCTGGCGCTCGCCGGACCGCAAGAATGTCTGGCGCGAGCTCGACTCGCACTACTTGGCCCTGGTGCAGTGTGTATAGTTTACGCCGATGAACTTGGAAAGTGTATAGACGGAATATCGGAAAAGGTCGCAGGGGGTGATTAAACCGGGAGGGGAAGTTTTCGCGCCGGTGTTATAAATACAAGCTAGAGATACATCTTTCTGCTATCGCCGAACACGACAAGATAACCGAAGATTCCCCTTTCGTTGTTCGACTGCGGCAGGCGGTTTTTGCCAGGGGAAATCTTCCAGCTCCGTGTGTATATGCGCGTGCGCGATTTATACCCGGGAACGGCAGCGTGCGAGCGAGTAAATCATACGAAAGTTTTCATTTAGAGAAGACCGGCCAGCTCACTTTATCTGCCAGTTGGCAGCCGAGAGACGTTGGATTAGGCGTCGGTAAGAAATGCAGTCTCTTCTGCAGCTCATTTCTCTCGCTCCCCGGCGCCGCTTCGTCTCAATTTTGCGATGTAAAAAATAAAACGGGGCGACGGTTCGGAAAGGATTACAGCAGAGTTGTGGCGCTGCTTTAAAAAAAAAAAATTTAATTACAATTGTCCTGCAAAGTAGTCCGTGTGAATCATGTTGGCAAAAGAAATTTTAATTAGATAAAGTTTTATCTCGAAGTAATCGATCGACAATTACAGAACACAGCAAAAAGGAGCATCATGATACTTTGTCAAATCGTACTGTAACGTTTTCGCCGATCGGTTATCGCATCGTCGAGTTGATTAATTAAATGACCGGCTCGCATGTAATTATGCACACTTAATTACCCGACGTCTAGCGTCGAATTTAATAAACTCGCCGTGAGAGAAAGAAACTTTAATCATAACATAATATTTCAAACGTAAATATTAACAAACAGAACGACTGCGCACTTCACACACGCGGCAAAAACATTAATTATCACATACTAGAATTTTCCGAAAACAACAGAACAACTGCACTGCGCGCAGCAGCATCGGATTACATTTTTTCCCTCGACTCTCTTTCTCGTTCTACTGAGCCCCTGCTCGTTCTCTCGCTCTCTCTCCCCCTCCTCTCTCTCTCTCTCTCTTCGTATTTTATACGCGAACACGAGCCGAGCGAGAGATGTTCGTTCAAAATATGCTTCGCGTTTAATGGCAAATATATGACCGAACTTTATGGAGGCGGACGCTGTAGTTGCGGCTGCTGTGCGACTACAGCGCGCGCGCGCGGAGGGTAGAAGTATTTTTCGAAAGCTCACATACGCATTAGCGAGATAAAGCGCGCCCTGGAGTATATGAACCGACTTTTCGAGCGTATGTTGAGCGGAGAAAACTTTGCGGTAGGCGTTTTTATAATTACAGTATAGGAAATCGCTCAAAAGAAAATTAAAGATACGTTGAGAGCGAGAGAGGACCGACGGATATAATGATGATACGCTTCGACTTTTACTCGGGCAAGGAGGAGAGCGTAGACACGCGCGTGAGCTTTGTGACATGTGATTCGAAATTGTTCGTCCGGAAACGTGTCACAGGGAGTCAAGCATTACGTCGGCGCGTTCGAAATCGGACGCGAGAAAAAGGGGGAGAGAGAGATAGAGAGAGCCGCGTGCGGTATAACACTAGCACTGGCCACAACTTGCTGATTCGATCGATTTTCGATGTATATAATACACGCGCGCTCCTGGAGAATCTCGCTAATTCAAGCGAAAATCCACACAGCGAGATGAGTCCGCTACATGTATATAGATGCATAAACGCATCAATCGCATCGAGTAGGACGCAAAGCGCACACAATATAACGCGCAAAATCTCGAGAGCGACAGCGCGCGGCATCGAAATCCATCGAGCGCGTTTTCGCCTATGAACAGTCAAATTAGGATTATGTCGCGCGCCATAATTAATAGACTGACATTGCCCGGTATACATCATTTTCATTACGGAGTCAGCGCAAAGCTACCATCGCGTTACCCTCTATGTATATACATATATACATACAGGCACATATAGAGGCTTGCGCCAGCGCACGGCTGTGGATTAGGTCCGACCGCGCGAATTATTGGGGCTAATGTTGCCGGCGTAGTCGCCTATACTATCGGCAGAAAAGCTTTCTCCGAAATTACGCGAGAGAGAGAGAGAGAGAGAGAGAGAGAGAGAGAGAGAGAGAGAGAGAGAGAGAGAGGGCCAATGAGATAAGCGCCACCGAACTGAGGGATGCGTGCGGCAGAGGGAGGATCGCGATCAATCAGTCGCGCTCGAGTGAGAAAAATATTCCTGATATTGTACGCGCGGCGCTTTCGTCAATGGACACGGGCTTTTCAATTAACTGTATACATCATCACATATACTCCATATGTAAAAGAAAATCGGAATTAAAGATCATAGTGATATACATGTACGTTACCTTGATTGAGCACGATCTATCGATGATTCCTGAAAATGGTGTAAAAAGGGTCACGCGCAATGTATAGTTGCAACGAGATTGCAACGAAGAAAAAAAAATTCAAAATCACAAGCAGCACTCGTTGCCAACTCCAAAAAGTTCCTCGGCTAAAAATCTCGCGGAGAATAAGCGTATACTTTAATGAAAAGTAAACGCCATTTATACATAAAATAGCCGGGACTTGGCAGGGAACAAAGCGTTATATGCGCGAGCGAGAGATAGAGTCTCTGCGGCCGGCGCAGCTTTCTCCCTCTGCCCTCTCTCGCGCATAAATACATAGGGCGGGTATTTGCGTAAGCCAAGCTTGTAAAATAAGCGGGGCAGAATTTATCGGCTTATATATTATATCATACACTCGTGTATTTTTCTTTCATACACGGGCAGCACGCAGTAGTTTCGACTCTCACGGTGTGTGTCTGTGTGACTGGCGTCTCCTTAGCGTCCATATTAAACGAGTAGTGCACGATTCCGTCGATGTATACATCACACCATTGGCGCACGCATCGCGCTATGTTCATACCCGCGTGCGCCTGTCGCGCATCAGAGTGTCTCTTTAGCGCACAGACTGTGCCGGCGGGGGTGTTTGTGGCTCGGCGATAATCACGGGAGGCGAAAGATATAAAGCTAGGCGCGCTCGGTTTTACGAGTTGAATTTCGCGATGCGCGCGCGCGCGATACTGCCAGCGCCCAGATTTATCGAGCGTCGCGTTGATCGAACTCGTAAAATTAAGCGCGACGCACGCGCTTGTGAAAAAAACAAACAAACAAGCGGCCGCGCGTTCGAGCGGCATCGCTGTTCTCTTTCTCTGGATCGCCTACTGGGTTTGTGTGTATTTTCAGCGTTATGATACAATAACTGGGCAAATGTTGATTTTAGTCCCGAAATTGAATTCCGCGCTCTTTCTTATCGCTCGAGTATTCCTGTTTCGGCAAATCAGCATAAGACCGGAGCCACCGCGCTGGCCAAACAATTACTGTCAGACCCGAGAGAAAGAGCGTCCGGCTCTCTCTCTCTCTCTCTCTCTCTCTCTCTCTCTCTCGCTCTCTCGACATACGGTTTACGTATACCAGACCGAGAAACACCCGAGCAAGAAGAGCTGTTTGTGTATGTGTGCGTGTGTGTGCTGTATACCTGTAGACGAGGGTGATCGTAGCGTACACCTTGTGGTGCCGGCTTATACGACGCGCCCTTTATTGCTCGTATCTCGAACGCGAAGAGAGAGAGAGAGAGAGAGAGAGAGAGAGAGAGAGAACGTCGCGCGCGCATATTGTGTCTCGCGTCCGTTTCTCCTCTTTCCTTTTTTGCGTGTCATACTATCAGCGTCGAGAAAAATCTAATCGAGATTACGTATACACATTACACACACGCGTTCAAAAGCAAAGGCATAAACGATGCGTTTAAAAGCTCGCGAAAAAACCCGGTGAAAAAAAAAGAGGGACTCGTCGAGAGCGACCCTGACATAAATCACACCACGCGCGTACGCCCGCACGCCTCGTAGCAGAAAGTTCTCTCTCGCGCGTCCACATTCGAAACACAATACGGGCGCGCACATACGCGGATGAGTTTGCGGCTTACGAATTCTCTCGCGATCCATTAGCGGCTACATAGGGCTTCGCGGCGAGGCCTATCAGTGTGCGCTAGCGGTGTACGCAAGTGCTTTCAAAAGCGGAAAACAAAAACAACTGCTGCTACCGCGCCTTTTCTCTCTTTACTCCTACGCGCCGCGTCGAGGCGGCTTAATGACCCTGGCCGTGCTTGATCGGCTTTCTTTTACTTTCGCGCGATTGCGCGTATTTCTCTCTCGACGTGCTTTTTCCTACTCTACTGCCTGGCCTCTAATAAGCGCGCTGGGAATCGATGATTTGAGGCAGTAGTCAAAAACGCGCTTTTCAAACGGCGGTAATGATGGATTTCGCGTTATTTATTTTTTTTTCGAGTTCGCGTATTGTACGCTAGTGAATGCCGTTTTAATGGCTGATTCAACGCTGTTTCATCGCTTCGGAGAGAAAAGCTCGCTAGATTTTTCGATATCGGAAAATTAATTATTCGCGAGTGGATTTCCAAGTAAGAGTGCAGAGAGTCGAGAGGCGCGTGTGTGACATGTATATAAATCGAAAATAGAAATTCGACGAGGTTCTTTATTCCGCGCGAGGTAATCGGCTTTGCCAGTATTTTATGAGGCATTACAATCAGCTATTTTTCCGCGATCTCTCTCTCCGAGGCGAGTAGCTCGGGAGAAACATTTATTTTACTTATATATATATATATATATATATATATATTTGGAAAAGCCGCTTCGGAGATCAGAAGTATATGGCGTTTAACGGGAGCGCGACGTTAAGAACGTTGACCTGAAAGACCAGCGCCAATCGATCGCTGTATATTTGCTGCGGAGCGCACTTACTCTCTCTCGCGCGAAATTAGAATTTTAAAGCGACCGCGCTCGCGGTGATTAATTGAATTTTCAAAATATCCCGCGTTTTCGCGCCGAATTAATCTTGATAATTTCCCCCGCAGGGCAGGCAGCGAAAGAGCCTCGGTGCGCGCGATTTCTTTTCACTCGTTTTTTCGGTAAAAGGATACGCGACTCGCGCTCGGCGTTGCGTAATTACTTAAAACGTCGCGAAATGGGTGCGCGGGTGTAAGTGTGCGGCTGTCGTAACTTCCCGGTACACTAAAAATTTCAGCTGAAAACACTGTAATCGCGTCTCGTGATTATCGGCCGGCACATTTGCCCGCAGCCGCAGTCGTGCGCAATTATTTTCGTGAAAAATAGAGCACAGTCCACAAAGAGAGAAACGCAAATTTTCGCGAGCTCTTTCCTTCTTTATCATTACTGTCCACGAGAAAGAGCTCCAGTACGTTGTACAACGTACGTATGTCATTATATCACTTATTGTCCAGCGGCACGAGCCAGTGTCTTTTTCAAGCTTTTTGTGTGTTGTATATTTTACTCACCACTATCCTGCGCGATTAGAGGGTCGATCACCACCAACAGAACAAGGAAGATGGGAGTCATAGTGACAGCCCTATCTCTCATTCTTTCTTATCACCACCCCCTCTTTCACAGCACTCCCGGCACCAGTCGTCGTGGATTCGCAATTTTTTTCTCTCGAAATCGCCTCTGTTGAGAGCTACCTACGGAAACATAAACGGGGGCACATCTGTCAGTGGTGGTGCTGCTGCTGCTGGTGGTTGACGACGAGCCCACATGGTGGGCAGTGGTGCAACGATATATATCTCTTCTCTCTCGCAACAAGAATAATATAACAAGAACAACAACAATATAACAACGATATCCTGACGATGTGGTTGTATTTTAATATTTATTAAAATACTGGCCAGGGGGGGGGGGCAAGGGTTGATATCGAACGACGCCGCGCGCGATTAGCCTCGAACTCTCGCACACGCGGAAACACAACGACGGCGATGCACGACGCTCGCAGGCGTCCGCACAACGATGAACTATTAAGCACAGAAAAAAAGAAACTTCCTCTTCTCTTGAAAATCGCCTGGTATCCTATCTAGGGGTGTTAGGCCGGAGTAGAAAAAATACGCTTCTCCTTTATCCTCCTGCAGCGAGAGATCGGTGTATGTACATGTACAGCGTGCTGCTCAGACGACGACGCGTATAATGGATATTATTTACACACGGCGATCGGAATGCGTCCCTCTTTCTTCCTGTGATTCCACGACCATCCCATATTCCGCCCTAGGAGCACTCAGCCCGGCCAGCTTTTCTCTTGGCCTTTCGCATTCTCTCTCTCCCGTTCCCCGAAGCACACACACTGTTACACAGCCGCCTTGGCCGCTCAGTTCCCGGTCATCAGCTCCTCGGCTGTGCCACGCTGCTGCATCGCTCAGCGATAGCGTCCAGACTCGGTAGCGCACTGCACATCGGCCGGCATTCGACTTGAGCTTCGAGCCTCTCGAGATTTATTCACACACGCGCACGCACGAGTACGAGAAAAGTGTGTGAGAGAGAGAGAGAGAGAGAGAGAGAGAGAGAGAGAGGCGAGTTTCGGCGCGCGACGGTGCGGCTCGTGTGTTTCGCGGCACGTAGTTGACGGAGCGCGCGCTACGGCCTGACTGACTTACGCTCTCTTCCCCAGTGCGAACGCGCCCCCTCCACTTCCGCCGGAATCGCGGGCGCATGCCCAGCAGCGCGCCGCTTTTGCCTCTGCATACTGCACCTGCATTTTTCTTCTCATCTTCCTCTCGCTCCTGCTCCTCTCGCACGGGATTGTTTCGTTCGAGCTAATCTCGAATTTCCGCGGCTGAGAGAGAACGGCGAAGAAGAAGCAGAAGAAGCAGAGAAGATCGACGAATCCTTAGTTTTTCGCCGCAAACACAGGACGCCGCATGAAAAATTCCAGCGCGAGCTTGCGAGCTGCACCTGTGCACACCGGCGGGGGTCGCCGCGCGTGGAGGGGAGAGAGAGCGAGACAGAGAGTTTGAAAGCAGCGCCGCGACGCATGCGTTCTCGAGGCGCGAGAGGGAGACGCATCGCGGCACCGGCAGAGCCAGTAGTTTCTGGCTCGATGTTTGTGTGTCTGGTGGCGGGCGCCGCGCCGAGAGCCAAGCCACGAGGTCGGGCTTGCTCTTTCCGCTGCGGTGCGCGCTCGTCGGCTATCTTTACTCTCTGGTTCTCTCTCTCTCTCTCTCTCTTTCTCTCTCTGTTGATTTTTCCAGCGATTTTTTCGCTTTCTCTTTCGCCGCTGACTTTTTTTTCATCCCCGCGACGTCGCGAATCATCGCGACGAAGGCCAGTATAGAGAGATGTCGAGTTCGCGGACTGCGCTGGGGGAAAGAAGCTGTTGGAACTTCGGGAGAGCGGACGAGATCTTGGGAAGCTGCCGGAGAGGAAAGGTTAGTGGGATTCTCTCTTTTTTTTTTGGTTGCGCGAG
This sequence comes from Nasonia vitripennis, assembly GCF_009193385.2. Classification (NCBI taxonomy): domain Eukaryota; kingdom Metazoa; phylum Arthropoda; class Insecta; order Hymenoptera; family Pteromalidae; genus Nasonia; species Nasonia vitripennis. The sequence continues at coordinate 8,567,701 of NC_045759.1, forward strand.
AAACTCGGCGATGGGAATATCGAATGACCGGCGCTGTCGATTCGAGAGACTTTTTGCATTTCTGCGGCTGCTCGAACGATTCTTTGCTTAGCTTCGCTTTTAACTTCCAAAGCTTTTTAGCGCTCCAAAAATCTCCGAAACTCAGCTTCGATGTTCCCTCTGCAGAGCTGCGCTTTTGTCGCCCATCATTTTGTACGTAAGCTTATTTATTATTTGGTACGGCGAGTTGCTTCCAGAGCGGCTTGTGAATTTTTCAAGCGCTTTTACTTCTGCAAGCGTTGCTTTGAGCCATAGTCCACTTCGCGAACGCTTCGGCATTCTGCGTTTCCGCCGGCAGCGTACGCGAATCTATACCGTCGTCGTCGTTTCGACAGTCTCGAGCGCAATTTGGAATTCCGAACGACGGGAAAAACAGACTCGGAAAGGACTTGAAGAGATTCCTAGAGCGAAAGAAATCCAAGTCGTTAAGTGTTTTTGTCGGCGCAGCGCTGGGGAAATCACAAAACAGCAAAGCACGCGGCGCGAAAAGTAAACCTAGAACGCGCTCCTGCGAACTGCATCAGCGCGCGCATAGCAGCGGCAAAAAATCTCCCAAGGTGCACGCGGGGCTTAATTTAATATAGCGTTCGCCATTGCTGGAACAGCCCGCGATGATAAATCCCTCGGTGTCTTCTCCCATTTTTCCTCGAGCTGTGCGTCGCGCCGGTTCATCTCTCGGAGTCGCTTCTTCTTCCGCTTCTTTTTCGTTTTTTGCCCTCTCCCACCCTCTTGAAGCTCCCGAGTCTTCGCGACGGTGAACAAAAGATAACAAGCGGAATAAGAATAACCCGAGCGTGCACTCGTGCACTGTGAGGAATCCTTGAATTGAGGTGTGCGAGTCTGTGCGTGAGAGAGCGAGTGGAATTATGGCAGATTTTTTTTTTGTGGTACTCGATTGTTTCATTGTTTTCAACTGGGCAAAGTTAATCACATAATTAATTCCGACGCTTTCGATCATTCAGAAGTTTCTTTCCGATGAATAACGAAACGTCTTCCGAAGAGCGTTAATATTTCATATTCAAATATCGCGTACGAGCAGTAAAAGCGCTCACAAAAGAGCTATTAAACATTCAGCACTCAAGAGAATCGATATAAAATACATACACATGCACGCGGAAAAGTTCTCGAGTGAGCGTCACTCGCAAGCATCAAAGCGAAATTTTCGCGAATTAGTCAACGATTCCGCACAGTTGCACGCTCCCGAGGACAAAGATTCATACATACATGTAACATACGTTTTCAACAAGCCGGAAAATTCACACAGTAACTTTCGAAAGCCCGCGGACTCGCATTCGGACAATTGCGCCCCCTATGAATAAACATTAGCCAGCCAAGAATTACGGGGTCGCGTCGCTCCGCTCTCTCTACTGCCCCCGTCTTTATGCTCGCTATTTCTTATCCCATATGCAGGCGCGCCAGAGTTGGAACGCCTCGAATTATCCGACGACCAGCAGCAGCAGCAGCATCGCTCGAAACTGCGGATGCAGCTGCGCGCAGAAGGCGCTTCGGCAATTTTCCGTCTGCCGTTCTCCTCGCCTTCTAGCCTCGTTTGTAGCCTGTCCTTTTTACGTGCCGCGAACCCTACTCTTTTTCTGTTCTTTTCTTTCTCCTTTTTTTCGTCGTCGTCGTCTTCTTCGCTGCAGCGGCGCTGCTCGCTTTCGAAATTGAATCGCATCCAAACAGTCTCGGGAAATTACGCCTGATATGTGTGCATGGCCACCGCAGACTTTTATATCATTGCTTTCAGACTGTGTGTAGCCTACTCTGGGATGATCGTGCGGTGGGTCCCCGACGTTGTAAATATTTACGGGGAATGGAGGGAGGGGAAGGGAGAAAATTTTCCAACGCTATAAGCGAGAGGCTTTCTCTTTTGCTTTTTGGACATTCCGCGCGGGATGTGGAGCTTTGCGGATTCGTACGACTGTTATCTCGCGCGATTGTGTGTAATTGTTGCCCTAGGCGATATTGTCGTTCGGTAGGAGAGGGTATGAAACGTGATTATACGACGAAATTTTCGCGGAACAAGTTATTTTTCGGATATGCTGAAGATTGCGGTTCTGAATTTAACGCGCGTTTGTTTCCCAGGTTTATTGTTTGCCTTTGCGCGCACGTACCATCATCAATGCTTTGTAGATAGAGAAAGAGTTGTAGTTCTGCTGTGCTAAGAATACTTGTTTGAGTGTATTGTTTTATTTAGTCAGCCACCTATAGATCTCAGAACTGATTGGAAATTCGAATCCTTCGCTGCGATATTACTGATGATTGGCTCAAGTATCTAGTAACGAAAAACTTTGAAATTCATACTTTAACAATTCACCGAATTTGAATTGCGGGATTTCAAGACAACACTCAAATTACCTAACGAAGGAAATCAGCACGTAGTTTAACGAAATTTAGTTGTACAAGCAAATTAGTCGTTAACATCGTAACGCGAAATTCTAATTGACTTTCGGACCTCCTCGACAAACCAGCGCAATTTATTGTCTATACCGCAAACACCAAGCGCGCCTTTCGAGATGCCCTATCTCTTGACAATAAAATCAATTTTCTTCGGCACACTTCATCTCCACTCTCCTTCACTCTAATTCCCCTTTCACGCTAGCCCCTTATCACTCACTCTTACAATCCTATCCCAAGTTTCTCCATTCATTCAACTCCTCTTTCTCCGCTATCTCTAGAATCACGTACGCACACACGTGCACACAGACGGCCCCAAGCACAAACATCGAAAACCTACGAGCTCGTCTCTTCCTTCCTGGCCTCGAGTCTTTCTAGAGCTTCTAACCCGTTTCTAGCTTCTCCCTTCATTTGGATTTCCGTTTGTGGGGAGAACCGATGCGCTTGCATGCCTGAACGATCGCTCGCGATGCATATGTCTATACACACACAAACACAGCACGAGGTGGAGAGCGAGTAAGCACGAACTATACGGGAAAGGGGAGACAGGAGGATAGGAACTGGGAGCTCCTTTTAATTACTGTCGATGAACGAGTTTACGCACCAGGAAATTGATTAAATCGCCGCGGCGAGTGACATTCGACCGGAGCGCCTCGAAAATATATTGTATGCCCTGTGTGGTCAGTGGTAGAGGGCAGGCTTTGGCCAGACGCGCGCCAGGCACATCGGTTTATTCCGTGCGCAGCGTGGAAGAAAGGGGGAAGCTTGACCGAGGGCTTTATTAAAGATATTCATTAGATTGATTTGTGAAAAGGCTGTCCCTCCAGGTTTGTGGTTTCCGATGAACGTCGAGGTTCTTAGAAAGATTAAACGGTATAAGGTCGGGTTGGAGTTGATAAGCCTTGAGAATTGTGGTCGATATTTGACGCGTGACAAAGTTAAGTGGTCGATTATGGAAATTGTGTGTTTTTTTTATTTTGTTTAACTGGCGGGAAAAGACAATATTTTCGCTTTTTCATTCGTGAGTAATTTGTGTAGTTTACCGATAACTTGATCAATTTTTATCGAAAACATGGAAATTTATTGCGTAGTACAAACAGAGTCAGGTGGTGCGTAAACAATGAGAAGACAATGGTCGAATTAAAACAGCGAAAACGTTTGAAAAAATATTAGCCTCGGTACCGCGCGTTTTAAATTAGTCCATTTCGCATCAACTTCAATGTTGAATTTTTTGCCAACGAGTACACCTCGGCGGAACTCAGTTATCCGAGAAAGCCAACATTTTTCTTCCGCCGCGCCGTTATTTATTTTTCGCGTTCGGCGACGAGGTCGAATCAAAAGTGACACTCGACTGTATAGCGGAAACACACGCACATGCGCACTCGCGTACAGTCTTAGTTAGGAAGAAATAAAAAAAGGGCGGAGGGGAAACAAAACAGAGGAAAAAGAAAGGAGTAGGTCGAAGTCGGAAAAAGCAAGCGGCAGGAGAATAAGGTGAAAAGGACATAACAAGCAAGTGCTATTGCGCAGCGCTGCGCTAGCTGCCGGTACTTTTACCTCTTATCCAAGACATCAGCCGTATAACAAGGGGCGACAACAATACCCTGTCTCGGCTTTGTCCCGAAATTCTTTGCTCTAGCTAGCGCTGCTTTTGTACACCTTCAGCTCTTATACCTCCTTCTCTCCTTCTTCAGCCTTCTTCGTAGTCTACTTCTCTGTCTTCCAGCCTCCCTCTCTCCCACTACCTTCACCTCATTCTCTTGGCGCAGCCACCCTTCAACAAGAGGTATTAATTAAAAGTTCTTAAGGTGTCCGAACTAGACGCCGTGCACCTGTTCTTCAGCTAACAGTCAAAACAGATGTCACGATGACGTCTAATATTATAACGTTGCTTCTTCTCTCTCTCTCTCTCTCTCTCTCTCTCTCTCTCTCTCTCTCTCTCTCTCTCTCTCTCGTTCTCCTGATTCTTCTCCGGGTCTCCCTCTTGCTCTCGATTCTCGACTCTGCTAATGTGACGACGATCAAGCGAATAAATTATCTCACTCTTGAGGAACAACCGTAAAACTGAGGAGAAACTGCACTCGACGACGGGCACGACTCTGAAATCTGACTTTTCACGTTTAACTTTCTCTCTTCGTCATTCCAGATGAATTTTTCTTTCTCTCCGCTGCAGCTCCGGCGAGTCTTCAGTTGTTTTGCTGACACCTCGAAGGTCAATCGATGAGTCCCAGCTTTTATAGCTGCGTTCATTTTCAGACATATCGACATATCGCTTTCGTACTCCCATTTGTCGATCAGGACAAGGAACTTATTGTCCGCGATTAAAAAGCACATTTCGCAAACACATATTTCAATATAAAAACGCTAGTTTACCTCCCATTTTTCCTTCCACGAAGTCGCCGTTCTCTTTCCGTAGCTTTGCACTTGGCTCTACGTACTTATTCCCTCCCTTTCTTCTCCCTAGTATCTCCCCGCCCTCTGTTACCTGCGCTCTTCCCGTTCCGTCTTTGTAACCACGCGTAAGCGAGAATAATAGGTGGTTCGTCGCAATTAAATTCTCGCACTCGCTCAGGAAAATAGGGAAAGGAGAGAGAGAGAGAGAGAGAGAGAGAGAGAGAGAGAGAGAGAGAGAGAGAGAGAGAGAGAGAGGGAGGGATCTTCGCGCTACGTTGCGAGGGAAAGAGCAGAGACAAAAGCGGAGCTCCAAGAATAATCGTTATTAGGAAGGGAAAACTTATTGCCGCGCGCGAATTTTACCCTTTTTGCCAAGCCTCTCTTTATGCTCCTTTGATTTACGGCTTTGCTTTGTATTTTTCTCCGCAGCTCCTTTTCGGCTCCAGATCTTCCGTCTCGCGTTTTTCTCATTTCGTATTACGCACGCCGACGGAAAAATCCGATCAACGCGTACGACACGATTCTTCAAGAGATGTAAAGCTCGAGCGTCAGTCCGTACAGTAATTCCTCGCGCATCCATTTTGAAGGCTGGCTGCCTCCGCCCGCTGCCGAGTTGAGACTGAAGGAGGAAAAATAAAAACAACCCAACCGACAACAATGGATGCGCGCTGAAAAAGTCGCGCGAGCAGCAGTTCGCGCATTTCCTTTCAGTTCACTCGCTTTCGCGGAAACGCTAGTGAGTGACACAAACAGACAGGCTGCTGCGCTGACGAAAGCCAAGCGAATATTGTAAAGATGGAGCGCGAGGCTCTTGCACAAAGCAAGTCAACTCGGCGATGCGACAAAGGAACATTGTGGCATTGTTACTACTTCTCCGGAACAATTTCTTTCTCTGCTCGCTGGCTTGGGGCTGCATGCAAAGTAGGAGACGGCGCCGCCGATTCGTGCGCATGTGAGCGGTGATTCTCTAAAACTTTCAATTTCCTCCTTCCCGCGACGTTTTTGAAACATTAAATTTTCTCCTTTTTCGAGTCGGAATCCTTTTTGCGAGAGTTCGAGGTATCGGCTTTAATCGTTCGAGATGATGGGGTTGTTATATTATTTTTGTTGCGCCTGAGTGCGGTGGGATTGAATATTCGACGATCATACTTACGATATATAGAAGATTCGTGGGAGTGGATTCTACATCAATGCCGACGGGAAGCCATCTGGCGAATGATGCTTTCTGAAACAATAAAAAAAGCGAACGTTATGGTGAATCACATAATGACATTTTAAATCTGAGTATACTCGTTTATCGATGCAATTTTTAACGATAATAAGCCAGCAGTTAAATAGTTAAAAATGAGGAGAACAAAAACGCGTCGTCCCTCGGTTTCATGTGTCGCTTACTTTGAATCGCAGTAGACGTGAATGCTGGCAATTATACCGCTGCACGTATTCACGTACGTTCGTTAGGCAGGAATTATACGTGCGAGCGATTCCAAATTTTCCGTGCTAAAGCCCATCAGGCAGTTTCGTTCTTTTGTGCGCCTGCATTAAGTGGCATCGTTTTTCCGGCGCTGCGCGACAGTGTATAGAGGAGGGGGAAAGTGGAAGTGTTCTCTCGAGTAATTAGAGGCTCTTTCTACACTGGCTATAGCGTCAAGCTCCACTGAATCCGTCTTCTTTGTCCGAGGCGGATCTTGTAATTAGCATTCTCGCTTCTTTTTAATCAATCGGCTCGAAAGTTTGCAAAAGCGGGGCAAAACTGTCGTCGCGTGCGACACACAGTCAATGCGTCGGATTTCAAAAAGCGCAACGAGTGCAGCGTAATGGGGAGGGTACATCGTGTTTTGTTTTATCCTCGCGGATTTTCCTCCGAGCGCTCGTTATCTATCCATTAAGTCCGGAAGAATTTCGTTATTATATCTCCCGGGGTCCGAGTCGTTATACGGAGAGCGAGCATTCAAATTTTTCATCTAAATCGTTTTAGCGCACGGACGAGGGAGGGGGGGTAATATAGTTTGAAGCGGCGCTGGGCTGGCACACCGCTATGCCGCTATGCCGCTGCAAAGTGGCTAAAATAATCTACTCGAGTCTAAATATTCATAAGGAGTTAAAGCCCCCCGCAGAGCCAAAGTTTTCTCCCTGGCGCTCGCGCGCGCGAACACGGCTCGGTGCGCTATACGAGCTCGGGCGCGTGCACTTTAAAAGTCGCGCCTATAACCGCGGGAACGTATTACTCGGGTAAAGTTTTGCGTTGATCTCGCGACTTTTTTACCTTCTCTCTCTCTCTCTCTCTCTCTCTCTCTCTACTGCTCGTTCTCTACTCTACCTTGCTACAACTCTTCTATTGCCCCCCAAGAGTTTAAGAACAAATGAATGCGAAAATGCGATTTAAATGCGCCGAGAGCAGAATATATTCAAATTAACGCACGACAGTGAGACGCAAGCGCTCTCGCGCTGACTTATTCCCGTCGATTATAATTAAGCTGTTAAATATTTCATTTTCACGACGACGAATATATTTCGTTCGAAAATCCATCTGACGTATTTTATTAGTTATTCGGATTTGTTGCAGCGTCGGGCATAAAAGCCGAAGCAATAAATAATCCATAAAAGTATTAACGACTTGCGTAGCCGTGGGCGGCCCCGAAAGAAACTCGGAAACTTTCTCGCGGCTCCCCTTTCTCGCTCGCGCGAGATATTCAAAAGAGAAGTGCTCGCGCGGGAGAGTTGAAAACCCATAACGTGTCGCGCGCCTTAATTAAATACACCTTTGTAGCGGCTTCTCTAATAAAAGTTCGCGCGTGATTGATGACCCCCGGCAGCCCCGATGTTTCATAATATCGCGACGGGATTCGAGAGAGGCGAGAAAATGAACAAGTTATATTCTACAGACATCATCTCGACTCTTCATCTCGATTACTGTCGCTTTTCTTTCAATACAAATTTGCCGATTCTTCTGGGCTTTTATCTCTCTCTCTACGGTAGTACGACAAACTTGCAAGCTCTACATTCACGGGAGAGAGTGTGTACGTGCGGCGGCCTCGTGTCCGCGAGCCGGCCGCAATTTATGTGCGTCGCCCCGGCAGCCTGTTGCATTACTCCTCGTTCGCTTGCTTTGTTCGCGGCGCAGCTTTCGGACGACGATTCTTCAAATCGGCTCTCGGAGAGCTTTGTTTTATTGTCTTGTGTTACGCGTGGAAATATTCGAAATTGAAACCGTTGGCTCGTTCGAAATTCTGCGGGAGCTTATTCAAATCGCGAATGCACGCGCGTTGTTGCTGATTAAACGAATAAGAACAATGGAATATATTTTGGAAAATATCCGATTTAGCTCTGAATGATGTATCTGAATAAATAATCATGCGGAAATATTCGATACGATTGGATTTCGCGCCACACGAATGATTTTACATCGAATATTGACGATACCGTGAATTTCGAATTTTGTGCAAAATCCATTTTACGGATGGAGAGAGGGTCGCGCACACTTAAAATGATTAAAGCAACCGAATTAGTTTGTACAGTCTTTGCAAGATAAATTGGGAAGATTCATATTCCGAGGAAGCTCGGCGAATCGCAGAAAGTTTTTAATATCGGAACGTGATTTACGGCTGCCAGTTAATTATATTATAGGCAAAGGGAGGGAGAGGTATACCTATCGAAGCGAAGTACTTTATGTAGGTATACCCAGCTGAAAACCCGTCGTCGTCCTAGTTGTCTCTCGACCCTGCAACTTTCATTTTCAAGAGACTCCCTATACTGGTAACGAAATATCCCTCTTTTAATAAAAGTTACTTGCTTTTGCAAGCTTTTTCTCCCTCGCGACGTCCATCAAATCACTCATAATTGACAATAATTCGTACACCACAGCTTTTCAATTAGGTATCCGCGTCGAGGAAATTTCGAAAGGCCTCGTTGCGCCGATTCGAATATCGAAGATACTTTTTAAATTCTAACAAATCTACGAGCGAAAACTTTCCAGGGTAGATCCGAACGAAATGTGTTTTATGATTGGAATTCCGGAGTAACGCCAATACAAACGTTAGTCCCCCAGCGCAAACAGAAGCCGCGTCCAACACACAAACGGTTCGCGCGCCGCAATCGCAATCAGAGGAGCGTCGCGAGCGGCAAAAAAAAAAACGTGAATCCCCCTTCAAATACAGCGAGAGAAACAAGCACTTTTCCAAACAGTCGTCCTTCAATAAGAGAAAAAAGAGTCTCCCACCTTTTAACCGCTCGCTCGTCGATCGGACGTCATCGGGAAAATTCTCGGAAGATCCTTTTTTGATTGCGCATCTTCTGCCTCATATTTTTTCCTCCTGCTCCACGGAAAGCTTAAGCTCCCTTTTCTCTCTCTCTCTCTCTCTCTCTCTCTCTCTCTCTCTCTCTCTCTCTCTCTCTTGCTCCATCTCTTCCGTGCAATATAACCCTTCGCTCGCGCGCGTCTTTTCAATAGTTGTATATTCCACGTCGGGCGTCGTCTGGAGGATATTTTTCAACCGAGAATGAAGACTGATACGGCAATTTTTTCCATCGACAGCCTGTGTTTATTATATCGAAAGAGAGCTTCGTCGCGTCCGCGATAACAGGATAAGCTTGCAGAGCCACGGCGGATCGAAGAAGAGACTCATCCAGGGATTCTGCTTCCCTACAGCTCGTCGACAAAGGAAATTCAAAACTCGCTCTCCCTTTTTTTACGGGCGATATCAATCTCCGTGCGTTTGGCTGTGCCGTATCGGGAGAGCCGTTAACGTCGCGTCGCTTTGTAATAATAAACTCGACGTCGGGAAATTTACGACTCGCAGCGCGCGGTATTTAATCAAGCTGCGGACGCACCCACACACACACACACACAGAGCACCGCTCCGTATAATCACTTTCCGGAAAATTCGGCGATAAAAGCATCTCTCGCGCCGGGGAATGAAGAAACTTTGAGTCTCCGCGACACTCTCCACGGGGAGAACGCCTATGCATAATTACGCTTATGAGGAAAAATCGATAAGCGACTCGTGTGTGAATAAACAGCGTGTAAGGGGCGAATGTAAATCGAGCAAACTCGCTCGCGCGCGCGGCAAGATAAATGCCGCGCTTCCTGGTCATCAGCCGGCAAACGATCCTCGACGCGTGCGTTCGACTACAGGGAGAGCGAAAAATGGCTGCACCGACGAGCGAGAGAGAACCCTTCAATTACACGCGCTCGTTTTTCTCTGCTCCTCCGGCTATACATATAGCTTTCAATCTCAATCATTCAAAAACTCCTGGCGGACTCGATATCCTACGCCACGGCCGCCTCCGAGGCAACAAAAGGATGAGGAAGTTTAGCGATTATATACACACACACGCGCGGGCTCTTCTTCCTTGCCATTAAAATATCGACGGGTATCGCGAAAACACAGGCGGCAGACGCGCGCGTGTTACTATATATGGGCGCAGGGGATATGTGTGTGTATATAGTACGCAGCCGGAGAGCCGAGAGCTTCACGCGGAGCCATAATCTTCGACACTTGGCAGCAAGATGGATTCGCGACATCCATTTCTTCGACGAACCTGTCCGACCTTTTCGGTGCATAAGCGCGCGCGTCGACTCTTCTACGTATACATATAGAACGTAAAAAAATGGAAAGAGAAAGTGAAGGCGGAGAATATATATATATATATATATATATATATATATATGTGTGTGTGTGTGTGTATACATATACACTGCTCTGTCCGTAATAACGCGCCTATGCAAATGGTTCATAATGCCGGGCTCGTGCGCGCGCAGAGTCAGTGATTTATACTGCCCCTGTAGCAGAGCAGTCTCCCGCGTCGAGGAGCTCGCGCCCCGGTTTTTAATATAAAAGAGTCAATAAATATACCCGTCGAGCGAAGCCTTAGCCCTGTCTTTCAGCTTTTCGTCTACGTGTATAAAAGACGTTCTCGGCTCTCTCTATGTCGTGCGCACGTGAAAAGAGAGCCGTGAACACAGACTTCTTTATTTTTCTTTTTTTCCTTTGATCTCTTCGCTGTTGTCGCACGATCGCGGCTTCTCCCAACTTTTTCCCTCCACCCCCCGCACACACACGCGACTGTTTACGACGTTTCTTCGACAATTACGCCGCCGGAGAGAATTTTTATTTCTTACCGCGTGCCTATAAAGAAAGTCTCGAGGACTTGAGCGACGTCGTCGTGTTTATACGCCGAAAGTTGCGAACAGATGTAACGCTGAAAAAATACCGCTGCGGTCCGACAAAAAACTTTGAAATTATAACGGAAGACGCTTTCATCCGCACTCTTACTTTCGGGCGAGCGGAAAAAAAATGCGTTGGGGATAGGAGGGATCGTCGGCGTCCGCAACTTTTATCATTTAGCCTAAGCGCGAAATCTACGGCTCGTATCTTCTAATTCCGAGACGCGCGACGTTTACTCTACTTACCCCCGGTGAAGCTCACCTCTGCGGCTTCGGCCAACTTTTCAGCGGCGATATTCGCGCGCCGCAAGCTGGATTTTCGCTTTACCTGCCCGGCCGCTAAGCTCACCCTCGTCTCTCCTCCTGCTTCTTCTTCTTCTGCTGCTCCGTCTCCGCCGCTTCTTCTTCTTCAAGCGTAATAACGCGCTTTCCTGACTTATAAACTTCCCGCCCACTGGTGCGTTTTCGCACTTAATGATAGGAAAAAAATATCACTGCGGTCTAATGAAAGACGCGGCCGCGCAACTTTTTAATTTACCTGATGATCGAAGGAACTTTGCATGTGTTCCGGTCGCTTAGTTAAGAACTATTCATCTTCGAATTTTCCACGTACTCCTGACGATTGTTGAAACTTTTCTCAGGATGAAAATCTTGCCTGTATACCGGGAAAATATCGTCGGGGAAAAGAATGCATCTTCGCCGTGAATACGCGCGTCAATACAAATTTTACGTCACTCTCGTCAATAGCTGGCATGCATGCTTATCGTGAATTTCCATTTGCAAAGTGCGAGAAAAGCAGAATGGAACTGATGCATCCCGGGAAATCCGGGATTTGTGCGAGCAGGCGGTATCCTGTAAACTCGATGGAGAAAAAAAACTGAAACAACAACCGCGTGACCTAGAATTAGCTAGAGCCATAGCGTTTTTTCACACGTGCGCGATTTCGCAGTAATAATATCAGTGTCGCTCTCTTGATATACTGTCTGCTGTTTTTGATATTAAAATATATATGCGGCGGACCTTTGTATGGATACGCAATTTAAATTTATGTTTGCGTCGCGCGAAGATTATTGCTCAGCCGTATTGTAGGCATCGTCGTTCATTCCCTCTTAAAAAAAGGTACGTTTTCATATTTAATCGGACCGTACGCGACACATCGCCGTGGGGGATAAGCCGGAGTGACGAATTTCTTTACAACCTCCGAGACGTGAAATTTCGCACTCGCGAAATTCAGGTCTGATTAGATGGCGAGGCGGATTGGATGACTTTCACGAGCTTTTTAAATAATGAAAAAAAATTGCCTTCGAGGAAGGGCGCGCCCCGACCCGCTATACGTCTACTTTATCAAGTGCATCGTAAAAGGGTTTCACATGTGTAAAGTATAAATAAAATTTTTCACGAACGCTTGGGCCTTACTCTCGTTTATTAAATTTTTCAGGCGAAGCGCGTGGCTAAAAAGGAACAATGTGTATAAGCGCGTGCTTTAATTGGAAAATCCTTTGTTCCTCCCGCAGTTTTGAAGAGTGCAATTAGCGCAGTTGAGACGGCTACGAAATACGGTTTGTTATTCGTATGCGTTTAAAAATTTCTTCATAACTCGTCAATTCCAGAGTATAGCTTTTCCCTAATTGTATTCCGCGCTGTAAAAAAATTCAACCGTACATAATTCACAGCCTCTAAGTGAGTATAGTCCTGCATCGCTGCATACAGTTTCAATTAGCTAAGCCGTGTGCATTTCACGCCCATATCATCGTTGCTTATTCGGCAACGTTTCCGATAATCCATCAAGGTAATGAAAAAAAGGCTGCGGGGTTCGCTCGATCGAGAAAAACTCGGGCGCGCAGTTACTCTCTCGTCGTATAAGCGAGTGAGCATCGGGTTCAGGTCTCCGCGGTAGTTGTCGCTAAGTCTCATCAATCTCAAAGTCGAAGTCTCGCAAGTGCACATCTCCAAACACGATAATCCGCGCACTGTCTCTCAGCTTCTAAGAGGCGTATAAGTATACGCTTGTCCGATCATCCATATCTCTCTCCGCTGATATTCAATGTCCTAACCCGATTGTGACCATAACTTTTCTAATGCACTTCAACTTTCTTCTTCTATTAGCTCCTCCGTATCCTCTGGTCTTCGTCGTTTCAGTCGTATAAGCATTTTAAAATTAATCGAATATATCGCACCTACACCCACGTGTCATTAAACTCGATAAACAAGCTTACGAGAGATCAGCGAAAAAAGTCTCCTACGCGATCCAGGTCACCGCAGTCATAAATCAGCCGACGCGAACGTAGTTAAAATCGCTGCTGCCGCCGCGCGCGAATCTGTTCTCATCCCGTTGAAAATAAGAGCTCGGCGGTAAATTTCGCCTCGCTTCAGACGTATCCGCCGTAGTAAAATTTCATGACGCGCATAGCAGCGCAACACAACATCGGCGAATGACCCGCGGGCGCATATATAATATCCCGAGAAAAGAGCGCGCTAATATTATTCGAGGATGGCGTTGATGTGAGCTCGCATCACTGCGCGCAAGTTCACTGTCGCGAACTCGTAAAGCGGAACTTGTAAATTCGCCCGGCCGCACAGGAGCTTTTATAAGCTTTGCGCGTAAAGCCGACGAGATGCTCGCCAATATCGCGCGAGCGAGAAACGTGCCGGAGGCGCTTATTAAATGAGGGATCGCCGTCGCGTAAAAAAGCTGCCAAGAGAGAGAGAGAGGGATTTATGTGCCGCTGCCGCTGCGGTGTGTGTGTGTGTGTGTGTGTGTGTGTGTGTGTGTGGGCCCGAAAACGTGAGACAAAGTGACGCTGTGTAGTATAGCGCGAGCTGAATGAGGAAACGTAGGATGCACGTGTTTGGCTTTGCAAGAGGACATGTGTTTGCCCGCAGTGGACGTGTGTGTGTTTGCTTGGTTAAGCACCGGACCGTTGCTTGTTGAGGAGCAAAAAGTGCGGGATGTATTAGCTAGACGATTATGTTTTTCTTTTTTCAATTTGCTCGATTTTTTTTCTTCGCCAAGAGTATCTCGGTGATTAAGTTGACGTTAAGCGTGAGCTTTCGCCCGAGGGAATGGTCGCGCGGAGGATTGAGTAAGCTCGAACGATTAAACTTCTATATACTTTGTGAAAAGCGTAGCTTTCATATTGTAATACTTCTTGTTAAGAGGACACTTCGTAACGTAAACTATGCGGTGGATTTCTGATTAAAAAGTGTTATTTTTTTTCTTCGGAATGAAGCAATAAAGTGCTTGATTTTTGTAATATTAATTATCATGCGATAAACGTGAAGTATACTATTTAACTTCGATAAAATACGGTTTATAAAACATCCGGGTCAAAATGAAATTTCAAGGAAAGGAGCTTTTCCGAAAAAATCTCAAAATATCCAAACTTCGATTGGTCTTCGGGGGGGGGGGGTATTTTTTTATAAAAGCGCGTCCGGATCACGATGATACCCCACTTTGCGAGCTTTGCGAACTTTGCTTTGCATATCACATATACAGAGTAGAAAAGAACGAGAAACGTTAAACCAAGAAGAAACACAGCGATACGACCTCGGCATAATGTAGACACAAGGCTGCTGCGACTCTGCTCTTCCATATAGCATATACGTGTAGAGTATACCTAGACGAGCTTTGTCCCAGAGACTCGGTGATTCTCAGTGGTTTCCGAGCGCGCGGAAGCCCGAGAATGTTGCCTCCAGCGCTGACAAAGAGCCGACCGGCTGACTGCTGTCAGGAAGGTTTCTGCCCTCGAAGTTTCGCCAGTCGCCCTGTCACACGCTGGACTTACGCGCGACGTGAAGCTCGCGCTTTTATAGTATCGCTATAGGCCGTGTCTGTGTGTCTCTGTGTGCCGGGGACACCGCAACCGCAGAGCTGACGATGAAAAAATTGCGGTCCAAGTCGGACGCGCCGCGGCTCCGGGTCGAAGCTATGGATGGATTAGCCAGTCCGGTTGGGTGTCAAAGAGGAAAGTTTTTTTGCCAGGACTCTCGGACGCGAGATAAAGTTGCAGAGCTGCGCTGCTCGCGGCTATGAAAATTTGCGATGTTTTTTTTTTATTTCGAAAACAACGAAATCATTACGCGACGAGAGAGAAACACGTACTGTGTACACAGTAGAAGAAAAAAGGGGAATCGGATAACGTACATTTGCGAAAAGAAATTTGATCCGATTTTTTTTTCATTTAGCAGTATACGACAGAGAAATTCAATTAGCAGCAGATCTCATTTACTCGCTCATTCCGAGCTTATGGACTGCAACATTTTTATTTTCGCGCGCAAAGCAGGGGGCTCTGCCGACGAAGAGTGCAATTTTCAGTGCATGAAAGCAGCTTCGAAATGAAATTTGAAAAATCTTTCGAAAAAATTTTACCTGGTAAATTAAAAAGCGCGCGCTTATCTTACGCTCGGCTCGTACATTCATGGCCATAGCATAACAGGATTACGCGTCGCTGACGCTGAGCAATATACTCCCAACAAATTAACGTACAGTAGTATATATAGTCCCGTATATACTGTGCAAACTTTTTGGACGTTTATGAGTCGCTTCGCTGGCTACTGCCAAGCTCTCTCTCTCTCTCTCTCCCTCTCTCTCTCCCTCCCTCTCTCTCTCTCTCTCTCTCTCTCTCTCTCTCTCTCTCTCTCTCTCTCTCTCTCTCTGCTAGACTCTGATTTACGCTCCGCTCGGGCTATCGGAATAATTACCGTGAAAAGGGGAGACGCGGAGAATCCCCTCGCGCGTAACTCCAATTTTCCCTCCCCGAATTTTATATTCTTCGCGTATGCGATTATATTTCGCGAGAGGGAAAAAGGACGATCAGAGAATCACTCAGCAGTCGGCAGGTATCAAAGCGAAGGTACACACGGCTGCTCCGCCGTGTATATACCTGTAGACAGAGAGAAACATAAATGTAGTCCTTTTAAACCAAAGCGTTTTTTAATCCAACTAACATCGTTTCCCGTTCAACGTTCGCGCATAAAATCTCGACTTCCCGAGCGCTGCGCATAAGAGCAGCAGAACGTAAAGCCCCCAGAGCCCCTTGCACCGCGCGGACTTTTTATTTTAACGGCTGAGTAATTTTTTACGACATTAATGTAAAAGTTCTTCGGGACGCGAGCGGCCCTGCGAGAAACAGCCGCAAATGGCAGACGAGCCGCCGCGCTCGAGTCTCGCTGGCTTTTTATAAGGATATACTGCTAGAGGGGTAAGGCGTTAAATTTTTCAGAGGAATCTATAAACGTAAAAAGTCACGTTGATATTAAGTACGGTTAAGTGGATAACGGACTTTTTATACCGAACTACCGCTCGCGCGGTATAAAATGGACTCCTCGGGACTCGGGCGTTACGTAATAGTTGAACATTTTTCCCAACGCTAGAGGCTTCAGCCGTTGATGTGTCGAAAAATGCAGCGCTAATTACTCGCCTGGTAAAGCGACGCAGGCGTATTCGAAAAAAAAGCTATAACGCGATTCGACTCTCGGCTCACATTGACGCGAACGTGCGCGGGAAAAACGTCGAACTCTCGAGCATTTAGAGCGACGCGTTGTCGATATACGCGTGAAAAAAAAATCGCCAACGGCAGCTGTGCTGCTGTAGGAGGGGGAGATACAGATGTACGGCGTTAGATAAACTTTATCTGGTTTTGGGAGGGGGCGCGAAAATCCGTTTGGCACATAGCACTCGCGCTCGACACACGAAGAGGATCGAGCGCCGTATAATTCTGTTTGTTTATGACTCGCTTGGCTACTCGATTTTTTCCCCTTAATGGACGCGCGCGACACCTGATAAACGGCGCAGCAGCGGCTTTTTTTCTCTCTGGTCCTCTCGTGCGCGAGTTTAGAGTCGCGGAAAAATTACGAGTCGCGTATCCATCATCATCGCCACTCCATTTCCAGCGGAGAGATAGTGTGTGCGTACGGCGGAAAGAAAAACAGACTGCGTTGCAGCCGCACAGCGCGTGTCGCGCTTGATATTCTCGGAAAATTTACTTTGCTCGTCGCGGGAAATAAACGCGATTTTTTTTCGAAGATCGATAGGCCCGGTTTGGATGATAGCGTGTGCGTACTCCGTCGATCGACGCGCGTGCCCTATGAATATGGAGATATTTAGATTTTTTGTCGCCGGCGCCAGGCGCAGTGTCGAATGAATAAAAGAATGGCGTTTCGAGTTGATTGAATTAGCAGCTAGCGTGTGCGTATGTGCCTCTCGACTAAACGACGAAAAGTTCCGAGCGCGGGAAAAGGCGGTCTCAATTAATTAGCCGCGAGGCGAACTATAAAAACAAGTTTAAAATTTACCTCCCAGCACACGGAGCACACCCTCTCGCTCTTGGCATAAAGCAATTAAGGGACAAAGAAGTTTACCGCTGGGATTAGCGCGCGCGCGACTCTAGTCGCGGCCTATTTATCCCGCGTCGGAAAAGAGAGAGGGACTGTACGTCAGGGAGAAGAAAAGCCGCCGTTGAAAGAAAAGACGAATCGTCGCTGGAAAAATCCTTGCCATAGCGCGCGCGGGGGAGAAACGTGCTGGCAGTTTAATTCCACCCAGGGAGTCGAGAAAGAGAGTGAGAGAGAGTATCGGGTTCTCGCGGCGGCTGTTTAAGGCGTCGTTGCATCCCGAACACTAAATCATAAGATATTAGAGGGTGTAGCGAGCGACGTCCCTCTCGCACCTACGTGTACTATATATACGCACATACACACACACACACACGAATATACACATACACACACAGCAGGAGAGACACTATGGCGCAGCTCTCTCTCTCCCCGGGGAGCGGGTGGGACCAATTTTTCTCCCGCCTGTCGCCGCGAGTTACGGAAAGACGAAGAAGCCGCCACGCAGCTCGCTCGCTTTATTCTCGCTTCTCCCTGGATTTTTGCGTGGGCATGGTAACGGACAACCGCATTATTTAGTAAAGCGCGTTGTACGTTTGCGTTACGCCGCGAGCTTTTTACCGCTACTTATAAGCTCGCTCGCTCGCGCGCCCACGGAAGGGGATTAGGCGAGATTAGCTCGGATGAGTTTATACGTTCTGTGCGTACACGCTCCATATGCAGAAGCGAAAGATTTAGTTCGTGGAGATTGAGATTAATTCACGCAACAAAGTCGCTGGCTCCGTACTTTTGATTCGTGTATTTATAACGCGCAGCATAGGGTATGGTTTTGATATTCGAAAAAATATCCCTTGCGCGTGGCGTAATTTTCTCGCTCTCCGCGCGGCGGAATTTCCCCTGGCGTCTTCTTATTCCTCCAGCAAAATGTTCTCGGGATCCAATAAAATCGAGCGCGACGATAATGCGCGCGAATGTACGGCGTGGGATTCTCGCCTATCCTTCTTTCTACCTGAGCGGTCGAGTCGAGGTGGGAACGTGAATTTGCATTGGCGTGTGATCGTAATTGGCCGTGGCTGCTCTCTCCTAAGATAGTTTCCATACCTTTTCCCGGTCTCCTGGCTGATCGAGAAATTCGATTCCTCGCGACGAATTAAAACGTTTCGATTCCCTGGCGTTATGTAACGGCTGACGAGTTATAAAAAATAATGTTAATAATAATTCGTGCTTGCAAAGCGATGAAAAGCTCGCCAAAAGCAGAATCCCGCAGTAAAAAGCCGAAAAATAATAATAATTCACAAGCGAGAGAGGGAGAGCGGACTCTTACTATTTTCCAGGCCTGCGCCTGCGACTGATTAAAACTGCGCCTGCAGGCTCGTTCGCGACGTATAACTCGCGACATTCGCGCGCATAACTTGGCAAAGCCTGCGCCGCTGCACACGTGCTTCATATTCGAGACGTCGAGAGCGCCGCGCGTGCCCGCTTAACTACTGCCCTCCTCCCTGCGCTAGCTCAATCTCGCCTACCCCTTCCCCCTCTATACCCTAGACTCCCTCTCTTCTCATTGTACGAAGATATTAAATTAAGCGCCGAAGAAACTTAATGCGCGTTCCATATGCAGATTCACGGGCCTCCAGCTATACGCCCGTATAACCGCCGCGCCCTCTTCTCGCTCGCGTCCCGGTAATACAGTCTCTTTGTATCCGTTTTATGGTGTGCAGCCGCGCCATAAAGCCAAAGTCGTTGCAGAGGCGTCGTAGTCCTTCGGAGTCACATAGCCGCTGCCGCTGCCGTCGTCCTCCTCCTCCTCCTCCTCGTCCTACGACATTTTTGCCTCGGTATACACCGTGCGCGGCTGCAGTGTATACGTGCGCAGAGCTTGAAAAGCTCTATACTAGAGGCTGAAAGCGAATATAAATCAATTATTCCCGCGTATTTACTTCTTTGACGACAGCTTCTCTCTGTCTGCTTGCACGTCGCGCAGGAGAATATGGAAACTCGCCATAATATCCAACGACGTATATTCTATTATCCGCGGCGAGAGCGAACAAGCCCACTTAGCGCTGATTCGATTATCGGTGGGGGAGTGGGAGCTCCCGTTCCGGGCGGAAAAAAGGAGAAGAGAAGTGCTGGCCTTCGAATTAACGCGCCGTCTATGGCCCGGTAAATAAAGTAAGAATTAACAGCTAATAAAACGCGACAAGACAAGCGCTCCGGGGGATTCATTGGCTTAGCCCACCGCCGGCAAAGAGCCACACGCGCGCAGGTAAATAAAATAACGTCCTCGATTCGTCGCGCGAAAGTGAGCTCGAAGTATAGAGAGAAAGAGAGAAAAAAAGAGGAGAAACTTGCATCGTATGCGCCATGTATACCCGCAGCAGGCCAACTTATTAGACCCTGAAATTTCATTCCTCAATTAGCGACCGAGAGAGCCCGAGCAGCACTCGAACGCTTTGTTCTCGAGTGATTAAGGCCTGTGCAGCACTCGAGACTATCGTCCCGATGGAAGAAGTGGCGAAGCCGGATAAAATCCTAATTAAAACGATTACGGCCCGAGACACAAAGAAAACACTAAAGCCCGCCGGCTCTCGGCTCCGTCGATGATCGGAAGCTCGCGTGTAACAGCGCATCTCTCGCGTCATACAGAGAGAGAGAGAGAGAGAGAGAGAGAGAGAGAGAGAGAGAGAGAGAGAGAGAGAGAGAGAGAGAGAGAGAGAGAGAGAGAGAGAGAGAGAGAGAGAGAGAGAGAGGACAGGCCGAATATTAAACGTCCAAATTGCTCATTTCTCGGCTATACGAGCGCGGGAGCGTTTAACGAGAGAACTCCGCCGGTAGTTTCCCGCCGCGGCGGCCATAATTGCGATGATAAATTGTTTATAGATATTATCGCGACGAGCGAGCTTATCTAATCGCGCGAGTTTATTGAAAAACGACTGCGTAATACGTCGAACGATGTACACAGCGCTGATTTTAAATCCCTTTTAGGGAACTGGATGAAGGCATTAGTTGGTCGACGCGAATGGAGAGCTCGTCCTTTATGAAAGCTGCAGCGAATCCCCCGGAGGGGAGACGAGATCCCAATCTTCGGTTCAGTTTCACGCCTGAATGGGACGACGCGGTTGTTGTATACAGGCGAGAGCGGGATAGCGATAAATACGTTTTCCATTCTTTTCTCGCCTCCTTCCGCTCGTGTCTCCTCTTCCGCTTTCAGCTTTTTCCTCTCTCTCTCTCTCTCTCTCTCTCTCTCTCTCTCTCTCTCTCTCTCTCTCTCTCTCTCTCTACCCCAAAATATCGGATCCTTTCAGCGAGTCTCTCGCGCGAAATGGATATAGCGCCGATGCTATTTGAGAGTGTCATCGCGCGAAATATAGAGAGGGTTCTGGAAAGTTAATCGCCTTTGTATTGGAAATTCCTGAGCTTCATTGCGGCGGATCGCGCGGAAGAGTGCGCTCTTGTGTTTTTCGAAAACGTGGTTTTCCTTCTGTACTATCATCCGGTTTCTTTCGTCGAGTCCGTCGGGTGAGATTCTAGGTAAGAGCTCTTCTTCCCATGCGCTATTTTCGTATGATTCTTATTATGATGATTTATTCATCCATCGATCTATCAAGCAATCAACGAAGGTTATAGTACGTCGCGACGCATAACCGAATCCATCTTTTCGGTTCCAATTCCCCGCCAATATTTTCGAGCAAGACACATCCGTTTCGAAATAAAAGGAAAATCGATACTGCATTCGCTTTGACCGAGACTTGTTATTAGCCCGCGATGGACGATATTGAATACCTTGCCGAATATCTCGCATGAATGACGTTTCTGTGACTCCCCCACACATAAAGCGCGAAATCAAGCGCACGCATGCGTACCGGAGCTTGCAGCGCGCGCGAGCGTTGTTCGACCCATATACACACGGCGTATTATATAACCCTGCACCGATTGCACCGTAAAATAAATAATCGAACACGATAAACATCGATTCAATCGCAAATTCGTTCGGCCTCCAATACAGACGTTGGAAGCTCGGTCGAGGTGTTGTGGCCAATCGCACCCCCGACTGAGAAAAAAGCATACCTCGGGCTAACAGTAGGGCCGAAGGTATCGTTAAGAGACGGCGCTGTCGCAGCGCGACGATGCAAGCTCGACTATCCATTTTCGAGGTTGCAGAGAGAGAGAGAGAGAGAGAGAGATAGAGAGAGAGAGAGAGAGAGAGAGAGAGAGAGAGAGAGAGAGAGAGAGAGATGCCGGGCAAGCAGACAAACAGATCCAAACAGGCAATTACTACTGTCAGGTAGCAACCCGGTAGCCGGCGCTTCCTGCTCTCGTTGTATTCCGCCCTCTTGCCGTGTCTGTATACACATCTCTCACTGGCTCCGTGTGTATGGACAGCGGCTGTATATACACCTAGAGCGAGCCGGACGCTATACTCTGGCAGCAGTGGCGTCGGTAGCGGCATCGGCGCTATCCCCCTGATAGACGTTTAATCTATTAATTGAAGCCGCGCGAGCTCGGTAGGCCAACCACCAGCGGCGCTCCATTAAAACGCTGTTTTCAAGAAAATCGCCGACGAGCCGCTCGTTCGAGGCGATTATTCGAGACGGCGCAACGCAACGCCAGGCCGACCAATATTGGCCGCGCTGGCTTCGAGCAATCTCGTAATTGCGCTTGTGGACTCTACGCCCTCTCTCACTCGGTTTTTGGTCGACGGCTGTGTACGTTTAGGCTCTTAATGTGCGATTATAATTACTTATCGCGAACACAGTGGGATAAATGGATACAGCAGCAGATTCGCGCGACTTGTCGTCTCACGGTCGAGCGAGCGCGAAATAGCTCGACAAAGGCTGCTGGCGTCGTCGGTTATCAAGTAAAATGTTACGTACGTGTGTACTTGTATATCGGGGAATGACTTCTTCTCTCCGCGCTCGCGTTTGCTCGGAGCGGAAGCGCTCGCTGTAATCTGGTAAAAACGCGAGGGCTGGAGACGTGTGCAGTGCGACTGCAGAGAGAGAGAGGAGAGAGAGAGAGAGACGCCTCTTTATCCAAATCCCCTTTGATCTCGCTCAAAGACGCGAGTTTCTGACGTATTTGCAGCAAACACACGTACCAGGTCAAAGGCACAAGAGATGCATGCGAATCTCGTGCGCGCCGGAGAAAGGCTGCTTTCTTTGATTGCCTAGTTTTCCCTCGCGCTTAGAGAATCCGTTTCGGGGAATATCGATAAAGCTCCTCATCGAGCTTTCAACAATCAATTTACATCCGAGAAGTTTAGCGGCACTTCTTCTGTATACGTGTATACCGCCCGCTCTCTCGATATGAAAGTGTGCCTAGGTTCTACAGTGACGTAGGTTCAGCATTTCAACTTTCCTCGTATATAAAGTTCCCCTTCTCTCTCTCCCTCTCTTTCCTGCTACTAGCGGAATATTCACTAAAATTTCATGAAAAGCCAGAGAAAGGGGGGGGGGAGGGGGAGGACCGCTGCACGCGAAATGGAATTTGCGAACTTAAAAGTGAGGTGGCTGCCGCGCTCTGCGCAGGAGTAAATGGAATAATTTTTCCCTGCGCGAAGAGGACGACAGGACGCCGACGTCGACGACGACGCTTTACACCAGCTCCAGATATAAATCGGTCAGTACAATATGCATAAGATGGCTGGAAGGATAATGGAGCGGCGGCCCCCTGAAACAAGGCGGTGGCAGCGGCCCGCGTGTATAAACGAGTGCGGCGAGGAAGACGAGGACGCCGCGACGGAGCGATAGCACGTGCTGGAAGATATAAGGGTGTCACGCCCGCGCGGAAGGATAAAAGCATCATGACTTAGTGATGAAGCCCGCGCCCGCCGACTACCTCGGCATCGTCCTTTGGCTTCGTTCGTTCTCTCCCTCTCTGTCTCTCTGCCTACGCTGCCGGTACACGCGACGAAATCAGCCAGCGCTATATAGCCGGGAGAACACGTAGCCGAAGGAGATACGGTAAAGGAAGCGTACACCGTCACGATCTGCCATGGGATTGATGGATAAAACGAGAAAGACAGCCGGCTGCGGGCTTTGACGGCTGCGCAACGCCTTTCAAAGCCGATTCCCAACGAACTCTCTCATGCAATTAGCGATGTCATGTTATACCAACTGCACAGAGCCGCCTGCACTCTTTGCGTTTATACACGACTGTTGCAGCATACGATCGAGCTCCGTTTACTGTAAACAATGTTACTGCACGGCTCGTCAGTATTATTAGCGGAATATTTTCACCATAGCTCGCTGCGAGCTTTTATGTACAGCTTTCCATCACTGCAGCGAACTTTCGTAGCAACGCAGCTCACTCGCTGCAGAGCTTCTTGACACGGCGCTGATTTTACGCTGTACTAAACGGCATTGTGTCGGTGGAAAGCACAATGAGGGGAGAGGGGAGGCTGGCTTAGTTGACGTCGAGTTATATTAACAAGACCATTTTCCGCTAGTTCAATATCCAGCCCTGATCAGGATGTAATTCAATGTAATAATCGCCCGTTGCGTTTCATTGTGCTCGCCACGCGGTGCGCGGTATCGAACGCGCGGGCCGTTTTATTGTATATCGTCAAATTTGTTGCGCTGAGTTTTTCCAACTGCTCATGAGATCCGCGAGGGCCATAAATTATTGTGTCGGTGTTGAGAGCTTTTCGATGTTCGTCAAAAATTCACTGGAATATGACTTTTTGAGGGGCAGTAATGCTCGTATTGCTTTCCGTGATCTGACGGTTATTTAACGCTAAATACTGCTTTTAAAAAGCTGCGGTAGTTAGTTAACCGTGATCTTCTATACAACTTTTACTATGAGGATTTCCACCCTGGTAGGAAATGGCCGATAACTTCTGGACCGTTCCCTAGCGACTCGGTAGAAATGAAACCCAGAATCCGTCGAAAAATATGCATAGTTTCTACGCTGAAACCCGAGTAGCAGAAGTTCTCTTAATTTTTTGCGCATGTGCGTATGGTTCAGGCCAGGCACAGGCATACTAGAAGTATATGACGCGTATTGTAGAGGCTGTCTGCTATGTTTTACAGCAGAATAGCATAGCAGACAGAACTACAGTTTTCACAGTTTCAGTCAATGTTGAATGATGAATATTTAGCCTATTAATTCATCTAGAATGATTTTAAAGGGAAAATATGATTTTCAAAAAGTGCCCATTAAGAGTGAAAACCTAACCCTACACATGCATACTGTCATATATGACAGTATTTACAAGCATGCTGTACTGACTGACTTTGTGTTGTTCAAGTGCAATTACTGTGTGAAAAGTGTCATCGATGCACTCAAAGTCACCAATGATGAGGTTTGCACAGGTATTTCAATCTCATCAGTATGCGAGCGCAGTCACTGTCAACCACCAAATCTCTCATAATCATGCTAAATCCATGATATTGAAGTTTGATGTCTGTTCTTTTGCATTAAGACTTGTTAAATTATTTAGAAACAGCCTACTATCTCAGTTTTCACTTAACAGTCTTGGTTCGGCTTTGCACCCTGAACCCTATGGCTTTGGCGGCAAAAATACAGGTGGGTTTATACATGAAAGTTTAATTCATATCAGCTAGAATGAATTCAACTTAATATACTGTTTCAACATGCCAATACAAATTAAGTTGCTAAATTTCAGCTCTCTAAGTATGATAGTTTTCAAGTGAGAGCAAAATCAAATTTTTATTGATTTCGATTACTTTTTTCACAGTTTTATTTTGGCTCTCATTTGAAAACTATCATACTGCAAACCTCATCATTGGTGACTTTGAGTGCATCGATGACACTTTTCATACAGTAATTGCACTTGAACAACACAAAGTCAGTCAGTACAGCATGCTTGTACATACTGTCATATATGACAGTATGCATGTGTAGGGTTTTCACTATTAATGTGCGCCTTAAAGATCATGTTTCCCCTTTAAAAGACATTGTAGATGAATTTATAGGGTATATATATATATATATATATATATATATATATATATATATATATATATATATATATATTCATCAATTTATGAATATTTTCAAACAATGTCAATGAAGAGCAGGATCATTGGTGTGAAAAGTAAGGTTATATGAACAAATCATAGTGGAGAAATAATTCTACCGAGATTTCTTCCAGAAATCATGTCTGATTTATCGGGGTTTTCATCGAGATTCTACTCTGGAAACCTGCTAGATTCGAAAAATCTCGGTAGTTTCCAGGTACTTTCTCGGGAACGCTGCTACCAGGGCACAAGTGACATATTATAATCTAATAACATTGCGCAACGCTAATTACGACCTTTTCATTCTAATGGATAAAACCTGTTTGCTCGAAAAGGCTTTTAAAACTTTATATCGCGCGTATTCCGTTTTGCCGCCGCATTTCAAAAAGGAAAATTCGATTCCGACGCTCAACATCGAAAAGCTCTCTCTTCCTCTCCGCCGCTGAAAATTACAACAATAATAACTCGGCCTCTCATCAATCTCTCGGAAAATTTAATACAGCCCACGCGGTAATCCCTCCAATTTAATAACCCGCCAAGATTCACTTCTCGCGAACTCCACGAAGTGGAGAGAGAAACGTTGTGACACAATCAGGTGTTGGGATAAAAAATCGTCGTCTCTCTCTGTCTCTCTCTGCGCCGCGCGTGATTCCCCCAAAGGCGTTCCGAGCTCGCGAGCTGACTCGGGCCGTAAAGCCAGGAGCGCTCGGAGAGTAGTGTGCAGGTCCAATATAAGAAACGCGTCGAGCGGAGAGTATAAATGATCGTTGCGGCCACTCGTGCGTGCGCGCGTGTCTCGAGGGCTATACACCGCGGCGAGTGTTGGTGCTTATGGCTCCCGTGCGCGCGCGGCGAACAGCAAAGGGGACGGAAGGTTAATAAAGGGCGCAGCATGGCGCCTAATAAACCGGCCAGCCTGTGCGATCCCTCTCACTATGTGTGTGTGCGCGCGTGTAGGTTAAAGTGCCTCATCCCCGGCGCGCGCGATTGACATGTCAGGGCCGAGCGAGAAAGACACTCATTATACGCTTCTGGACTTGATGATTCGGGCTATGATTTCGCGGGTAATTATCCTCCCGGAGTCGATATATTTTTCAGTGGCGATGATCACCGGAGAGGCGTTGTGTAGCTCCCTGCCTGAGGCAGATGGACCCGCGCGGGGCTATTTTACGAGCGGTCAATACAGTAAAAGCGTTCACTCTCACGTTGCATTATTCCAAAGGTGTATTATTGGCTCGGACGACTACACAGCGCCTGTATATTTAAGCGTCGGAGTAGCTCGTTGAGAATTTATACCGTGGAAGATTTCGGTTAAACTCGTTTTCACTCTCGAGCTGCCGGCATCGATCACGGGCTCGTGATTTATCAAAAAAGTCAAACATATCCTCCGTTGCGAGCGCAATCGTCGAAAGTCAAATTTCCATCGGAGCGAATCCGATGTATATATAGCTTTTAAAAGTTTCAATTACGCGAAATCCGGTAAACGTCGGCTCGCACGACTTAACGACATCAATTCCGGATCAATTTCCAGCATACATTGAACATGAACTCCTGAGAGCGGGGGGGGGGGGGACGAGAAGTCTAGGTAGACGTATTTAGCAACGCAGAGGGAGAGGGTATGGGGCGAGGGTAGTAATGGAAACTGCGGAATAATTTCTAGTTATACTTGTAAGGGTGGCTCTCTCGCGACTATATGTGTATGTAGAGTGCGCGAGTGCTCCTCGTCGTCGTTGGCTGGTTGGGCGCGTGCGACACGCCGGTTTCCTGCACAAACACAAACACACACACACGCACACTCACACACAGCCATGCGCAGTTCGCTGCTGCACGACTATACACGCATATACATATATACAGCGCCGATACGGGGAGGACGAGTTTCGCGGAAGCGCATGAGTCTATCCTGCGCGACGACTATATATATGCATACGCGTGTATAGGTATAGGTAGAGAGAAAGTGCCTTCAGTGACGCGTTGCCGTGTTTGTTGAGACGCGCATACATTACAAGCTTCAGAGGGATGCGCGACTAGGAGGACGGGGGGGGGGTGGCACCCTCGTATGTATAGCTCTTGCGCGAATTTAGATATTTAAGCGGTCGCGGCGGCGTCTCTGTCTATCCGGCTTCGGTGCGTATAGCGCATACTTAACGGATTTCTCAACTAAAAGCGACGGGGCGCCGACACGTGATCCGAGATAAATTTCGAATCCTGCGCACCGACGGGGGTGGGATTAAAATTTCAGCTTCCTTTGATCCTCGCTCGATATATTTACTATCGGCACTTTTGTCGAACTGCCCCCCCCCCCCTCCGAACGTGTGTGCATCGCTGACGATGTTATGTGTATATGGACGGCAGCAACGAAAACAGCGAAATAGACTCTCTGCTGCAGCGCGGAGTATATATACGTATACAAAAAGCAAATCCGCAAAGAACCGAGAGCTCGAATGAAAACTCATAAAAAAAATGTTCACTACTGCAGTATATATACTCCACCTCTCAGCAGCAGCTGCAGTGCGATCAATCCATAGCATCGGGGGCTGT
Organism: Nasonia vitripennis; assembly: GCF_009193385.2. Classification (NCBI taxonomy): domain Eukaryota; kingdom Metazoa; phylum Arthropoda; class Insecta; order Hymenoptera; family Pteromalidae; genus Nasonia; species Nasonia vitripennis. Next base: position 8,595,547 of record NC_045759.1, read on the forward strand.
GCATCAGTTCTCTCTCTCTGTCTCTTGCTCGCGTGTTTATCGCGCGCGTCGGCTAATGTTACAGTCGTGTACACTGCGCGCGGGCCGCGCGTGTGGTGATAGTGTCCGACATCTGCCTTCTCTCACTAGCCTCCGGTGAGCCTCCCTCGATCGTCTTTGACCAAACAACCGGACTCTGCGGGCTCGACCTCTCGTCAAAGACCTTGTTTGGCCTGGATCTCCAGTCAACTATACGTCTACGCGTACACCTGTCCCCGAAATCATTTATCCGATTATACTATCAGCGATTGTGCGATCAACGTCGTAAAACACAGGGACCGTCGTCCCAAAACGAAATCAGGGACAGGTCGAAGTCGGCGTCGTTAAGCTCAGGCTTCTGCGGTGTCGATGGCAGCAGCCGGGTATATAATACAAATTCCGTGGACAAAGATTTACTCGCGCGCGCGATTTGTACGGCTCAGCAAGTGCGCGGATTAACCTTCTCTCTATACAGAGAGCAGATTCGGGAAGGCGAACGAGTTGCACACGACGCGCCGGGCTAAAATATGACGGCCCGTTTATCAATATGCGGAGAGTTATCTCTCTCTCTCTCTCTCTCTCTCTCTCTCTCTCTCTCTCTCGGTATGCCGGGCTTAGAGAGAAACGTCTAACGATGCTGCACAGCGCATAAGCCCGCTCCGAACTGAGTTGTTTATTACGTCTATTTATTCGACTAATGCGCAATCCGCGGGCTCGGCTCTTCATTGGATTAGCCGAAGGGACCAGAGTATTAAGCAAGAGTTTCAAAAATTCCGCGAGCAAATAGTAATAATTGCGCAGTTTCTCCCTCCGACAAAGGGCTAAACTTTTGGAAGCAGAGGGACTCGAAAAAGATGCTAGGGTATTTATTTGCATCGCAATGCGACGGTCTTCAATCAAAGTTTTAATTGACGAGAGAGGGAGAGAGGAACTGTGTTGCGAGAGCGCGGGGGATAATGAAAGGCGCGTTTCCTTACTTTTCAAACGGATTTAAGTCGACCGCACAGCCTGTTATTCAAAGACGCTTTGGAGAGAGTAAGAGAGAGTCTCTCTTCGCTCGGCAGTTCCGCTTGCTCCTAACTGCCGGTCACTTCTCGTATAAATAGTTGTGCCTTTAAATTCCCGCTTCCTCCCTTTCTCTCGCTCTCGACAAACGACAATGACGCTATTCCGCTCTCTGCAATTCATCCGGCCGAGTACACGCCTCCGCGCGCACACATTGCTACCGAGACCGCAAAGAAAAAGAACCACGACCAAATGGCCCTTGTCGCGCCAGCGTGCGCTCGGTCAAATTCATTCGCTATGTACAGTGCTGTACTGTATACAGTTTTACCGTACGCGAGTGTCCGTCGCCAATTCGGCTTCTGTGCATTATAGTCGGGTCAACTTTATGATATTCGCGTTAATAACGTGATTGTGTGCGCTGGGGTTGTTGACGAATTTTTCATCGAGAAAGATGCGAGAATTATAGCCAGCGCTGCAATTTAGCTGGAACTGGATAATTGCCGATATTGAGTTATTAGCTCGAGTAATCCAAGCGGTAATCTCACTTCCCGATAGTTCTTAATCGCGAACGGTAAATCTAAACGATGAATCGTGCTCGCGCGCAGGGCTTACGATTATGCGGAATTTCGCGACGATGCAGGTAATATATACCGAATGCACACGAGCCACATAGTTTGGACGACGTGGAAAATGTTGCAAACAACTTCGCCTTTCATATTATATGCAAATGTCCAAAAGCTCGCTCTTTCGACCAATCCACGTTGCCGACATGGCCACTGTTCCCAAATTCTTTCGCCACTATAGCTAGTCGGTCAGGGCAATCGAAACGGGGTCGCCTCATGAAGTAAACATGCTGTTTACATTAAAAATGCAAATGCAGCCAAGAGGTCGTCCGAGGAGAAAAGAAGACACACGCAGTCACGACAGCCTCGTCGTCATCATTGCTTACCGCGCCCGCGCCGCCATCATAGCAGCTCTTAAGTATACCGTATACACTCCTGCATGTCTGACAATGTAGTCTCTGCGGAGGAGATATCGGAGAGATGTTCGCTCTGGACAAGCTGCGGACGAGAAATTGCGCAGCCGGCTCACGTAATTCAGTGATGACATCACGCGTGAACGGCACAAAATATAAAGCTAAGAAAGAGCGAGAAGGCCGCTCAGGTATGCACACACACACATACACACACACACACACACACACACACACACACACAGGAACACAGAGGGATACATACAGCTAACGCTTTGGCGGCTGGCATATTACCGTCCGGCGCGCATGGAAATGTATGGCCAGGTTGCGCCGCACACGATCCGCGTGCACTTATGCCGTCGTAAAACAGTGGGCGGCGAGCGAGCGGGGCTGCGCGAGGTCAACATCACCGGAAAATCGAAGCAGCAGGAGCAGCTACGCCCGGAACCCGAAGCCTCCCGCGATATGAGACGTATAGGAGAATGGACGCTTAGGAGCTGAGCCACCCTTGCTTCCATATACATATTGGATATATACATCTATATGTATACCGTCCATAGCTTGGATATGCGAATTACCGCCGGTCCTGGTCGTTACGTGATCTACCGATACAATGAATATCGCAGACACATGGGGATGCTGTGTTCTTTTTTTTTGGCCTCATCCGATGGAAGAGGGATGAGGCTGAATGACTTCCGAAGGCAGTTATGGCGGATAAGAAAAGCAAAAATTTATCATTCGGAGGTGATGAGAGACAAAGACGTTTTTTATCGGGTTCCGCCGTCTAACCTGCGCGTAATTTTAATCAAGTTTGGAGACGGAGTGGAAAAAGGTTGTTACGTTGCAGGGTTTTAAAGAAAATACGAACATCGGGTTTCAAGGGCACTCGAGCTGGATCAAAAGGAAATTACGCTGCACCGAGAAAATATGAAAAAATCCGCTCACTCTGAATTGTGTCTCGGGCTTAACGAGATTGTGCATTAAAATTTTCATATACATTAGCGTCAATTTTTAGTGTACACAATATTGAAGCATCGCTTTAGAAACAACTTAATACGCCCTGCACAACACAGACAAGTGGAAGTTGATAAAACGTTTAACCGCTTTTTCAAAATTTAACGAGGCACTTCCAAAATCGCGATATCCCCTAGATTTACGAATACAAACATACCCCCCGCAAACACACGCATATCCGATGGAATATTCATCCCTCGTAATAGGACAATAATGCAGTGTACGCGCGATTAATCTGTCCTAAAATACATCGAGCCACGTTATTACAAAGCCGTAAAGTTACCATAAAACAAGCTCGTTTAAGTCTCTCCGTACATAAAGTCGAAGCTTGCCAGCGAGATTCGCACAGAGGGCGCTCCTTCTTACCTTTATCGAAGGTTCAAATCTGGCCTCTGCTGCAGAGAGAGAGAGAGAGAGAGAGAGAGAGAGAGAGAGAGAGACATAGGGAGGGTTCTCTCACGAGGGCTAAGTTATTAGGGTGTCCTATAATTGGCCGGCCGATGGCTTGCGGTTATTCCCGGTACTTGCAACAATATCGTTACAGAGAGAGAGAGAGAGAGAGAGAGAGAGAGAGAGAGAGAGAAAGAGAGAGAGAGAGAGAGACGCTACAGGCCAGGCCGCCGAGGACGTTAAGCTTCGAGGGCGCGCGGAGCCTTATATGAATTGGAAAGCCCGTGCGCATAGGCGAGAGTGGGAGTAGTATTACTGTTCGGTCCGGAAATTACTAGTCTTAATAAAAGCCCGCTGCATTGTTTGCGAAGCCTCTGTTATACGCTCGGCTTCTTGTCACCCGCGCCGCTGGAAAATTCGCCGTGTAATGAGTAAATATTGCGCTTCGGGCGTCAAGCTGCGAGATTAGCGCGCGAGAGCTCGGGCTGCTGTATACACAGAGACACAACTATGCGTACATACGCACGTGTGTGTACAATGTGCGTATATGGTAGTCAATATAGATTTAGGATACATGTAACGATTTATAACTCTCTCGGTTCGATTCAAGGCGATCGATTAATTTTCTCGATAATAGTTGCTGCGGAGATGAGGGTGTATAAAGGTGGTGGCAATGGAAGCCGCTCCGCTGATCGACATGACTTACCGAGAGGGAGAGAGACGATATAACGTCGCGCTGCTGCTGCTCAAGAACGACGAAAGCGATTTCTCGCCAAGGTGTATGTGTGTATATAGGCGTAAAGTGAAAAAGGCGAGCGTGTCGGACGTAATCCATTTTTCATCGCCGTGTCTCACTTTTAGCCTGCAGCAGGGACATTAGAGTCCCGCCGACATGTGCGAAATTTTTAGCACATGGCGCTCTCTCTCTCTCTCTCTCTCTCTGCATAAACCGGTTTATTAAACAGTCACGAGATGCAGTGGCTACCTATAGTACTGTATATACCTATACGGATATTCAGCAGTGTGTGCGCGTGTGTGTAAACGCGGGCGAGGATAGGAAAAAAGAGGCATTTACAAGCGCGCGCGCAGGGGATTAGCCAGTCTCCGTCGCTGAGTGACGTGAAATGCGAACGAGCGAAGCTCTTAATCCTTGGTCCAGGCTTCTGCTGCCGCTGCAGGACTTTGCAGTTTTATCCGACGCGCGATGATCGACGAACCCCTACGTGGAAAATAGACACACACGCGCGTGTGCGCGGGCAAGCGCGAAAAGTAACAACGCGCCGGAGAGCTGTTGTATTGTGTGTACGACACGAGCTGTCGAGATTTTAATCTCGTTAATGACCTTACGTGCCGCCAGCAACAGCTAGGCCCCCGATGATGAGCTTCGCTTCTCCGAGGGTGTGAGAGAGCGTTGACAAGCTAATAAAAAGCCATGACTTGACGGCTCTTTTCTGGCGCGACGCCCGCACGCGCCTTTTTTTATTAGGCCAGTACTGTCCGTGTGTGTATTGGTAAAAAGCCGCCTTGTTGGGAAATCGTCCGATGCGTGTGTGGCGCGCAGGGGAATTAATGACTGATGAATTAAAAACGTCGAGAGCGCGTTTCTCGGCAAAACTAATTGCACGCGCGCATTGTAAGATGCCGCGCTAAGGAAGATACTCTTCGAGGTAAATGATTGTCTAGGGAATCACGATCTTCGACTATGGTTACCACCGCGAGCGTCTACTTCGTGTATCGAATTTTGGAGGGAAGCAGCAGCAGCAGAAGCGGTACGGCTGCGTCGTTATCAGTATCGTATTTCTGAGGCGAAATTTCCCCAACATCAATAACCGGAAGTAATAATGGCTTCTCATGAATTACTTCATTCTGCAAGCGAGTAACTTGCGAGCTATCAATAATATTATATCTCAGCTACCGCTTGCCGTCCCCCAGATGGGAAATACTCGCCAACTTGCGCTTTCTCTCCCGGGGTGTTAACCGTTTATATTGCGGACGCTCGCAAAGCGCGCGTAAGTACTTCGGGCTATACGACAATTTTTCTCCTTCTCTTGAAACATTCCGCGAAATGAAAGGACTTTCTTCATGGGAGGAACAAATTTACAAAACTTATTTACCAAAGCAGGGGCGCGAGTATATGCGGCAGCGGTGTGTGTTACCGCTCGCGAGAGGCTTTGCACGCGCGGAGCGGGGGAGGGGGCAGTATTGTTTGAAAGGCCTTTCAAAAGCATCGAGACTCAACACGATAAAGGCGGTTTTTATGTAATTAGGCCCTCCTACCGGGCTCCGCGAGACTTTGCAGTATAGATCGTCGATAGCATCGACCAACGTCTTGTTCCACCTTTTTATCCCTCTTTTCCTCTGTGTTTTTTCCAACCCTCCTCTTTCTTTGCCGACGCCGCCTATACGCGCTCTGTGTGTGTGACCTTCTTACATACAAACATATCCTTTTCGGTCTATTTTATCGGATTAATTGTGGCCTTGCCGCCGACGCCACGTTTCATTATCAAGATGCTTATAAAACAATGGAAATAAATTTTACAAAAAACGCTTTACGATCTTTCACCTCCGCACAACGAGAGCCGGCTATAAATTACCGTCGTACAAGGCTGTGTCCAGCTGACATTTATCAAAGCATCGTGGAAAAATAAGTTGGGTCAATGTTTTGGCAAGTGTTGCCAGGGGGTTTCGGACTTGGAATGAATTTGCATAAGTTTATCTTCAATTTATAGGTGTGTGCTTTTGCCAAGACCCTAAACCGACTCTGTATAAAACATTGGACGACGATTTTTCACCGTAAACTATATCGTTCGCGAGAAACAAATGTTGTCCATATATACCGATGTATACAACGTATAAATTTAAATCGCTGGAGCTCCTGGGGATCCACTCACTCCGAAGCCCGGCGAATTCGAAAATCGAATATCACGCACACGGCTATTCTCGCGCTCGTTCTCTCTGAAAACAAGTATAATCCCATGCAAGCTTATCAACGCGAATTTCGCGATATCATCGATCAAAAAACTAGAGAAGCACGCGCGCGCGCGTTTTGTTTTGGCACAGAGCCCTCCATTCCATCAAATCCAGGACTCGCGCGATAGCATCTCCCTGTGTGTGTTTTTTCTGCTGTTTTGTTTTTGTTTTTGTTCCTCTGCTGCCGCTGCAGGCATCGCCAGTCAACGCATGCATCACACACACCGTCATAAAAAAGCGTGGCCCGTCGCTCCGATTGCATTAAACTGATCGACGATACTCTTATTGACTGGCCAACAGCAGCAGCAGCAGCGGAGCCTCGTGCGCGCGTGCATATCGCTGTCACAGATCTCGTTACAAGAGCTTTATATACTTTCGTACACACACACACACACACAGAAGAAAAGCAGCAGCAGCGTTGGGAAACCGAGAGAATAAAACTCAGGGGGTGGGGGGTCAGGAAAACGTCGCTGTACTTTTATTACGTTAGGGTAAATAAGGGTGTAAACGAGAGGGGCCGAGATCGATATCGCGCCAAATTTATATTGTTCAGACGCAACGCGAGCGCTACCGCTCTCTGGTATTATTTCGAGTATGCGTTAATCATCGGGCTGCTTCGTATAGCGCGTGTATAGCTACTCTGAAATTGAACACTTTTGTTTAATACCCGTCGGGCTATCTCGTATCTATTCTTGTAACTAATGATTCATGTTCCGCGGAAACGCCGTACGTCCAGCGCGCGAGTGTTTTTAATGGAAAAAAAGGAAAGGTGAAGTATAAGCGAGGAGGAGAAATGACTATACGCGCGACTGATTAATCGCGATCTATTCATCAGTCATTCTACGTGACACAAGAAAAAAAACAAAATATTTAACTTGAGGCGGTTGGAATTGGTTATTCGTGCGCGATGCAAAGAGTATCGTTGGTTAATCATTTCATTTGCGGATCGTGCTAATGAATGACGAACGCATGAAAGGATTGCTCGAATGTAAATTATTCAATGATGGTCTGCTACTGGGGTTAAATTTAAACGCAGCCACGAGTGAACCGGTGAATTATTGACGATCCAAGGAAAAGAGGATCGATAATACCGAGAAACTGGCAGGAGCACGCTATTTTGGATTCATCGAATTCAAAGCTCTTACATAATTAAAGAAATATCACTTTGAAGCGTAGTCCCCAACAAATTTCGATGAGATCCATGACTTGGAAATAATCCACTTCGATTAATGAATATGCGATGAACTCAGAGGAAATGGAGGTTTTGCTTCATTATCCACAACATTCCGGTTACTCAAAATACCCGCTAAAAAGATATGTGTCCTCTGCGGAAGATCGACTCTGATAAATTATTTCATCACATTCCAGTTCGATCAAGCGGACTGAAACAAAGCTACTTACGAGAGTTGTCTCGGTCAGTTGATAGACCAGCAACGAGCACACGGCTTCTGCCAGTTTGATTAGATTAGGGCGCTGCACGACTATACGTCCTCGCTTGCGTATAAAGAGGAGCAGAGAGAGCGAGAGAGAGAGAGAGAGAGGAGTGTGTAGCCAGGGAATCAATATATACCCTGTTGCCAGAATCGCGTACATTAGCTCCTATAAAGGGGTGTGTATAGTTGGCTAGAGAAGCACCAAGCGACAAGCAGCGGAGTACCCACTCGGGAGGGGTGAGGGGGGAGGGAGTGCAACACTGGGTACACTCTTGCGTGCCAATGATTGCATGGTTCCAGGGCGTTCTAACGCGCTATAGAGAGAGAGAGAGAGAGAGAGAGAGAGAGAGAGAGAGAGCGTGTGTGAGTCTACCACTCTAATACCGTTATAGTCTTCGTTGGCTTAATGCGCGCGCGTGTGTGTGTGTACGCGCGTGTGTATGTCTCTCTGTCTCACTTTCGATGCACTCGGGACTTGCCCAGCTCCACCGAGGGGATTACGAAACGTCAATCGCATGTCCTAATCAGGGCTAATGTCCGCTGTTCTCGCTCAGCCGGGCGAAGACTGTGCGCACGGAGGCATTTTCGGGCCACTGGCCCGGAGATTCATTGGTCTGAGTGCAGCAGCACTAGCAGCACCGGCCCCCTCCTCTCTCTACACGCGACCACACTCTCTCACACTTACGCGGATAGTTTTGCGCGATATGTGTGCCACCCCTCTTGCCGATGGACACATTGTTCGTAATCTGAAGATCGTCGCTTCGATGCTTCGGGACCCATAAGCTTCATAATGCGATCCGTGTCCACTCGTCAATTCTCGATTATACCTGTGCTCGTTTGTCCGGCTCTAATTCTAATGCGCAGTACGCGCTCCTTTCCCCTATCGTCGTTCGTTAAAAATCCGCTGGAATTGATGGCGAATTTTGAAAAAGCTTTAGATTCATTTGTAATATACGAACAACGCCGAACGTAATGCACGAGCGAAACAATAGCCGAGCACGGAGTACCGCTGCGGGGCAAAAATGAAAAAAAGGTCCGCGCAAGCGAACGAAGGGATATTCGGGAAAAAGGAAGGAAAGGAAAAAAAGCGCAGCGAGCAAAACGCTCCGCCACTACTTCTTTTCGCTTTTACGATACGGTTGGCTACGCGTTAAGCCGCGATCGACAGTATAAAATATAAGTTTCGCGGAGCGCGAGATAAATCCATGGCTGCGGCTGCTGCTGCTGCTGGTGGTCTGGCACAGGTACGTGACGCCTCGAAGCGCGAGATATTTTCTCCTCGTTGCAGGGATCGAAGCGGGTTTGTTAAAAGCCCCGTGGGGCTGCCGCAGTGCTGGAGTTAAAATAAATCCAGGCCAGTCCCGGATATGTGTCCGCGCGTGTGTGTGTGTATGTGTATCTGAAGCTCGACCCCGCAAAAATACAGATATGGCGCATTGATGTGACCTTACCAGTTAAATAAAACAAATAATCGTCCGCGAGGAGATAAAAAGATTCAGAGTTTATGTAGGTGCAAGCAGTGGGTAATCGATGGCTTATCGGACGGGAGGAGGAGAAAGGATCGAGAGTAATAAAAAACCTCAAGCTTTAGTAAATCGCGATCCTATTTTTTTTCACTTTTAGAGTTTGTTTGAAGTTAGAAAAAGTAAAACGTTATGCAATAAATAAAACTTTCGGAGGCTCGAGACCAGAGACGAAGCATATATTTTTTGGGCCCCGTCTGCTCTTTTTACTCACAAGAGACCGTTTCAATTACCATAACAAGCGAGGGGAGGCCGCTCGCCACACTCGCTTCAATATTTCCTGTGGGATTATTTGAATTGATAAAGTTATCGAGCAGCGCATAAGAAAGCGAGCAGAGAGCGACAAACCGTGAGTTATGAAATCGTATTCCAACTGTGCTTAACTTCTTCAAGCGCAACTCTCTCTGCTTTTGCACTCGATGTGTCTGAGAGGTCATTAAAATGTCGACCAAGTCTCTCCGTTAATATTCTCTCCGAAACAAAATCCATGCAGTTGAAGCGCGCAATTCAACAGCTAGAGAAAGTTAGTCGAGTAAAAAGGTAGTATAACAGCGGCTTGTATTCATACACACATATGCATCGTGCATGTAAAACGCGAGCGACGCTAGTGTAGATTTAGGTAGACATGCTCTACCCCCCCCCTCTGTCCCCCCTCTCTCTTGAGTGCTTGCTTAATTTTCAGTCTACGTGGTTTATGCTCGGGCGTACGGTACGTCTGCCATACGCGCGCGAGTACGAGTATACGTCAGGAGCGTAAGTAATCGCGGGATCATTAACGTCATTAGCGAGTGTCGCCTTGTCTCGGCGTCTCTCTCCCGGTAGTTATATAACAAACATAACCCCCTCTGTCTGCGTTTCGCAATCCCGAGAGCTCGGATATACATTCGCTCGTGCGTGTGTATATAACGAAAACGCAGAGGGAGTTTGCCTGTGCCGATTTTATTACACAAAGACACTGAGCCGTCGATATAGCGAAGCATATATAGCTTCCCTGTGTCACCAATCTTTACGCGTAATAGAGCGAATCTCCGATGTTTTCGAGAATCGTTTTTATGTTAGGTTCGATATCTTGCGCTGAAATGAACTTGCAAAAAAAGTTAGGTGAAAAACCATCGGCTGGACTTGCACTCGCGGCTAAGTCTGTAATGAACAAATGAGCGCGCTCGATCTTTCGCGCAGCTGTGTATGGGTGGGCGAAAGAAAAGGCATAAAGAATACGCGAAAAAAAGAGAAGAAGTAGTAAAAACAAAGCAACAAAAAGTAGGCGCTCATTGCTTCGCGGTCAGTTGCTCCGGCGCTCTTTCGCCCTCTCTCCTCCCCCTCTTCTTGCTTATTTCTCGAAGCTTGTTTTTTCATCGCAATTCACTTGGCTCGCCCCCCGTTTTTTCCACTCCGCGGCTTTTTCAAGCCCGCGCCTTTTCCCTTCTTTCATTTCGCTCGGCTGCTATATATATAAAACTCGAGAGCTTTCTCTCTATCCCCGCGAGCCTTAAACAAACAGAAACAGTGGTTCTTTTATATCAAGATCGGCCACGGAATAAAGAAGTTTTCGAGCTTCTCTCTTCCTCTCGCTCGACATTAACAGTTGTAACTTGGATGTAGATCAGAATAAGAAAACTTGCACGCAATTTTTGCAAATCCTGTGTAACGATATTTCTCGGTTTTTATTGCAGGACACAGCGCAGATGGACGCTCGCCGAAGGACTGGGGAAAAAAGTCGGCTAGATTGCCGAGGTTTCAGCTGTGAGTGTCCGTGAAACCAGTTTAAAATGTCAGGAGGACGACGCGTGGGAGGAAGAGTGCAGCATCGGCGCGCGAGAAAGGAGGATACGAGAGAGAGACAGGAGAAAAACTATCCGGAGCGGCGGTGAATGCCATATTTGACGGGCGCAGAGCCATTTCTTTCTGGCCTTGTGATCATGCGGGAGAAGAGGAGTGTGAGAGAGAGAGAGAGAGAGAGAGAGAGAGAGAGAGAGAGAGAGAGAGAGAGAGAGAGATGACATGCATCGAATCCGTTCGACCTGTGTATACATGTATATACACCGCAACAGCAGCAGCTGCTGCATCCGTAGGTATAACTGTTTGTACATTGTTCGCACGGCGAGAACGGGAGAATTATGCGAGGTCAATGCGAAAAGTTTTGAGCGCGCGGCTGAGCATGCTGCTCTGTATACTCGTTCGAGCTTTCTCTCGCTCTCAAATACAGTGTGCACACGTATTTTTGCTTTTTCGATAGTTATAAGCGACAGTTGCCTCCGAACGTTGACTATATACAGCGGATATAAAAGGACGACTCGCGTTTTGTTGTATATAAATGCCGTGTTTGCAAAATGCATGAGTGTTTGTTCCGCGCGATGACACAGTTGAAAACGAGAAACGTTTGTTCGATTGTAGAAGCTTACAAAGAGTCATTCTCAATTAGTGTTAAACAAGCGCGCTTGTTTGGCAATCGAGGCGAATAGCGTCGACGAGGAACAATTCTACAACTGGTAAATCGTTGCAGGTGCGGCGTTAACACCGAACGATTCGACTCTTCTCTCCACCCCCACGACTGGAAATCAAGCAGATCGCGGAGGGAAAGTGACCACCGCCGGATAAGCTATTATCTACCGCCAGTGCCCGTGACTATGGTCGGCAAGGGTAGCGCGACAGTCGGTAATGCAGGAGGGATGAAACTCTGTCGACGGTAAGCCAACCAGCCCCGGTGAGGGGAGCAATTTTCACGAGGGCTGATAAAGTAACGATTCCGTGTGCGAGGGTCGGTACGGAGTTGCAGCTGCCTGTGATTTTTCTGAAACGAATGTTGTTAACAAGTTTGTACGCTGTGTGTTGATGGAGAGTGAAAACGCGTTGGTTATAATTTGGCAGATGTAGAAGAGCGAACTGGGGTTGACATTTTCAGAAATGTATAAAAAATAGTGCGACGAACAAACAGAACAATCGTACCTTTTCGACGTGGGAGAAAAATCAATTAAACTTTATAAAATGTGAACGACGAATTCTCGCGCATGCAACGAAACGAAAAAGCAAAGTTAACCGCAGCGTAATAAATAAATACACGTCGCTGCTCGTCAGCCATTGTCAGCGCGTTCGGAAACGCAATTCGTTGTTAGGATAAAGAAATAAAAGCCCATAGCTAAATTAAGCCTGAAAAGGGGTATAATTAAACAAGCGAGCGAGAGAGAGAGAGAGAGAGAGAGAGAGAGAGAGAGACCGCAAAAAAGCGAATGAGGCGCATTGTGCTCATGCGATGTGTAATCAGTCACGTGTGGATGCTGGCAATACGGTTTGCACACTCATGTTGAAGGGGAGAACGCGAGCGAGCGAGCGAGCGAGAGAGAAGCAGAAAAAACGCACACGCAGATAAACACAAGCACAGCCAAGATCGCATTGCGCGCGAGAGAGCGCGAATATCTCGTTCTATTTGCGGTTGACGTTTGTTAGAGCCATTGCGCGCGTAATGTATGCTCGACCCGGTGCTATAGCGAAATTACCGGGCGCATGATCGACGACACGCGAATTAGCATCGGAATCGTCTCCGCAATTCGCTGATGGTCAGAGCGCGAGAATTCGACATGCGCGCTATGCTCTCTCTATGCCCCCGGAATAATTTTAATTATCGCGACAGCGTTCCGATTTAACAACGGCTAAGCATTATATACACGCGAAGGATTGATTCGACTCACACAGAGTTTTGTAGTACTCATACGTAAATACACGTCTGAAATATCGGAAGAATTTCAAACTTGGCCTCTGGCGACGTTCCGAATCAATCGGGTTAAAAGATAGCGTTTCGAGTATAGATCGTAAAACGTTTTTGCGCAAAGAAAACCGATATATACATAGCGCGCTCGTATAAGGCAGTCGATATCCTCTCAATGGTGAGCGCGCGGTTTTCAAGTGGTTCGAGTGAGAAAAGCCGTAGAGGATGAAAAAAAGAAGGCGCGCGCGAAATAATGGCCAGAACCTTAAAAGCAGATGCGGGAACATTCGCGGTTTTAATAACGACACGAATAATGGAGACTGTGCGAATACGGGCTAGAGTGTGCTATAGGTGCGCGTTTCGCGAGTCGTTTGCGGTTCAAAAAGTTCCCTCTCTCCCTCTGTCTCTCTCTTTGCTGCTGCTGCGGTATTCCCGCATTTGAGTCGAATTCAAAAGGAAAAAAGACGTGGCGAGCCCTTCTATCGCTTTTGCGCGCGCTGATTTGCACAATGTCAACGTTGGAAGATTGTTTGTTAATCAAGAGAGATAACTCTGTCCTAACGCTACCTAGAAGGCGGAAAGTTATTCGTCTATGACAATTGAAATGATGATTGATTACTCTTTGTATAATGTGAGGAATGTATAGTTACCCATTGTTATACGTCCTCTATTTGTTATAAATTGATATTGTTTCAATTATGGGACATATTGAATCCATGCAATTTATATTACACACCTGTATTAAATTACGTTGAGCTTCCAATTAGTTTGATACGCCTGAAAAAGAAAAAATAATAAAAATGTTACTTTTGTATGATTCAACAATATTTTAATTAACGATATAAATGTCATTCAACATCTGTGTATTGTATTTCATGTTAAATTTCGTTCATGCATCAAAATTATATTTCTCATAGACACTTATACATACATATAGAAAACAAATTCAATTCAAATCGTTTGTATTTCATTTTCATGAAATAAAATATAACTTCCTCAATGACTTTATGCAGAATAATTTCCTTAAAATCTTTTGTAATAATAATAAGTTGTAAGGTTTCTTTTTTGCAATCTATTAATTGACAAAGCTTTGAAAAATAATGTATAACCTTCTAAAATCAGTGGTTAACTACATTAAGATACCATAATTACATTGAGATACCCCTTTTTAGTTGGTAAAGAAATATCGTTGGATTTGACATCATCGAAAGCAACGCATATTTGATGGCATCTAGTACTAAAAGTGTTTAAGAAGACTTTTTCAAAGATAGAACAACAAGCGTATTTGGAAATCAGAAAACATGTTTAAAAAATAACTGACAGTATGTTTGACAGTAAATGACAACTTTTATACAAAACTTGTTATGTATCATATTGTAAATAAATTTTACAAAAAAAAGAAAAGTGCCAACTCATTTTGTTCATACGAAAGGATACAAGACTCCTCTGAGTACTAAATTGAGCATTATCGTTCAGGTAGTCATTATGAAAATTGGTCAAATTTCAACTGAGTTATCAACTCTTACAATAAAAATAACTACCACAACTATTCAGTTTCACAGTTTATTAAAATTAATATATCTGTCACGCAAGTATGCCCAACACCTTTTGAAAACGCCCACACTAGATATATTTTAATTAAAAACTTTGCACAGATAGACAGTGTACAATGAAAGTTGTATATTACAAAGTTTCTGTGTACAAAGAAAACTAATTGCAGTAAGTATACGCTGACACAGCACTTATTATTTTGTTGCGTTCGCGCTATACAAACATTATTATTATTATGCATGAAAGCACATCACTCAGCACGTATTAAATGCAAATCACTCGTGTTCAACAATCAAGCGACAAGTTGAATAGCGACCACTACCTTCTTTCGACTGAGCATGCCAGAACTTAACAAGCTACTAATAATCTTTGGTAAAGTACTGTTTTCAGACCTCCTACATCAAAGCTAGATCAAAACCAAACTGTCAAACTACTAAAGTTAATCATGACCCAGCTTGTTTACAAACAAGCTCCTACAAACTGTTGAACATTCCGTGCTAAAATCCACTGCACTGACTTCAATTGTCAAACGTAAACAATAGAAAAGATTGACCAAGTAAGTCGAGAAAATGTCGGCCCTACAGCCCTTGCACACAAACAAGGGGGGAAAAAGGAAAAACTCGAAGGGCGGAGGTTAGCCCGTTCCACCTCGACTGGACAGCATCGCCAGGGGATCCATCACGCAGACCACATACGAGTCTTGTCAGTCATCTGCACAAGACGTTCGAGAAAAGCGTAACCATGGCAACCCGCTCCGATTGCGCGCACCAGGTCCGCGAACAATCGTCCCCTCGACGATGCTCGATCTCATAGATCAACACATATACACAACGTATAATATAACCACAAAATAGTCGCACTCAGTGCACGAAGAAAACTCACTTTCTCGCTCGTCGACGCCGCCGATGAACGGCGGGGAGCAAGAGAGATAGCAAGAGAGAGACGAACGGCAACAGACTCTCTCTCACATCTCGTCGCGGAGTAGGCACTTGTCGTCGCGTTCCTCCTGTCCGGACATCCCGTCGCACTGGTGCAGGACTCGAGGCACGAGGCAGAGGGCCGAGTTAACGGTTTGAGTAGAAAATCTTGTACGAAGGTAGAAAAAAACGACACTCGAAGCAGTCGCGGCTTTATAGAAAAAGTTACAGACTATAGCGAGAGAGCATCGCCATGGTAGGGTCAACACTGGGCGGCCATGTTGCCGAGAGCATCGAGAAGAGAGAGAGAGAGAGAGAGAGAGAGAGAGAGAGAGAGAGAGAGAGAGAGAGAGAGAGAGAAAGCGATGGGAGCGCGCCCAGTGTTTGCGGGGGCGGCTCGCACATAGTGCAACGGAGAAAGAGCGGCGACGGCGGATTATGGTGTTTGCGGTCGGTAACCCCGAGACACGGCGTCGGTAAGGTAGGTCACGACGCTTTCCTCGGAGAAAGCGCGCGTTCGAGACTGTTGCGAGAGTTTATTTTTGCTTGTTGTTATTATTATTGACGGATGGAGTAAATATTGGAGCGGATTACATCTTTTGCTATCGGGTGTTGGAATATTAATTTCGTTTTTATTCTCGCTCGGTATTCAAATATTCAGCGACTTCTTCGGTATTTCGATTCAACGTAGTTCTTTAAGATTCTTTGATTAATTTTTGAGGCAATTTGCCTTCTTCGACGTATTTGAGTTATACAGCAATTTCACGTACCACTTTTAAAACACACCACTGTGTTTCCCGATAACGAAAGAAACGAATATTAAAAGCGAATTAAAATTGTTCGTTAATAAATTACAGAGCATCATTATTGCAGCCGGACATCGACGGCTCGACGGAAATAATTAGTCGCAAATCATGCAATAACTTACGCAAGTTAAAATCTCACATTGTCACACTAATAAGATATTATTATAACGACATGATATCCGATAAAGTCCGCATTATTTAACGAGTTTCCCAATCTAGCTATACATACGCGCCATTATTATATAATACGTGCAATTCGAGATATCCGCCTTATTTTTTTATAGTCTTGACCCGCAAATCTTATTTAATATGTAAATATTGCCCGCGCAAGTCAGTAACGCGCGCGGCTTTGCATGTCGCTGCGCTTGCGCTTATATACGCGCTTGTCGCCGGGGGATCACGCAAGAAAGTCAACTCGACGACGACGTACCAAGGCCAAACGTAATGGTCGCTCTATAAAAACTGGCCCCTCATTACGAGCCCTTGCATTTTCCCGCAGTATGACTGGCACGTTATATGCGGGGATTTGCTTCGAAGCGTTGTATTCTACCTTTTAATTATAATAAAAACTGCACAAATCTCTAACCATATGCGCTCTTTTTAAATCGAAGAAGCATACGTGATTCGAGAGAGTTCGATTTAACAATAAAAGCTGCAAAATTTAAGTACGGCAGCGTTACGTAATCACGTCGAAAAGGAAATCTCGTTGCACCATCTAGCTCGGGCTCTAGGGGGGTTAATCATGCAACACGTATAATTACGCTTGATGAATCTGTTAATTATATCTGGAATACGAAATTTAAGCGATGAAAAATTCAAGCCAATAATCGAACCTTAGAGCGCGTTCTAAAAGCCTATATAGAGCATAGATGCACGTCGCGCACGCGATACACATCAAAACAGCCCTTTGCAATACTCGCGGAGGGAAAAAAGCTCTCGTTCTATATATACATTTTTTTTTTGTCGCTGGCGAGGGAGAAAAACGGCCGGCATATAAACGGGGTAATCGCGATCTCTCCTTAAACTCGGGCCTGGCACTTGCGAGAGCGCGCCGTCCACCGCCTTTCTCGTATGCGCATACAGAGAGTCAGCTGGAAACGCAGCTATATCGCAAGAATCTTAGCGGGATTATACGAATTAGCGCGAGCTCTCGCTGCAGTTCGAGAGAGGAAGACTCGCGAAAATAAAAAGGCGGAGAGTATAAACGAAACGCGCGCGGGTAAGTTCCGCGAATAATGTGTGCCGCAGGGAAAGTGCGGTTTGTATATTTTCAGTTTATGCGAGCTTTTCCGCGCGCCAAGGGAGAGCTATAATTGCTGTGCTTGTAACGCGATTCTTGTTTTTTCGGATTATACAATTTTGTTGTTATTTCGTTAGATTTATGTATATGCTTGGCTGTCGTTAGTGTGTGTGTGTTTTGTATGTGAAAGCGCAGATATAAGCGGGGCGAGTGTTAAGAATGCGCTTTTCGCGCTGTAATTCGGGAAAGTGCGGCGCCGGCGGCATTATATTTCAGGGGATTTCAAAGAATCCGGAAAATGTTTCGCCTACTACTACTAACCTGCGCTTTTTCTAATTAAAGATACATGAGTTATTATAGCGCTGGTTTTACGGCCGAGCGCGAGATGTGTTGGCTATAAATGTCTGCGTTAAAATAAAAAATTATGAACGTATTTTGCAAAGTTGAAAATTCTAGTTATATGTGTTCAAAAAATTTAACGTCGTGTAAGTACGATAATTTCGTAAATGAAAATGATTAATATAAATAATGAGACTGCAAAGAACTGCAAAGCTTCTTCGAATGGAAAACGCGAAAGATCGTCGAAAAAAAATACGAAAAACGGAGCTTCCAACTCTTTGTGTACAACGAGAAGAAACCGGGCGCGCTAAGGTATGCGAGGGATGAAAAAGAGAACCAGGTAAATGTATACATTGCGAGGTATCACGAGCTCAGTTTGAGTATCAGGTTAAAGCTTGGAAAAAAGTTCAAGAGTCCGGGAGGGTTTATGCACTATGCGATGAAAAAAGGCACAAGTATTCACACGCACTCGAGTCTCTCTCTCTCTCTCTCTCTCTCTCTCTCTCTCTCTCTCTCTCTCTCTCTCTCTCTCTCTACAGAATCATTCTAATGCAATTATCAGAATTAAAGTGAACCGTGTCCAGCGATTCGATAAACTCCACTCCACTCGCTCACATCCCAACGGCTATGATGATTCCGTGTAACCAAGCTCCGTCCGTAATAAAGTACACAAAAAGCTGACATTCATACGAAATCGGACGTTTTGGCGAAAACATTGGCGCTAAATTCCCCGGCGATCGTCGGTTGGTCGTTCGGCAAAATTCATCCGCACCTAATTGTCCGTATTCCTGCACCGTTCAGCTACTCCGCAATATCGATCCAACTTTCTACTCTCTATCTCATCCTATACAACATATACTATACATATATCGCGTTATACAAGCACGTAAATATACGCCACGTGTATAAATTCATCGCGCGCGGCATCGTATAACATAAAGCCGAGAGGGCGCGCAAGAGGCGCGCGGGGAAAAGAATAAAGGACCGCCGCGCGCGGTGGCGGCGGCGGCTGCAGAAGGAGCGACCGGCGTTTGAGGTTTCATTTGCCTCCTGGGAAATCAAACTTCCCTTTATTCGCCGAGTTTTTTCTTCGAGCTCGATTGCCCGCTTCTTTTTGCGCGCCCCCGCTCGTCGATCGAGCGCGCCGCGGAAAAGGCCCGCGTATCGGCTATATCTATATCTATATATACAGCCTTATACTGTATATGTGTGTGTGTGTATCCACGGGCATTCAGTCGAACGGGGGCAGAAGCACGAGTTAGAAGGAGATATAGACTTATGTATCTTCGAGATCTTGCGGGGGATCTAGTGTGCTAATATAATTTGGACGAATGCGTCGAGGGTGCGGTTATTTAGAGAGCCCTATTGAGCCTGCGATATCGCTAGATTTTGCTCGGTTTCTCCAGCGAAGGTGTATATAAGTATCGATACTGGATAAGTTAAGTGATTACTGTGCATAAATCGAGCCGTGCAGCGCTTGTCGAGAGGGGATAGCGTCGATGTATTGTCTGCGTTTTTTCAACGCGAATGAGGAACCCGCTAATTAACGTCATAATTTTATTTCGATAATAGAATGTTGACAGTGCATTACGCGAAGAACGCGAGCGTTTCACAAATTAGTAGATTGATCCCTCAAAGTGAATCAGACGTTGACAAATCTGATTACAGGGTTAGCGAATGAAGTTGTTTCATTATTCGTACGAGCTGCGCTGAACCGCGTTTCTGGAAGAGGAATATGTTATATGCATATAGTTTTATTATTACAGACGCTGTAGCGTTGTTGCTTGTCGAGTCCTTATATTTTTGTATAACACTCAGTGGATAAGTGCTGGGATTAACTATTTTTTCGCGTTACGGGGATTTCGCGCGTTAGTTATAAGTAATATGCGTAAAATAACAATATTTGTCTGTCGTACGGCAATTCTCGCTTTTCAAATTGAACGAAATTAACGAAAGAAAGTATAACGATCCACCATAGCATCTCTCATCATCCACATCCGACCAAAGCGAGATATTCAGTCCAGCCCTTACGTATAAGAGTCGTCCAGAAAGCACTAGACACCGCGCGCACAGTGAAATTAATCGCGGCAGCGCGAGATACAGCCCCGTATATATACAGCTGCACACATATCAGAGAAGCTCTGGCACGAGCACATGGCCGGCTAGCGAGCTTTGTTCCTGCAGAGGGCGTCCTCGTCGCCGGGGGGTGAGAAACTCGAGATCGATGCTCCTGCGCGCCCGTTGACTTGCTTGCGCGTCCCTCTCTGTATATATATATATATATATATATATATATATATATACACGTGTACTACACACTAGTGCATAAATGCGCGTATATGCGACCTTCGAATATTTACCGGTAGAAAATTTTCATTTTCCTTGTTCGCGTACGCTTTATTCGACAGTTTTCTTTTATGCTCAGTCATTCCGCGCAATACGTCCCCTGTACGGCCCAGTATACACGCGCGTTATTGAATTCGCCAAATTTATGCTTCGGGTGTTCGCTTGCCGTTTGTTGTTGGTTCTTTTTTTCCGGCAGGGGGAGAAAAATTGATGGGCTTGGGAAACGAATTTCCCGATGCTTTGAATATTATACTGTATAGAGTATGTGGAATGGGATTTCCGAATTGAATTTTTAAACCAAGCCCAGGTCGCGAGCTTTGCCTTTGAATAATTGAGATTCGAATTCGAATTTGACAGGGAAACGGTGATCTTCTATTATGTCGCAGCTTTTATAGGTAACAAGTTTAACAGCTCGTTAGAATCGCCTCTACAGATTGATTGGTCACCGAGAGTGTAAGGGACTGCCTCCGCAATTTGAGAGCGCTCTAGTGCCCCTCTGCTGCTCGTCCTGGCTTCATTTGTGTTGAAAAGGTCCGCGCGCCAGCTAGAGAGAGAGAGAGAGAGAGAAAGAGAGAAAGAGAGAGAGAGAGAGAGAGAGAGAGAGACGTCGGTTGCTCCATTATAGATTTTGTTCATTAGCATTGAGCCAGATTTCTCGCGGGCGAGAGCGAGGGATGTAGGTTATACTCACATCTTTTTCTGGAGCTTTTAACCTTTGAGAGGCACAGGGCGCTTGCACTGCTAGCTGTTATTTTAATAGAAAAATATCAATTATTCACGCTTTTGATATGTGCCGAGACCAAGTAGAAATTATTCTAAAAAGTAGGTTATTAGTTCGAAACAACGTCGAGATTGAAAAGCGAGATCAAAGCTCTCGGCTCTGAAATACTTGAAGCTAAGCGAGCTTTAATGGACAAGTCAATGAGATTTTAATTTTCCTGTTTTATCAAAGGATCGCGCGCAGATCGAGATTAATATTCACTATTCTCGATCGGATTTTTCAAAACAAATGCCATTGCTTCGCGTCACGCGACTCGTTTATTAACGCGTACTTCGCCGACTTTCGAATGGTACTATATAAGCTCGCTCGAAAAGCTTTTAATTGAAATACAAAGAGATCGAGCGATTTTGCTCAGGCTATTATACGCGTATATTTTCACGACGACGCGTCAGTCAACCGCTCGACGATCGATGCGTTGACTATATGAAATTATCCAAATGAATTATTATCCATTATGCGTTATGTACTGGCTCTCGAGCATTGATGCTGTTTTCACATCAATCTCAGCTTTAATTTTAATTAACGGCATATCCTTCCGATTATTTACTTCATTTATGAACCAAATAAATGTATAGCTTGTAGAGAGGCTTTGATAGATTTTAACGAGTTTTCTCGTAATATAAGGATTTTTACCTTGGCTCGCGTAGACAAGGGCAAAAATGTACGCGACGCGTACGGCACCGAAAGCTCGCGTGATTTCGACGTCGAACCATTATTCATTCCCGCGTCAATTTTACAGCAATATACCGCGCGTTTAAATTGAGTTATACCGCGTAAAAGCGTTAATCGAACTCTATAAAAAACCACAATTTCATTTCGCAGCGTTAATCGCCATCAAGGATCTTTCGCGAGGAATTACCGGGTAGGAAAGTTTGCATTAAATTTGGAAAATCGTTGTCAGAGAGAGAGAGAGAGAGAGAGAGAGAGAGAGAGAGAGAGAGAGAGAGAGAGAGAGAAGCGAAAGCATCGTCGTAGAATCCAGTCGGGGAGGAAGAGAAGCGCGAAGCTTTAAGTGTAATTCCGCAAAGAGCCGAGAATGCACGCCGGCTGACATGAGTTTGCGATTCGTCTTAAGCGTTATCTAGCTCGCAGCCTGGACACACTGTATGCGAGCTGTGTACAGCGAAAGCTCGCAGCATTCCAACTTCTCGCTGCTATGCACGCGCGGCAAATTCGTATAACGCGAGAGGACTTTCTTCGCCCACCCCTTCGCGCTCCCTCGTAATTTCATTAACGGAAAACGCTCCGTTGCTATCGCGTGAGTTTTGCGAGTAATTTTTTCCAGATCCGTCTGATCTTCAGCTACTCCGTATACCAGCGACTTTGGAACATTTCGCCAATTTTTCGGAAAACTAATATCTCTGAAAGTATCGGGGGGGTCCCTTCTCACTCTCTGTAAATGAATTTCGAGCAAAGCTCCCCAAGCACGTTGCTCGCACGCGGTCGAGAAGCGAGGGGGAGAGGAGGTTTGCTTGCAGCCTAGTGTATAGTACATAGAGAACCGGTGGCGCGCAGTAATTCGCTAGATTAATTACCCGCGACGTCGCCCCCCCCCCCTCTACCCACTTTCTCCTCGACCTCTTCTCTCAGAGAGCACATAGGAGAAGAACGACGACGAGGAGGAGAGTGAGAGGAAGGAAGGAAGGGTTGTGTGAAGCTAGGGCGCGGAAGTCGCAATATCCAGGCATTCCCCACTTCTAGCCTGTGCTCGCGGGGTAAGAGCAGGAGAAAAGCCATTATACCAGTGCGGGGTATAGGCCGCGTCCTGTGGCTGGGGACAAAGAAATTTCAGCGGCTGTACTGCAGATGGGTAACGCGAGAGTCGTTATCGCTGAAAACGGCCGCGATTTTCATGCGAACTTTCAGCTGTTGTTGCTTTTAATTATTTTGAAGAAAATGTTCTCTGGGACTTGCCCCTTTTTTGTCCGGTGCGTTTCCACAATCTCTTTTGGATGTAAGCTGATTACAGAAGTACGAAAAAGTATACCTGTACCGATCGAGGTGAATTTGGATGCAACCCTAGTGGAAATAAAAAATGTAATAAAGTGTAATAAAATATAAGAAAATGTAACAAATCGTACCATTTCTTACGTTTTTGTTGGATTTCGGACCTTTTTTACGTTTTATTACAGTTTGCTACATTTTATTACATTTTGTTACGTTTTATTACAATTTATTGCAAATCCATTGATCCAGGATTTCATGGGGGTCTCTTCTTTGAAACGACAAATGTAACAATACGTAAAAAAGTATAACAAAATGTAAAAAATTGTCTGTAAGCGTAATATTATATAAGAAAATGGCGACTTTTTTATTTTTTTACTTCTGCTTACATCCTTTTACTTTTTCTTACAATTTCTTATGCATTCTTACGTTTTATTATAAAATAATTAATTAAAAAAATATATTGACTATATTAGGCGGTAGAATAAAATATGTAATGAAATGTAATAAAATGTAATAAAATGTGAAAAAAAGTTAACAAATCTGAAAATGTAAGAAAGTGTACAAAAACGTATGAGAAAAAAGGTCCCAAATCCAACAAAAAGGTACAATTTCTCACATTTTTTTTACGTTTTATTACAATTTATTACTATTTATTACATTTTTTGCACTAGGGAATGATCGAATACATTTTTCAGGTTAGGAAAGTATCGATCCTTATCTGCTCCGACGTCCCCCCCCTCGATGAATAAAATACTTGACAGATGAAAATACAAAGCGGAAAACTGGTTAAGTAACGCTAATTATTTAATTGAATTCGGCTTTTAAGTGGTAATGGAGGAACTTAGAGTCAAATATTGAACGCGCATCCACAATTCATTGCTTGACGATTAGCGCACGACGTTTTGACGTACGTATAATCTATTAAAACGGAGAATCTATCTCGAACATCAAACGGTTTGAATTGTACGGTGCAAACTTGCGTGTACCTCTTCGTTTTTAACATCATTATCTACGTTGAATTTAATTTAGTTAATTTTTTTCAAATCCGAGCAATTTAAATAATGCACCAGTGGATAGGTTAACGAGCCGTCGGTTCATTACTTGTTTATCCAAGCTTTTCGCGGGATTCTGCTTCGAAATGAGGCCAAGAGAGAGATCCCAACGTTGGATGTGTAAAACTGCATTCAGCCGGGATTCCCGAGATGAAATCTGCACACGTGTATTCTCTGTATACTAAAGACGTAAGCGCGGGATTAGTATTGAACCTGCAGGCACACTGCGCAGTTAAAGGAGAAGCGCGACGTTTCTTGGAAGCAGCTCGAGTTCGCTAATCGGATTGCAAAATTCAACTCTTCGAAATAACCCTTTTTATTAAATCTTTTTTCTCATCATCACTGCAGGCATGTGCGATTGAACATTAATTCAATCGACGCTCTTCACCCAAAGTGTAGCGATCTCATCAGACCAGACAATTCTTCTTCGTCCTTCCAACCCTCATCAAGGTAATCGAATATAAGCAAGTTGATCATCCTCACGCGTAGTCAGCCACGCGTAAAAGTCGTAGGCTAGTGCGACAAGAGTAATTGTTCGATCGGGTCGGCCCAAACAGCGTGTATAATGCAGGCGCAGTAGCTTAATCAGCTTTCCATTCTAACAACAGTATAGCAGCGGCAGCACACTGGCAGCTGCGGAGCTGGGCACCTCGACTGCTGCAACAGCAGCGACTATAACGGAAATGCTGAATACAACATCAGGTCTGGTCTAATGGGGACAGTGTCTACTCAACGGCGAAAGCGTCGACCAGAGGGGGGAATGGCCGGTGACCATCGAGCTAAGGGTAAATAGATTCGAGTGTCGAATCTTGTGCGCGCAGCCATATACAGCTCTGTGTGTGTGTGTGTGTGTGTGTGTGGAGGGTCGGACGATTTGCCAATTTAGCGAGGAGCCTCCGGTCTTTATCCTCGGCTATCATCCCCCTCTCGGCGTATACCACACGATTTCCTCTCTCCCTCTCTCGCTCTTGAATTCGTTTGTTCGTTCGTTCCATCGTTTGGCCGGCTGCTCTTCGCCATCGGCACAGAATTTGACCATCATCCGATTTTCGATTCCGTTTGAATCTCTTCTACCTCTCGGTTTCGTTTCCTCTTTCTATTTCTCCCTCTCCCTCTCCCCTCGATTTCGCGAGCCTTTTACCGAGGCAGAAATCCTAATGCTGTACTCGCTCTCTTTTTTCATTGTTAGCGCGATAACGGGATAGGCATCGGCCGATGGGATCGACGCAATCTAAAATTGCTTTGCGTGCGCAATGATTTTCCACCGCGATTTTTGCGCTCGAGAATTTTTCTCCGCAGCTCTTGATAAAGCTTTTCGGCGGGCAACCCCCTTTGCAGCTGCTGCAGTTTAATTTTTACGAAACAATATAGCTTTCGAATGGAATTCGCTTTTTAAATTACCGCGCGACCTTTAGCAATTCATACTTATGAAATATTTGTTAAATTTTCGTTGAAGGGATTCTTGGTAAAAGTAATGTAAAAAACATTGCGAACCATATGAAAAATCTCTAAAACTCGTTGAAAGCTTTCAGAATAACCTTTCGCAGCTGCCGTCATACTTAATTTTAATTAAACAAAAACTTTCGTGTGAAATGTCCGACAGTTATAAATCAAGTATTTTTTATGGTTATTAATAAATCATTAAACCACCTAACTGTCCGATTCGAGTCGCTTATGCGCGATAGATTTATTACGCAAAAAAGGCCCTTAAACTCACCACCACCATCGGCATTCTGTAAGTTTCAAATTACTCAGGCCTTAATATAAAAGTCACATAGAAGAATTTTATGCCTTCGAAATTTATTATCGCTAAAATTGCATACTCGCAAAGTTCCAAAGAGCTTGTACAATGGGAATAAAAAGGTCGTGCGCGCTTGCGCGCCTCGAAGAAAATTAATAATTTCTCCGCAAGCTGAAAATGTAGTAACGCCGGAATTTGCTTACGTGACTGAATAAGGCCAGGGAGTTATTGGTTTTTCATCCTGCCTAGGAGGAAATCGATTGTTTGCGCGAGTATCCTCAGGAGGCGGCTGCCAGCACTGGAGGCTTAGATGAGGAAAAGTACGCGAACGCGCGTACTCGGGAGAGTGTGAAAACGAAAGTGACTTGTGAGAAAACAGAGAAAAAAATGGACGGAATAGATAAAGGAAGATGACGACGACGCACGAGGGAGAGAAAGCAAATTAAAGAACGTGGAATAGCAAAATAAAGGAGTAGTATTAGCACGACATTTTATTGCACGTATTTTTTCTTTAAAAAAAAAGAAAAATGCCGCTTTTAATAATTTTCCCAGAAAACTTGATATCGGTGTTCGAGCAAAAAACATTTTATTAAAATCGGCAAAAGAAATAATAAAGAACCAGCAAGTATTTGTTCTCGAGTGTAATAGCTATATGACAATAAAATCGGTCAATAACGCGTGAGAGCACCTGCATATGCGAGAAAATAGAAGAAAGGGAGAGACACTGGCGCGCACATGCGCGGAAAGAGAAGAAGTAGATCCAGCATAAGAGATGCATAAGGTGTTTATACTTGTTTTACGCACGCCTGGAAGCTTAAAACCTTCAGAGTGCAGGCGCTCGACGCTTTATACATAAGGCCGTTTTCTCTTTTTTGTTTGTCTTTTATAATTCTTCTCATTTCATTTTAATACTCGCGTTTTGTTTGTATCTCTCTCTCTCTCTCTCTCTCTCTCTCTCTCTCTCTCTCTCTCTCTCTCTCTCTCTCTCGTCCTAACTGCCGGCGAATTACCCCGTAAGAAAGGCTGCTTAAGCTCGGCCGTGCGTTGATGTTTAATAAAGAAAGCCATTATTGCCGGAAAGACGTGTTTACTGATAAGCAGACGACTACTACGCTTCTGATTACGCTTCAGCCCGATAGCAGCATCGTATAATTCGAGTTAAGAACCTCCATCTCCTTTTTTCTCTCCTCTGCTGTATTAGCTTTGCCGGAATTATTAAGGTAAGATCGACTCGAAGAGACCGGGTTGTATTAAAACTGCAAAAATTAATGAAAATTTTTTTTTGAATAATACGAAAAGATACAAAAATGATTCCTACTCTCTCCTAACACTTATCGCTGGCTCTTCATATACTCACTCTCTCGAACGTCGCGCACTTTCGCGAGACACTACTCCGCAGGCGAGTATATAGCACAGTAAACGTCTAGAGCGAATGCCACAGGTCTATCCATAATTTTACGAGAAAAGCCATAAATATAAAGCAGCGGCGATAATGACGATGATATATAACCCCGCGGCAGGTATTATCGCGAAGAATGAAAGTGCGACGTTTGCAGCCCGACGAAGTGTGCGGCGGGGGGGGGGGGTGTAAGAATTTTATTAGCTGGATTTTCTTTTCTCTCACCCTACCTCTCTCTTCCGACTTCGGCAGCAGCCAATATCTCTCGCGATGACTTAGCTCTCGGCGCGAGCTCTCTGATCCTTCATTTATGTATAAATATGTGTGTATACATATATATATATATATATATATATATATATATATATATATATATATATATATATATATATATATATATATATATATATATATATATGCGCACATCTATATGCGAGAGGTGAATTTAATTAATGGAGGCTTCGGCAAATTCTCTCTCTCTCTCTCTCTCTCTCTCTCTCTCACTCTCGCGCTCACCGGACTCGAATGGCTTATTCTCGTCTTGCTCTTCTGACACTACGTTTTTGTCGCCCCTTTTTTGACTCTTTTCTTTTATTCGTACTTTTTTGTATTCTTATTTTCCGACATCAGGGAGGAAAGAGAGATAGGGCCAAACGCGAATTTTCAGCTCGTTGAGGCAGACGCGGTAAGATATTGGCTTTCGATTTTCCCGTGTAGATAATTTGTCCGTCATTCACCGATAAAGCTCGAGTTTGTTTTCGCGCGTGCGTATACATCATAAAAAGCGCATCAACCTAACGATGTCGAATCACCCTCTCTATTTTCTTTAACACAACACTCAAAGATAGACGGTTCCGAGTTGGCTTATTTTCCAGCAAAGGCAGCTAGCGACTCTTTGGCCCGACGAGCAAAGCAACGTCTCCGCTTCTTCGCTGTACCGACTCGTACGTGCGGCTAGCCCGAGTCAGAAAAGTAGAACATGGCGGGCCAACTGATTAGAGGCTGTTTGTACTTCCTTCTGCGCTTCAAGGACAGCTGTCTTTTTCTCTCTCGCTCGCAAACTTGGGCTTAGCTTGTTTGCACAAGCGCGTGCAAAAGACACCAAAACCCTGCGTATACGTACGAGGCAAAAAGACGCGTAGCCCTCGTCTATGCAAAAGAGGAAAAAAAGCGCGCGAGCTCATATCGAGCACAAGTTATATATA
Source organism: Nasonia vitripennis (assembly GCF_009193385.2). Classification (NCBI taxonomy): domain Eukaryota; kingdom Metazoa; phylum Arthropoda; class Insecta; order Hymenoptera; family Pteromalidae; genus Nasonia; species Nasonia vitripennis. The sequence goes on from NC_045759.1 coordinate 8,623,900, forward strand.
TATATATATATATATATATATATATATATATATATATATATATAAAATTTTTAACTTAATATTTTAAATATCATAGTGTATTTATTTATCAAATTTTGGATAGGTGAATTTTTTTCTAGTGTGAAAAGCCTGGGCCCGAGACGCTACACTCGCCAAAATTTTCAGCCATAAGTCGACATCTTTTTTTCTAATAGGACTACTTTGGGTCCGCTAAACTTTGAGTGGTGGGGGTCGAAAAGGAACTAAGGGAGGGAAAGGCTTTCTCTCTCGCACTTACATCTTTTATTAGCTTTTATTAGGGTCGAGCACGAGACGGCGACAGGGGCGTGCGGCGCTAAGCATGGCTGTCTAGCCGAGCGGGGCGCGCTAAGGGCCGGGGAAAACCCAGGGGCCCGCAATTAGAAAAGGACCGGTCATAAAGCGCATCCCAGAAGAAAAGCCGTTCGGAAACAAGGCGTGTAAGATATGTATCAAGACTGTCTCAAGCCTGTGTAAACACGGGAGAAAGTGTGCATGCGCGTAAAACTTTAACAGATCGTTCCTGAGTTGTGCAAAAAATTTATCCAAAATGATTCACACACAGCCATCCGCACGAACATTTTCTAAACACGTATGATTCGAACTCCAAATATACGTTTCTATGAAGTTTTAGCAAAACTGAAAATTTTACTAGTCGCTCTGTGCACAATGACGTAATCATGGTGCCACTTACCACGCGGTTAAATAGGATGCACATCAGAAGTTCACAATTTGTTCGCGGCGCCACTTTCTACGTGGTTAAATGGGCTGATGCGTACCAGAAGTTCACGATTTGTATGCAATGTGCAAATAGCGAATTGCAAAGCTTTTTCCAGGAGGAAGCAAAACGCATACGTCACTACTTTTGAATATCATACGTAAATGTTAATATACCCCATAAACTTAAATCTACCTACCCCGTGCACAGGGAGATGCAAATGAAAAAATAATACTAAACTAAAATTTCCTTAAACGATCTACACCAGGCACAGCAAGTTGCTAACATAAAACGAAAATATTAAATCCTAAGTACATAAGCCCACGCAAAAATCAAAATCATAATACAAAATTCTAAGCCTGATCTAAATCAATTTACCTAATACGTAGAGAGACAGAAATATAAAATTTTTGAATTTGTCTGCACGTTGAAGGAAGGCGAACGAGCGCAAGACTGCAATAAAAAACTAAAATCCTTAAACCAACCTACCCCATTCAGTAAGAGTTTGAGTCGTAAAATATTATTTCAAATACGTCAGCATATTAAAAAGAGGCGAGCGAGCGTGAAAGTAGCATCAAAAACCAAAATTCCTAAACCTACCAACCTCACACAGCTAGAGTTTTGGTTTTAGATTGCCAAACTCTTGCTAAATTATTCTCCATAGATGATATTATCATCTTAGTTAATATTATCCTCTCTCTCTCTCTCTCTCTCTCTCTCTCTCTCTCTCTCTCTCTCTCTCTCTCTCTCTCTCTCTCTCTCTCTCTCTCTCTCTCTCTCTCTCTCTCTCTCTCTGACTCGCCTCCCTTCGATATGCCGACGTATTTAAAAAAAATATTTTCTTAGTCAATCTCTTTTTGCTCGTTAAAAATAATTGCATTAAATTCCACATCAAATTTTATGTTGTAATTTTAAAATCTTACATAAATCAATAAAATTTTAAATGTAATAGTTTAAAATCTTTACATAAAATTTAATGAAAAATTTAATGTCAATAGTTTTAACAAGGCTGCATAGGGTAGGTGCGCTCGCTCGTCTTCCTACAACGTGCCAACATATTTAAAAATTTTATATTTTTATCTCTCTACGTATTAGGTAAATTGATTTAGATCAGGATTAGGATTTTGTATTTTGATTTTTGCGTGGGCTTATGTACTTAGGATTTAATATTTTCGCTTTATGTTACCAACTCGCTGTGCCTGGTGTAGAAGGTTTTAGGAGATTTAAGTTTAGTACATTATTTTTTCATTCGCATCTGGCTGTGCATGGGGTAGGTAGATTGAAGTTAATCGGATGTATTAATATTCACGCATGATATTCAAATCTTGGGTAAATAGATTTGGTGCTTAGGGTTCTTGTTTTTTAGTTTTAGATTAAGATTGAAAGTATTTTGAAAATCATCAATATACTGTATATTTGAACGATATCTACTGGAACTAAAAATTTTGTGGGAGGAAGCTACGTGGCAAAGAATTAACAGTGGTTTTTTTTCTAGAGTGCATACTTTTCGAATGACAATTCACTAAACTTTATTTTTTCCATAAGTTGTTGAAGTTTAATGATTTTTTTTTGAAAAAATATGCATTTCATAAGAAAATGTGCAAGAATAATTTCAATTCGAGAATACCTAAAAATTGTAATACAATTTTTCTTTGGTTGAAACAAGTGATTATTTGTTTATTGCAAAATAGCACTAGTTCCTTTTCGTTGGAGACTTATTCGCCGCACTAGGTAGACGATGCTACCAACAGGTGGAGCACTGGGTAGACGATGCTGCCGACAGGCGGCGCTTCGAGTCGCCGTAGACTGGGGGAACCTAACCCAAGCGCCACGCGCAAGGGATCAAGTGACTCAGTTAGAACGGGAGAGTCAGCAGAGCAACATCAACCAGAGCAATTGGACTTGTGAGTCGCTTTCTATCATCTGTTCAGTTAAAAGTATTGTACGTAATCGTCAATATGTGGAAATTCCGAGCAAATTATTCGATCAGGAGCCGTAAAGCGCCGTTGCAGTCGCATACGGAAGCACGAAAAATTGTCGGCCTTACCTCAGCTATCAGCTTGGATGGACCAAATCCTAGTGATCTCCGTAGAACGAATGAACTTGAGGATGTTCTAAAACTGCACCAGATTTTTGAGTCACAGGAAGAAATGAAGCACAGAGCAGACGTGATCAGAAAACTTGATGCTTTAGTACAGCAATGGGTTTATAACGCATGTGCGGGAAACAATTTCCCTTCTCATTTCTTAGATCAAATCAGAGGTAAGGTCTGTACATTTGGATCTTATCAACTAGGAGTTCATCATAAAGGTGCAGATATCGATGCCTTGTGTGTCGTACCGAGATATATAAATAGAAAAGAATATTTCTCTACATTTTTTGAGTTGTTAAAATCTCAAAAAGAAGTAAAAGATTTGAGAGCTATAGAAGAAGCATTCGTACCTGTCATTAAGATGAATTTCGATGGTATTGAGATTGATATGCTCTTTGCTCAATTACAAGGAACAAAACTTCCAGATCCAATGGATCTTACGGACGACAGGTTATTGAAATACTTGGATCAGAAGTGTGTCAGAAGTCTAAATGGTTGTCGAGTGACGGAAGAAATACTGCAATCAGTGCCGAATTTAGAAAACTTCAGGCTAACTTTGAAGGCCATCAAATTGTGGGCCAAAAATAACGGAATTTACAGTAACGTTTTAGGTTATTTAGGTGGCGTTTCGTGGGCAATATTAGTCGCACGAACGTGTCAGCTGTATCCAAATGCTGCCCCAGCAACTTTAATAGAGAAATTTTTCCTGATCTTCTCAATATGGGAGTGGCCAAGACCAGTGCTACTAAAATCTATTAAAAATGTTGATTTAGGCTTGCAAGTGTGGGATCCTCGGGTGAAAAAATCGGATTAAAATAGTTTTATGGAGGGCTCGGGCCGGGGAAAACCCAGGGGCCCGCAATTAGAAAGGGACCGGTCATAAAGCGCGTCCCAGAAGAAAAGCCGTTCCGAAAACACGGTGTGTAAATGATGCAGGCAATAAAAATCACTCGATACAAACGGGCGGTAACGACGACGACGGGATTAAAAGATAACAGTGTTCCTAGAAACTTGCTTCCCCGAAAATAGCGATGCACATAGAGGTTTGCGGTATGCGAGATTTGGGTGATAGATTAGGCTGCACGAGGTATGTACAGTGTAGCGCGCCAGCGTAGGACCTACGCAAACCATTGTAGGCATAGGATGTTGGGGCAATGCGTGCGCGTTTGCAGGTATAAATGAATGCGTGTATCAACCGTAAGTTGGTGCACGGAGTCGGATGCCGAGAAAGGGGCCTGTTCTCCCCGGGGCGCGCCCTCTCACACCGCACGGACGCAAGGCGATCGTCTTGCGACTTCACGAGGCTTCTTGATCTCACGAGGAAGATAAGCTCCCGGCGCCATATGCAGCTCCACCTTATGCTGGGAAATCCGACGAGGCTTTAGACCTCACAAGGGAGCAGAGGCTCCTGGTGCCAAATGAAGGTCACCTGGTGGCGTTGCGATAGAACGCGAGTTCGAAACGTGGCGTGCCGTTGCTCTGATGGTGCCCTGAGGTCGTAGAGAGGGCTGCGTTGGCTGGAGAACGAGAGGGTGAGTCACGCAACGAGGCCCTCAGCAAGAGGTTACGACCACCCCTGCGCATTCCTCTAAGCAGGATAAGGAGGGAGAAAAAATGTATCAATTGTATTAAAAATGCCGCAACGCTCTATATTTACATACAATATATTTACTCAGTCTTTCCAATCTCATCTTGGCAAACCTCATCGCGAAAAAGCACCAGAAACATCGCATAACAGCGACTACCGGTAATTTTCATTGCTCTCCGCAACGAGCCTGCACCGCCTGTATACGTAAAAGAAATACTCCCGCCACGTAACCGCTCGAGCAAAACAATAAAAGCCAAAAGTGCTCGTACGTCGATCGAGCAATTATCGGTTAGAACTCGCTATATATTGATTTCTTATATATCCACTCCCCCTTCCACTTCCCTACCTAACAAGACACGTCTATCGAGTTTGAGGTAAAAGCGAGGAGAGCCACTCTCGCGAGGCTCAAAAGCTTAGCTTGGCCGTGGGCCAGAAAAATAGAGAAATTGTCAGACGTGCGAAGGGCCAAGTTTTGTCTGGTCAACAAATCGCTACGGCCGATTGGCAAATCGTCGCTGTGTAATGACGAGAACTGATTCACCGTTCGAGTCGCGGCTAATTTCCAAGAACTCTAGTCGCACCCTCTTGTCCTACATACACTCTCGTGTACACGTGTAAGCATTTGGAAATCGTGCGGGTTTTTTTCGTTTTCGTCGAATGGGTTGGAAGTTTACGGTGAATCGATACTATATGGAAGACACGCACGAATTTCTCTTTTTTCACGAAAAAAAAACTGCGGAGCGCTTTATCAGAAGAATCTTTACAGCGGCGGGTCGCTTCGTAATTCCGCTGTTGAGATTGAAAATATAATTTTACCGCCGAGGTGCAGCAGCAGCACTTATCCGTGTACCGCGAGAGCTTTTCTATTTATTCCATGCACCGAAATGCGCGGGCTTTTCAAACGATCGCGCGCGCGCGTTTTCGGATAACAGTATTTCACTCCCCGCGGCTAAGAGATTGCGTTTCAGCGGATAAGTAGATTCCACCGCTATAAATGTAAGAAAAACTCTCCTGTATACACACGATGTACATACGTACACTTCCCGTAGGAAAAAAGTTGAAAGGCTTTTTACAACTCAACCGCACGCACATACTTCTCCTCTCGAAATTAAAAACTGTAGTTGAACAAACTCGCCTCCCGGAGAGTAAAGCTCTCTCTCTCTCTCTCTCTCTCTCTCTCTCTCTCTCTCTCTTCGGTACGGCCCCCGTGTGCTCACAAAGCTTCTCTCGCGCTATTAAGCTGACTCAATGGAAATTATCGTCCGCGGTAGTGCATTAAAGGGTCTTAAAAAAAAGATGCTGGGCTGCGTAGCAGCAGCAGCAGCAGCTACTTTATTGATGAAACCGCCGACGTTCGTTTACGCTGCGCGCTCTGTGCCTCGGGGCTCTTTCATATTTCTCCCTTCTATATACACTTCGAAGCTAATTACGGATCGTCGTTCTTTCGAAAATTTAACGAGCGGCTTTTAGCGCGGAAGGAAATCGCTGCTCGGCGCGTACGTAAAGTATTCGAAAATATCCAAGAGAAAAATTTCGCTCTCCCAAATTAAAGCTCAGACGCGCGCGATATAACTCGGGAATTGTTCGTCCCATTTAGCGAGAAGAGAGTGAAGGAGAGAGGGAGAGCGCGTGTTAAAGAGTCGGAACGAGGCCGCACTGCTCAGCTATACGCAATGTCCGAAATAAAGAAGCTTAAAAATGCTCGGCAAGCGCGGTGCGGGCATAATAAGCTCGCGCTTACGGAAAGCTCGAGAGGCTGGAAATTATATTTTATGATTGCGCGAGCGCGAGCTTAAGTCTCGCGGGGCTGTAGCTTCGGCGTCGCGATTCATGCCCGCAATTATTCCATGCATTCCGTGCGCGCGCACGAGCGAGAGAGAGAAAGCGAGAGGGGAGTTGCGCCGCGATTATTGCGCTAGTCCGTAGGTACTTGCTCCCCCTTTATGAAACGTGGTTTCAGCTTCCTGCGCTCAACTCTCGGGCTTTTACAAACGTTTCCCTGTCCACTGCTCGTTACTTTTCACTCGCTAGAGGGACCTGCGTTTCCCTGGCGTTTCGCCTCTACGCAACCCTATTTTCTAAGGCGCTTTATTTGTTTATGTTTTATTTTTCTTTGCTCTTAATGAAGTGGTGCGTTTTTATAGAGGCCCGAGATACTCGTCCGTTTGATTTTCATCTACTTTTCTTAAGCTGCAATTTCATCGTTGTTTTAAAAATGAAAGTCGTGTCGTGTTGTACTTCTCAATTGAAAACGATAGCTCAACAGAACCGTACGAGCGTGTGTTTTTCAACAAATACAGCGATTCGAAAAACAGGGTGACGACAGGAAGATTTGTTATTTTTTTCATAGCAATATTCGTTTGAAAGATATTTTCCAAAAGCGAGTGAAAAACAGCCGTTGAATTTTTGAAAAATATTGACCGAAATCGAGCGACACTATGTATTCAATAAGAAAAAAAAACCCACAAAAGTCGATGCATCGATCAATTAATAACGGGTATCAAGATCGCGCATTATCCACTGGCGATTCACGCCCGATCAGTAACAAAACAATAGGATTTCGTCGAAAGTGCTCGAGCCTCGACAAGAGCCTAGCCCTTCGCGTGTTTCAGGCAAACGACGTTAATTAACGCGTGTACCGACGTGTTGGGTAACACGCATCGGAAGCTCGCCATACGGCCCCTTTGCTTTTTACCGTTATAGCGAGCGACAAGCTGCTCGCTCTCTAGCGGACGGAAGCCCATTATTCCTTTAAAATTTCACTCCGAGCGCTGAAATACTGGCTGTGTGTGGAAAAGCACTTATTTCCAAGAAAACAAAATTGTGATCCCTCCTCGGACTTTTTTGAGAAACTGCTTTCTCGCTGAAAATTCTCGCGCGACACAATCTCTCAACTACGACGTGCAAAGTTTTACGTCACTCTCGGTGGAGGAGGAGGAGGAAGAGGGAAAAATCGCTCCTTTTCATTTTCGCGGTCAATTTCCCGCGCGCGCATGTGGGAGAGAATTTTCCGCATCGACGATCGCTGTATCTCTCTCTCTGTCTCTCTCTCTCTCTCTCTCTCTCTCTCTCTCTCTCTCTCTCTCACTCCGCTTCTCTCCCTTTTGAAATACTCCAGAGAAAGCGAGGAAAAAAGAAGCTGTTGGCCGCAGTCTCCGTCGGCTGCTCGCGCGTATCTATATGCCGAGGGCAATCCTCGAAAGCGATCTCTCCCGCGGGACGAATATTTTTTCGACGGAGTATTACCTTCCCGAGAGCGGACGCGGCCACTTCATCCGCTTCTCACCTATATATATATATATATATATATATATATATATATATATATATATATATATATATATATATAGACACACACACACACACATAAATATGCTGGAGAGAAGGAGAGATCCAGAGAGAAAGCCAGGGAGAGTGAGCCCCTGTTACGAGACACACAGTAGTGTGTGGGAGAGAAATTTCCGTCGGCGCGATATATCCCCCAAAGACAAGCTCTCTTTGTTTCGCCTCCATTTCTGGGATAAAGGAAGTAGCTCTCGCGATAGTCACACGTGCGTTCCTTTTGAGATTTCAACTCGAAATTTCCCTGCTACGCGTCGCGCATTTGCGCTGGATTAGACATAATTTAGTTTTATACACATCATAGTTTTTCCGAGAAGGTCCACCCTAATGTCGGTGGAAAAAATTCGAATTTCCCGCCAGGATCGTGCGTATACCGACCGAAAAACTTTTTTAAAAAAATCCGATCCCCAGCATCGACATCCAAGATTCCCCGCATCGGATATTGCATCGAACCCAGCAAAACTATATCGCGTGACTGCAGCAAGTGTCATCGCGTATTAGCCGACCGGCGTATTCTGCGCAACGTGGCAGAGAGAGCTTCGCGAACTTGATTAAACTTTCTAGATTCGCTTTCGTACGCGCGATCCTGTACAGCGGGCTTCTATTCCACGGGTCTATGTACTCCCGAGCGATTCGAATACCGAGAGAAAGAGAGGTAGGCGGCTTTCAAATTTGTTTCCTCCGCGCAGCGGAGAATTGTTATATCAGCCGGGCTTTACTCTTTTATCAGAGAGTAGCGTGTATATATATATATATCTTCGCGATTTTCTCAGCTTTTCTCTCTCGACGAGGACACAAAATAATTATCTTTCCACGAATCCGCGCTACTCGCGAAATATAGACAATGCCATTATTAGGAACAAAGGAGACCCCCGTAAGATGATTAATGACTGCGCGCGGCGTCCTGTGCCCCAGCGCGTGCACAACGGAATAAATAACGCGAGCGCGCGGAATTTATAATCGCGGCCACTTTCGGCGGCGTAAATAAAACAAACCCCAGCAGCAGCGGCTCTCAGACGGAAATTAATATTCGTACAGCAAAGCAGCAAGTCGATCGATCGCCATCGCCGAGCTAATCTTTACGGGCAGTAGAACCGCGAAACGAAATCGATACAGCCGAGGCGCCAAACGCAAGAGAGAGAGAAAGATATCGCGCCTTTATAAGAAAGAAACAACAGAGATAAAGGTGGATAAGGGCTTTTGAAAAGAGGTTGGCCGCAGAAAAGGGCGCGGGAGAATAAGGGGCGAAAATAGAAACGCGGTCGAGAGTAAAGGAGTGTGTGCGCACACACACGCGCGCGAGAGAAAAAGCGAGATAAGAGAGGAAGTTGGCAATATCGCGCGCGCGTACGGGACAGAGCGTCACTATTTTCTCGTTCGCGCGAGTTACCATAGGCAATCTTAAAGCCTTTTTCTCTTAGCCCACCAGCCCCTGCACCATTCGCATCGATTGAGGCGAGAGAGAGAGATAGAGAGAGAGAGAGAGAGAGAGAGAGAGAGAGAGAGAGAGAGAGTGAGAGAGAGGGACGACTGAAAGCCTGTTCCGCGTTGACAAAGAGCGACCCTCTCTCTCCGTGAATTTTTCCTTCTCTCTCGCTTACGATGAAAGCATTCTCTCTCTCACTCTCTTTTGCTCAGTCTCCGCGAGGAACAACTATGCATTTCCGCTCGTGTATTGCATCTTTCGTGTGCAGTCTCAAAGGAGAGGCTATAGTCGCGTGTCGTCTATTGTCTGCGCCCGCAAGCTTGATGACGAGGACCTGGCTTATGAGCGAGATAACCGAGAGCCAACTGCGCGGGGAAGAAGACGCTTTCTATCTGTGCGAAAGTATGGTCCCCTCGCCCCTCTCTCTCGCTCTCTCTCTCTCTCTCTCTCGCTGCTTGCGTTTCGCCTAACGAGATGGGGATTGGATTTCGTGGCCCGCCTTTTGGCATTTTTTTAGACGGATCTCCGTCGCGTTTATTTTTAAAATTCTCGAGCACGTTTCGTTCGACTAAAGTAAAAGTTTTAGATTCCAGAAGTTAATTACGAAAATTTCATGCTGATCCACTTCCTGGATGTCGCGCGCGATTTTTCTGCTGTGATATTCTAAACTTTTCTAAATTTTTCATTCGCTCATTTATAAAAGTTCCCCAAAATACACCAGCCCGGCCAACTTCACTATATAATAATTTCGACAACAACTGCATATTTATGGCAACGCGCAGTAGCAGACAGAGAAGCCCGGGCGCGCGCGCATGTGCGCAATAAAAATCTCGGTGGATCAACGCGCTCGCGGCCCCCGCAACAATCAAGCGCTCGGACCGCATGGGGCGGATGAAATTTTAATATACGTTGCCGCTGCTGCTTCTGCTGCTGCAGCGCCATCTCGTATTTTTTTTTTTTTGTTTGCCGCTCTCGCCATTGCGCAGCTTTGTCCTTTTTTTAATTAAAATCCGACTAGTCTATACGGTGACGCTCGATCGAACTCGCCGGCGCGCATACCTTTCCGTGGACTCTCTCTCTCTCTCTCTCTCTCTCTTGGTATTTCTTCTCGCTGCGACGGCTCTCCTGCGTCGAATTCCAATATGGACGCACGATACCTATGACTCGCATTGCGGGAAAAAGAGAGATAGAGGGGCCAGTATACGTTTTATCGTATACGTCAACGGGTAAGAGGTTACTCGCAATACGTGCCTCCTTTTGACGGAATGATAACTTGGTTGGATGGGTCTTGAATTATTTTAAATTTTGCTGTTTTTAAGTTGCATCGTGCGATTAACGGATTTATAAAACTATTAAAGTTTAGAGAACTGCTGGAAGCAGAAGAGATCTTGAAGCGTCGTTTATTTTTTAATTTTCGATCGTTGAAAAAGAGTTTATTTATATAAGAGGATAACTTTTTAATTTAATACAAGGACTGATGATAAAAAGTGAAATTAAAAAAAAAATTAACTCTTAAAAAAGTAAAAGGTTAGGAGAGTTTGATATATTCCGCAACAAAATTACAGATAGAAAAGAACTGAGATCAATCAAACAAAGTCAAGTTTATTATATTTAATCGTAATGAAGCAAAGAACAACTCTCAAGATAATTACTACGTCACTTACCATGCCCGTTTCATTTTGTTTATTGGTGAACAACTAAATTTTCTTTTTATATATATTAGAACGTCATACAAACACTATAAGTAGATATTACAATCCTTTTTTTTAAATTGTTTAGAGTATTTCATATTCAAAGTCGTAAAAATAAAATATAAGCATCTTTAGCGCCATTCGACCACAGCTTTTTTGTAAAATTTTTATTACTAAGATGAAATCACTGATTGTTTATTTGTTTATTTGTTTATTTATAAATCAACGGGCAAGATTGTTCTAATATACATCACCCTCGAATTATTTCTACACCTAGACACCAAAAAACCACGGTGCGAATTACCCAGACCTCGTCATCGGCCACCCTGCACCTCTAGTCACGTTCCTCGAATGATGTTTACACCTAGACACAAAAAACCACGGAGCGCGCCACCTAGACCTTGTCATCGGCTACTCTGGCAAGCTAGTTACTGTTACAGCTCCAGAACACAGACTGGCAACCTCATAATTCAAAATATCGTAATATATTATTATATTTTCTTGAGAAAGCAATTCTCATCTGTATATAGCTTTGCGGCCAACTTCACGCTCCTAACACTTCTTACGGCTAACTTAACGGTCCTTTCACATTTCGGGCTGAAGAAGAAAAACGTAATTTTAGCATTTGTGGATTATACACTCGCATATTATAAAAATAAGCAGCCTTTGCACTAATATTTTTGTTGGAAATCATAGTTTAGCTCAGAAAACATACTAATAAGCCAAAAAATCTTACGAACAGTAACAATAAGCATTTTTTTCTCTATCATGAAAAATCCGAACACCAATATAGAAGTAAATAGTGTCACGGGCGCCGCGGCTTCGTCTGTTTCTCAAACTCGCCTTCGTGGCGCTACCGCGCCACTTGATAAACTTTTTACTCTAAATTAATAAATGTATAAATGAAAACACCGGCAGTTTGCAAGTGTATGCGAAAAAACTTCTACAATTTTGCTGCAAGTTCGTATTACAGCAAACCGCAGACAAGAACACACCCGAGGCTCTTTAAAAGATATTCACTTGTATAAAAATGCCGAGTGCGGAAATTCTGTGCACTGAAATTTCTTTAAGAAGAAATATAATAGATATGGCTACAGAATACTTAGTCCGTATAGGGTATCCGGGGGCTCTACGAACTTTTTCCACATCTATATGCATTAACGTTTACTCACAACAAACGAGAAATAACAGAACTCTATCAAATACCCTCTAAAACGCAATCTCCCCATCGTACTGCGTAACAAGCGCGTACATCTGTCAAAAGCACACATTTCCCTGTACATATATCAGCAGCTCGTACGAGAGGCGAATGCGTCTCCGCAGGCCTGAATCATCTCAGGTTTCGCTCCCGACATCGTGACCGTGGTTGACGCTAAACGTCGGCCGATTCCACCTATATGACCTATGCGTGTTTGTGTGTGTGTGTGTGTGTGTGTATGCACATCCGTATGCATCTACGTATAGACGTACAGGCGCAGTTAGCGAGATTGCGCAGGCCGATTGCAAGCTCCGCGCCGAGTCTCCTCCCGAAGTTTACGAGTCAATTAAGCCGCGCGCGCGCGCTCTGCAAATGAACGTTACGTGATTTTGCGCCGAGGCCAATATTATACGTGAGACGAAAACTTGCTCGGCGGTGAAGCTCTTATACCGGAGGAGTATACTTTGCATTATCCGATTGGCTTCGATCGCGAGGAGGACGAGTTCGAATTATTCGGTTTTATAATATCCTTGTTTCTCATCCGGGCGCGGTATGTGTATGGGATTTTTTTTTATCTCCGAGGAAGAGTTACGAGAAGAGGAAACAAAGAAGATATCCGCGGGAAGCGAAGGGAGTCATGCGGGACTTTGAGCAAAAAGCGCGGCGTTACTTCTGACGGCGAAAATTATCTCTCCGGTACAGCCGGCGCTCGAGGATATATACTTCGCGCTCTCTCTTTTTAATCGTCCTGCGTGTATAGAATTCTTGCTGTTTCTTTTTCTATTATTCATACGCTCTATGCTCGCGACAAGCATTCCCGAGGTGTGCATGAATGTTGGAACGTCTTGTTTACGTACATTACCTCGTGCAAGATTTCATTATGGATTACGTCTAGACGCTTCGCTTCTAATATTCACATATTCATGTTTTAAAATATACCCTCTCTGAGTTCAATTGCCGACATTTCAGCTTTACCAGCATTACAGTCTTCCTTCGATACGCATGCACATACGCGCAGCCTATACTTGGGCTTTCGCTAATTCTGGCAACAAAAGCGAGCCGCAGCCAGGCTTCCCCGATAATACGGGCTTGTACCTATTCGAAGCAAAAGCGCTCGAGAAACGATGGGCGCCACGACTGCGCTTTGATAGCGCTTCGTGTGCATTGCGCGTTTTGGCTCGAGGAATTCTGAGCGCGCGCTATTGATGAAATCACACGCAGTATCGCTACCCCCCTGCATTCCTAATGATTTCCCCTCCCCCCTCTAATGGTCATGCATCATCATTGGAATCGGCGATGTGTTTTGCGAAAGCTGGAATGCTCGATTTTGTTTACTGTAACGACGCCGATCGAGCCCTGGGATCGGCAAATAACAGGCGAATTGCTTTTTCAGCTCTGACCTAGTTTTGACTCGGCTCTGGAACTGAAAAATGAGCTGGATATGGAAATTCCGGCTCGACGAATGACGCTGCATCCGTAGCGCGATGGAAATTTTAATTTGCGCTCATGAATGCGCGTTTGTTGAGAAGAAAAAAACGATCGAAATGCTATGCTACGTTCGTCACTGAAGCCACTCGCAAAGTACGACGTTTCAAAAGCGCATCGCCTTTATTGTGAAATTTCGCTTTGGTGTACACAAGCGCAGCGGCATTCAGACCGGAATGAAACGTACGATCTCTAAAAAAAAATTAACTCTTAAAAAAGTAAAAGGTTAGGCGAGTTTGATATATTTTGCAACAAAATTACAGATAGAAAAGAACTAAGATCAATCAAACAAAGTCAAGTTTATTATATTTAATCGTAATGAAGCAAAGAACAACTCTCAAGATAATTACTACGTCACTTGCCATGCCCGTTTCATTTTGTTTATTGGTGAACAACTAAATTTTCTTTTTATATATATTAGAACGTCATACAAACACTATAAGTAGATATTACAATCCTTTTTTTTAAATTGTTTAGAGTATTACATATTCAAAGTCGTATAAATAAAATATAAGCATCTTTAGCACCATTCGACCACAGCTTTTTTGTAACATTTTTATTACTAAGATGAAATCACTGATTGTTTATTTGTTTATTTGTTTATTCATAAATCAACGGGCAAGATTGTTCTGATATACATCACCCTCGAATTATTTCTACACCTAGACACCAAAAAACCACGGTGCGAACTACCCAGACCTCGTCATCGGCCACCCTGTACCTCTAGACACGTTCCTCGAATGATGTTTACACCTAGACACAAAAAACCACAGAGCGCGCCACCTAGACCTTGTCATCGGCTACCCTGGCAAGCTAGTTACTGTTACAGCTCCGAAACACAGACTGGCAACCTCGTAATTCAAAATATCGTAATATATTATTATATTTTCTTGAGAAAGCAATTCTCATCTGTATATAGCTTTGCGGCCAACTTCACGCTCCTACACTTCTTGTGGCTAACTTGTTTAGCTCAGAAAACATACTAATAAGCCAAAAAATCTTACGAACAGTAACAATAAGCATTTTTTTCTCTATCATGAAAAATCCGAACATTAATATAGAAGTAAATAGTGTCACGGGCCCCGCGGCTTCGTCTGCTTCTCAAACTCGCCTTCGTGGCGCTACCGCGCCACTTGATTAAAAAGAAAATAACACGCGATAAGTCGATTGAACAAAAAAGCGCGTGGAAAACGAAGGAAAAGAAAAAAAAGTAGTCGATAAATCGGTGTCGGAGACCGAAATTAAAAAGTTATATACGACCGCTCAACCGGAGGCTGTAGAGATCGCGCGAAGCGTTTGCGCAAACTCGGTATAACTCGTTACAATTAACGCTGGCTAGCTTCTGCTCTCTCAGGCTCTATATCTCGTCCCCCCTCCCTCCCTCCTGCACTCGTTCTCGCGTAATCTCGTTCAAAAGAGCAGCAGAGCAGTAGTCGCGTCCGTATTTGGTCAGCCGCGAAGCATATAAAAAAGCTACGCGTGCTCTGTTCTCTCTTCCCTCTCTCGCTTTTTCTCTCGCTGTGGTGAGCGAGTTGCGCGTCAGGATTCGATTGAGACGTGGAAAGTCGATTTGGGATCTCCGAGCCAATATAAGAGACAATTGAGTTTTATCTCTTCTTTTATTGAAAATCAAATTTGGATTTTTTAAGGCGGGGATTAATTCGGCAGTTTGGCGGAAAAATTAAACTCTGATCGAATGAACAATTAGCCTGGAGAATTTTCGAAAATACTTTTCAATCGACGTCATCGCGCTTATTAATGGAAGTAATTGGTGATTTGATTGGATGTTGAATCTTAAAATGTAGCTCAAATTTCCTCGGTATTTTAAGAGCACATTTTAATAACTGCAATTATGAATCGTTTCCAACGCTTTAACGTAATCTTTCAACGAGTTTCAAAATAGCCCTGTATCATACACACACACACACACATTTCGCAGATGATATCAAGACTCGGATCGATCCGCTTTGGAAAATTTGTCAAGCGCAACAACAGCACCCCAGAGCAGCTCGTTCTTCACTCTGACGCGCGTCAAACAGTTTAATTTTATTCCCGTTCGTAATATTTTGCTTCGCTGCAGCGAGCGTATAACCGACACGCCAGAGAGAAGAGACGAAAAGTGGAGAACACGGCTCTCTACACAGAGCAATTACCAAGGACGCCTGTCAAGACAATAGTGGTATGCTGAGGCCTCTCTCTCTCTCTCTCTCTCTCTCTCTCTCTCGTGCTTTCTTGCTCTCCTTTGGCCTACTTTTCCTTATGATTTAATTGTTTCGCTAATGAAATGGCCGATTACGACGAGCGAAGGACGCAAAAGAACGAGTGAGAGAGAGAGAGAGAGAGAGAGAGAGAGAGAGAGAGAGAGAAAGCATTTCGAGTGGCTTTATGCAGAGAATCACTTTACCTTTTTCGCAACCACTTGTTCTTTCTCCGTATTTGGTCGCGGTCTTTCGCGTAGCGTGAATGAATTTCCTACTCGTCGTGATGCACTTCACTGGATTTAAAGTTAAACGCGTTTTTTCACCGATACTCGAAATAAACCGGTCAGCTGGATCTCCGGAGAGGGGAATGAACTACGATCATAGGATAAGATAGTCGCTGAAACTCGTCAACTTGTTGCGACCAGATAACTTTTTGGAAGTTTACATTCATTCTGTAGAGCAACCTGTAATTAATTAATCTTTATAACTTACTTCCCTAGCTGTGCGTATTTTTGCGTGTTTTACGTCCTTTTTAAGCCTACATAGGTTATAGATTTCTGCAGGAGAAAACGCTCGATATGGGAATCCCAGATTTTTGCTATCACACTTCGTCACATAAGCTGTACCGTCATTGTTTATACCTCATTATACTTAAGCTAGTTCAGCAAGCGTACGTTCATCGCAGACTAGTTGGTAGAGGATAAAGTTGGGAAATAGAATATTGGCCTAAAAATTGCAAAACGGACTCTATACGTCAACACGCAAAGCGGCTCCGGAACGTGCGCTTGGTCTTTACTCTTTAGCCTTATGCATGAAAGCGCGCAACGATGTACGTATATCGTAACACGGATCGCGTACATTATACGGATGTATCACAATATTGCCTCGGGCTATTCGATATTTTCCCCAAAATGTCATTCGCTCTCCTAACTACTTTGCATTCCTTTATATATACCTTCTCTAGCCAAGATTTATCACATTTTTTTCATAAAGCTCTCTCTCTCTCTCTCTCTCTCTCTCACCCTCTCTCCTGGCTTAAAAAGAGAATTAAAAACAAAAAATATATATAATAGAATACTGGAAGTGATTGTCTCCGCATTGAATAAACCTCTCGATCGTCGCTATCAGGCACACGCATTCGAGCGCAAATGAAAGACCAACGACTTCAGAAAAGAAAAGCCCTCACTTCCAGACGACACGCGCCGGGGTGGAATAAAAGCTCGAGTCAACTATACACGTATATACAGTCAAAATCACTTTGACCCAGTCTCTCTCTCTCTTTCTCATGAATCCGCAGATCCGCCGTCGATTCGCGTAAATCCCCTCACCCCCGCGCGCAAGCTTTCACACAGCGGTGCGGCCGGTCGGCGGTGTGGGCTGTCGTTGCGACATGACGAAGTATTTTATTCCGTGCGCCGTAGGTATTTCGCGGCGTGTAAACAAGCCTCGGCACATAATCCCGCGAGCAACGACGGCGCCGGACGAGGACACGGAAACCGGATTATAAATGGCGATTTATAAGCTCGCGCGCATAATGTCTGTAACCCGTGTTCTCTCCGGTTATCTCTTGCCTTCGCGCGCGCGGTCGAACTATATGCGCTAATCGCTCGCCTACCTCTCTCTCTCTCTCCCGCTGACATGACAAATCGTCATCGGAATAAAGCATCGTCGACGACGCCGATGTCGTCGCTGATTATGTGTATAATAGCGCAGCGAGTGTAATAATACCATGAATTTTCATGGCTTACTCTCGCGTTTCGCCCGTAAAATTGTTTTCGCTCGCGATATAAATCCCGAAGTTCGGCCGTACATGTAACAAGCGCGAGCGAGAGCGCGGCGTACCACTTAGGAGAAAAATCGGCGGCGGGAGAGACTCCATCAGCGATTTATATATAGCAGAGAAGAAAAAGTAGCGAGCCTTGAAGAAACTGCCGAGAAAATCCTTTTCTCCTTCCCTGTGTCGATCGTGTAAGTTACCGCTTGTTTTTCCCCGCGAAATGAGTCGCGCGGGCTTCTCCATTAGTTCTATACATCTATACGACGACGAAGCTTGGAAAAAGTCCGCGTGCGTGTGTGTGCAGGGGCATAGCAGCAGCAGCGACGCTATAACGGTCGTAACTTTGATTTGTTAGCTCTGTAAGACTCGGTGGCCGCCGCAACGGACGATTGAATTTGCCCAGGCGCGCGCCGGTGTCGCGCGTTATACGGGAGCTCGTAAACTCGGACGCGAGTCGACGCTGCGCGTTTAGGGGCTAGCTCTCTCTGCAGCGCGCGGCCCCCAGCACGGTAACGAGCGGGATTTCGCGGACTTTTCAGCTGATGCGCTTTGACGAGAGAGAAGGCCGACGCGCGACGGGAAATCTACACTTGCAGCAGCGCTGGCAAAGCTATGGCAAGGAAATATTTCTTCTGCTTGCGAGCTTAATCTGATTCGTTGGTTTAATTGCAAAATATTTGTTATATTTTCGAACGAGCGAAAATCCGTAAACGCGAATTTCCAAAGTATTTTCCGGTTCACGCGCTGTCGGGTATAGCTAATCGAACAAGTGCAAACACCATCAGCGCAAATGAGCTTGCGCAAGTTAGCGTCAGAGGCGTTATATCGCGCGCAAGTACTTAAACTCGTTACGTCGGACAGGTCGCTCTCGCGGGTCGCGCGCAGAAAAGCTAATCGTTCGCGCTTTGACTCCACTTTTGGTTGAAGAGCTTTCGGTACTCGAGAGAGAAAAAGCTCGAAGCTTCGGGAGGACAACGGCGAGTTTTTTCCCTCTTGCACGAACGTCCGCGAAGTAGTCGGAGAAGCCCAATGGTTTATAGACAAGATATCCGTCCTACCGGTCAAAGCAGCTTGCAGAGCCTCTTGCCAGCTGCACACAGAGAGATTTGTCCGGTGCAAATCCTACTGATCTCCGAGCGTCGCCGTATAACAGGTGCGCGAGAAAACGAACCGGTGCGGTCCCGTCCTCTCGTTTATACGGAGTTTTTGATCCGATCATGCAGCGAAATCGGATACGCGCGCAGCAGTAGCAAAAGATGCAGCTTTGAGCACCGCGGACAAGGCGATTATTCCCTGGGAACTCGGAATCGGTAGCGCTCGCGCGTCTTTGGCCGCCGTGCAACATCTCCCACGGATCAGCCCCGACGAGGCTGTCCGAAGATAGCTCGTCGCAAGTTTGAAAAATGCATCAAATCTAGTTAGCTATTCGTACGTGCGCGGCTCCCGAGTCGCGAAACAAGCTGAAAGCTCCGGGTTTAGCTCCTGCGGACATATGAGTCAGGACGCACGTTGTCCGGCGGCCTGGGCTGGCATGTTGAGATTGGAGAATGAGTTAGGAGCTTCGATCAGGCCCCGCGGCCGGTTAAATAGTTAAGCGGGCTATGTGCCGGCCGCTGTACCAGGGATTATCGGCCGCTATAGTGCGCGCGTGCTCGCGCTTTGTGATCAATCAGGTTTATTGATGGCTAATCGCTTGGCAAAGCGAGCTGACGCCCCGTGTCACGAGACTAGTCTGTTCCATATCCTATGTATAGCCCCTATTCCAGCGGACTTTGTTCCTCTCTTTTCGCACCGCGGGACACGTATCGTATATTTACATTCGCATCAGCTAGTATGGTTTTTTGCACCGAAAACTGGATATCCATCTCTCGTTTTATAATCGAAGGACGATTCTTCCGAATTTCACGCATTCGCAGATTCGCGGTTCGAATCAATCGTGCATTCTTCGCGAGAGTCAAAGGGCCTATCATGGGATGCGCGATAGCGTATCCGTTTTTGATCAGCGACACATATGAGGCCCGCGCTGTACACTCGCGTGATGCGATTATGGCTTATGCTGCAGTGTATATCATGCATCGCTTCGATTTGCTTATTATGCGCGACTGTCAGCGTACATACGCTCCTGTTTACCTATTCAAGCTCGCGTTAATGCGACTAATGCAAGGGGCCGAACAAGGAACGATTCTTTTATTGCGAGCTACTCCTCCGTAAAAACAACGCGTCGCTCATCCTTCAAGCCCGTATTTCTGTATACGTAACACAGCTCACGGATAGAGTCTGTATAGAAGTATCAAGCCTCGACATCAACAACTCCTGTACACGGCAGCGAAGGCTGATGGTATCATAATAAACGCTCTATGCAGCCGATCATGTCAAAAGAGAGTGAAGCAAAAAGGCGCGCGTATTATAGCTCCGGGCTGCATCCGTGATAGACGTGTTTTATAATTTACATAAAGAGAGAGAGAGAGAGAGAGAGAGAGAGAGAGAGAGAGAGAGAGAGAGAGAGAGAGAGAGAGAGGAGATAACATCGATTATAATCATGCGCCGTTAATAATTAGCAGCGGAAATTCCGCATTCGAGATTATATACCCGATTCTCCTCGCATCGACGAACTTTGAATTTCGGCCAACTCTTGGTGGATTCGCGATACCCTGCATGTTGATGAAACAATGGAGAGGAATCTAAACGCAGGCGTAAAGCTTAAAACGTCGCTGCCGTATGTATACAACACGGGAGAAAAAAAAAGGGGAGGAAAGCATCAGATAAGAAGAAGAAAAAAAGGAGGTGAAGAAGAAGATGCATCGCACCAGCATAAAACGAGACAGGGACGAACGGGCGACCGCACGCGTTCCGGGCGATTTCCTACGGGGATTCCCCGAGCAGCAGCAGCAGCAGCAGCAAGATGTTATTCCTTCCTCCTGCTGCTACGTTGCTGTCCAGCAGCGGTAAAGTAAAATATCACGCGCCTCGTCTCCGGCATTTATTTCGCGCGTGCAGCACGCACTGTGCCGCGATCGTTATATAAGCCTCGGCGCGCTTTATCATCGTCTTGGAATCTTCGCTGACCTGTTTCCGGCCGCCGGACTTCTCGCTAAGTAAAAGAATCTCTCTCTCGTGACATCTGCGACTAGCTTATACAGTAGATATATACCTTTCTTTTTCTTCGTTTTCTCCTCGCTGAAGCTCGACAAGGAGAGGAGTCCTCGGGGAGGGTGCATTTTTCAGCTTTATGCACGCTTGCAGCTGCTATGCTTATGGAAGATTATGGCTGTACTCTTTTGGCTCGGTTCGTGCACGCTGTACACGTTACGAGGGTTGCTGCATTTTTTTTATCCTTTGGGGATGTTTTCGATTTTTTCCCATCGAATGGAGAATTAGTTTTGTCGTAGTTCTAGCAACGCCGCAAAATCACGCATACGACCCGTATTTCGAGACAATGGGAAAAAGCGAATTGAATGAAAAAGCAAAGAGCATAATACAGGGACGTGCGTGCTTGAATTTGATAAGATGTATCACTGCGCGGAAGCGAATGCAATACGCGTTGCTACGAGGCTGTGTATAGGTGTATAGCAGCGAAATGCCGTCTGAGAAACTGAAGTGTCCTGTCGTGTATATAGCTATCGGTGCGTGCGAGTTTTCAGATATATAACATGTGCGCGAGACGTGTGCACGTAGACGCCGATGAGGCTCGCTCGTTGGCTGCGAGAATAATGTACTTGTACTGTATTTTTTTTTTAATATTGAGAGATTACCTAATGATATCTGACGGATGTTCGTCAAATTTACTCCTCACGCTGTGTAAAGCACATACGAATTTAGCAGCTTAGTTTCAAATGACCCGAACGGAAATATTAATATCATATGCGCTTGTTGGATCTCAAAAATGTAACTGGGTCGCTCAAGAGAGGGAGAACTATATAGGTTTAATAACTTCCTCAACATTTTATTAAAATTTGCTTTTTAAATCTAATCGAGAACTGACTTTAATGACGAAATTCCGTTTATGAATTTTGAAAATTTCAGCAAAATATCTGGTTATCATATTCAAGTTATCTTCCTTACGAGGATTTCCTGAAATAATTCACGAGTTTCCAAGAAAAATTAGATCATAATTGGAAAACTGTAAGTGACAGAAAACGAAGCCAGAGACCAATGACTAAATATTCTCAAACAACAACATACGTTTGGCGAACGTCTGCTCCGATGAATTCTCTGCCTAACCTACTCTCGTTCTCTTATAAACACCGTCATCTCTCCATCCTCGCGAGTTTATTACTAGGCCAAGACGCCCGGGAATTCCCCGCGTAATCGAAATTGTTCCGGAACATTCGTCTCCTTCCCTCCACGTACATCCGTCTCGAACGACGAGTCGAAACACACACGACTCTAGGAGCAGACGATGAAAAAGCTCGCGAACGAAGTATTTTTTATACAGCAGGACTTGTTTACGACGTTCCGGGTGTGGCAAAGTGTCAACGGGGATTTCTCGGAGATTTTCGCGCGATGACGCCGATGGGGAAAGTTTTGGCGCAGGCGCATATCACGATCGATCGATCCCGGCCTAAAAGAAGTTCCGTGTAAAGAGCTGCGAAGTACGCGCCCGCCTTGAGAACGTCCTCGAGGTGTGTGTGTGTGCGTCGATGATGCAAATTATACAAGTTAGAGTCTGTATGTTCGGCTTCCTCTCTATCTTCTAGCGCTGAAGGATGTAAACTTTATCAAGCTCGACGACGTCAGATTGAGGTCGACGGACGCGTCAGAATTCAATTTGTAAACCCTTCGCAGACTCGAGGCTGTCGCCGTTACGAGTGTACATCCTTCAAAAGCGAGTATACTTTCACGTAAAAAGCTTCGTGCAAGCTCGATCGGCGCAAAAACACTCCGTGATTAACCGCTCGACAAGGAAGAAAGGGGGAATTTACGAAAATCCACTCGATAACAACGGGACGAACCGACTGCAAACCGCGCGTGGCGAACAAAAAGAATCGAGTTCTCTCTCGCAGCTCGTTTGGAAATTCAGCTATTCAAATGAAATGCTACCCTCTAATTTGCCATTCAAAAATGCGGCCGTGAGCTCGCGGCTCCTCGTTACCCATCATTTACCCGAAGCTCTAATTCATTTGTCTCGTGCGTATATCAAGGCGCCCGTTAAATATTCCAGTCTTACAGCGGCCCTCGCTCGCGCGCGGGATTAACGCTTTATAGTCTTCAGTCGCTTTAACTACTTGCCGCTGCTACCTACTACTACCACTACTGCTGCTGCTACGTCCCTCCCTCGTTTCTCGCCTAGCTAGACTTTACACTGAGCATAATCATTAACCGGCGTGTGAATTACTTTCGCCTTGTTATTATATTGGATTTACGACTGATGGAAATTATTCATCGTCCGTGTGCGGTTACATCACGCTGGATTGCCTTTATGCCCTTCATTATCACGCGAACGTTTCCGAGCCTGGGATTCTTTTATTGAAGCTCGACGAATCTTTAACGATCGCTATACTGCATTAATACGCTTATATACTTTCGAGACGTCCTTATACACGATGTTCCAATATTTTCTATTCATCTTGCAGCCAAGGGGAAAAACTAAATTTTTCATTTCTTCTGTGCAGCAGCAGCTACTACGTTTTCGCGCGAATTATCTCTCCGCTCGAATTTTTCATCCGAGCGCTTTCATCGTTTGAGGAGCGGTGGGTATCTTTTTTTATAATTAATGAAATTGCAGTCGGAACTTCTTGCACACTGCGCTGCTCTCGCTCGGAAAATAAAAGCCACTATTCCGGCGAAGAATAAGTGTTCATTAAAATTTCTCGAGAGTCATTCCGGTAGATTAAGAAAAGCTGTTCCTGCTCAGCTGCGTTATACGACTCGCCGCGCGATGTCCAGAGTAAAAAAATACATTTTTTCGTTCGGCCTATAAATAAAGATGCGCGCGCCGCCGCGAGAAGGTCGTTAAGAAACAGAATTTACGAGGGGCGATAAAAATTCCTTCGAATCGAAAGCCAGCGTCTCATAAAAGCATCACCGAGAGAGCGCGATCCTCTCCTTTGAGCTTTTTTCCCCTCCGAAGCAAAATTAGATCTGGCATCAAAATGTAGACCATCTCGGACTTTCTTCTTCTCCTCGGAGGAGAAAAAAGAGGGAGAGGTATTCACTGGAACTTTCTTGGGCGAAAAAGAGAAACACACAGAGAGACGGAGAGCACAGTGTACATAAGTCACGCGAGGGCCGCTGCAGCGCGCGTTTACTGTTTTTCCCTCAAAGATAAGTCGCCGCGCGACAGAGGCTCCCCCTACGTACACGAGGCAAAGGAGAAAAAGGGCTACTGCTGTTGTTGCTGCACTCGAGAGGCTACAGCGCCGAAAAACGCCGAGAGGGAGTTGTCGGCACGATTTCGTTCGAGTGCCCTGCGGCCAGGCCGCGCGCGGCTCTTCAGCTCGACTCGCTCTGCAGACTTTCTTGTTCTTCTCTCTGTGCGCGCAGGAATATACACCACGTTCATTGTCGTCCGTTGCGACGTTCGTATATGTTGGACGTGATTCAGGAAATTTTCACCGACTCACTCGCTTTGTTGTATGACAGGGTTTGGACGATAAACGTATTTGGAATTCGTGTTTTTTTTTATAATGTTTATTATGTACTCACGATGTGTTAGTTGCAGGAGGAAGGAATGATTCTGGTATTCACCTGGAAAAAAAAGAAAAAATATATTATTATCCAGTGTGATAGCGTTATTTCACAAGTCAGCATTTACAAATCATCATCGCTGACGCAGAGCCTATAAATCGAATTTCCACGGAGCGAAATCCATTTAGCGAGCCTCCGCCGCACACGTTACCGCGTAATAACTTTCAAAGTCATGCATACAATCGGCCATCGACATATACATATAGAGACTTCGAGCTTTTTCGCAGCGCGCACGTGCGCGCATCACCCCCGAGCGCACCTGATATCTGACCCACATTGTCAGAGGGCCGAGCCTCGGCCAGTCTATCACGAGCCCACGCTCTGCCGAATGAATTCGCGTGCACGGCGCAGCTTTCATACATATATATGCGTGCGCGCTTCATATCCACTCGATCCAAATGGCACGTAGATTTTACGCGCGCTTTTTAGGGTCTACTCTCCCCTCTACGACGTTCAAAGGCTACTGGCTCATCGGTTATATGTTCGAAACAATACATCGCGCGTACACGATTTTCAGAGCGAAAAAACGAGGGCCGCAGCTCTTAAACGTCGGAGAGAGAATCTTGCGAGATATAGCCCTATATCGGATATCGGGAGACAGTGTCCCTGCTCGAGTGCGCACAATCAATTGTATTCATACGAGCCTCGAATGAAAAGTCGGCCTTTCGGCCGAGCGGACCAAAGGGCCACGTATATAGAGAGGCGCGAGTGAATTAATAGCCGAGGCATCTGCGGCTCGTAAAAAGGTGCGCTCTCTTTATGCACGATATAACGAGGTCTGCAAACTCTCTCGTGTGTATAGGTATATACCTATGCGCGTCGGCTCGGATGACCTGCAGAGGCGGATTGATTTGCGCGCGAGCGTTCGATTTTATGCTCGGGGTCGTCGAACTTCTTCTCTCGCGGGGGACTGCTGTATAAATATACACTGTTTCAACGCCGTCAGTTTTAGCGCGAAATCGTTTTAAAAATTGAGTCGATCAATTATTTCCGCGATTGATTCGGCCTTTTTTGCTCTCGTTTGCGAGTAAATATTCGAGTTGGTACTCGTCGGTCAACGGACATCGATACGGCAAAAGCTACAGTGCGCGGAACTCGCTTCGTATCGCGTTTTGAAAAAAAGAACGCGTAGGATTCAAAGGGACTTAACACGAAGCCTGCAGAATATTCAAATCAAAAATGATCAACGGCGCGAGTGGAAATTTTGTTTCAAAGAGGCGGGCGTTTATTTTTAAACATCGACAGCAATTGTCGGTGAATATCAAAGGAGCAATCAATGTCCTGTGGCTCATTGCCACTTGATATTCTCACATTGTTGTCTATATACAACGAATATTCCCTTTAAATGCTCTACTGCCACGAGTTATCGTTTACTATTTTTTATAAAAGCCAGCAACACGCGTTTCCTAATACATCCCTCTAAGCGCGACATTTCCTGCTAACACCGTGAATATTTATTTCAATATCGACCTCCTCAAATCCATTCTATTACGCTCGCTCGAATCCATACCACCCCCGAGGCTCGCAGCGCCGAGAATCAAACGATCTCGCGCGAAATACGCACGCACGTGAGAGAGAAAGACGTCTCGCCTTTGGAAAATAAAGAAATTCCAAACGAGCCGGAAATAAAAAGTTATGAAAAACCAATACGTATCGACGGCGCAGAAACAGAGCCAGAAGTGTCGCGCTGAGGAAAAAGGGGGATATAGTTTCCCATCCCTCGTTCGGGTTATCTGTGTCTTGGCACAAGCCGAGGAGCAGCTTCTATGTACGTCCCTTCGGGCATTTCTTGAGGCTTGCCTCGCTCCGAGAAGTGTTTCTTCCCCCGCCGCACCTCCCTCGGCGTCTCTCGCGCTTTACTCCACAGCAGACGGCCTGTGCGCAAGAGAGAGAGAAAGAAAGCGAGTGGAAAAACCTGAGAGTACGCAGAGAGAGAGAGAGAGAGAGAGAGAGAGAGAGAGAGAGAGAGAGAGAGAGAGAGAGAGAGAGAGAGAGAGAGAGATGGACGGACAAGTGGCACGTACGGCACAAAAACGGACGAGTTATATAACGTATCTATACAACACACAGCCGGAAGCTCTCGGGGCGAGACGCGACGCTGCCGTACACCTCCATCCCGCGCAGCTTATTGTTATACGCGTGTATATTACGTGTATACGCGAACGTGTGTGTGTGTATGTGGGTGAGAGCGGAGGTGTCAAATTTTTAATTAATCGTCGCAGCCGAGCTTTTCGAGTGCAGCCTGGACGATTTATTTTCGTCTAGCGCTGACAGTCGTGGTGTGCGTTGCACGACGAAGACGAAGCGGATTTCGCCGCGCAGACGACGGGGCCGTCGCCGTCAAAGACGCTAGGCTGTCGTCGCGCGCCTGATGCAGGGATTCGCGGGGAGCTGTCACGCGCGATATGATCGAGAGAGCCATTTAACTTTGCGCGGATACGTAGCTTGCGGGTTTGCTCGTGCGCGTAAATGGTTGCGATGCTGGGAGGGATCGTTAGCCGGAGGGATTGTTTTTCGATCGGTTTTCCGAGAATGGAACAATTCTCCTTTTCATTTTGCGATACGTATCGCTTGAGTTTCAAAGGTTACGCAATAAGGAAGTAGAGCAAAGTTGACGCTAGTAGAGAACTTGCAGCGCACCGCCGTAGCGTCAAAGCGCGATAGCTGATCGGCAAAGTTTTATTTTCAGCCTGTGGAGCTCGAAGGACTTTTACTCATTTTTTTAACGCTCCGCCCGGCCAGCTCGCGATTTTCCACTTCCGCCCTTCTCTGCTTTGCCGCGCGTTTCGTCGAGGCACATAGCTCTCGGGCTTCTCTCTCTCTCTCTCTCTCTCTCTCTCTCTCTCTCTCTCGCGCGCGCGCGCGCGCGGGCGCAGTATCGACAGGCGTTAAATTACGCGACAAATTGAAGCAGCAGTGTTTAACTGTAAAGCTGTGCGCTCCAATTATTGGAGTAAAGACGTCAAATGGCCGCGTACAGCCGTGCGCACCGCAAGAAAAATCATCTGCGCTGCTGCAGGCCGGGAAAAAGGGAGCGGAAAAATCCCGCCCTCTCTCTCAACTCCGCTCTTCGTACTCGTAATTGGTGCCATCTGTGCGAGTCTGGGCTCGACTTACGGAGCACTGGCTCCGCGAAATTGATTGAGTTTATAGCGCCACTGATTGGCGCCCACTGCGCGAGCCAAAGCTGTTGTGTGTGTGTGTGTGTGAGAGCGCGTATAAATGCGAGAACGAAGAAGCTCTCGAGAGCGGATCGGAAGTACGCGACTCTTCGTTTAATGCATTATTCAGGATTCAAGTGTTTTGTTTTGGGACGGAGAGTACTTTTCTTTGCTTTTAACCGATACTTTTTGCCGCGTCACGCGGACGAGATATTTAGAGAGCGAGTACTGCGGGAAGAGGTCGAGGGATTTCGCGAGAACGATCGGATCGCGCGCTGTGATTTTAATTATCGGAGAATAATTGATCGCTTTTCGATCGATTCTTCTGCTCGTATGATTGATGGCTAGCTCGAGAGGATTCGCTTCTTATGAGGTCATTAAGAGCGGAGGTATTAAGGGATGCTCGAAATATTTAAGGGGAATCACCATTGAACTAATTGAAGTATAAGCGATTCAATCTATCTGAAAACTTCTTCGTAACGATAATAATTGAGCTCGGAATTGCGGCAATGTAAAAATTATATCGCGTATACGACGAAATTGAAGTGTCGCTGAGCTTCATATTTCACTCTGTAGAGTCTGTCGTGTGCATGAAAATGGAAGATGAATGCGTCAATTTTTTCACCGAGTCAGAGTTGTGCAGAACGAGTTTACTTCGAGATACAAATGCCACTAATCAGCTGCCTCCATTGTTTCCAGACGCCGCGCAATTTACCGCGAGGCATTCGATTTGTCCCGGCAATTTATTGCTCGATTGATTAAGTGACTGTACATGAGCCTGACTATTCGCTATATTGTCGTCTTTGTGGAGCCTGGCATTTATGAGATTTATTAAACTTTTAGAAGTAGTCAGTGAAGTTAAAGGTTTTACTTTTTATGCATTTTGATGTATGAATAATTAGATTCAGTCGTGTGATGGAATGAATAATAAAATAAGTATACCGGAAGACCGTATGGTTTTAAAAATATCATAATAAGCCGATAATTATTCTTAGCGTCCAGTTACTTCTTAGTATCTAATAAGAATTCAAACATTTTTTTTTATCGTGAATGAGATTGGAGTTTCTTTCCCTCATGAATTAAAACTTTTGACGATCGTGTTCTTTAATCCATAGCCATACAAACATAAATTAATAGATATCTGATTAACTCTACCGCTGTCTATGCATTTGCAGGTGCAGCTTCGTATGAATTTTATTCTATCCCATCCCCACCGTAAAAAAGCGCAAAATTTAGTCGTCATTGAACTCAAAAGACGAGCATCAACTTCTTGCACCACTTTGTTCACAAGTGGCACAGCTTACACAGCCCGCAATCGATCAGGCCAACAACAAACATTTCTGCAAAGTTCGAGGCGACTTTCAACAGCGCATATACATTAGTTACAGTTTCCCACCCTCCCTCCGATCTTTCGCATACATATCGAGTGTAGCGCTGCAACTCGAACAATTTCGCAGCATCAATTATGGCTCGCACACGCGCGCAATCATGCTACGCATTAGCGAACTATTAATAACGATACCTGCATTCGCGCGCGCTTTCGGAAAATTAATGACCGGTGTGATTGTGCGCGCCGATTTCCGAACTTTCGCGAGCTTGACCTCTACATACATCGTGCACACGTGTACGACTTCTTTTCGACTTTCTTTGCTGAAATATTTATGCAATTACAGGACAGTGCAGCAGAGCAGCAGCCGTTATACGGCTGCACTTTTCGGCTATTATCTCCGCAGCGCGCGACGCCGCCGCGGGAGTTTGCTATTCATTATGCAGTTCGGCCCTTTATTGCTCCGCGTAATGGAGGTCGAAGTTTTACGAGCGCGGCTGTATAGCTCCGGAGCCTACTGCTCGGTTGTTTAGTTTTAAACGTGTTCGTCCGTTCGTTCGTTCGCTGCAGACTCGAGTGTTTATTTTTCAATGAGACTTGTGAAGCATTGCCGCGCGCACTAGTGCTGCGGATAGAATTTCGTTCGTTACAGCTTCGTGTAACACGTGTGAGGGTCTAGGATTACGCGACGAAGACGCTTCAGCGATCGAGACCGGATTGCAACTATTTTTTTTTATTTCTCGTGGAGATGAAAGAGTAACGATTATTTTTTCATTATAATGTATAATAATAAATATGCATTGAAACATTAAAGGAAGGCAAGAAGAATTTTCAGCGCAGAAATGGGCAAACCCGTACAATAAGAAGATCGGGAGAATATCGCAAAGGAAACTGGCATCCTCGAAACTTTCCCACAAATCCTCTCGAGCCCCTGCAGCACATCTCTTCCGCGCAAATATTTCTCCGCGGAAGAATGTCTCTCTCTCTCCTTTTCCAAGAGCGAGAGACGACGTTCTCTCTCTCTCTCTCTCTCTCTCTCTCTCTCTCTCTCTCTCTCTCTCTCTCTCTCTCTCTCTCTCTCTCTCTCTTGCTCGCGAAACGTCCGGGAGAGAAAAGTATACGACTCGCCCTTAGAGCACACGACGAAATTCCGAGCCATTATACAGTAGTCCGAGTGGCAATTCTCCGCGCGCGGAATACCTCCCTATAATTGGAGGCCGCGTTTTTCCCTCTCACCCACACACATACACACACACACACACCATTCCCCGCAGCGCTTTTCCGCCGACTCGAGCGAATTACCCATGCGTGCATGGTGACAAAGACTCTTTTTCATTTCCGTGCGATTTTCTTTGAGCTGTTCGGCGGCTCGCGTCTCTGAACGAGAAAAAAAGAGGGAATCAGTATATGAATTCAAAACCCAGCGCTATACCATCGCTCATATTCTCGAAGTGGCAGTTTTTGCACACTCTGCTAAATCTGTCTTTTGTTCAAGCAAACACTCGAAACTTGGTCCTTGGGAGAAGCTGCGGCGGAGGAGCTCGTGCGCGCCAAGGTGTGTTTACGCCGCAGTGAGAAAGTTTAATTAATAACAGCTCGGAAGTTCAGGCTCGCCTCCCCGGACGAATAAGTTATATGCAAATTAGCGGCAAGCCGATGGGTTGCAGCTAGCGCCAGGCTCGAAACCGCCGGGATAGACGCACGCGGCGGCGGCGGCGGCGGCTGCAAGTACGGCGTTATCTCGTTAAGGTGGCTCTCCACTAATTGCCCGAGCGCGGCCCGCCAGCGCGTAAGAGCCAAGCAACAATCGTGCAGCCGGCGTTAAAGGGCTAATTTCTAAGGGAGAGCCAAGGGAGAGAGGAGGGAGGGGGTGAGAATGGGAGTATTATGACTGCCGCGAGAGGAAAAAGGTTAAGCAGCGCAACGACCGTTGGAGTTGACGACGACGAGGACGACGACGCTGATGAATTATTTATGATACTGGCGCAGGACGGCAGGTGTATAATATAAACCTGCCCAGGGACTTGCCAAGCGATCCCCGCGGATCTACTGGCTTGCTTTGGATGCCGCGAGGATTTCTATGGACGATTTTCTTTCTCTTTGTTTTGTTTTTTCTTCTTTTTTACGGCGTATTGTTTCTTTTATTCTGCGCTGTATGGATTGCGATGGATTTCTGATGTCCACTTCGTCGATGAGGCACGTATTTATTATTTATAGAGCGGGTTCGCCCGTTTTACATTTTCTATTTTTTTTTTTCAGAACCCGATGAATATTCCAACATATCTTCGGTAAATAATTGAAAGAAATTGCGAAAACCGCATTACGTTAATCAGTAGAACAGCCACATGTGGGTCAGACATCGATTTTACTCACAAATGTGCCGAAAGCTCGATCCTTGAAATTTTTCGAAAATGTCAAACTCTACTTTAAATTTTTTTGTGTAGCCTCGTTACGGATAGTGCAACAGTTTCGAGAATTCTGACGGTCGCTCGAAATGAGCGAGCGACATCGTTTCAGTCAAATCGTGCACTGACCTATCGTGCATACGCAATCAAAGCTCACAGAAGTGAGCTTTGCACAAAGTACAATTTAATCCGATGCATAATGTAGGAATAAGTCCTTTTGCCTCGATGAAAGATAAATAGCTACCGATGATACTCTGCGATACGAAAGTCGATTATGCGACGAAAGAGGATTAGAGCTAATTTTCCATTTCTCTCGTGTCCTCAAGAACATCGATACCCCGAAAAAATACCCGGTTTCAAAACGTTGACTGTTATTCAACTGCAACCAATCATCAGCTTTCGAATCGACGCGCGATTTATATCCCCCCGAGGAGTCGTAAAAAGACTAGGAATAATTTAATAATTACGATCTGGCGAGACAGTATAGCAACTCGACTTTCTTCGTTAAACTTTCACTTCTTTTCGATTAAGAATACAAGCAGAGCAGCTCTCCCCAGCTCACGCAAGCTCGCGCGCTCCTCCTCTCTGCGCGCGAACACGACACCTTTCCGTAAATTAACAAAACTTTCTAATAGTTTTGCCCCTCCCCCCATCCAGCTTCTCTCGCAACAAACTTTTCGTCGTATTATAATGACTTTGGTTAAACATTGCAAAGCCCAAGTCAGCCGGAAGATTCATAGTTTTGAATTGGAAGAGCTACGAACTTTTCTTCTCTCTCTTTACTCTTGGCTTTTATTTTGCTCATTCGTCGCGCGCGCGCGTCTCTTCCGCTATCAGTCTTTCCACTCGCTCGCGAGGCGCATGTTAAGGACTTCCCCTAAAATAGGTTCCTTCGAGCTCGGAGGGTGGGGGGATGCCGAGAGACGTTTAACAGACAAAGGTCTGCCATGAACATTCGAGGAAAGAGGAGATAAAAAAGGAAGACGAGGAATCGCTTTTCCCCGTGTCTCTGTCTTCGGTAAAAATTTTTACGTCGCGCATAAAACTTTTCGGTACACGTAAAAAGTCGCCCGAAAAGACGGAGAGTGCGCGAGAGAGGAGAAATGGCAGTTCGCTTCTGCATAGGGCATCTATATAGGTATAACCTGCCTATATCTATACATGGTATAACGAAAAGAAATTGCCCGGAGAGCGGGAAAAAGTGAAAGAGGGAGAAAAGTTTCCGACTCGCGGAAGTTCAAACGCGATGACGTTTAATTAATCTCGAATGCGTGCGCCGACTTCGGCTCCTTTTATGTCAAGGACATGCAGATGAGAAGCTATAGCGTATATGGATTGTAATCGGAAAGAGCTTTTTTCCTTCTCGACGATAAACCACTGTTGTTAGTTTCTGCGACAGCTGTGATTCGCCGCTAGATGGCGTAGCCAATCGGGACAAAGCAATAAGTGCCGAGGCATTTAAGGGAAATACGATGTCGTCTCAACGTTTGAGGCTTGCGTTTGCCAGTTGTTAACCTAAGAGTAAACCAATTAATTTTACGAGGACGTCGTTCGTTTAATGAATATGAAGAACGTTATTATCATAGCTCTCGCAGCCTTCGAAATCTAAGGAAAGAAATTCTATGCGATGCGACTTTCGTTCTTAAACTGCGAAATTGAATGTGACAAATAGATAATGAAAGTTCTTCCCTCCAACACGCTACAAACATAAATAAAAGAACAATCATTAACAGACGACAAAATAAAAGCGACAAAAATATATTTTTAAAAAGATTTAGTATCCACAAAATTTGGTATGCGGTATAGTAAAAATTGCTACGTAGTATAGTAAAATTTGATGATTTGAAATTTTACTATACCGTATACTAAAATTTACTATAAGTCGAGTTTGTGACCTCTTTACTATATTGGTATAGTAATTTTTGATGAAAATTGTAGGAATATTTAGTGATACATTTCTCTCCGTGCATAAGCGTCCATCGAGCAAAACCTATTCTGACACTATCCCCCGGCCACACTATCCCACTAGCCGACAGACAGAGAGTCGCGCGCACATAAGTTAACAGCCGCACCATCGGCTCGCGTCGGTCATCATTAAATTTCGCTTCGATCGCGGGAAAACTGATAATCGCCGGCGATGCTTCGACGCTACACGCTACAGAAACACACACACACACACACACACAGACAGAGCACAAGTCGGCTAGGCACTGATAACGTTATGCTGCGTCGATGTTTACGGCTGGTGTGCTGCTCCGCACTGTGAGCCTAAATAATGTGACGTGTCGAGAGCCATAGAGCTGCACGTACACGTATATACCCAGCCGACATCAAACATCCTCTCCGGCGTTTCGACTCGGTTTATGCTTTATAGGTATATATAGAGAGGGAGAGAGGAGAGGATGCGGACGTAATGCAATTTCCCTAGAAATATAATCGTATCGAATGGACTTTCAGCGTCAGAGGGAAGAGTGTTGCTGGTTTCACAGCGATGCTGCTGGACTGCTTCTCTCTTCAATCGCTTGATGCTGTGACGAGCCGTTGGAAAATGTTTTGGCTGTTTTGCATATATACCTGTATACACGGCAAGTGTCACAATGCGTTGGCGTTGGTTTAACGATACAGAAATCACTTGGTTTTAGTGTGCCGGGAAATGAAAAAGCCGGTATAGAAGAAAATCTAAACGTCAATGTAAATTCAGACATCGTGTGCCATTTTCTCAGGCGTAGGAAACGTTCGGATATCGGAATATAATTCATCGCCAATTTAATGTCGCGAAAGTAATCATTTATCTTAGAGATGATCGTGAATTAATAATGTGATCCACGTTTAAATTTTGCCATTCAGAAATTCATTGATAAATGGTTAAAATACGCGATCATTTATTGAAATTAAAACTCGCAATGTATGATGTGTATATTCAATTCGTAATTACATATTGAAAACAGTATTTACAGACTGTATAATATATAATTGAGGTCAGTCGTTAATACTACCACATACATGTAAATATGTTCGGATGTAATGCAAGTACCTGCGGGTAGGGATTGAAAGGTGACCAATGCATATATGTATGAGACTATGTGAGGATGATAATTTCATACAAATTATGCGTTAACACAGTAGCCGTGACAACCAAAAGCTCTATTCTCTTGTTTCCCTAACGAACTTATTCAAATTTTACTTTTCCCTGCTAATGCCATCCACGTACACACCCACACACACACACACGCACACACACAAAGCTGATTCGGAAGAGATATAGGGCAAACGGCCAAACGCTTTTTTCTCCGGCCGTTAGCTCCGACGTTCGCGCACCGGGACGACCCGCTCGCAAGCCTCTCCGGTGCAGCGCTCCGGTCTTTGCACTTTGCGACTTATCGTGCAGCGTCCGCTTTTTCCTCTCTGTCTCTCTCCTAAGCAAGAAACGGAAACGGGACAAAAACTAATTTACGAAATCAGTGGCACTGAACCAGCTAGTTGAGAAAGTTTAGGGGAAAATAACGAGACTCAAAAAGTCGCGCGAAAAAAGAACCTTTGCGACATTAGCTCCCGCGACTAATTTCACACGCTCTCGCTCCGGCGCTAATTTCCCGCGAAAAGCCAAAGCGCGAAGGAGCGAATAAGCAACGAAAAAAAAATCAATATTCAGTCCACACGCGCCGGAAATACTCTATAATAAAATCATCTGACCGGTCGAACGCTCATATTTGCTCCGGCTGAGGTTGTATTCAGTCCATACGCAATTCGACCTCTTGCGGTATAATTTCCCGAAGCGGCAATTTGCTGAGCGCGCGCGCGAAATTGTTTCGAATTCGAATTTCGCGCGCAGCTGCTGAAATTTAAGGCAATTCGAGTATACACACAGGTGAATCGTCGCGCGATCGAGAGCGGCGGAAAAATCGAATCGATGGTCGTCGGGCCGCTGATGAAATTATACCGTCACCTCTCGGCGTTTATCGGACGAGTGCATTTTTGCTGCTGCTGCAGTGTATGCTCGTTGCTTTTTCTCTCTCTCGTCTCGACGGCGCGACGCTGTAGGGCTTTTTTGCGAAGCTCGGCCTGTTAGAGCCATTTGCGCGACCCGGCGCGCTGTGCTGGTTAACTTATTCGCCCGCCTTCCTTGTTAAGGCGCTGAGTGCCGAGGTACGCTGCTGCAGCCGAGAGATTAAGGAGTAAAAAGTACCCCGGTTTTCCGGAATTTATGGCTTTCCTAGGCTGCGCACCGAGAGCGGGACGCGTTTCGAGTATTTTTTTCTCTTCCACTTCGAGTCGCGTTTTTTCGGAATTTTTCACCCGTGCTTCGAGCTTCTTTTGCGCTCGAGCGAAAAATTTAAAGTAATGGAATGTTGTACTAACTCGTGATACTTCTCGGCGCGTTTTACGGGACGGATTCGTTATTCGAATATTCATTACGAGTAGATTCGAGAAAAAAATTCCGCTGACCTTTCGATCGCGCGTTATACATGACACGCAGTAGTCCTCGAATAATAATGGAATCGCTATCATCCGGCCGAGATCATTCCGCGCCGCAATCTCTCGTCATCTAATACAATAACGACCCTCTCCATATACTTCCGACCGGCACAAATCGAAAGAACAAATCCTTCTTCATCCAGCTCTACATATAGATCACGTCGCGCCGGTTCTTCCGACATCGGGGCATTTGTCATGGTACAAGCAATCAGAGTCAACGCTGACGGAAGTCACCGCGAGAGAACCAAGTCAGCGGAGTAGGGGAGTGTGTGTATAAGTAGCAGCGGCGCAAACGATGACGGCGACTCGTCGGTTTTTATTGATTTTGCCGCAGCGGCGGCGGCGCCGCTTCTTACCCGAGGGTCGCGCGAAGATTAGAGCCTTCTCTGCAGCGTCGACGGCCAGAAAAAAGCCTAAATGATAATCTCCTCGGGTGGCTCTGTTGTTGCCACTATACGCCACGCTGCTCGCCTCTGTTCTCTCATCAGTTTCAAGAACGACAGCTCGATGTGTGTGTGTGTGTGCGCGACAGATTGGAGGGGAAAGTCTGGAATCGAGCGGCGTCGAGGGGATACCTACGTATAGAGAGAGGATCGTGCTTGAATTTTTAGCGGAATTTCGATCAGAGGATCGGGAATCGAGTTGGGGCTTGGAAGCGTTATACGAAAGATGTTGCGAAAAAATTTTCTTTTTGTTTATACACTTTGTAGTTTATGTGCCGCCTTTGTAAAATCAATAACGAAGCAGTAGCGATATTAATCATTCGAGTGCGACGGAATTACGAGAGGATCTAAGCTATTCAAAGTTTATGCATTCGTTATATTGGTCGCGCGTACACGAGTGTGCTTTTATTCTCAATGTACACCAGTTCGGAATATGGAAAATTCGCATGAATGAATTATTATCTTTCAAAGCGCCTTGTTCGAACATCGGTATCATCAAAGATCAAAGTCGCGTCAAAATTGCCGCGAATCTTACTCAACCTGGGCACATCGCTCGTTCGAACCAAGTTAGTTTTTCCAACGAACGCGATAGCTTCCAATTTTTTCTTTTTTGTCAGCTTCCCCCTGGTGACACAGACTCTCACAGGGCCATCGTGCCGAACCACTTCCTCTCGTACAGCTAGAGAACAACACAAGAGAGTGAAATTCAAAAATCCTTCAACCCAAGAGAATATTCCTCTCCATCCGGCGGCACACACACGATGGGGCTACCTGATACCCGTCGCGATTTTTCTTTGCTATTCCGTCGTCGTTTGGAGCCACGCCCAAAATCGAAGAGAAAGGTGATAAGAAAGAAAGTAACGAAGGAGAGAGAAAAGGGAAAGGGGGAAGAGCGACTCCTCGAAGAGAGAAAGAAAGGAGGTGCAGGGGGCAAAAGCTCCGAGGAAAAAAGTACGATAATTACTATCATTGTCACGTCTATCCGGCTGTCAGACGCTGGAGGAGGAGAAAAAAGTAAGACTGGCTAACTCCTCTCCTCGCTCGATTCTATTCCTCCCCTCCCCCCTACGCAGGTTTTATACGCTGGAAACTTTTTAGGCTATAGACGCGCGGGGAAATGCTCGATCGTCATTGTTTCACACTTCGATCTGTACGTTGAAAAATTAGTTTGGTATGATCCGCTTAGGGAAAGTCCGATTATAAAGTTATTCATCTTGCCGCGGGGAATCCCACTCCCGGAAACTCAAACCAACAAACTTGCACTTTGATATAGCGACGAGAGAGAGAGGATCGCGTCTATTGCATTGTTCCTTCGATGCTGCGGTTCTCTCTTTTGTAGTTTCGACTGCGCGTGTGTGTATTATAATCCACAGATTCGTTCTCGAAACTTTTGACGATCGACTTCCGGTGAAATGTATGCTTTTCCCCGTGCGCTTTTGCTACGTCCATTCCATTAGCATCTTTACGGCCAATAGACTTTAAATTAAGGCACTCCGGCAGATATAATTTTATTCCGACTACAATAATGCGCGTCTCTCTCGACGGCTGGAGCCACATCAAATCTCGAAAGCACTCCTGCCCGTTCTTATCTGGCCTCTCGTTTCAGATTAGAGCTATTTGCTAAAAGGGTCGCGCTCGAGCTGGTCCTCGCTCTCTCTCTCTCTCTCTCTCTCTCTCTCTCTCTCTCTCTCTCTCTCTCTCTCTGTGACTGTGTATATATAGAGCTAGAGAGAAAGAGAAAGGCGTCGACGTTTTAGGAACGAATTATCCACAGAGGCCTCGCTCAGCGAATGATCTGCTCCGCCGACTTGACCGAGAACTGAATACTTTGTTTGCTCGGATTGTCTGGAATCTACCGGACCACTTAACTTTCAGCGACGCTCACTTGGGGGAAATAACCGGATAGATTGCCGATCGTTTTTTCAAAGATCGACGCACGAAAGCTATCCGATTTATTTTTCAACCAACTCAAAGCACACTAGTGCCGGATACCTATGCGCTAAGCCAAAGTTCCCCGATAGCTTGGGCAAAGTTTGCTCGGCCAGTTAAGCAATGCTTGCTATACGTCTCTCTGTGATAATATTAGACCAAGCTGTTGGAGCAAGGAGCTCTTTTTCAAACTCGCCGATTTCTCTCTCACACACACACACCCACACACATATACTGCAGCAGCAGGGCAACGAAGGAAAAATCACGTGGCCTTCGTTTGGGCCCAATTCGAAATATACCTGACCAGGGCGACTTTTAGCAGCTCGATATAAACCGAGCCGACGACCTACTCTCATCTCGGCCCCAGCCTCCGTAGTCGTAAATTGGGATATTTCAAGCAAATATATACGTGGAAAATACCGGGTTTATCGTTGCCGTCGTCCGTACAGCAGCGCGACGGGAAAAAAGTCGAGCGAAAAAATACATCCCGGCGTATATAGGCACAAATGCACATGTGTACCTACCTCGTTCTCGCCGATTTGTGTGTCCCCGGCTGTGCAGCGACGAAGTATTTCTCTCTCTCTCTCTCTCTCTCGCTCTTTACGCTCCCCCTGAAACAGAGAGGGACAAAAAAGCGGCGTGAAAATGTGTATACCGCCGTTACGACTCGTCGCAAAAGCGAGATTGCGCCCGCGCGAGAACGAAACGATGGTATATTTTCGCGTTAGAATGAGCGAAATTCGCTTATCGCGCGGCGCATTGGAAGCGTAGGTGTATATGTATAGGTATATTCGTATATACACACGCGTGGCTGAGGGAAGAGATAGGCTCCGCGTTGGAGGAAGGAGGGAGGAAAGTAGCCTCGATCGTTATTCATGGATGTTTTTGCTCGTCGTTCCTTTTCGACCTTTTTTGATCCCGCGTATTATATGATGTGCGTACGAGAGCTGGTTCGTTCCGCGAATAACGAGCTCATTATGCCTTCAAGCTTTTTGTTCGTTTGCTATAATCCGTTGAGGTGATTGTACGATTGCAATATCACGAGGAAAATAAGATTCAAAACCCGAATCCCGGTTGATCCCTCGGCGTCGAACCCATCCGCTACACGCGACTATATATGTATAATCCATCGTTGATAAACCTGAAATTCCAGGAAAGAGGCGCGTTTATATATATATATATATATATATATATATATATATATATATATATACACACAACGTTTTTCTCGCGGCAGCCGCGCGCGTTAATCTCTTCCTCTCATTGTTTCGGTAATGAGACGAAACGATAAAGTGGCGGCGCTCGTTCGCGAAAGTTTATCAGCCCGGTAATACAGCCGCGGCCGACTTAGCCGCGCTCGCGGGCTCTTCTATTGTACCCACTCGCGAGATGTCACCGGATTCTCTCTCCCCCGCTTGTGTATATAGCTATATAGAGCTCTGGCCGAGAAGAACAGAGAGAAGAGCTGAAAGCGAAGAAAGAGATCCGAGTGGAGAAACTCGCCGCCAATAGTCCGGGCGATAAGGCGACGAGCCATTAAAAACTTAAATCTCGGATCCCTGCTGCTGCTGCTGTCTCTCGCGTCCATGCTTTATCCTTCTTTTCTTCTCTCGCTGCAGCTTTTCCTTTCTAGCTCTCTTATCGCGCTCCCTTCTTTCTCTCTCGGCCTCTACTTTACGAGTACTTTGGTTAAATCGACTTTCTAATTAATCCTAGCCACTCAGCGTCCCTCTTATTCGTATGAGGCAACAGGAGACTCGTCGATTTTCGCTGGGACGATTCGAAAACCGATGCTATAATCATATTTGCTATTTCGGAGGTTTTCGGGGTACATGGGTATGCAAGCTCAGAAATAGTTCGTATCGATACCTTCCGGGAGCGAATTTTTAACGAGCTGCTTTTGATAGAAGCAATTTTCATATGACGACGTACGAGTTCTAATTTCGTGAGCCGAGAGATAGAGCTGTGGAAAATAATAAATTATTATCCCATCGATCGATCCGTCCAATTGTTCGGAAACCTCGGAATATAGACGTGGATAATTCCGGACTAGCATTCCGTAGACGGACAAAAGTCGCTCTAAAAGTTATTAAAGTATAACGCCTCGTTGTTCCAAGACAGTCCAACAATAACCCTGCGAATCTCAGAGCCGCGAGCAAAATTCAATCCGACCCCTCGTCACTTTCCCATACACACGGCCCAGCAGCTATTCGTCCGAGCATCCCGTGGACACGGGGGCGCATTATGCACGGCCGCAAAGCGCGCTGCGGTATCCAAAGGCCACTTATCAGTCCCGGCGAGCGCTAATCGCGCCGTGCCG
The DNA here is from genome assembly GCF_009193385.2 of Nasonia vitripennis. Lineage (NCBI taxonomy): Eukaryota > Metazoa > Arthropoda > Insecta > Hymenoptera > Pteromalidae > Nasonia > Nasonia vitripennis. The sequence goes on from NC_045759.1 coordinate 8,664,184, forward strand.
CGAATGTATCGAAGCCCACGAGAGCTTGCGCAGCTTGTGTGCGTCTCCCGCACACCCCCCTCGGGTGTATCGATCACGGCGATCATAATTGCTTCAAATTCGAATACGTGCTATAGCAGCAACAGCAGCAGCGCGCCGTGGCCTGTTTCCGCGCGCATACCGGCGGCGACAGCGCGCGAGCTCCGGAAACTCGGAGAATGAGATATGTATAGCCGGAGCGCCTTCGAGCTTGGCTTATAATTGTAATATGATACGATATTATGCTGTCAGCTCTTTTATACGAAACGCGCGAGAAGTCGTTCGTTTAATAATTAGTCTCTGGGGGGGTGCCTACACCTGTACGTACGGACGACCGCAATACGAGCACGAAAACTGCCGGAGGAGCAGCGAGGGCCGCTAATTTCAGATTTTCAATGGCGCAAGAAGGCAGTTAGCAGTAGTCGCAGCTGGTGTGTTTCGCAGCTTAAATTCACGAACGCGAGAGCGAGAGAGAGAAGGTTCCACCTAATAGAGTAGCAGCAGCAGCCAGGAGGGACAGCGAGAGAGAGAGAGAGAGAGAGAGAGAGAGAGAGAGAGAGAGAGAGAGAGAGAGAGAAAGAGCTGTCTGGCACAGTCGAGTGCGCGGCGCGCTGCGGTGCATACGGCAAATTAGTCCGCGATCTCCAGACGGTTATCCCGAGAAAGCTCAGCCTCCTTCTTCTCTTGCACTTGGATCCCGAGGGTTTACCTATTAGATACCAGAGACGCCAGCGTAAATGGGACGATATACCGCCGGCGCGCGATACGACTGTCAGTTAGGACACTGCAGCGGTGTGTCTCGAGTTATACGCGAGATGCTCTTGTTCCGGTTATCATTTCGCAGTCGAGCTGTTTATGCTGCGATTGTCTGTTTAGAGACGCTTTCGATTAATATTTTAAATCGATTACGATGGCGTTGTTTGCGAATCAATTACAAGGGTATAATGGTCGATCCGATCATTTTGAGCGGATACTGTGTACATTAATTCGAATCAAATAAACATCATACGCGTGCGCGTATGGATGTAAATTTAATCATGAGAGAATCGTTCCAGGTGAAGAGCTGCGAATCATGGCTGATGCAAAAAGCTATACTAAATGAATCAATACAATGCGTGTGAAGACATTAGCGATGAATTTTATAAGCACGAAAAAGACGATCCTCCCAGTGTATAGCTGCCGCATCCAGGCGATTCACGAGTAACGCCATAAGCGGAATGAAAATTTAAAACTATAAACGCGATAAAAAAAAAAGAAAGAGTCACAATAAAAGTGAGGCCGGATAAAGAAAGCATACACAGTATACACACGGGCACGCAAGTGCTTGATTGAGCGAGCGAGGCGACAGTGCAATTCCGCGCTCGTAAGGTCGACTATAAATAATGAACTCGAGATCTCTCACGCTTTCCAGAACACTTTTTGCACGAGTGCGCGCGCGCCGCGCCGACGCGCCGGGCTGAGCTAAGCCTCTACTTTGTATTATTGTCAGTTCTTCCTTTCAGCTTTTTCTCCTAGTGTACATCGCGAGCTTCGTTTTATCTCTCTCTTTCTCCGAGCAGTTGATGGAAAAATAGATGATAAGAGCGTGAATCATTTATAACAATTATCTCCCTCGACCTGATGCGCGCGCGAACCTGATGGCGCTGGTTATTTGTTTTTATTGGGCCGAAGGATAGCCGTCATTAGCCAAGGTGAAGAAGATTACGGCCTTTGGGATATGGGATGCTGCACTTTTAACAACGCAGCGTTGTGTATTGCAACGCGTGTGCTGCTTCCGAGATCGAAGTGGAATCAATTATTTTATAAGTCGATTCGATCGTACGGAGTATAATGAGTTTTTATATAAGAGCTCCGGATAAGAATAAACCGGATGATTCGGTCATACAAATAATTAAACAAAGCAATACATACCGCTCTTATATATTCATACCCATTTAGCACGTCCCGATCATAAAAATTCAGATCGGATAAACTCGGATCAAACACTGCAACGCGCTTTAATAAACATACCGTATAAATACTCCGCCAAGCAATAAACGGAATTTTATATATGGAGCGCAAACGATAAAAATATTGCCCTTTTGACGCGAATCAATACATGCGTACACACAGCCGATAGTCTAAAAATCGCGAAAACAATAAAACCTCGCGCAAAGCTCGCATATGTAAAATAAAGCTCTCTCCGTGAAATTCGCGCGTATCTCCGCGGCGAGCTCCAAAAGCACACTTCAACTTTTTTCCCCTAGCATACGTACGGATCGCTAAGCAAACTCGGTCATTTCGTTATCGCCTGAATAAACTATTCAATGCGTTCGCATCGTCAGAGCAAACACACAACAAAGAGGGCGGAGAGAGGAAATTTTATCGAACCAAAAGCGCCGCGCGCTGCACACATCCAGTGTACGTACGCGGGCTCGTTCCATCAGTCTCCCGCATGCAAATCCGCGTAAGATTCTAATCGCCGCCAGCCCTGCGCGCGTGTGTCGCGTATTACGGCCGCGCGCGCTGAGATGAATAAAACAAATTGCAACGTTAGGTCTTCCCAGCACACTCAGGCAGTTGCATAACGCGTTCCTGGAACTCGCTCTGCGGGCGTTTCCGTTCGCGCGCTTTGTCCTCTACGTCGATTGCAGCTCGAGCAGCAAAGGCCTGGATGTGTGCGCGACGCAACAAAATATGCGCCTGTAAACACACGTCGTAAAAGCGGCTCGCTTTGCGATGGCGGGACAATAAAAGCCGACCGGCAACTAGAAATTGCCAGACTCGATCTTTCCCAGAAGATGACAGAGCCACATGTACACACTAGACGACGACGGCGACGGCGATGGTGGAGAGGCCTGCTGCTATCGATTATTAGTCGCGGAAGCTACTGCGATGCATTATTCATGCCTGGCCGCGGCCCTTTTTCTCTCTCCACAGAGGTGTAATAGCTCCGCTCTCGCGCGCGTGTGTGTGTGTGTGTGTGCGTGGGGCTCGAGGCAGACGCGACGTTAGTGACTCGGAAAAGAAGCTATCGAACGCCGAGATTCGGCTTGGGGGAATTAGCCACGCCACGGAGCTCGTAAGCGATACACACCTTCCTTCGCTCAGCGCACACGTTCTCTCGAAAGTAAAAGTGCTTTGAATATTAATAGCCGAGTCGGCGTCGTAAATGCGTCCTCTCTCTTACTCTCAGAGAGTATACGGTTTACGCGTATAGAGGTGAATATTCATACGGCGGCTGAGTCGATCGGAAACGGCAAAGGGGGTGGCAATTTCATTCGATTTGCCGCGATCCGAACACGTCGGAAGAAAAACGAGCAGCGCAACACGCACGGCGCGAGAGCTTTCGTCGGGAGAGAGCTTGTCAATCGAAGCGTTAAACAGCGTCTCGCCTCTGCGCTCAATCGACGATACAAGATTAGTGCTCTCTCTAGCCTTCCGCAGGAATCGTTCGTTCAACGCCATGGGCCCCTCCGGCAGCCGAGAGTGAATAATCATTTCCCCTCGTAACGAGGGAGATCAAGCAGTTTAAGCGCCTCCTCCTCTTTATTCTCCCCCCGTAAAGCAAGAAAGTTCTCCCTCGTGAAACGCCTCGTGATTTTGTTCCGCCTTTCGCGTTTACTCATTAACACTTGGCCGCACATGTCAGACTCAATTTACGAGCGAGCTGGCGCGGCCTGGCTCTTCCTCCAGCACTCTCTCTCTCTCTCTCTCTCTCTCTCTCTCTCTCTCTCTCTCTCTCTCTCTCACCGTCTGGTTGCCGCCTCGCGCGATAAATTTTGCGCGAGCTTCTGCCTCTGGCCGTCAGCGCTGGGGAGCCTGAGGAAGATATTCCGGAAGAACTGGATTAGCGGGAGCAGCTTTGACGCGGCGGCGGACGACGCGCTCAGTGGTGAGACTCCGCGTATTGTCAGCCGCGCGCGGGTATGGTTTTACATCGCGAGCGAGAGGAATTTCGGAGACTATTTACGGGCTTCGTCGGGTTATTTGTGGGCTGGAAACGCGGCTTTGGATTTCCAGGTGAATATGAGCCGGGACACGGCTGAACGAAGGTTAGTCATGCATGAGCTGATCATTTATGTAGGAACACTGGTTATACCGATCGAATGAGTTATTCATACGCTGTATTAAATATACATTTAGATAATCATTTTCTCAAAGAGTCGACTCTAAATTTTGTCCATCCAAGGGGATTATAACATCACAGTCGATAAAGCCGAATCTTCCTTAGTCATCGAAACAGGTCAGCATCGTCGGCACAACTCCCCGGCGATACACGACTAATTAGCTCTCGCGCGTGCAGTCAGCGAAACTAAAATAAGCCACGCGAAGCCTGATTACTTCTCACAATTAGCGTAACTTACGCGCATCCGAAGTTTCATCAAGTCCCGCCGCGCGCGACTCCCCGAGCTCGCATCAGGCGCTGGGAACTCAATCTCATAGACGAGGCTGTATAGCAGGGCCGCAGCGCATCTAGTCCAAATATGCACTATACAGAGTCGATTGGGTCGTCGCGCCAACGCCGGACAGTCCATTGATATATATCCGCGACTTGGACTACCACACCGCGACTCTCCGACTCCCTCGGCGCCTCTTCCTACCCCTATATCTCTCTCTCACACCCTCTCTTTTCATCGAGCAGCAGCAGCGCCGCTGGTTTGTCCTGATCGGCTCTCTCGGGCGCGCGGGCATATTAACGAATATACCGGCTCATAAATCATAGGCAGGGATGGGGCTGCAGCGCAGTGCGCGCGCGAACCAATCGGCCCCGGTGTGTGGCGCGGCGCGAACGAACGTACATCCACGCCCCGGAAATTACGTGTCCGACTCTAAACTCGCGATGATTGATGAGCTCGAGCGCGAGAGAGGGATATATTCGCGGAATGCAATGGCGCTTGCTGCAAGCTCTCTCTCTCTATCCCCTCTCGTCTATACGACACACTACTGCACTCGCCGAAGAGCGAGAGAGAGAGAGAGAGAGAGAGAGAGAGAGAGAGAGAGAGAGAGAGAGAGAGAGAGAGAGAGGGTGTGTGCCAACGACTGCTGTGTATACAGGGAGTGTAGGGCTCTTTGGCTCGCGCTACGCTTTTACTCCTTTCGCGCTGCTCTACAGTCCTGCGCAGTCGTGTTTGTTTTTTGCTTCGTTTCGAGAGCTTTTTCTCCCATCCCGTCTCTGATGTTTCATTTACATCGCGCGTTCGCTCGATTCTCTTCCCAGTGAAAAATTAAAACAATTGATACGGATTTTATTTTTCTATAAAGTTTACTCACCGCCGAGAGAACGTTCGTGCAGTCACTCCGGAACACCTGACTCGCGCTCGAGTTACGCGACTGCGCTTTTTCGCGCCTCGCTCACCCTTTCAATTTTTGATAGGCAAGAAAAAATATGCGATCAAGCTGCCCGATCCCGCGTGAAAAACAACGCAGCTTCGGTCGAAATCAATCAAGATTTGTCTCACCTCTCTCTGACGCGGTAATTTTTATCAGCCACGAGGGGACTGAAAAACGCATGCATCACATCCGCCTCGGAATTGATTTGCTTTTCACGATACCTGGAATAACGCACTTTTTCACGTTCGGATATCTGTTGAACGGGGAAATTGCTGTGAGGACTTGATTTGTAGAAAGAAGTACTGTTTATATTGTACAAAATTATATTTTGTGATTTTTCACTTTGGCTCTGTCGAAAATTATAACTACTTTAAGGAGCTTACTTTACGTAGACATATTATGAATCCAGCGCTGCGTTCTTCCGATTCCTCAAAGCACCCACGAACAAGTGCAAAAGGGACACATATACGTCAAAGGAAAGTATGGACACGCGAGAGCAAAGCAAATCTTCTCAGGCGCTTACATCTCGTTGCTCTATTCGCGCGAAGATCGACTGGCAGCGTCGCACGATTGGGTATCCTTTTCATACGGCCGTACTTTCATTTCGCTCTTGACGCGCAAAACACGTATACCTGCAAAAAATGCCCAGCATATTTTACTCGCGCGACAACGATTTCCACTAGAGTAAAATAAAAACACGCGCGCAGTGGGCGTCGTCTTTTATTTACAACGCGTCGCTCACTCCCGCGCGTTATAATCAGATCGATAAAGAAAAAAAAGAGAGAGAGAAAGTAGAGAGAACGGCAAGCTTCATAAGTGCCGAGGAACGTTGACTGCCCGTTTTATTAGACGCTATCTTTATGCCGTTATTTTTATCTATTCCAAAGGCGCAGAAGGAAGCAGCGAGTAGCCGATGCGCCCGTATACGCAACAACTCGCCCCGGCCTTCTCACCTCTCTCTCTCTCTCTCCCTCTCCCTCTCTCTCTCTCTCTCTCTCTATATATATATATATATATATATATATATATATATATATATATACCGCCGAAGGAAATTCGATTCACTCCCCCCGCCACTAAAAAAACAAGCACTCATATACCGGCGCATACTTACGAGTTTAGTGGCGCGCCGGGTTATGGCCGGGAGCGCGTTGTGCGCAGAATACTTTTTCCTCGGCTCTCTCTCTCTCTCTCTCTCTCTCTCTCTCTCTGTTATATACGCCTTATACATCTCTACGACGGTCACGCTAAGATGCGGGAGATAAGAGAGGAGGAATGGATTTTCTTCCTCGTTCTCGTTAGTCGCCGGACGACAATGCACGCGGAGCTTTGGTACCGCGAGAACAGGGTTTTACGCGCTCAGCGGTGACATGCGTTTGGTGGAATCGTGACCGGGAGAGAGAAAATGGACCGTTGTCCGCTGCAGGTCGAATAATTCAGTCGAGAGAAACGCAGTCGCACCGCGTTGGACTAATCAAACACGCCGATCCCGATGCATCCATGATAAGCTCTCTTTCGCATGCGGAAAAAAAAATTTTGTTAGAAGGCTATACGAACTCAATCCCGCGAATCCACTCCGAGAGCCACTAAACACAGACAATGAAAGAGCAAACGGGCAGTGGTATATAAAGGCGATCGCTTCGGAATCATTTACTGCCCGAATTTATCGGCGTATCGCCGCGCGCGGCACAAGATCCCGCATTGTTCGCTTCCTGTTTTGAATATCGGATTTACGAGGCAAGTTGAGGAGGTGGGCATCCCTAACTTCTGCCGTAAAACTTTGAGCCGCTCTCTCTCTCTCTCTCTCTCTCTCTCTCTCTCTCTCTCTCTCTCTCTCTGGTACAGCGGCGGTTACCTGCACGGCAGAGAGAGAGAGAGAGAGAGAGAGAGAGAGAGAGAGAGAGAGAAAATGCGAGAGCGTGTGAGCTGAGAGTTCCGCCTACTCTAGGTATGGGCACTACTCTGTGTATGGCCCTGATTTCTCAACGCCCTGCAGCACATACATACACACACGTTTGCCAGTCGATACTCCGCGTCTTCCACACTTCTGAAGCTAGCTGCCTGGCTGACATGATAAAGCGCTGTTTCATCGTTTTCGCCGACGATTCTACTCCTGCGGCTGTACTTTATTCCTTTTTTATATCATGAACTTCCGATATGCTTCGGAAGATGGATTCGAGGCTTTTTTGCGGTTTGTGTGTGGTTTGTATTTTGTGGATGAAAAATGTATTTTTTGAGTTTACGTGAATTTCGATTCGTATGGATAAAGGAAGGCAAAGAAACCTTTAATTAGAAACTTCGAGACTCGCAGAAAACACCAGCGAGATATTACTCTTATTTCGCGTCTCTTGTGTTCGATATCCCATAAACTGTCGGAATCGATAAATCGGTGAACCGAAAGAAGAAACGGTCGCGGATACGTCGTATATTGGAGTCGAAGGTGAAGCGAAGAGAGGTATGAGCGTAAAGATGGCGAATAAGCACTATAATAAACGGATACCTAGACTGAAACAATAAACCCACTCTACGTTTACGGCGACGATAAATGAAATTAATTTTTAGTCACACGATGGAATGGAGTGAGGATAGGTGATGCTTTAGAGTTGATAGCCTGGCGGGTTACTCCTTAATCAAGTGGCAGTCGATGATCAAATTCTTCAGAAACGAATTTAGCTTAACGAGTAAAAGACTCTTCCGTGACATTATATTTATTTGCAGATTTAGATTTATGGAACTCACCGTAAAAAAAGTTCGCACCCACAAAATTCACGAGTTATTTTCTTAATTAAAAATTAAAGAATCACCATGAATTATTATTTAAATATTTAAAAAGAGATTTTTCATTGAAACTCGGAAATACCTGGGGATATCGTTGATATTGAGCTGAATTAACATACCGGAGAGTAGCCTGAATAACATTTTATTTATCCTCTCTCTCTGTCTGTGCAGTCGCGCGCATCAAAAATGCGTGAACGGCTCCTAGCGTCTATCAGCTTTAATCATGCGCGCGAGCTAAAATTTATTTTCACGTTCTCTGATCCGCATTAAAATTCATCATAATTGCATTTAATCGACTTCATTTACATATTACCGATATTTATTAACCGTTGCACTTTTATAAAAATAATAAAAATATCGATGAAAAAATCTTTTCTACGCTTCTTCGAACCTCATTATGTCCTATTAATTTTTTCAGTATCTCGTTATTCGAATCACATTATACGCCAATTGAGAATCTTGTCCCAGTTGAAGCGGTTTTATTCAGAATTCCCATCCGAAAAAGAGGTCCGGAAAAAGCGAGACTACGAAGCAAAAGTGGACCGAGAGAGTCCGAAAAGTACAGTCGAGCGCAGCGGGACATCAAATATTTACGGGGCTGTTGGGTGACGAGAACGTCGAACCCTTAAAACTCGGGAAGTAAAAGAGACGACAAAGAAAAGGGGGTATGAAGCCCTGCGGCCTGCCGCATCACTCTGGTAATCATAGAATACGTGAAGAAAGTGAGAAGAGCATAAACCCAGTTCGAGATTCGACGTCGACGGGAAAGACGAGGATGAATGGAATGCGATCGAGGTTTTTGTGAAGAAGTTATACGTGGACGCGATAAAATGATAAGGGATGTGAACTCGGTCACTGAGCTACTTTTGCACGAGGAAATTATGAATTTCCTGCGCTCTACTGCGTTATCGAGAATCCAATTGAGCAACACAAGCAAACCGGTAACTAATCCAACTAATAATTATCGACTGGAAGGCAGATGAATGAATGAGTATCAAAGTCACTTGAAACAATCAGCATCGCTACATAAATTCAATGAAATTCAGTTATTCCATCGCGAGAATCGCAATAAAAAGACAGCGATAGAAAAAGCAGTGGTGGAAAAAAGTCTACAAGCTGTTTATAAGAGATTCCGAGTGATTTGCGGCGATTTTGCAGCCGAGGAACAAAAAGCGGACGGCATGAATTTTTCAAATCCTCAGGTAGACGGACAGGAAGTTTTTAAGAACGCCACCAGCGAATATCGATCTCTTCCTCACTCTCTTTTCTTTTTTCTCCTCGGCTGCTCGCATTCGGCGGCCGTATCAATTTGAAGATTTATCACTACTTCTCTGGAAATAAGCTTTTCTTTTCCAAGACTCCCGCGTAGATGTATATATATATATATATATATATATATGTGTGTGTGTGTGTGTGCGTAGGTGTACGCGAGTGGGGAAGAAAATCGCTCGGCGAATATAAGCTCTCGCTTGCGAGCGCGTCCCGAGACGTGGTAATTCAATTTTCTCGGCTCGCGCAGTCTTTCATCACCATAGCACAGAAGCAGCGGCGTCGGCGGCGGGGACGAAGGCAAGGATTTTGTTCCCTCTTTTGCCGCGCCGCTTCGTTAGCTTTTCTCTCTTTCTCTCCCTTTCGTCCCTCCGTAGTATAGAGGCACACTAGCGCACACAGAAAGACCCGCCCGAGTCTTCGGAGAGTCCTAGACTCGGCCGTATAAATTATTTCGCCTCCGATGCTAGTAGGCAATTTCCGGCCGCCTCGTGATTCCGCCATTTCACGCGCCGCGCTCTTAATAATTCAGCCAGCGCCGGGGAGCGTTGTAGCCGTGGAGGGACCTCTCTTTCTCTCTCTCTCTCGCTTTCTCTGTGTTGGAGAAGGACTTGGCCCATTAGAGCGATATTTCCGATTGGTCCCGCGCAGCCGGTATAGCATACCTACCTATATACCTGTTCGGAGCTTTTTATAGAAGCCGGATATTTTTATTATGTTTGCCGCCGCGAAGCACGATTGATATTGGCTTCTGCGGTAATAACTTTGGCCTCGGCGGCCCGCGCGATTCCATGAAAAAGTTGTATTACGAGCGCTAGGTATATAGCTCGAGATAGAGAGATGAAAGGATTTTTCAAACGCGCTAATGCGCTCGCTGCCAGGGCGGCGAATGGATTTTTCGCTCTGTAAAAGCAGCGAGAGCTTTTCTAAAGAAACTTCCGATGTTCATATTCGGTCGGTCGTCTTTTCGACTAATAATTCCGCAAAAGGGCGGGAAAATATAGGCAAAGTCATTGTTCTCTCTCTCTCTCTTTCTCGCTCTCTGTGAAGCACAAAAGTCAGAGGGCCCAGGGCGTGTATAAACTAAAACCAGTTTACTCTTCCAGAGGCGCACGTATATAGTTTGAAAACGTTGCTGTAACAAAGTCCTCGACATTGCATCCCCTGCGCTCGGAGAGATAGAGAGAGAGAGAGAGAGAGAGAGAGAGAGAGAGAGAGAGAGAGAGAGAGAGAGACAAGAGAGCGCGCGGTAATGCCTTTTGCGCCGCGTCCAGTGTGTAAGCAAAGAGAATGCAGGTGCAGGCGGACAGGATAAAGGCGGCCAAAGGCGAAGTGATTCGATAAACTCGGAAAGCCAGACGTCGAGGAATGGAAGGACTTGCGCCAGCAGAATTCGAGAGCCGTCTATTGTATGTTTCTCTTCTCACTCTGCCACTCTCTCGAGATGTGTTTGGAAACACGCGTCGTTTTTCAGAAATTTTCGGCGAAACGCGTCGGCCTGTCGGTGCAGGAGAAAAAGGAACTTGATATTGAAGGAAGCAAGATTATTAAAAATGCAACGCGTATACGTATATGAAAGAAGTTTCCGGCACGCACGCGATACGCGCGTTCTTCTTCTTGTTTCCCCGACAAACACGAACGCGCGCCGCGCAAGTACAATACTCGCACGTGTGACGCTCCGGCACGCGAGCGAACAACAGTCCGAAAAATCTGTCGCTTCGTCAACGCGGCGCAGCTTAACGCGTGTGATTTGTCAATATTAACCAAACTCCGTCCGACTCACTTCCTACTCGCAAACAGCAACCAGTATTTCCCCTGCATTGACTCCGGAAGTAGCCGCATCCTTTAGCCATCGGCATCATCCGCGCTTTACCGATGTCCATTCGCACGTCCTTGGCAGACACTTCCCGACGATAAGCGCGCAGCGAGCTCGGCAGCGCCGAACTAACGATAATATCGCACCGCGGCAAAGCTCGCTCGTAATCGATAAAGCTCTCTCTCTCTCTCTCTCTCTCTCTCTCTCTCGCTCTCTCTCTCTCTCTCTCTCTTGGCTCGAGCCTACAAGCCAATGCACTCACTCCGGCTATCTCTCGCTAGGTTCCATCTGGAAGTTTGTTCGGATATAGACGCGCGCTTGATTCTCAGCTCACGTATATTGAGGCGCGGGAGCCGAAGTCTCCGCGTCGAAGTAATTCGGAGCTTGACCCGGAAAAATATATCGCAGCAGCTGCGGGATCTCGAAAAACACGCGCAATTATAGTTTTCATGGCTTTTCATAACTGCGCTACTCATTTTTTTTTATTTCCGACTCTGCAGCGCGATAAATGCTTGTCAGATAAGCCGATAGCTTGTATATACCTATACTCGTGCGTAACACTTTTTCCTTACTGTCTTTCCGAGAAACGCGCGTGGATGAGCAGCTGCGTCCGACTATTTCCAGTCCTTACCACTTAGCCGCTTATACGTACACGCGCGGGATGTACTCGTTCTTCAGCGATTCTAGCATCTCGTTAACTGGCTTCCATTTTCCACTAACCAGCACCTTCAAGCCGTATGAGTGTACGTATGTTTCCCCAGCGTGTCCTAGAAACGTCGTAAAAAGCGTCCGTAGCCTGCAGCCGTAGCACGGCGGAAAAAGACGGCGAAGAAAATGCAAAAGAGACAAGTCGTCGTCGTCGTCGCCGTCTACTGCCTAACAGAAGGAAGAGACAAAGCGCGCTCACTAGTCTACTCCAATTATCCGGCTTGTAAGTCGTAAAATTTGCAACGGCCGCCGCTCCCTCTTGGATAATTAATTGCCCATTTCTCGCTACACAGCTATATTGCAATTTTTTTTTTGTTCGTTTCTTTCCACGACTCTTCTCGATATCACCTGCTCTGCCAATTATCACGGCAGAGGTCGAAGTTCTATACGATCCTTTTGCGCCGCTATAGTTTCCATTATGCAAACTCGATAGTGAATGTTATACGCGGATCTCTCGAGGACCCTCGAGCGATACGTAATTGATGCTCTCGTTCGCAGTTGAGCTTGTGTTCGCCTATAGAGACGGAGCGTCGAATTCACTGGCTTGTTATTTATGCTGGATTTTGGATACAATGGACTCGCTGCCATTATTTGTGTCTTATACGTAATTTGGTTGTGTATAGGATGGAGATTGAGTTTGCAATAACAAAAAGAAGTATTGTATGGAACCGTTCTCGAATTTTCGGAACGATTCGTAATCGGAGAGACTTTTTTCAACGCGGTAAACAAAACTATTCCTGAAGCAGAGTATCCGACATTTTAATTTCAAATATTGGCATTTCTACTTCGTTTAAATCGTTTCCATCGCGTGTCTATGATTTGTTAAAAAGTTCGAGGCAGATCCTGCATTTTTACTCAACTATTTTCATTTCTCTCGGCGTCAAAAAAACACGCACCGAAATTAATTTTCTTCCCACACGTCGCACTATACTTTCCTGATGTTTCAATAAAGCGCAGTTTCAATTTATACCCCCACCCCCCTCGTCCTCAGTTCCTCTCATGCCGACAAATTAACATAGTTTAAAAAGCCATTACATCGCGGTCTCGTAAAGAAGTCTAAGCGTACGTCCCCGCAGTTTATACCTTAACGACCGCCATACGACTTTGGTTCCCCGCGGCACCGAAGAAAGACATAAAAAGCTTCAAAATTAATACAGAACTACCCTGCACAGTATCGACTCCCCCCGTGAACGCAACAAATTTCTCAACGCAAGCGTCTCCCTCTTATTATCAGGTTATTCAAAAACACCGCCTACATATACTGGCAAAAATGTGGAAATCGCTGAAAGCCACCGCGCGCGTGTGTGTGTGGAGTTACACGGAGTCTCTTTGTTCGCAGCGTCATCCTTTTTCGTGTGAAGCTCGACTGCATCCCTCTCCCTTTTTTGCGAGAGGGAGAGCAGCAGCGGCGGCGGTAATTACGTGCGAATGCCCGCCGCGGACTCTTGTCTCTGACGCTTAGAGAAACGGAATTGCAGCTTTTTCATCTCTTTCTGTCCCTCTTTTTTTCTCATAGTTCTCGCTCTTGACGTGCGGTTTTCCCTCTGCACAGCTCGGAAGCCCAAGTAAATTTGAGCGAGTGCGTGCGCGAGCTGAACTGCGCGCGGAAAAAGCGGCAAAGCGTGTGCGGCTACAAACGAATGGGAAATTAGGAAAGCCGCAGCGATGAAACTCTCGCGTTGCTTTGTAAACAAGCGAAAGCTCTCTCTGTTTGCGCGCGCGCACATGTGCGTGAGTTTGAGTTTCACTGGGTTAAGTGCATAAGAACGCGCGGGTAAATGCACAGTGACACCTTGTGTTATGTATTAATTTTGCGTTTGTGCTCGGAGGGCAAATATGCCGGAGTCGTCTGGAACGACGCTGTTTGATTTGTGGACTATACTACATCGCAAGTAGGCAAAAAAAAAAAATAAATAAATAAATAGTTTGGACTCTCCACTAAAGAAGCTGCTGCTACCTCGTACGGTTCGATGACTAACCGAGTTTCGTTTTTCCCGCGCAAACGAACCAAAAAATACTCCTCACTCGTTCCTCTGATCTCTCCAATTCCGGTGATTTTTAATTAAATAAACCACACATACAGAGCGCGCGATAAAACGCAGAAAATAATCGTAATTGAAAAAAAGGTGCGGAAGGCAGGTTTGGATTTTTCAAAATTAAAAAGTTCCCCGGCTGCTTCCATCGTCTTTCGCATCTATACCGATCACGTGTGCATTCACGCTGCTGTCGACTACACACGGGCATAACGACCTAGTTTCCAGCGGCACTCGCGTACGTGTGCATGCCGCGGCGACGTACACGGCCATTCGCCCAAGCATTGAAAAAGCCAAGAGAGCCGCACTGCGCCGGTCCCCTTTATCGACAAGTCGGCCTTTTCACGCTGACAATGCCTCTTGCCGTGTCCAAGTTCTTTGTCTTTCAGCCCCGCGCTACGCAGCCTCACTGCATCCATATCTACGCGTATTCACGCGACGTCGATGCTGCTATACGTCTTGTACACTAGCGCTACGGGCTCGGAATTAGTGACAGTCGTTTTCATTCGTCTCGCGTACAACGACGAATATTTCATAAATTTACTCAACAATCCACTGACGTCTCGATGCGATGCTTCGTCGCGTTTAACTCAATTTATCGAGTACTCTCCAATGCGCGTAAATAAGATTTTCACAGTCGCGCAGCAGCTCAAAATTTAAGCCCGTCTGGTCGTCGCTCGCCTTTTTACAAATTCAGATGTAAATATTTGACTCGGTGAGATTTTCCAAAGGTTCGAAGTCTTTCGTTTCTCCGAGTCTGTGCATCATCGGCGTCTTACAGAAATATGCAGAGCACAAAGCGGCAAGAGGAAGTCGAAGTCGGCACAGCGATTCGCGTATAATCGTCGTCGACTGCAGGGAAGAAACGCCGTCGTCGCTGCTCCTGGCGGAAAGACGAGGACGGAGAATGAGTCACGGAGGAAGTAAATGAAGCGAAGCAAAGTAAACAAGCGGAAACGAGCGTTCGCTGAGATAGATACAGAGTGAGGTAAAGGAACCGGAGAGGAAAAGAGCGACCGAGTAGAGACGCTGCGAGACTATCTGCGCCGGGAACGCTTTATATAGCCTTGCAGAGTCTTCTCGTGTCTGCGCTTCAACTTCGTCGTCTGTGTGTGAGCTATTCCGCGCGCGGAAGGCAAGTGTAACAACGGGATTTAGCCGTCTAATCCAAAACTGTTCGAGAGCGATTCCGAAGTTGTTGGAGATTTAAATGAAAAAAATCATACGTTTCAACAAAGCGAACATTACGCGAGAACCAATCGCTCCTTCCGAGAAACGCCCCATCGGAGTTCCTTTAGCGCGGGATGTGTAAATCGTGGAATTCTTCACTTCATGTACTCCGTATATACTCCGCGTTCGAATCGTTCGATGCTGATTTTCAGATCCGGAGGAAAAGTGCTTTCGCTCTTACTCGTTTTTTTCTTCTTAAACAACACGAGAATCGAGAAACCGAGGGCGATGACGAAGGAAAGCTGAACGACAGAGCAAACGGCCTGAATTCCGGGCGCAGGAGAAATCTGCTGAGAAAATACGCGGTTCATTGTGCCATCGCTAGCAGTTTGATAAATTGTATATACTTTGGCTCTCTCGCTGTTTCTCTCTCGCTTTTTCACTGCTGCTGCTGCTGCAGCTTTCGCTCCGTGTGTACATACTCGGGGCAGAGAAATATACATGCCGAGCATTTGGAAATCCGTTCGACGAAAATGCAAACAAACCTACCTCTGTCGGATTTAATCAGACTTTAGGATCCTTTCGTGATTTGCAGCCTCGCCTTGAAACTACAAACGTTTCTCTCTCGGCGAAACAAAAGCACACATCAATTAGTGTGCAACGCGACGCCTGACTGAACTCACGCATTACTACTTACGCCCTCACAATCTTCGTGTAGAGAATAAAATGGAAACTCACCTTTCCAAACCGGTTGCCCGTCAAATTCCAAGGCAGTTCTCGCACGCATACACCCAGTATAACAGCGCAGCTGCAGCGGTACGCCTGTAACAAAAAAAGGAATGGGAAAAATCAAGCTTTCGCAGATTCAATCTCCTCCCTCTCTCTCCGCTGTTTTCTTTCGCTCTCCAGCTTCGCGCGCTTTTACATTTCAAACAGCGTTCGAATTTCAGTCGGGGCCGAGCACGCGCACACACAATGCCCCGTTCGCTCTCGCGACTTTTTCAATTTTGCAGATCAGCGACGCGCGGTATAATAACAGACGAAGGAACACACGTATACACACGTTGCAAGCGTCGTCGGATAAAGCGATCACGCGTGAGCTGGAGAGAGGAATTAAATAAAATCGAGGAGCCATTATATGCACAAGAGAGAGCGGCGGCGTAATTCGAACTAGCGGCGTACTTTAATAACAACCGAGCTGCAGGGACCTTTGTAATATTTAACGCGATCGTGTTTCTCTCGCTCTACACACACGTTTGACTAAATCGAAATTCGATAGTCTGTGCGTGCGGACATGCGATTAGTTTTAATTGAATTTGCTTAGACGCTTTTATTCGGCCAATTAGCCAAGCTCGATGATTCTCTTTTACCGTTGTTAAGCGTTCGTTTTACGTAAACGAGTAATTTCTCGATGAAAAAAAGAGGTAAAGAGAAGGGAAAAGTAGAAAAAATCCCGCGATCGAGAGAGCGAGTGTATGACACGCTCCCAAGACACGAGAATAGCGATTGCAAAGTGGCAGCAGCCCTCGAGTGATCAAGTCTCTCGGAGTTTCAGAGAGCACTCGCGGGAGGCAACGAGAGAGAGAGAGAGAGAGAGAGAGAGAGAGAGAGAGAGAGAGAGAGAGAGAGAGAGAGACATACACACATAGCGAAAGCTCTTGTCGTCCAGTGTGCAGTCGACAAGGGGAAACCGCAGATGCAGGATTTACGCGTTCTCGCTATATATAGATGCTTTCATTTTTCCGTGTACCCCCGAGCACGTATAAACACTCACACACAGGATCTCTCTCTTTCTCTCTCTTACTCCCGAAGCTGATTTATTTTCCAAGTCACGACTCGCAGCGGCAGCTCCGCAATTTTATTGCCATCGAGATCCTCGGGGCGACGACGGTATCGGGGGCTGGCCATACGTGCGGTGTGTGTTGTTCCTCGGAGTACCTGTGTAATACCGCAGCGTATTCTCTCTTTCCTTTTTTTTTCATTTTTCCACCGACGCGTTCCGGTCCTTATTATTTGTATCGCTGCTTACCTCTCAGCCGACGAGGCGGATAAATAAAGCAAAGTGATCTTCAATGAGCTGGCGCGTCTTTTCTTTTTAATCAGAGGCGGTCACGTCGGATCGCCCGCGTTGTGTTTTCCTTTTTGTTCTCTCTGCTCTCTTGCGGATATTCCGTGCACTGATGAAATATAAATTTTTGCTCGCTCTTTTGTTTCGGGTGCCGGCGCATTTTGTTTACCTCGATATACGGCTTATTGATTTACGTTAAAATCTGTATTCAATATGTGGGATTTCAAGCTTAAATTGCGGACGCGGCAACGAGAATTCTGCTCGATATCACCGCTCTTTACTTTGATTTTTTAACTTCAAGACCGAATATAAAATATAGATTTAAAATACCGTGAATTGCGTTTCTTCAAAATTGTTCCACTACTCATATTTTTCGAATTAATCTCATATCGCGAAATCCCTGCTGCTCGTCCCAGATAGTCGGTATACGAGGCACAAGCAAGCAGCGCGCAACTATTTGTTCGCAATCGATTTTTGAGTTCCTCTTTCTTTGGCCTCGTGTGTTTTTTCCTTTTACGGCGAGGCCATTACGATGCCGCGACGATGCAGCCTTTATTTCATATCCCGCATAGATGACTGGCTAGGGTCTATGTTCTGTTGCCGCGTTCGACTTTTTTTTCGTTGTATTGGGAGATGCCTCGCACGCTCGCATTTGTTCCATCGGGCGAATGAGTGTACGTGCAGTGTAGCTTTGGTAAGAATTTCGCGTTTATTACGATTAAGATACTTTGGCGTTAAATTTGCAAATCTACGTATCCTAAATCAAATATTCGTCGGTAACTGTAGGAAAGATCTCTCATATAATTCGCATTTATGATATTACGAAGCGATAAATTTTCTATAACTGGAACACGTTGCATTAGTTTCGTGAAATTATTCAGTTATCGTTAATTCCATAACACCGAATTTGTGACAGTTGAAATATCTCGGTATCGGTGTACTGTGCAAATTCGGTGAAATTATTTAGTCGCGCAAATAATCAAATAACGTTCGAAGGATAAACAAGAATAACGTGAAATTATTATACCGATGGATAAACACAGGTGCAACAACCAAATCGATAACGATCCATCAGACTGCACTCATCAATCGTTGCATCAGCAGAAAAAAAGTCAAATCCCTTCAACGAAAATTCCCCCATCGAAAAACTCTCCTACCACCTATCCCTCATTAGTTCCACTCGAACCTGAGCCAGCCAACAGGGATGGCTCTTCCGAATTAACGATTTTCACGGTCTCCCCCCTCCGTCGTCTCTTTTCCCACTGCAGACCTTGATCGACGGATGAAGAGACGAGATCAAATAGCCCTTCCCTTGCGCGCGAAAACTTAGAACCAGCCGCCTCGAATTAAAAGTCCCGCGAGCAAATTTAAGTTCCTCCTCCCCCCCGCCCCTCTCCTTTTTCGAGGGTAAAAAAGGGAGGATGAAACTGATATATACATTCCTCCCGCGCACGACGATCGTTCTTTCGCTCGTTGTCGTTCGGCTGCGCGCGGCTGGATTACGGGGTGGCGAGCACTGTCGAGACTATACCTTTCCCTTCTCGCAGCGTGTCGGAGGCTCGCGCGCGCTGCCAGATAAGATAAGGGTGAGAAATCGCGCTGTTCCTGAATGCGGTAACATTAGAGCTCAGCCCCGTGACTCTCCAACAGCGCGCTTCCTTTACATCCGCCTTCGCCTCACCCCCTCTGCCCTCTCCCTCTCCATTTCCTACCTCCTCTTCTCTTTCTCCCGTTACAGCTAGCAGTTCTTAACGAGAGAAGCCGCTGCTCTGCCGGGACGATTAGGAATTCGGGGCCTGCCTGAATGCAAGCTTACTCGCGTAGGGAGAGAGAGAGAGAGAGAGAGAGAGAGAGAGAGAGAGAGAGAGAGAGAGAGAGAGAGAGAGAGAGAGAGAGAGAAAGAAAGAAGAAAAATTTCCTTTGGCAAGCTTGATTTTCTGGAGGTGCAGTTTTTGCCCCTTTCGCGATGGAGAAGGACGTTTTGAATTTTTCCTTATCGACGGAGCGAGGAGAAGCGAGCTGTAATGCTTCACGTGTTTACGCGTACGTGCGCAGGATGGCCTGGCGCATAGAAGTTCTCCCTGGGTGTAAATAAAATAAGTCGTGATAAAGTGGGCTCTGCTCTAACGAAATTACCATATACCAGAAAGAGAGTCTTGAGGACGGTAAAGATCTATTTTAAAAGTTTCACGGTAATTTAGTGGACTTCTTTCGAGGGTGGCGGAAAATTTCTTCCCATCAACCTGATTTCTCATTCAGCCTGAGAGAGGAGCGCCGCCGTGCAGGAGAGAGAGAGAGAGAGAGAGAGAGAGAGAGAGAGAGAGAGACGGGGACTTCTTAACCTTCAAATATTCATCGCCATACTAACCCCTTGAAACAACTTACTAAAAGAGAGGATACTGACCGACTTTACTAAGACAATGTATATTTAAGGTCCTAAACTGTGTGTCTCTTTCCATCCACTTTCCTCCCGTAATACGAGCTGAAAATGATGTCACTCTAAAGCTCTCCTTCTCTCTCTCGTTTTCTCTACCTAGCTACTCCGGTACCTACCATTATGCTAAAGAGTTCGCGGCTAGTTCGCGCCAAGGGCGTCGCATGTCGCGAAACTCTTTTACTTCGACTATCTTCGCTTTTTTTGACTTCAAATTCGGTACTTTCTTCGCTCTGCCTCGAAATAATAATGGGCAGCGAAAAGAGGGAGAAAGTCATCTCGCGACCGCGAAGTAGAAGAATAACGCGGATGCGCCGTTGAACGACTCGTTAAATTATTTCGCGCACTTGAGTTCAGAAGATGACATAAATTCTGAGATTTACACGTCTTCATTTTTTTTAATGTCTGGGTTAATGATTAGCACTGAGATCAATCGTAATTAAACTTCGTAGCCTTTTGAAGGTAATTTTATCTAATGTGAGAACGGAAGTCAATATAAATAAGCTCTGCGAGCTTTCCTTTATAGCTTAACACTTGTCGCTGTACATTCCACTCGTATTTACTTTAAACTACACGATCAATTCGGGTAAGCTATTCCAACGGCTTAGAGCTTAATTCCGTAAGTATAGCAGTGGATGACCATCGATCAAACGTATGTGCACCTAAATTTTCACACCAGGAACATACGCGATGCTCGAGCTTTCAACCCCCAAAAATAGTCTATCCAATTATAAAGCTCTGCAAGCAGCGACGGAGGCGCAAAACAAGCTTTCAATGTCTATAACTGACAGCGGGTAGTACTGTGCCTATCGGGTCCTCTCTCTTTCGGAAATGCAAATCCACGCTAGCAGCGAGGTAGAGACTGACGGCAGTACGTAGAATACGCCTCGTGGCAGGCAGGCATCATCATCGGTATGCGGCAATCGCTTCTTGCCGGCACTGCACGCACGGCTCAGCATTACACGTGTGCGGCATTACGCGAGTATGCACACAAAGGGAGAGAGAGGGGGGAGGGGGAGAGCGCGTAGGAGGCCCTGCTCGAGCTATGCCATGCTCAATTTACTTAAAACCCCAACCCACCTTGGTACCCGTAGGCACACGGGCACACAGGGGCTGATTGTGAAAGCAGAGGCTAGGCACGAGTCAGAGAGATCCGATTGTTGCCAGACACGCCCGGCATGAGCACCGAACGTTTGTCCCTGCTTATATGTATGTACGTGCGAGCAAACAAGCTCGCCTGCATGCATCGGGCTTTTGCTCATTTTTTCCTCCAGCAGTTTAACACTGCAGGCTGTAAGCTTCTTTGATTTTTATTTTTCCCTTCTCGCGATTAGACGAGAAAAAGAAGAACCGAGTGAAAAAGCGTGAGCGCATTCATACGCGAGCGTAACAAGATGTAGTTCTCTCCTTAATTTTTTTCGTCTGCGCCTACTTTTTCTTCCCTCTCTCTCTCTCTCTCTCTCTCTCTCTCTCTCTCTCTCTCTCTCTCTCTCTCTCTCTCTCTCTTGAGATTCAAATGCCAGATTACTACTGCTCCGGTCTCTACGGCGAACGCGTGCGGCGAATATTTTTTTGCGGGACTTTCTTCTTTTGTTTTCAGTCCGGGCAGTCGGATAAGGCTCTCTCGCGCGGCGAGACTAATGTGGAGGTGTCAAGAGCTCTCTCCCCGCGTTTTTTTTTCGAATGAAAGATCAGAGATTCGCGTGGGGAGAGGCAGTTTGATTAAATCTCGAGCTCCCTCTCTGTGTTTCGGCTCGTTTGAATAATTGACTCTTTCAGGAGAGTGCAGCGCCTCGGAACGAGTTTATTAGTTATGAAGCGTGCTTTATCGCGGGAAAGGTTTTACTTTCCGAATCGATGGAATGTCGAACTGAATGTTTGATGGCGGCTAACTTATTGAATTGGATGGCGCGTGTTAAATGACGTTTTCGCGCGCGATAACGCGATAGTTGAAAGCTGAAAGTAAACTATTTGGCGGTTCTAATTGATTTGAAAATTTTGAATATTTCAGGTATCCTGCTGTGACACTTTTTTAAAATATACGGTAATATCCAGTGCAATCGATACATGCAGCGGCGCAGCCCGTATAAAGCGTTTGCATGAACTAGAGAGAGATAGAGCAACCGTTAAGTGACAATATAATTGAATCAATTAATTATTACCCGGGCGAAATTGGCCGATGCAAATAACTGCGAGAGAGAGAGAGAGAGAGAGAGAGAGAGAGAGAGAGAGAGAGAGAGAGAGAGATGCAGCTGATAGAATATTCCTTTGGTGTGCTTTAGAGACGGACGGAGAGATGCAAGCTGCTCTTTAAAGAAGCTTATTAGCATGTTATTACAGCCTGGTCTGATAACCATGTACAAGTACGGAGGGCCTACTTCTGGTTTCTACCTCTTTCGAGTGGAGCTTTGGACAAAACGCATTAATAATGTTCGCTGCTTCTCGCGTGCTTTCTTTTTTTCTCAGTTACCATCGACAAGTGTGTTTTTCTCGAGCAACCACGAAAGTTGTGGATTTCGTCGTTTGACATATTAATTAGCATCAACTTTACATTTGTATTCTAATAAAAGATGATTCATTCTATTTGTTCTCTAATTGGACGCGTGTTCGAAGTTGCTAGTTGGGTTCAAATTTAGGATTTCATAATCATATCATTATTTAATGAATGCATTAGCATTTCACGCATTTCAGCTAACAATAGGATCGCGTGGAAGTCGTCGCTGCTAATGCCAAAAATAGAAACAGAGTACAGTTACGCATACTTTGAATTGATAAAATGTGTAACAACAGTATAAATTACAGTAGAATTCGCAGAACACTAATCAGTCATTTATACTGTTAAAAGCTCGTTACCTAAATTGCTCGAATACCTGAAAGTAGAACAAGAGAGTCTCTGGTCAGACGGATAATCACTAAATCGTTTTACGACAAACATCCGTTAAACAAATTCTGTTCAAACGTACGAATGCAACTGTTGCATACGCGCGAAGTTTAATAGAAGGGGGCTTTTAAAAATTGATCTAATTCAAACATACCACAGAGCTGTTAGCCCGTAAAGTGAGTGCATACCTTCGTACTACTCACCATTTCTCTCTCTCTCTCCCTCTCTCTCTCACTCTCCCTCTAGCCCTTCTCCTCTTCTCTCCGCGGCTGAGCACTGGTATGTGTAGAAGGCAAAGCTGGGGGGAGGGATCGAGAGCACTGCAACTGTGCAGCCACATGTATAGCTATATCCTCTTCTTGAAGCTTTTTTATGCCCTTGGCAATTTTAACTTTTAAATGGAACGGGAGGCGGCTGCTATCGAGGGCACCGCGCAGCTGAGAGTGAAAGAGAGAGAGAGAGACTTTTGCGTCTTCCAAATCAACACCCTTGCTACCGTCGCCTTCTTTCTTTCTCTCTTTCACGCTCAGCGGCTTTTACATTTAATGGCTTCTTCTTCTTCTTGCCCAGGTAAAAACCATCTTTTTCGCTGGGGTAAAATTATACGGGTGAGCGAGAGAGCGTGAAAGAAAAAAAGGGAGATATAGCATAGCCAGTTAAGCTGCAAAAAGCGATGAATTAATAGCCGCTAATTAGTCCATATTTAGAGTCGTGTGCCGCGAAAATAGCTTAGCTGGAAAAGTAATTAAATGAAACAAAGGATAAAACCTTAATCGCTGTGAGCGAAGTAGAAAGTATGGTTTTTGCATCTAGGAAATGTAGAAATATAGATAGAAGAGCGAAGTAAATGTTCCGAAAAAAGTTAACATCGCATTATCAGGTTTTTAAATCACCAGCAGCGCGGAAATTCGGATCCAGCAATGTAATTCAATTTCCAAGCTTACTCCGTTAATGAGAGCAGCGCAACAAGGTCATAAAAGCATTATTCGCGGAACTGTAAAATTCAAAAGTAGCTAGTCGCTTTGCGCCTCATATTCTTCGAGTTACAGAGAGCCAGTGAAAAAGCCAGGCGTTTCATTGTCTCTTCCGCAATAATTTTCCGTTTAGACTGCTGCGTAATGAAGGTTGTTGTATGCAAAATAGCGGCTGCCGGTATTTGTTTTCCTCTCGTTTTTTGTTCCTCCTCCCCCTCATGCAAGAGTGAGAGAAGGCGAGAGCGAGTGGAGGGAAAAGCGCAGATCCGTGGCCGCATTATGCTGTCAGATATTTACAAACCTCGTTTTCCGCGCTGCAAACCGTTGTTATATACACTCTCCGGTGCATAATTAACTCTCGCAAAAGTTAAAACTGATATTGTAATGCGCCTTTGAAGAGGAAAAATAATGTACTCGCCGCATCCGCGCATTGTCGGCTGTATACGCTACATTAAGGTTCAAAAATAAACTGTGAAATCATTGTTGATCAGATATTATGACTTTATTGAAATCTCCTAACGATCAGGTCCTGGTGTGACCTTCTCTTACAAGTTGTCGCCGAGAACTGACGCTCTACTCATTAAACGTCGCCGAAAACTCGGGCCCGCTAAAACAAAGATGCTTTCCCGAGGACTACCGAAGAGACTCGAAGCAGTGCGCGCGCTCCTCTATATATCTACAGCTATATGTATACACCCAGTCATGTGCCTCGACTCTCTGGCCTGTCAGTCACAGATCGCCCCTTTAGCCTTTCCGCACTGAAAGTGACCTTCAAAATCCGTGGAGTAAACTCCCTACTGAGGTCGTGGCAGTCTAGGAATGATTATAAAACCACTCGTAACCGTATTGGCCTGAAGCCACGAATCGCATTGTCGATTCACGGATATGAGAGCCAAATGACGGAGAAACGTTCGCTAAAACTACTAATAGGTAGAATATATTATTGATAAAGAATAAATACGCCGCACTTGCTATTATCCCTAGTGACCTTCGAGTTATTTCGCTTCCGCGTATCTTGCGGGTGTATGCATAAGCTTTGAATTTGAGATTAATCGACAACTTTCAGCAGCGCATAAATGTTTTTTCTCTCCGGCGAGCCTCGAGGGCTCAATCGCGTGGAGCTTTTCTTCGTGAAAAGCACAAAACTTAATTTTATCAGTAGCAAACTTTTTCCGCGCGGTTATTTCTCCCAGAATACAGTCGTCGATATGGTCTTTTCAAAAATACAGCTACAGTGTCCCGGAAAAGGTCAGCTAATTCAATCGACGAAGAGCAAGTTAGCCTGCTTTCGTCGTCCGAAAAAAGCAGCCCGTCTGCAGACTTTCCAGTCGGCATAATGCATACACCCGACGACGCTAATATCCCCGGCGCGAAAATAGCGCAAAACAAGTTGGAATAAAGGCGAGAGCCAGCGTGCGCGCAACCAGTTTAGTCTACTTGATATACCGGCGGCCGTATACAGCGAAAGAGTTAAAGCGCCGACGCGCGGAATTGTGCGCGCAACGTTGAAATTCAACTGTG